>NC_044391.1:64568139-65279805 GCF_006542625.1 Nomascus leucogenys
CTCCGAGCTACAGGAGGAAATTCTAACCAATGGCAAAGAAGTTAAAAACTTTGAAAAAAAATTAGACAAATGTTTAACTAAAATAACCAATGCAGAGAAGTGCTTAAAGGAGCTGATGGAGCTGAAAGCCAAGGCTTGAGAATTACGTGAAGACTGCAGAAGCCTCAGTAGCTGGTGCGATCAACTGGAAGAAAGGGTATCAGTGATGGAAGATGAAATGAATGAAATGAAGCAAGAAGGGAAGTTTAGAGAAAAAAGACTAAAAAGAAATGAACAAAGCCTCCAAGAAATATGGGACTATGTGAAAAGACCAAACCTACATCTGATTGGTGTACCTGAAAGTGGTGGGGAGAATGGAACCAAGTTGGAAAACACTCTGCAAGATATTATCCAGGAGAACTTCCCCAATCTAGCAAGGCAGGCCAACATTCAGATTCAGGAAATACAGAGAATGCCCCAAAGATACTCCTCGTGAAGAGCAACTCCAAGACACATAATTGTCAGATTCACCAAAGTTGAAATGAAGGAAAAAATGTTAAGGGCGGCCAGAGAGAAAGGTTGGGTTACCCACAAAGGGAACCCCATCAGACTAACAGCTGATCTCTCGACAGAAACTCTACAAGCCAAAAGAGAGTGGGGGCCAATATTCAACATTCTTAAAGAAAAGAATTTTCAACCCAGAATTTCATATCCATCCAAACTAAGCTTCATAAGTGAAGGAGAAATAAAATCCTTTACAGACAAGCAAATGGTGAGAGATTTTGTCACCACCAGGCCTTCCCTAAAAGAGCTCCTGAAGGAAGCACTAAACATGGAAAGGAACGACCGGTACCGGCCACTGCAAAAACATGGCAAATTGTAAAGACCGTCGAGGCTAGAAAGAAACTGTATCAACTAATGAGCAAAATAACCAGCTAACATCATAATGACAGGATCAAATTCACACATAATAATATTAACTTTAAATGTAAATGGGCTAAATGCTCCAATTAAAAGACACAGACTGGCAAATTGGATAAGGAGTCAAGACCCATCAGTGTGCTGTATTCAGGAAACCCATCTCATGTGCAGAGACACACATAGATTCAAAATAAAGAGATGGAGGAAGATCTACCAAGCAAATGCAAAACAAAAAAAGGCAGGAGTTGCAATCCTACTCTCTGATAAAATAGACTTTAAACCAACAAAGATCAAAAGAGACAAAGAAGGCCATTACATAATGGTAAAGGGATCAATTCAACAAGAAGAGCTAACTATCCTAAATATATATGCACCCAATACAGGAGCACCCAGATTCATAAAGCAAGTCCTGAGTGACCTACAAAGAGAATTAGACTGCCACACAATAATAATGGGAGACTTTAACACTCCACTGTCAACATTAGACAGATCAATGAGACAGAAAGTTAACAAGGATACCCAGGAATTGAACTCACCTTCTGCACCAAGTGGACCTAATAGACATCTACAGAACTCTCTACCCCAAATCAACAGAATATACATTTTTTTCAGCACCACACCACACCTATTCCAAAATTGACCACATAGTTGGAAGTAAAGCTCACCTCAGCAAATGTAAAAGAACAGAAATTATAACAAACTGTCTCTCAGACCACAGTGCAATCAAACTAGAACTCAGGATTAAGAAACTCACTCAAAACCGCTCAACTACATGGAAACTGAACAACCTGCTCCTGAATGACTATTGGGTACATAACGAAATGAAGGCAGAAATAAAGATGTTCTTTGAAACCAACAAGAACAAAGACACAACATACCAGAATCTCTGGGACACATTCAAAGCAGTGTGTAGAGGGAAATTTATAGCACTAAATGCCCACAAGAGAAAGCAGGAAAGATCCAAAATTGACACCCTAACATCACAATTAAAGAACTAGAAAAGCAAGAGTAAACACATTCAAAAGCTAGCAGAAGGCAAGAAATAACTAAGATCAGAGCAGAACTGAAGGAAATAGAGACACAAAAAACCCTTCCAAAAATTAATGAATCCAGGAGCTGGTTTTTTGAAAAGATGAACAAAATTGATAGACTGCTAGCAAGACTAATAAAGAAGAATAGAGAGAAGAATCAAATAGATGCAATAAAAAATGATAAAGGTGATTAAATAGGGGTGGAGCCAAGATGGCCGAATAGGAACAGCTCCGGTCTCCAGCTCCCAGCCCCAGTGACACAGAAGACGGGTGATTTCTGCATTTCTGCTTGAGGTACTGGTTTCATCTCACTAGGGAGTGCCTAACAGTGGGTGCAGGACAGGCGGTGAAGCGCACTGTGCGCGAGCCGAAGCAGGGCGAGGCATTGACTCACTCGGGAAGCGCAAGGGGTCAGGGAGTTCCCTTTCCTAGTCAAAGAAAGGGGAAGCAGACGGCACCTGGAATATCGGGTCAGTCCCACCCTAACTGCGCTTTTCCAACGGGCCTGGAAAACGGCACACTAGGAGATTGTGTCCCGCACCTGGCTCGGAGGGTCCTATGCCCACGGAGTCTCACTAATTGCTAGCACAGCAGTCTGAGATCAAGCTGCGAGGCGGCAGCGAGGCTGGGGGAGGGGCGCCCGCCATTGCCCAGGCTTGCTTAGGTAAACAAAGCAGCCAGGAAGCTCGAACTGGGTGGAGCCCACCACAGCTCAAGGAGGCCTGCCTGTCTCTGTAGGCTCCACCTCTGGGGGCAGGGCACAGACAAACAAAAACTCGGCAAGAACTTCCACAGACTTAAATGTCCCTGTCTGTCCCTGTCTGACTGACAGCTTTGAAGAGAGTAGTGGTTCTCCCAGCATGCAGCTGGAGATCTGAGAACGGTCAGACTGCCTCCTAAAGCGGGTCCCTCACCCCTGAGCAGCCTAACTGGGAAGCACCCCCCCAGTAGGGACAGACTGACACCTCATTCAACCCAGTACTTCTCTGAGACAAAACTTTCAGAGGAACTATCAGACAGCTGAATTTGTGGTCTCACGAAAATCCGCTGTTCTGCAGCCACCGCTGCTGACACCCAGCCAAACAGGGTCTGGAGTGCACCTCTAGTAAACTCCAACAGACCTGCAGCTGAGGGTCCTGTCTGGTAGAAGGAAAACTAACAAACAGAAAGGACATCCACACCAAAAACCCATCTGTACATCACCATCATCAAAGACAAAAAGTAGATAAAACCACAAAGATGGGGAAAAAACAGACCAAAAAAACTGGAAACTCTAAAAAACAGAGCACCTCTCCTCCTCCAAAGGAACGCAGTTCCTCACCAGCAACGGAACAAAGCTGGATGGAGGATGACTTTGATGAGTTGAGAGAAGAAGGCTTCAGACGATCAAACTACTCTGAGCTACGAGAGGAAATTCAAAACAACAGCAAAGAAGTTAAAAACTTTGAAAAAAAATTAGAAGAATGGATAACTAGAATAACCAATGGAGAGAAGGGCTTCAAGGAGCCGATGGAGCTGAAAGCCAAGTTTCGAGAACTACGCGAAGATTGCAGAAGCCTCAGTAGCAGATGCGATCAACTGGAAGAAAGGGTATCGCTGATGGAAGATGAAATTAATGAAATGAAAAGAGAAGGGAAGTTTAGAGAAAAAAGGATAAAAAGAAATGAACAAAGCCTCCAAGAAATTTGGGACTATGTGAAAAGACCAAACCTACGTCTGATTGGTGTACCTGAAAATGATGAGGAGAATGGAACCAAGTTGGAAAACACTCTGCAAGATATTATCCAGGAGAACTTCCCCAATCTAGCAAGGCAGGCCAGCATTCAGATTCAGGAAATACAGAGAACGCCACAAAGATACTCCTCAAGAAGGGCAACTCCAAGACACATAATTGTCAGATTGACCAAAGTTGAAATGAAGGAAAAAATGTTAAGGGCAGCCAGAGAGAAAGGTCGGGTTACCCACAAAGGGAAGCCCATCAGACTAACAGCTGATCTCTCAGCAGAAACTCTACAAGCCAGAAGAGAGTGGGGGCCGATATTCAACATTCTTAAAGAAAAGAATTTTCAACCCAGAATCTCCTATCCCGCCAAACTAAGCTTCATAAGTGAAGGAGAAATAAAACACTTTACAGACAAGCAAACGCTGAGTGATTTTGTCACCACCAGGCCTGCCCTAAAAGAGCTCCTGAAGGAAGCACTAAACATGGAAAGGAACAACCGGTACCAGCCACTGCAAAAACATGCCAAATTGTAAAGACCATCGAGGCTAGGAAGAAACTATAGCAACTAACGAGCAAAATAACCAACTAACATCATAATGACAGGATCAGATTCACACATAACAATATTAACGTTAAATGTAAATGGGCTAAATGCTCCAATCAAAAGACACAGACTGGCAAACTGGAGAAGGAGTCAGGACCCATCAGTGTGCTGTATTCAGGAAACCCATCTCACGTGCAGAGACACACATAGACTCAAAATAAAGGGATGGAGGAAGATCTATCAAGCAACTGGAAAACAAAAAAAGGCAGGGGTTGCAATCCTAGTCTCTGATAAAATAGACTTTAAACCAACAAAGATCAAAAGAGACAAAGAAGGCCATTACATAATGGTAAAGGGATCAATTCATCAAGAAGAGCTAACTATCCTAAATATATATGCACCCAACACAGGAGCACCCAGATTCATAAAGCAAGTCCTGAGTGACCTACAAAGGGACTTAAACTCCCACACAATAATAATGGGAGATTTTAACACCCCACTGTCAGCATTAGACAGATCAACGAGACAGAAAGTTAACAAGGATATCCAGGAATTGAACTCAGCTCTACATAAAGTGGACCTAATAGACATCTACAGAACTCTCCACCCCAAGTCAACAGAATATACATTGTTTTCAGCACCACACCACACCTATTCCAAAATTGACCACATAGTTGGAAGTAAAGCTCTCCTCAGCAAATGTAAAAGAACAGAAATTATAACAAACTGTCTCTCAGACCACAGTGCAATCAAACTAGAACTCAGGATTAAGAAACTCACTCAAAACCGCTCTACTACATGGAAACTGAACAACCTGCTCCTGAATGACTATTGGGTACATAATGAAATGAAGGCAGAAATAAAGATGTTCTTTGAAACCAACGAGAACAAAGACACAACATACCAGAATCTCTGGGACACATTCAAAGCAGTGTGTAGAGGGAAATTTATAGCACTAAATGCCCACAAGAGAAAGCAGGAAAGATCCAAAATTGACTCCCTAACATCACAATTAAAAGAACTAGAAAAGCAAGAGCAAACACATTCAAAAGCTAGCAGAAGGCTAGAAATAACTAAAATCAGAGCAGAACTGAAGGAAATAGAGACACAAAAAACCCTTCAAAAAATTAATGAATCCAGGAGCTGGTTTTTTGAAAAGATCA
Organism: Nomascus leucogenys; assembly: GCF_006542625.1. Lineage (NCBI taxonomy): Eukaryota > Metazoa > Chordata > Mammalia > Primates > Hylobatidae > Nomascus > Nomascus leucogenys. Next base: position 64,573,501 of record NC_044391.1, read on the forward strand.
ACAAAATTGATGGACCCTAGCAAGACTAATAAAGAAGAAAAGAGAGAAGAATCAAATAGATGCAATAAAAAACGAAAAAGGGATATCACCACCGATCCCACAGAAATACAATCTACCATCAGAGAATACTACAAACACCTCTATGCAAATAAACTAGAAAATCTAGAAGAAATGGATAAATTCCTCAACAAATACACCCTCCCAAGACTAAACCAGGAAGAAGTTGAATCTCTGAATAGACCAATAACAGGCTCTGAAATTGTGGCAATAATCAATAGCTTACCAACCAAAAAGAGTCCAGGACCTGATGGATTCACAGCCGAATTCTACCAGAGGTACAAGGAGGAACTGGTACCATTCCTTCTGAAACTATTCCAATCGATAGAAAAAGAGGGAATCCTCCCTAACACATTTTATGAAGCCAGCATCGTCCTGATACCAAAACCTGGCAGAGACATAACCAAAAAAGAGAATTTCAGACCAATATCCTTGATGAACATTGATGCAAAAATCCTCAATAAAATACTGGCAAACCGAATCCAGCAGCACATCAAAAAGCTTATCCACCATGATCAAGTGGGCTTCATCCCTGGGATGCAAGGCTGGTTCAACATACGCAAATCAATAAATGTAATCCAACATATAAACAGAACCAAAGACAAAAACCACATGATTATCTCAATAGATGCAGAAAAGGCCTTTGACAAAATTCAACAACCCTTCATGCTAAAAACTCTCAATAAATTAGGTATTGATGGGACGTATCTCAAAATAATAAGAGCTATCTACGACAAACCCACAGCCAATATCATACTGAATGGGCAAAAACTGGAAGCATTCCCTCTGAAAACTGGCACAAGACAGGGATGCCCTCTCTCACCGCTCCTGTTCAACATAGTGCTGGAAGTTCTGGCCAGAGCAATCAGGCAGGAGAAGGAAATAAAAGTATTCAATTAGGAAAAGAGGAAGTCAAATTGTCCCTGTTTGCAGATGACATGATTGTATATCTAGAAAACCCCATTGTCTCAGCCCAAAATCTCCTTAAGCTGATTAGCAACTTCAGCGAAGTCTCAGGATACAAAATTAATGTACAAAAATCACAAGCATTCTTGTACACCAATAACAGACAAACAGAGAGCCAAATCATGAGTGAACTCCCATTCACAATTGCTTCAAAGAGAATAAAATACCTAGGAATCCAACTTACAAGGGATGTGAAGGACCTCTTCAAGGAGAACTACAAACCACTGCTAAATGAAATAAAAGAGGATACAAACAAATGGAAGAACATTCCATGCTCATGGGTTGGAAGAATCAATATCGTGAAAATGGCCATACTGCCAAGGTAATTTATAGATTCAATGCCATCCCCATCAAGCTACCAATGACTTTCTTCACAGAATTGGAAAAAACTACTTTAAAGTTCATATGGAACCAAAAAAGAGCCCGCATCGCCAAGTCAATCCTAAGCCAAAAGAACAAAGCTGGAGGCATCACGCTACCTGACTTCAAACTATACTACAAGGCTACAGTAACCAAACAGCATGGTACTGGTACCACAACAGAGACATAGATCAATGGAACAGAACAGAGCCCTCAGAAATGATGCCGCATAGCTACAACTATCTGATCTTTGACAAACCTGACAAAAACAAGAAATGGGGAAAGGATTCCCTATTTAATAAATGGTGCTGGGAAAACTGGCTAGCCATATGTAGAAAGCTGCAACTGGATCCCTTCCTTACACCTTATACAAAAATTAATTCAAGATGGATTAAAGACTTATATGTTAGACCTAAAACCATTAAAATCCTACAAGAAAACCTAGGCAATACCATTCAGGACATAGGCGTGGGCAAGGACTTCATGTCTAAAACACCAAAAGCAATGGCAACAAAAGCCAAAATCGACAAATGGGATCTCATTAAACTAAAGAGCTTCTGCACAGCAAAAGAAACTATCATCAGAATGAACAGGCAACCTACAGAATGGGAGAAAATTTTTGCAACCTACTCATCTGACAAAGGGCTAATATCCAGAATCTATAACGAACTCAAACAAATTTACAAGAAAAAAACAAACAACCCCATCAAAAAGTGGGCAGAGGACATGAACAGACACTTCTCAAAAGAAGACATTTATGCAGCCAGAAAACACATGAAGAAATGCTCATCATCACTGGCCATCAGAGAAATGCAAATCAAAACCACAGTGAGATACCATCTCACACCAGTTAGAATGGCCATCATTAAAAAATCAGGAAACAACAGGTGCTGGAGAGGATGTGGAGAAATAGGAACACTTTTACACTGTTGGTGGGACTGTAAACTAGTTCAACCATTGTGGAAGTCAGTGTGGCGATTCCTCAGGGATCTCGAACTAGAAATACCATTTGACCCAGCCATCCCATTACTGGGTATATACCCAAAGGACTATAAATCATGCTGCTATAAAGACACATGCACACGTATGTTTATTGCGGCACTATTCACAATAGCAAAGAGTTGGAACCAACCCAAATGTCCAACAACGATAGACTGGATTAAGAAAATGTGGCACATATACACCATGGAATACTATGCAGCCATAAAAAATGATGAGTTCGTGTCCTTTGTAGGGACATGGATGAAACTGGAAAACATCATTCTCAGTAAACTATCGCAAGGACAAAAAACCAAACACCGCATGTTCTCACTCATAGGTGGGAATTGAACAATGAGAACTCATGGACACAGGAAGGGGAACATCACACTCCGGGGACTGTTGTGGGGTGGGGGGAGGGGGGAGGGACAGCATTAGGAGATACACCTAATGCTAAATGACGAGTTAATGGGTGCAGGAAATCAACATGGCACATGGATACATATGTAACAAACCTGCACATTGTGCACATGTACCCTAAAACCCTAAAGTATAATAATAAAAAAAAAAGAAAAAGAAAAAAAAAAAAATGATAAAGGTGATATCACCACCGATCCCACAGAAATACAATCTGCCATCAGAGAATAGTACAAACACCTCCATGCAAATAAACTAGAAAATCTAGAAGAAATGGATAAATTCCTCGACACATACACTCTCCCAAGACTAAACCAGGAAGAAGTTGAATCTCTGAATAGACCAGTAACAGGCTCTGAAATTGTGGCAATAATCAATAGCTTACCAACCAAAAAGAGTCCAGGACCTGAGGGGATTCACAGCCGAATTCTACCAGAGGTACAAGGAGGAACTGGTACCATTCCGTCTGAAACTATTCCAATCCATAGAAAAAGAGGGAATCCTCCCTAACACATTTTATGAGGCCAGCATCATGCTGATACCAAAGCCTGGCAGAGACACAACCAAAAAAAGAGAATTTCAGACCAATATCCTTGATGAACATTGATGCAAAAATCCTCAATAAAATACTGGCAAACCGAATCCAGCAGCACATCAAAAAGCTTATACACCATGAACAAGTGGGCTTCATCCCTGGGATGCAAGGCTGGTTCAACATATGCAAATCAATAAATGTAATCCAGCATATAAACAGAACCAAAGACAAAAACCACATGATTATCTCAATAGATGCAGAAAAGGCCTTTGACAAAATTCAACAACCCTTCATGCTAAAAACTCTCAATAAATTAGGTATTGATGGGACGTATCTCAAAATAATAAGAGCTATCTATGACAAACCCACAGCCAATATCATACTGAATGGGCAAAAACTGGAAGCATTCCCTTTGAATACTGGCACAAGACAGGGATGCCCTCTCTCACCACTCCTATTCAACATAGTGTTGGAAGATCTGGCCAGGGCAATCAGGCAGGAGAAGGAAATAAAGAGTATTCTATTAGGAAAAGAGGAAGTCAAATTGTCCCTGTTTGCAGATGACATGATTGTATACCTAGAAAACTCCACTGTCTCAGCCCAAAATCTCCTCAAGGTGATAAGCAACTCCAGCAAAGTCTCAGGATACAAAATCAATGTACAAAAATCGCAAGTATTCTTGTACACCAATAACAGACAAACAGAGAGCCAAATCATGAGTGAACTCCCATTCACAATTGCTTCAGAGAGAATAAAATACCTAGGAATCCAACTTACAAGGGACGTGAAGGACCTCTTCAAGGAGAACTACAAACCACTGCTCAATGAAATAAAAGAGGATACAAACAAATGGAAGAACATTCCATGCTCATGGGTTGGAAGAATCAATATCATGAAAATGGCCACACTGCCCAAGGTAATTTATAGATTCAATGCCATCCCCATCAAGCTACCAATGACTTTCTTCACAGAATTGGAAAAAACTACTTTAAAGTTCATATGGAACCAAAAAAGAGCCCGCATCGCCAAGTCAATCCTAAGCCAAAAGAACAAAGCTGGAGGCATCACACTCCCTGACTTCAAACTATACTACAAGGCTACAGTAACCAAAAGGGCATGGTACTGGTACCAAAAGAGAGACATAGATCAATGGAACAGAACAGAGCCCTCAGAAATAATGCCACATATCTACAACTATCTGATCTTTGACCTACCTGACAAAAACAAGCAATGGGGAAAGGATTCCCTATTTAATAAATGGTGCTGGGAAAACTGGCTAGCCATATGTAGAAAGCTGAAACTGGATCCCTTCCTTATACCTTATACAAAAATTAACTCAAGATGGATTAAAGACTTACATGTTAGACCTAAAACCATAAAAACCCTAGAAGAAAACCTAGGCAATACCATTCAGGACATAGGCATGGGCAAGGACTTCATGTCTAAAACATCAAAAGCAATGGCAACAAAAGCCAAAATTGACAAATGGGATCTAATTAAACTAAAGAGCTTCTGCACAGCAAAAGAAACTACCATCAGAGTGAACAGGCAACCTACAAAATGGGAGAAAATATTCCCAACCTACTCATCTGACAAAGGGCTAATATCCAGAATCTACAATGAACTCAAATAAATTTACAAGAAAAAAACGAACAACCCCATCAAAAAGTGGGAGAAGGACATGAACAGACACTTCTCAAAAGAAGACATTTATGCAGCCAAAAAACACAAGAAAAAATGCTCATCATCACTGGCCATCAGAGAAATGCAAATCAAAACCACAATGAGATACCATCTCACAGCAGTTAGAATGGCCATCATTAAAAAGTCAGGAAACAACAGGTGCTGGAGAGGATGTGGAGAAATAGGAACACTTTTACACTGTTGGTGGGACTGTAAACTAGTTCAACCATTGTGGAAGTCAGTGGGGCGATTCCTCAGGGATCTAGAACTAGAAATACCATTTGACCCAGCCATCCCATTATGAGTATATACCCAAAGGATTATAAATCATGCTGCTATAAAGACACATGCACACATATGTTTATTGCGGCACTATCCACAATAGCAAAGACTTGGAACCAACCCGAATGTCCAACAATGATAGACTGGATTAAGAAAATGTGGCACATATACACCATGGAATACTATGCAGCCATAAAAAATGATGAGTTCATGTCCTTTGTAGGGACATGGATGAAACTGGAAATCATCATTCTCAGTAAACTATCGCAAGGACAAAAAACCAAACACCGCATGTTCTCACTCATAGGTGTGAATTGAACAATGAGAACACATGGACACAGGAAGGGGAACATCACAGTCCGGGGACTGTTGTGGGGTGGGGGGAGGGGGGAGAGACAGCATTAGGAGATACACCTAATGTAAATGATGAGTTAATGGGTGCAGCACACCAACATGGCACATGGATACATATGTAACAAACCTGCACATTGTGCACATGTACCCTAAAACTTAAAGTATAATAAAAAAAAAAAAACAAATACAGATACTTTCCCATGTTTTTCCCATGATGATTTCCCATGATATTTACAGGTTCTGCCCACATTTGAGGGGTATGTGGAAATTATATAGAGCATGTACAGTGGGAGGCATATACTGTATATACTGAAATGTGGGGTTGGAGCCCCAACACAGAGACCCCAGCAGGGCACTGCCTAGTAGAGCTATGGGAAGGGTGCTGCAACCCTTCAGACTTGAGAATGGTATAGCCACCAGCAGCTTGCACTCTGAGCTTGGAAAAGCCACAGGCACTCAACTTCAACCATCAGGGAAGCCACACACCCTGCAAAGCCACAGGAGTGGAGCTGCCCAAGGCCTCGAGGGCCCACCCCTTGCACCAGTGTGCCAGGATGCGGGACATGGAATCAAGAAATATGTTGGGGCTTTTTTTTTTTTTTTTTTTGAGACGGAGTCTTGCTCTGTCGCCCAGGCTGGAGTGCAGTGGCATGATCTCGGCTCACTGCAAGCTCCGCCTCCCGGGTTCACGCCATTCTCCTACCTCAGCTTCCTGAGTAGCTGGGACTACAGGCGCCCGCCACCGTGCCCGGCTAATTTTTTGTATTTTTAGTAGAGACGGGGTTTCACCATGTTAGCCAGGATGGTCTTGATCTCCTGACCTCGTGATCCAGCCGCCTCGGCCTCCCAAAATGCCAGCATTTAAAGTTTAATGTCTTCCCCGCTGGGTTTCAGACTTTCCTGGAGCTTGTTGCCCCTTACTTTAGCCAACTTCTCCCTTTGGGGACAAAAATGTTTTACTCATTGCCTGTACCACCAACCGTATCTTGCAAGTAAATAACATATTTTATTTCAGAGGCTCATAGGTGGCAGGAACTTACCTTGAGTCTCAAATGAGACTTTGGACTTTTGAGTGATGCTAGAATGAGTTAAGACTTTGAGGGTCTATTGGGAAGGGATGATTATATTTTGCAATGTGAGAAAGACATGAGATTTGGGGGGCTGGGGGTAGAATGACATTGTTTGGATGTTTGTCTCCTTCAAATTTCATGTTTAAATGTAATCCCCAGTGTTAGAGGTGGAGGTGGGACCTGATGGGAAGTGTTTGGGTCATGGTGGCAGATCCCTCGTGAATGGCTTAGAGCCACTGGTGATGAGTGAGTTCTCACTCAGTTCGTGTGAGATCTGGTGGCTTAAAAGAGTCTGCTCCCTCTTTGCCTTCCATTGTGATTGTAACCTTCCTGGGGCCTTCATCAAAGGGCAGGCAAATATTGGTGCCATGCTAGTACGGCCTGCAGAACCATAAGCCAAAACAAACCTTTTTTCTTTATAAATTACCCAGCCTCAGTTATTCCTTTATAGTGATGCAAAACGAGCTAACAATATATAAATTTGTAATTTTTAAGTTATAGACTGTTTTTATTAAACACTTATGAATACTGTTTGAAGTGCTTTAATTTTTATAACAATCCTATGAATTTGGTAATAATATTCACATTTTACAGATAAGGAAATTACCCAAGATTATATAGCTAATAAGTTGCATGGCAGAAATTAGCATCTGGCATCAGTTTGCAATCTTTACCACTAACACTATGTCTGTGCATCATATTAATCATTATCATTTTCTCTGTCATGTGTTGAAAGTTATTGTGCCAAACATTGTGCTAAGAGTTTTAGAAGCATGATCTGATTTGATAAATCTACAATATAGATTCTATTCTTTTACTTCTTGAGGAAATTTTGAGATCCCCAATGATTAAACAACTTTTTTCCCTTGTTCATTGTATTAGACTGCAATTCTCCACTCATTATATTTGATGCCTTTTGCAATATGGCTTTGCAATTTTTCCCTTCGGGAAGTAAAGTCTATCTCCTCAACCATTAAATCTGGGCTGGCCTTGTAACTTGCTTATAGAAAAAGTGATGGTCAGTTCCAAGCCCAGGTCTCAAAAGCACTAATGCACTACTTCTCTCATTTGGAACCATGCCACTGACATGAGAACAAGCCAAGGCTAACGTGCTGCTGATGACAGACCATGCAAAACAGAGACAAGGCATCTCAGATGAGGTCATCCTTAATCAGCCCACCTGCCAGCTGATCACAAACATATGTGAGACATGAGAGGTCAGCCAACTGTAGATTTGTGAGGCAGGATGGCTGTTGTTTTAAACTACTTTTTTTTTTTTTTTTTTTGTAGAGTCTCATTTGGTCACTCATGCTGGAGTGCAGCAGTGTGATCATGGCTTACTGCCGCCTTGATCTCTCAGGCTCAAGTGATCCTCCTGCCTCAGCCCCTTGAGTAGCTTGGAGCACAGGTGCGTGCTACCATGCCCAGCTAATTTTTTTTTTTTTTTTTTAGTTTTTTGTAGAGACAAGATCTCACTATGTTGCTGAGGCTGGTCTTGAACTCCTGGATTCAAGCAATTCTCCTGCCTCAGCTTCCCAAAGTGTGAGATTACAGGTATAAGCTACCATGAAAATCACATCTGGGGGCTAGTTTGTTATGCATTAGTATGGTATGGTTTGTTATTCGTTAGTGTGAAGATTACAGGTATAAGCTACCATGAAATCACATTGGAAATCACATCGAAAATCACACAGTTTGTTATGCATTAGTATGACTAAATCATGATTTAGTCATGTAGCCATTAAGTGGCAGTCAGAAACACACATACACAAGGATATGGCCCAGCTTGTCTTATTATAAATACAGCTTGGTAATTAGAAAACTAAGAAATGCAATCTAACCCCTGTTCATGGCTTGCCTCTTTCCCATTAACCATCCAGAGTTCACTAAGAAACTACAGCCTGGCTGAATCCTAGCAAATGAGGGTGGTAGTGCAGCAGCACTGACAGTTGAGTAGAGGCTGGTCTCAGTCTTTTCGGAGCACAGAATCAGCTGAATGAGGATCCCTACTGGAAGGCACTTGATGCTCAGGAATGGGTCAGTACTGGCATTTTGTGTGGTGGAACCCATGGCTTTTGCAGGGCAAGAGATTTTGCCAGTGCTGGTGAGTTTTCCTGTGGCCAGAAATAAAATGATGGAGGCTAGAACCTCTGGTGACCTACCACTGCTGGCATGTGCTCCTTTCACAGCTGTTCTTCAAGGAAAGGTAAATTCATTTATTCATTCAACAAATTGAAAAATGCCCACTATGTCATAGAAACTTCTAGGTGCTAAGGATGTAGCAGTGAATGAAACTAAGCTTCTTGCCCCCATTGAACGTGTATTTTGGTGGAAGAGACAATATATGCACAGATATAGAATACCTAAGAGCCATGAGGAGGAATAAAGCAGGATTAAGGTGAGAGGAACAAGGAGTACAATCAGATTGGGAAATTAGGGGAGACCTCTCTAAGGAGATGACACTGACACTTGAGCAGAGACCTGTAAGTGAGGAAGGCATGTAGATACCGGGTTAGAGTGATCCAGTGTGGGGAACACATTCGGTGCTCTTGAGGCTGTGCTTGGTCTACTAGAGGAACAGAGAGCTGTCAATGAACTGAAGCAGACTGATCAAGGAAGGTAGAGAGCCACAGGCAAATCATGTACAAGCTACTGGGCAACAGTGAGACCTAAACTTTCTTCTATGAGATAGTGCCACTATCATAACTAGTACAGTGTAAAACTTCAGTATATTGGCTGAATTGGGGTGGGAGAGAGCTACAATTTATATGATTTAAGGTAAACTGTTCCCAGTCATGGCTAGCCATGAATCATTTGTAGAACTATTTGATTCCTGGACCCACCTACTGGGTCAAAATCTAGTATGAAGCCCAGAATTAGTATTTTATTTAAAAAGGAACATTCCAGGCCAGGTGCGGTGGCTCACACCTGTAATCCCCACACTTTGGGAGGCCAAGGTGGGTGGATCATGAGGTCAAGAGATCAAGACCATCCTGGCCAACATGGTGAAACCCCATCTCTACTAGAAATACAAAAATTAGCTGGGCATGGTGGCACACACCTGTAGTCCTAGCTACTCGCGAGGCTGAGGCAGGAGAATCACTTGAACCTGGGAGGTGGAGGTTGCAGTGAGCCAAGATTGTGCCACTGCGCTCCAGCCTGTGACAGAGCAAGACTCCATCTAAACAACAAAAATTCCATCCAAACAACAAAAATTCCATCCTTAAATGTATGGCTCTATTTGCAAAGAAAATGTGAAACGATATACACCAAACTGTTTACAGTACATACCTCAGGCACATTATTTTAGTTCTGAGTAGAAATGCCTTAGCTTAAATGTTTAAAAGTTTTAACAATGAGCCTTTTGTTTTGTTTTTTGAAACCGTCTCGCTGGGTCGCCCAGGCTGGAGTGCAGTGGTGCAATCTCGGCTCACTGCAAGCTCCGCCTCCCGGGTTCACGCCATTCTCCTGCCCAGCCTGTAGCTGGGACTACAGGCGCCCGCCACCACACCCGGCTAATTTTTTGTATTTTTAGTAGACATGGGGTTTCACTGTGTTAGCCAGGATGGTCTCGATCTCCTGACCTCGTGATCTGCTGGGATTACAGGCCTGAGCCACCACGCCTGGCCCAACGATGAGCCTTTCTAAAGCTATTTCAGCATCTTTTGTAAAACTGCTACCAAAGACATCCATTTTGTCACATCTCTAATAAAAAGGATTTGAAACCAAATTGCACATAGGAGTGCATTCAACATTTTTCAGATGAATGAATACAATGGCAAGTCTGAAAGAGTTGTGTCAAGTAAATCGGTACTGGGGTGCTTCTGTTACAGAAAATGAATAACTCATGGCATTTTTATTATTGCTACAACAGTGGCAAATTTTTAATCTAAGCACTCTATAGTCACAATTATTCTTGCCTAGGTTTAAAGCTACTTAAAATCCTTTTTGGACTTATGCAGACTAACAAATAAATGAATGGGATTTCTAACCTAACACCAGGTACTGAATTATGCAAAATTACACAAACATTTAAAAAAACGATAGTAGAAAAACGAACAGTACACAACTTAAAGAGAAAAAATTTTTATTGTGATATAAAATGCACTTATAAAATGTCCACCAGAAGGCATGTAATTTTTCACTGCTATATAAATTTAATGGGAATATGTTATTCACCATCTAGGTATGATAATGCCAACTAAAACATACTGTAAACGATGAGTTATACTCTATAACAAATGCATCACTGATTTTCAGCAATCATTGGTTTAATAATAATTAGTTTAAGACTATAATCACATCTATATTCTGGAATGTCCATTTACTTTAATGTAGTGTAGTGGAATTTAGAGTATAATTGCACATAGATGGTACAGAAAAACATTCACTTCTATTTTACATCTTCATGACAGGTAGTCTTCCTGACTGAAAATAACAGCTTCAGCTATGGTCTGCAACACAGCTCCAGGATTCTTAATGCAATAATGTGGGTGTATGTGTGTCTGTCTACGTGTACACCCATGGAACAACTTATATCTTTAGTAAACAAGTGCAACATTATTGTCAGTTATTTTGCATGTTTAAATATTATAGTCTGATTATTTGTAAACAAACAAAACCCCACACAAATACTCTAAATTCTATTTTAAAAATCTGTCAACCCATAATTATTCTAATATGCTTTACTTACTCGAACACAAATTTCTGAAAGGTGCATATATTACCTTAGATAATAAGGTTTAGAAATGAGTGCTTCACACTATGAAATGTGCATTTCCAATAAGTGATTTATGCAGCATAAAGTTTAGATCAAGAAATTACAAATCCTGGATCCCCACAGTTCATTTAGAAAATGCCTCAAAGTTATGGCTCTTGCAGCAGGTTTAACAGATTAAACATTAAGTGTTCTAGCTCCCTCTGTTTCAAGTATCAAAGAAATATGAGGCTCAAAATCTCTCTAGGTTGTAACTGATAATGCAAAGCATTAGAAAACAGTTAAATGTGTTTTGAAATACAGTATTAACTGAGATTATTAAGGTGTTTATCTGTGTTAGCCTGTTAAGTAGCAGGACTTTAAAGTAATTTTAAATCTGAGTATTTGCTCGGAATTGATAAAGAACACAATTTGCCTACAAATGTATGGTTTTGGAGAAAAAAAGTCAATCCTGAGTTTTAAAACTCAACATTTTTTGTTTCCTTTTGAATGATATTAATTTAAATTTCAACCTGAACATAAATGTTTGGCCTCACAGAGCATTGGAAAGATAATTTACTAAGGCTGTTTAAAGTCTTTCAATGTCATCAGAAAGCCTGCAGTATAGAAAATATCTGGTACCCTTAAAGATTCAGAGTGAGCTGATCTGCAATTTTAATGCTATTAAAAAAAAGTCAAATATAAAAAACTGCTGCAATATAAAGCACTATTTCTAAAAGTTGCAGACATGATCCTACAGTCTGACAGAACTAGCACAGCTACTCGGAGTAAGCAACTTGCGGCCTTTTCCGAGGCACACTAAGTTTCCAGCTTAGAAAATACTCTAGCCTGGTCCTTAACATATTCATTAAGTAATATGAATATTTTAAGGTCTTTCTGTCCCACAAGAAAGTAGTAAGTTTACCCTTTGAGACATCAGACTTTCTAGAACTGGCCCAACTGTATAAAATTTTAAGAAGTATTTGAAGTGTGGAATCAACACTATGAAAACAGTGTGACAAAATTAAACATTGTGTTGAACCCTTTTCTAGCTTTAACTCAAAAATAGAAATCATGAGTCTTCCATAACATTAATTTTAAAAACACACAGAAGTGAAAAGTGCTATTTTCCAAAAAGTACAATTTTTTTCCCTACTTTGTGTCAACATGGAATGATTTCAGTTCTCCTGTACTAAAAGCTGGACTTTTAAAAAACTAGTATTGCAATGTTTAATGTGATGACTTTAATCAGTAGTAGCTTCAGTTTCCGCTGGGCCCCTAATTAGTCTTCGAATTCCTCTTTTTCCTGCAGGACCTTTTGGTTTTGCAAAACTTTGCTTGTGTGCATGCTGCTTGGGATGTACTTCTTCATAAAGGAAGTCTGCAGTCAACTCATCCCCATTGTCTATCTCGATCTGTAAAAGATAAAATGAGAAGCACAACATTCAAAACCTAATACAAGCAACAAGCTGGTTTTCAGGTATATGAATGCTCACAAATAATACCCATTCCAGTAAGGCAGAATCAAGGACCATATGTAAACAGTTTCACTTTCTTCTTTTGGGGAAAGGGGCTAAATGAGTTACTTGAATATATAATCAGCTACATTTACTTCCTTCTTGGTTCTTTCTTAGTGCTCCCGTTTAAATAATGTTTAAAAGTAGAAGCCACCACTATATTCTCAAGTTGCTGCGATTTACTATTTATTCAAGGAACATTTACTCATGGCCCCTTCATCACTTGGTCACTTGAAAGCCCTCTACAAGACAGGTAAACAAACCATGGCCCGAAGGCCAAATCTTGCCCAAGATAAGATTGTTTTACATTTTTTAAGGGTTGTTAAACAACAATAGGAATATATGACAGAGATTATATGTGGCTTGGCAAAGCCTTTACTTACTATTTGGTCCTCTGTAGAAAAAGTCAGCTGATCCCCGCTATAGAAGGTGCTACCCATGATAAAGTGATTGATTCTTAGGAGCTTAAAAAGCATGAAGGGTTCAGAACTTAAAAACACTGGTAGTTTTTAAGGACCTGTATTTTTATGAGTTTAAGGGCTCAAGAATATATATCTTTCCCCATGCCTTATCTGTACTTAAGAAAATTAATTTAAGAAAATTGGTAGCTTAGTTCCCAAATTCAAATGTTTATGCTTATTCCTTCCTTCCCCCAAACTGGAAAGACTCCCAACCATCCCATAATTCCGTCATAATGGAGACTGTAATTCCTTATTAATATGGAGCAGAAATAATCACAAGTATGTAGCTCTGGCAGCACTGTCCAACAGGACTTTTTGCACTGATGGAAATGTCCTATAAATTCTGCACTAACCAATACGGTAGCCAGTAGCCACATTTAGCTAATGAGCATCTGACATGAGGCTAGAGGAATTAAGAAACAGAACTTTAAATCTTATTTAAAGTTAAACAGCCACATGTGGCTTACTAGAAATTACAGATATATATAGAGATGGGGATCATGATAGGTAGTCTCCAGGCCCTTAGAGGAGATCCTAAGGATTTAGGATGATAACAAGAAAAATAAATATTTTCATTTATAAATCATAGCACATCATAAACTACATAGAAATGAAAAGAAAAATTTAGCAAAAACTGAAGATTTTAAAATAGGTGGGCTACCTTTCTAATTACATCCATTTGTAGTTGTCTTTCTACAATTTCTAGCAGAGGGCTCTTGCAGCTAGAATACAGCATCCGCTCCCTTATACTGCATGTGTATCCAGGCATTGAATAAATAAAAACTGTAAGTTCAAATAATAACAAATATAATTAGCATATCAATACATAAACTTCATAAAACTACATACATAAACTTCATAAAAACAAGTACAGAAACTTCATAAAACTACGGCTAAGCCCTCTGGGCAAGAAATAAGTAAGACTATAGAGCTGATATACCAATAAACAAACTGAAAGTAACGTGTTAAAAACAATGTATCATATACCTATGGACTCTAAATAGTCTCCTTCATGGGAATGTTTATACAGAAAGAAATGGTAACGAGCTGAATCCTTGGGAATCCTCTTTGGCAAATCTTTCAGTTCTGTATTTGTTGTGTTGGCCAAAATTATAATTTCATTTTTTATATCTATTTCCTGCCAATAAGAAACAAAATATGTTCATTAAAACCAGATATAAGTTAAAACATATAATAAAAAGACTAAGAGATAAAGGAGGAACTTAGTTCTGGACTGTTTGTCTTTTTCACAACGAACATTTACAAAATGAATTTTAGAAATCAGAAAGCTATTTAAAATGTAAAATCCATTAATAAAAAACCCTATATGAGCCATAAACTACCAAAACGAGCAGCCACTTAATAATCATTATACATCTCTTACCAACTGCACATAGTTGAGCTGTCTGTTATTCAATTTTTCCAAAGCCTGAAAGGCTTCTCGAGAAATGGGAAATGCTACTCCTTGTAGTGTTTGATGCTTAGTGTCCACACCCACGTCAGTCTGTACCTAAGTATGACAGATTTAATTTACAAGTTTAGCAGTTAGCAATATCCTATGGCAAAAATAAGAAAACCCAACCTCTATAAAATAGTATCATTCAACCCTAGCCCAACCTATAATTAAAATTATTTTTCACATTTGTTTACGGTCCTGCTAGCATTTTGTCAACATGCAGAGTGCATGACACATCTTTACGACAATGTTGGAAGTGAACATTTGAATGAGTGTACAAAGTTAGTGGGGTTTGGGGGGGTTTGTTTTCATGTTTGGTTTGGCACAATTTCTTTAGAGTGTCATCAGATTACACCACTGATTATAAAATTTTACTTGATAGAATTTATAAACAACAATCTACATACAATATGTATAGAACTTTACTTTATTCTGTTGGACAGAAAATGCAACACAAACACCATGCATTGAATTGAAAGGAGTACAAACAGTGTACAAAGACAACACAGCTCAACAAGTTATACTACTGCAGAAGTTCCAGACTTAAGAGATTTCTTTACTAAGAACATGGTGTGCATGTACTGGAAGAGGAGAAAGATAAGAAAGCATTCAATGCACATGTTTAAGATTTTTATGCTTGATAAATGATAGCTAGTGGAGAGTCTCATTTGCAGTGTTGCAACAGAAAGTCCAATAGAAATTTTACTTTTAAAAAAATGAATGGAGATTCTACAGCATAAATGATATTGGTTAATGAAAACATCATAGAACATATGCGAATGCATACCCCAATATGATCCTCTGGGCTCTGATTGCAAGGAATAAAACAAACTATCAAACTTGTAAAAAAAAAAAAAAATCACATAAAAAGCCCTACTCAAATATGAATTAAAATAATATGACAGATCCTTGCTACCAGTTTAATATTAAATGATATTCAACCATTCTCTAGACTGATTCCTACTGTCTGTAACTCAGGCTAATGAACAGTGGTTTCGGCTAATGAATAGTGGTTTCAGCCACTTGTTCTTTTCTGTAAAGTCCAAGTAGAAATACAGTAGTTATTCCAAATGTTAGAATGGCTGTAGAAAACACATTAAAAATAATGATAAACTACAAAATAATATGGCTGAAATTTATTGACTCTAATATGCTCAACATGTACTCAAATAATAATCTTCCATATATATCTCTATTCAAGTAGAGTTCATAGAAGTTAATTTGTAGACTCTCTAGAAAGCCAACAAAACAATAATCTGCTTCAGGCAACCTTATTAGATACATTCTTTGCACTAAATGGGTAACACACACTTTTTCTCTATATAGTATTCAAAGTACAAAGTTCACAACAGTTGTACTTCAAAAGGAAGATTTACTATTCTGACAGGAAGATTATAGGAAAAGCTATTTATAAAATGCATATAAAGTTTAATATTCATTTTAACTTTTTTTTCTGAAAAGACATTAAGCACATAGCCTTATCTCTAAACTAAACGGAATTAACCTAAGCTACCTAACTTCTTTAATCTCTAGTTATCCTCCCACATCTATTAATTAAAAATACAGTATTTTCAAACACTTAAAATCTTGCAAAGACTTTGAAGTTGTAACTTACCTCATTGATTTTAATCTGTCGTAATTCTTCCTCAGCTGCAGTCAGTGGGGCAGGGGAAGATTGTGACAGCAAGTATTTTTTATATCCATGTAATGATACATCTTCCTGTAAGTACAGAATAGACTATAATCAGTAATTCTCTAGAAGTAAAACAACAGTGAAGTTATTTTAGGGAAAACAAAATCATTAACAGAAGAGATTTTAAATGAAAATAAATAGCATTATGAATTTTAATATCTTTTTACTTTTCTTTAATCCTCAATTTTAAGTTTCAAAACTTTTTAAAGGGAGTACCCACTGTTCATTTGATATGAAGTTTTATAATTACTAAATGTTTTGTATGAGTTTCATACTGGCAAAGTGAAATACTGAACCTGGTCATCCTGTAAGTCTATAGGACAACTGTAATTAACCTTCTGGAGAAAACTGCCCAATGATTATCCAATAATCAACATATTCAGATTCTGAATACTATGTTATAATGCTTTATATAATTTCTTTGTAATTATTCATGGAAAATTATTATAGTTTTCATGTCAAAAGAAAAAAATACTACAAAGAGGTCTACCTATCATCAAAATTTTGTGGTTTAGAAGACTGAGACTCATGAAATTGAGAAACCGGCCCACTTCACAATTAATGGTGAAGAAGCAATATATTCCCATCTAGTCTTGTGCTCTATCCACTAGATTACATGACTTTCTGAATCAGAAAAGCTCTAAACAAACAAAAAAGTTCAAAAATATATTTCAGTGTTTCAATTTGTGTATATATGTGTAAATACATATATTTACCATATACTTTAGAAGAATCAGTATGTTTCAATACCACTTATTGTCAATGTCAAATAGATACAAATGAATAAACTCAAAGTTACATATTCATTACAGCTAACTTTAATATCATATGAAATACAGTATTTCTCTTATTCTCATGTTTTCAGATTATCCATCTGAATTCATATCAATTACCCATTACCTAGGAGTTCTTCTTTAATCATTTTAATTGCAACATATAGAATCCACATAAAAATATAATACCTTTACTGTTCCAAATACTTCATCTTTAATGTGGCCACCTCCAAATTCCTTCTTCAGAGTTGCTCTTGTTGCTGCATACAACATTTTTTGACGAACCTATTCAGTTGTGAAAGTTTACTTAGTTTATAGACGAAAACATAACATTACAAAGGCAAGCACATTCTGAATACAATACCCTGAATCACATTAAAAACAAAACTGAGCTCAAGTCCACCCACTATAATAGCTAAAATACGTGTGTACAAATAACCATCATTAACATGGGCATCTAAACTATCAATGGCTATTAAGATAGACTTCAATTTACAATGCCACTTTTTTTGTTTTTTGAGACGCAGATTTGCTCTTGTTGCCCAGGCTGGAGTGTAATGGCACGATCTCAGCTCACTGCAACCTCCGCCTCCCAGGTTCAAGTGATTCTCCTGACTCAGCCTCCCGAGTAGCTGGGATTATAGGTGTGCGCCACCATACTCGGATAATTTTTTCTATTTTTAGTACAGACGGGCGTTCACCATGTTGGTCAAGCTGGTCTCAAACTCCTGACCTCTGGTGATCCACTCGCCTCGGCTTCCCAAAGTTTAAGGATTACAGGCGTGAGCCACCGTGCCTGGCCACATTTTAAAGTTGAAAAAAATATAAATTGCTTAAATTCTTCATTTTTCAAACTCATAAGTTCAAGAATAAAAAATTGAAATATGAGGAAAACTGAAATGAAGTAACTTTGATAGTGACATTCTTCTCAAAGCTGTATCAAAGATTACGAATTCAGTTGTTAAGAATCAAAATTCACGGCTTACCAATGGCACATACCATTCTAGGAGGGCCACAAAGATGGAAAAAAAAATTAAAGAGTCAACTAGTATCTATGGAAAGCTACTAAAGATAACTACCAATTAACAAATAATTTCATAATCCTGCATGGTCAAATCCAGTATTTCTTTCAGATAGAACATGGGGAATTAAAGAGGAATGGGATGATCTTTTGAGAACAATATCTAGATAACTTTAAAAATAATTATTTTTTAATAAAAATTCAAATTAATTTTTTAAATATTGGGCCATATTCATATATTAATTCTGTCTATTGTTCTATACAGTCAATCTACTACCAGCTTTCCTAAAATACTTGCTTGTATGCAGGCCTATCACTTGAATGGCAGTGATTAATGTATGATAATACTAACAAAATTTAATATTATGTTCAATTAGTTCTCAGATTTATTACAATTATTACTCTCAGGGCCAGGCAGTTTCCTTCATTTTTAAGAGGCCCATGGAGTCATTTTAAAATTACCACAAATTAGGTTGGACACAGTGGCTCACGCCTGTAATCCCAGCACTTTGGGAGGCCGAGGTGGGTGGATCACTTAAGGCCACGAGTTTGAGACCAGCCTGGGCAACACAGTGAAACCCTGTCTCTACTAAAAATATAAAAATTAGCTGGGCGTGGTGGCACATGCTTGTAATCCCAGCTACTCAAGAGGCTGAGGCGGGAAGATCACTTGAGCCTGGAAGGCAGAGGTTGCAGTGAGCTGAGACTGCACCACTGCAGGCCGGTCTGGGCAACAGAGTGAGATTCTGCCTTAAAAAAAAAAAGAAAAAATTGCCATTGCCACAAATTTTTAAATCTTAAATCAGTAATAATAATAATAATTTTTTTTTTTTTTTGAGACAGAGTCTCGCTCTGTTGCCCAGGCTGGAGTGCAGTGGCGCCATCTCTGCTCACCACAAGCTCTGCCTCCCGGGTTCATGCCATTCTCCTGCCTCAGCCTCCCGAGTAGCTGGGACTACAGGTGCCCGCCACCACGCCCAGCTAATTTTTTTTTGTATTTTTAGTAGAGACAGGGTTTCACTGTGGTCTTGATCTCCTGATCTCATGATCCGACCGCCTCAGCCTCCCAAAGTGCTGGGATTACAGGCATGAGCCACCATGCCCGGCCTGTAATTATTTTGATTTCAAGGGCAAAACTCTCGAATCTGAGCACATTATTCCTGATTCTCTGTTATCAATCCAAGGATTTTCCTCATGATCATTCCCTTCTATGGGAAATAATTATTGCTTTTTAACCTTTATTTGACCTAGAAATTCCAAAAACATCTTTCTAGCATTTAATGTTAAACAAACTATAAAAAAGTTACTTACATGAGAATGATCTGGAGACCATGCAATGAATATCCATTCATATCCCTGGGCATTCTGAGAATCTAACCTGAATAATATATAGCATGGTTGTTTGTCCTCCAACAGGGGTAAAACAAAGGAATCATAATCCTTATCCCAGGAATCTGAAGGCTGACTATATGATCCAATCACAAGTTGCTCTATGAAAAATTATTTTTAGAAAGATAGGTAAATAGTTTGAAATACCAAGTGGTAGTGTGATGAAGACTAGAAAAATAAATATATAGTCATTTGCCAGTTACTATTATTCACATCAAAAAGTAGAAAAGAAAAAGGTGGCAACATAGAAAGTAATTATGACATAGAGTATTATAAAAACTGTTAACTTTTTATGAACATGGTTAAAATTTCTAATATACACAACCTAAGAAAGAAACATATAAAAATGATCATGACAGTTGAATTGAATGGTCAAATAATGGGTGGTTACATTTCTATTTTCCAAAATGTCTGTGCTTATCAACAAAATATATTTAAACTACCATTCAAAAGTATAATTTCTGACATTAACATTGAATTGTACAGTAAGAAATATTAAATAAAACCATGTTTAACTCCTATTTATTTGGCCATAATGCTACAGATTTAAACATTTGCCTAGATGCATACACTGGTATAGCCACTTTGAAATGCTATTCGGCAGAATCAAGTAAAATTGTGAATCTACTATGCATACAGAATCTCTTATACATAAATACAAAGGTGTTCACTGCAGCACTATACAGTAACGGTGAAGACTGGAAATAGCCTCAATGTTCATCAATAAGAGAAAGGAAAAATAATGTGTGGCATAGTCATATAACATTCTGTTCAGATTTAAAATGAATTATTGAGCTATCAAAACTAATTGCAAATGTAACATTTTCAGAAAAAGGAAAGATAGTGTAAGATGGTATCATGCAGTTTATGTAAATCAAAGAGCACTATATGCTATTTAGGGATACACATAAAAACAGAGTGCACAAGTATCAGAACTCCTAACTGTAGTTGCCCCAGGGGAAGGAGGTCAGAAGCAAAATTGTTTAAAGGGGATGCTCTTATACCAGAAAAACACTGAATTTTCTAAAATGCTTGAAGTAAATATGATAAAATGTTAGCAGTTATGAATAAAGGGGAGATATAAGTTATTTGTGATACAATTTAGTCTTTGGAATTTTCCTTATTTAAAAATTTTCACAAAACAAAAAAGTAAAACCAGAAAATAATAATTTAGGAAGTAGTGCCATTTTCCTTCTGTAGAGATGCTAGTTAGATTAACTTTTCCATTTTAGTTCCTTAACTAGTCACTTAGGAAGGGATGGCATTAAAAACTTTAGCTCAGTATTTTAAAAATACGCTGTTTTACAATATACATATATTCCTATTGAATGTTATATGTAAACGAATGCATATTTTACAAACTATTCTGGTATTTTTTACATAAGCAGAAAATAGAAAACAAATTAGATTTGCTTCCAGTTTGTGAAAGAACAAGTTACTTTTCCAAAGCAAAATATTTTCAGATATTTAAGAAATTAGGCCGCCGGAATATTTTAATATATTCAGTTGTGACTGAGTAGCTATAACAGTAATTGTTCAAATTCAAATCTGCCTGATTTAAAAGATTCTCCCACTCAACCAGATTCCCTGTTTACAGAATTATTTTTAAAGAATCAATTTGTAGTTTGTTATATTCTCAGAACTTTCCCAAAACAAGAAAGGGTAATGATCATTTCTGTAGCAAAGGTTGCAATCAAATGGAGAAAATGGGAGTTTGAAATCCTTTGTTTATATTTAAAAACAAACTTTATTGAATAATTTCACAAGTAACTATTTTTTTTTTTTTTTGATAATCACCTGTTTAGTGATTTCCATTCCAGAGATGGAAGCACTGACATTAGAAATGGACTGTGGTGCAGAAACTAAGACAGAAAAAGTAAAAGAGGAAGAAGTCACATCAAAAAACATCTTTCTGTTTGCCTGATAGTCACATAATTCAGAATGAAATCAGGGGCCCATAGGGACCTGCACAAAATATGAGGAATCCAAGTTACCGTTAAGGTAAGATTTGAACTTGCTTCACATTAGTTAATAGTTCAAATCACTGACAACACACAGTAAGTTTAAAAATACAACAGCCACTAATCCAGGAACAGAAAATATTTTAAAATATTTAACTAACCATTTTCAATAGATATTTTCAGAAGTCTGTACTTTCCATTTCTGGCTCTGGCAAAGATCTCTTTAACATCTTCACTTGCTGTGGAAAAAGATAAAGAAAGTAAACTTTTTATACTTACATATAAATACTTTCCCATCTATACTGGAAAAATTAATTAGAATACAAAGAAAAAATCTGGAGCATGTAGCATCCTTGTTGTATTATAAAACTTTACCGCATAAAATAATGAAGACTGTATACAATTAAGAAATATAAATATTAGCATTTTAAAAGTATGTTAATAATTCTAATCTGTTTTAGCTACATAATTCTGTGCAGAAATAACACTGGGGTGAATATACTGAAGTTACTCAAACCCAATAATGAGCAAATTACAATTTTGAAAAACTTTTCTTGCTCTTTTGAAAAATATTGAAAACCTGCTTTCATTCTCTAATTCAGTTTCAGGCTTATGACAGACAGACACTCCTTCATCAATTCACTTTCTGTATTTTCTCGTTAAAAACAACAGTAAATATCAAATATCCTAGCTTGTTTAAAGAAAAAGACAATAAAATGCATTCAATCTTAATTCTGGTTATATTTTTCTAACTTGCATTTCTCCAAAAGCTAGATTAAACTCATTGAATAAATATGTATTTAATAACTAACCCCTGTGCTCCTATTAAAGCTTCAATTTCGTTCTAATTTCGTTCCTGTGTTGTCTATTAGCAGCAAGCACCACTATGTAAGTAGGTAGTGCTTGCTGTAAGGCTCAAGCTTGAGAGTCAGTAACTACATATTTATATATCGAAATTAATGCGGATAAATAAAACAACGTTTTTAGATTTGAGACTATTTTGCTTCTGCGTGCGTGCAGGGGGATGTGTGCGGTGGTGTCAAAAATCTTTACGAATAAAACATACAATTAAGTGTTCATCTGGGAGAAAGACTCGCTATTAACAGTAAGAGCTTGAGTTTACACTAGAACTCGTTAAGTGATCGTGAGTAACCCGGGGATATATTGTTTGACTCTTGATAAGGTTAGCACCTGCAGGCTGCCCAATTCCAAACCAGGAAATAATGGAGGTCAGACATAACTGCACATTGAACTGTCTGCACGCATTACAGGCAACCATACAGATCAGTTTCCCTTGGGGAGTATCTAGGAAAAAGATCAAAACACACGCTACACTCGAGATTTCTCAGAACATAACTCTCACTTTCCTATTTGGGGAGAAAATGCGGGAGAGTTTTGGGAAGCACCCCTACTGATGTGAGAAAGATTCTGGCATGTTTCTTTTTGTAATCAAAGTCCTGTAATATTCTCCTTTGGACCATGAAAAGGAAAACTCGCCTGGCTCTCGACAGCGTAGGGAAGCCCCAGTCGCCTCCACTGTCCCAGCTCTTCCCTACGTGACCAAAAGGGGGAAAGTTGGGCCACTGTCGGGGACGGTGGAAGGCACGCCCCCTTCAACCAGGCCGCCTCGAAAGCCAATTTCCTTCGCTCCCCCGAATTTCGGGTCAATCTGCAACGTGGCGGCAGCAGGGACCGGGCTGTAGGAGGACGCAGGCCGGCAGCGCCCGGGAAGCAGAAGCGCGGAGAGGCGCCGAGGCCCGGCTCGCCCCGCGAGACCGACTTCCGGGGCTCCCGGCCCGACTCCAGCCCTGCCCATCCTGCAGCCCTCCTGGCTCTCCCGGCTCTCCCGGCAGCCCCTTCCCTGCAGATCGCGCCGGGCGCTGTTACCTTGGATGCCGGTCTGGTGGGACATGGCGGCGGCCACTAGCTCCCGGCTCCGGCGCTGAGTGCAGCCAGCGGCCCCGGCCGGCGACTCCAGGAAGTGGCTGCTCCTCCGCCGGCCCCGGCGCGTCATCCGCCCGCGACCCGCGGCCGCCCCGCCCCGTGAGGTTGACTGAGTGCCCGAGCGTCCCCGCCTCCCCGCTGCCCTTCCTGGGTGCCGGGCTGCGGTCCAGCCCCC
Source organism: Nomascus leucogenys (assembly GCF_006542625.1). Taxonomy (NCBI): domain Eukaryota; kingdom Metazoa; phylum Chordata; class Mammalia; order Primates; family Hylobatidae; genus Nomascus; species Nomascus leucogenys. Next base: position 64,597,289 of record NC_044391.1, read on the forward strand.
GGCCTCGCGATCCAGGCTCTCTGCTTGGGGTCCTGCCTCTGCTGTTGCCGCCGCCTCTCCCGCTTCTTCCGGGGGGGAAATGCTGCAGAATCTAGACAGCTCAGTGCTCCGACGTCTGCTCTCTGACGACCCCGCCGACGCCGCCATTCGCTGCCTCAGCAAAGGGATGCTCAAAAACGGAAGTGATCATTTTGCCAAATAGGCATTTTGCAGCTTAAAAAAGATGTGCACATTATTTTTCTTGGTTTACTCTTCCTATAATCGATACCATTTAGTGTAGAAAAGCCTTCTCCTTTATCCATTGTTTTGAAAGAATGTAGACTGCCTCATCAAATTTTTCCACGATTTTAAATTGAGTTAATCTCACACTATTAACTTTTCTTTTCAGCTGGACACATTTAGAGACTCAGTGTATCTTTCTCTTCACTCCCGAAAGAGACAGCCACTAAGAGATTAGCTGATTTGAGTATCCCTCTGTGGTCGATTATACCATTGCAAATCCTGCTCTGCTTTAGGTTGGCAGTTTATTATTTAATCCAGTAATTATTCAAAATTCACTTGGACAGATTTGTAAGGTAGCAGCAGATATTACTTAAAAATCTTTTCCTTTCCTGCTTTTACAAACATGTAGTTCCTTCCTGAAAGGTAATGTTAGTTTGTGGGGGGGAGTTTTGTTTTTTTTTGGTACTGCTTCTCTACTGCTGCTAGGTGGGAAGCTAGTTCTTATTTTTAGGGCCTTGAAGTGACACATACACAAAATTATAATCTGCTAATGAACAAATAATTTATTCAGGTCAATAATATAAGTGCAAGTTAATCACTGTTCAAATACTATACGATGTATTTTTAATGAGTGATTAACAGGCTTGCAATTGTTTTTCTTTACAAGGATCACAGCAAACAAGGTTATGTTCTATTCCCTGTTATCTGAGCTCTGTTTTTCATATTCTCATATTCAGGAATAAACTAAATCTGAGTTTTATGACTTGTATGGATTTAAGAAATGTAGGGAGGAGTTTCATTCTAACCAAATTCTTCCTGACACAATGGTTCACCCTGATTTACCAGTTTTTGACTACATTGCTGAGCAGAGAGAAAATTGCAGAGTTGACTTGCAGTGTTTTGACTGATTCATATCCTAGTGCTTCGGGGAAATTGCTTAAGGAAGTTGGCGTTGCTCAAAAGTACAGATGAGCAAAATATAATCCTTACATATTCGTGCTTGGGAAAGGCCACTGTATTCTCAGTCCTGAAGAAGAGGAATGTCTAGTTAGGTTGGGACCACCCTGACAGCCACCAGAAAGTGCTTATTTACTGCCAGTACAGTAGTTTGACTTAAAAGCTGCAAGGGTCTTGGGTGCCTTGCTCTGCTCTAGCCACAAATATTTTCCCACTTTTCTTCACCTATTGTGTCTCCATTTAGTGAACATTTGCCAGAGCTGTCATGAGAATAGTACCTTAGATTTGTATGGTAGTTTACAGTTTTCAAATAATATATAATAGACTTATTTGAGTACCAACATAATCCTGTGTGATGGGCCAAAAAAAATATCAGGTTTTGTTTTTTAACTTTAAGAGGCTTGGAAATTGAACCACAGAGTTGGGAAGTCAGCAGGTTTGAAGGCTAAGACAAGTGTCTGTAAGAAACAAACCATTTGAAGACAACATATGCAGATAAGAGGCTTTATTATGAGGATATTGGAGGATCTTATAGATCTTGACAACCTGGTTTTCACCTCTGCTTTTCTCTTCTTTTTCTCCAAATAGGATCTCTCTGCTTGTGCAGTCAAAATGGCTGAATATGGCTACCCTACACTTTCCAAATTGACAGGGTTGTAGCTGCATGCAGAGATTACATAGCTCTTCTAAGTCCAAGTTTAAAATTCCTAAGAGAAAGCATGTGAATGACCCTGCTTGGCTTGTGTCAAATCATTCTTGGCCAAGCTGGCTGGTTTACCCAATATACACTGCCCATGAGTGAAAGGCAATTATCACAGGAGGGGAGATGGATCTTGGGTGTGGGAAACAGGTGTAGAATTCCTACTTTTCACAGTTTGGTAGAGGTAATGTTTAGAACCTAAGATGGTGGTCACAAAACACAAATGCTTATGGGGTCAGTTAAATAACATAAATGAATGAAACTAATAAATGGAGACCGTGGCAATGAGAGGGAGCACAGGATCCATCTAAAATGAGCTACTACTAGGCCAAGTGGGATGGCTGACACCTGTAGTCCCAGCTCTCAGGAGGCTGAGGTAGGAGGATCACTTGAGCCCAGGAGGTAGAGGCTGCAATGAGCCATGATCACCCCACTACACTCCAGCCTGGGCAACAGACCCTGTCTCAAAGGGGAAAAAAAAAAAAAGGAGCTGCTACTGCTCAATTCAATTCTGACTGACTGATGCTCTGTGGAAATTCAAGCGCAAGGTGACCAATCTTACGTTTTGCAAGTGATGTCGGAAACTGGGATTTTATGTAAAATCTCTATTTCAATTATGTAGGAAAACAAAACAAAAAGAGAACTATAACTGCAAGTCAGGTTTGACCTATGAAATGGTAGTTTAGGACTTCTGACCTAGATCATCTGTGGTCAATTGCCAAATAATGACAGTTTAAAATCACACCCTCCATAAAGTCTTTTTACGACAGAAGAGACTATGAGGTGTGCCACATTAATGTGAGCAGTATACATGTTTGTGTATAGTGCATATACACAGGAAACTATAAAAAATCATTCATCCATCCATCTTGTTCTCTGAATTGAAACCTTTCTGATAGATTCATTTCTTCTTTACTTGGTGAGGTAATTGTAAAGAGCTGCACTGTTTGTATTAGATTTTCCTAGAGAAGAAACCCTGCTGTAAAATTTTTAAAAACACATAGAAGTTGTATGGCCATGAACAACATTATTTAACCTCTCTAAGTCTCCATTTTCTCTCGTTATATGCCATACCCATGTCTCATGGTTGTCATGAAAATCAAGTGAAATATGACTTTATGAAGCTCTAACATGTATGAATGCTCAATGTATGTTAGGCTTCATATTTTGTTAGAATTAAGTCTAACACAATACATTACAATATAGTATGTTTCAAAATAAAAGATCATTTAAAACAGAGCAAGTGGAGTTAGACTGAATTTCCAAACCTCAAAAGCAACAATCCAAAGTTGATTTCTTATATAGGTTCATAAAACCACAATATCACTGGGCCCTGTGAACTGCTGTGTTTTATGTAACACATCCTTAGATTTATAAAGCATTAAATAAGAAAAATAACCCTTTCGGTTATAAAAAATGAGGATCAAGAATTAAGCAACATACCTTGGCTGAAATTAAGTTTTATTATATGCATGTAATTATAACCCTCAACAATTCACAATAAACACCTGACAAGATTGCTAAAACTTTTCATGAAACGGAATATATAAGATAAAATTCTTTCATTCCTATTGGACTCAGTGGTGCTTGAGAAAACAGAACAGAGAGTCTGGGTTAAGGAATAGTTCAAGCAAATGATATTTCTTTATTATTTTCCCAAGTAAAATCTAGACTGAAGTAATATTAATAAATGATACGTACTTTCCAATGAAAGAAACAGGGAAAACTTTGGTTCAAAAGAATTGTTGATATTGATAAGGATGCATATTGGAATCCAAGTGCAGGAAAGCACAAAGCAACCAGCTTTTTGATGTATTATTTATAGTGAGATTTTCACCCTGGGTTGGAAAAGTGCCTTAGCAACAGCATCTTGAATCTCTTTCTCATTATCTCTAACATGTCATGTGGGGTAGGATGGTTTAAATGCCTAATAGGAATATTTGCAAATCACTTTGAACATACTGCTTGCTCTCTTTCTCTGTTTCTCTGTCTTTGCTAGTGATGCTAATTAACACCCAAAAACCTTCCCTGACATTTAAATAGCATGTACAGGAGATATTATCTCATACTGAGTCCACAAACGGGGACAACCTTCCATGTCCTTTATGTATTTCTGTAATCGCAACACAGGCCACTCCAGACTTTCCATATTAGATAAATTTAGGGCTGGAATCTGCAATCTGGTGGGAAGATGGTGCAAGGGGAACTGTGAGCTGAGCTTGCATAGCAGGGTTTGTTTGTTTTGTTCAGATCTGCTGTATTTTTTTAAATAAATTAAAGAAAGGCATTCATAGCAAATTGACAAGCAGGGTGAGAGGGCAGGGATGCTCAGTGAGATTATGGGAGAGTTAAAGCCCCTTCATTTCCAGCCTAAACTACTCTTTGGAGCTGCCTGAAAATCATAGCCTCCTGGTTGGGATCCAAAACAGATTAACCCTTTCACTAAGTGCTGCTGCATAACAAAGACTTTAACATAAAGCTTCAATGTATCTGTTATGTTTTTTCAGAATAGGCTAGGTCAATATTGGTGACCTTTATTTAGGGGTGTGCCAATGAAGGAGTTAACTCTTACATTTTATGTTAATAATGGGAATAGTAATATAATGAATCCCAGAAAAAGAACTGTTCAAAAGTAATTTATTAAGATAATTATATTGGTGCATATGTGTTTGTAATGCTTTAATGATAGTTTTTGGTGAGATAGACAGTTGCTACACAATAATTTTTATTCCTTAACAAAACAACTAATATTTGATGTGGCAAGGTGCTCAGCTAAAAGTTCACATTTCTACTTCCTTTGCAGCTTGATGTGGCCATGTGATTAAATTTCAACCAATGATATGAAAAATTGTTGGGTGAGTCTTCTTGAAAGGCTTCTTAAGAGGGGCTAGATAGTGGATTATCCTTTTCTATTTCCCTTCCCCACCTCCTCCTGTTTTCTGTTGGAATGAAGGTGTGATGGCTGGAGTTCCAGCAGCTGTCTTGGACCTGAGGCTATCTAAATGATGAAAACCACAAATTAGGATAGTGGAAAAGAAAGACAGAAAGGAATCTTCTGCTTCCTTGTTGACTGTCACTCTCCCCTATTGGACCTGGCATGCCTCCCTCTAGAATTGTCTTACGTTCAAGAAAAATAACTTCCATTCTATTTAAGCCACAATTAATTACAGTCTGTGTTACTAGCAGCCAAATATATTTTGTAAGTGAGGCACCTTGTTTTACCAAGACTGTTATGTAAAAATATCCCTCATCATACAGTTCATTGGTTCATAGAGTGAAATCTTTCATAGCAGGTTAGTACAACAGGGATGCTGTGTTACCAAATTCATTTGATTCCTTAATTTTAGATTGCAATTAGTGAGAATTTGAGCAGCAAAGGACACATACAGTTTTAAAGTTGAAATTACAGCAAATTAATCTACATTCCTTGCATGTAACTAGATAGTGGCAAAAGTTTCCTGTAACTTTGCTAAACAGAGAAGAAAATCAGCTGAGACCTGAAAATATTCCTTTGCATAAAAGCAGCTAAATATGCCTTGGTTATCAGATTTAGAAATACTGTATATCTTTCAGCATGTATTTCTTTATTCTTAAAACTTTAATGAGATTCACTACTACAGTAAATGAAAACATTGTAAGAGATACATATATCTTCTGAATGTCAACATTTTTATTAAATATTGACTCATCCCAAGGTTATATAAAAATCCAAAAAGTATTCACCATCTGCAAAAAAGAAAAAAAAAGTTTAAGTTCTATTTGTTGAGTAGCTTTGCTAAACAGCTGAATAGTACTGCGAACAGACATCAATAGTCTCTGAATTTATGATGTTTGTACTTCATTCTTTGTTACCTACAGGCTTAGACTTGACACTATTCTCTCTTAAATGAGTTCTCAGAGACAGCACCTAAAAGAGAAAACCCTGGGGAACAATTTCTCTCTGGCCTTTCATTTCAGTTATGTTTGACCTGTTGTCAATGGAGAATCAAGCTTGTTAGAGGATTGGGTGGGCTGGGATCAAGGAATCCACAGAAGCATGGAGCTTGACCCACCTTTTCTTGCTGTTCTTTCTCTTTACTCACTGCAATGCAGCACATTTTACTACAATTAATGTGCACCTTGCAGAGAAAGGAAAGTGAAGGATATATTTACATACTAGTGAGAGAAATGTCAAATTCTTGTTTTTGTGCTATTCAATTATCAGGTTAGCAAAGGTTTCACAAGTTAACCGTACTCTTCCAGGTTCTTCTTGTTTCTGCTCCCGGATCCACGCTAGCCCTTGCACTTGGCAATTTTGATCAGTCTTATTAAGCCAGTTGACTTTGATCCTATACTAGGCTGGGCTCTTTTTAAGAGAAGCCGAGGTCAGGTGCAATGGCTCATGCCTGTAATCGCAGGACTTTTGAGGCTGAGGAGGAAGGATTACTTGAGGGCAGGAGTTCGAGACCAGCCTGGGCAACAAAGTGAGGCCTCCCACTCCCCATCTCTACAAAAAGTACAAAAAAAAAAAAAAAATTGGCTGGGCACGGTGGCTCACGCTTGTAATCCCAGCACTTTGGGAGGCTGAGGCGGGTGGATCACGAGGTCAGAAGACTGAGACCATCCTAACACGGTGAAACCCCGTCTCTGCTAAAAATACAAAAAATTAGCCGGGCGTCGTGGCGGGCGCCTGTAGTCCCAGCTACTCGGGAGGCTGAGGCAGGAGAATGGCACGAACCCGAGAGGTGGAGCTTGCAGTGAGCCGAGATTGCGCCACTGCACTCCAGCCTGGGTGACAAAGCCAGACTCCGTCTCAAAAAAAAAAAAAAAAAAAAGCAGCAGCAGCACCCGCAGCAGCTGAGTCTGCCACTCAAGTTTCCAGATTAGACTTTCCATTCAGGCTCCCAAGAGCACTTTTCTGTTTGGATTCCCCTGACTCACTGACTCCGTAGGTCCGTCCCAGTTGCCTTCATATTCATACTCCTACCAGCCTTCTTCATGATCCTAGGTGCTATTTCATTCAGGTTTTCTGAACTGTTTTTTTGTTTTGTTTTTTTTTTCTGCGACAGCATCTTGCTCTGTTGCCCAGGCTGGAGTACAATGGCGCAGTCTCGGCTCCCTGTAACCTCTGCCTCCCCAGTTCAAGCGATTCTCCTGCCTCAGCCTCCAGAGTAGCTGGGATTACAGGCGCCTGCCACCATGCCTGGCTAATTTTTATATTTTTTAGTAGAGACAGGGTTTCACCATGTTGGATAGGCTGGTCTCGAACTCCTGGCCTCGGCTTCCCAAAGTGCTGAGATTATAGGCATGAGCCACCACACCCGGCCGTGAACTGGTTTTCTTTCTCACCCTTCAAATCCTGAACTCTTTTTCCCTCCCTTTCTCTGAGATAACATTACAGTTTATTTCTTCACACAGTGTGCCAGCCTACATGAGTCTCATCAGTTAATTTCCCTAGGCAGTGTTTTCTACACTCTCAAAGAAGCTCATTTCAAGGCCCTTCCTTACTCAGTGACTGTTGTTTCCTCCTGAACTGTTCTTTCACAAACAATAGCACAGGTCCAGCTAATTCACAGTTCACTTTCCCTGGCTCTAGTAGATAACCTCCAATTCACTTTAGCCTCAACTTTGTTTCATTTTAAACTCTGTTTTTCCTTCCTCCCTTCCTTTTTTTCCCTCCCTCCCTTCCTTTCTTTTACAACCATTGTCAGTGCCCTGATATTTCCTATTTATTCTAGCTCATTAACAGTGAAGTGGGATACAGGGCAAAGATCCCTAGTAGATTTTCAGGTATATTCATACTGTGACAGCACAGCTTAGATGTTTATAATGGAGATGGACTAACGTGTTGAAAAGGATACAGACCTTTCTGTTCTACAGCTCTGGTCTGGAACAGGAATATGTTTGAAATTATATGTAATTTTCATTAAAAAAAATACAGCTGTAAGTGAGCTGAATTGCACTTTGAGGAATTTAAAGTTTGAGTACACATCAGAGAAGCAGCGTTTCTGCTATGGAAAAAGCTCACTTCCACGACTGCCTACTTGTGTGATGTTGAATGGGAGATGGTCAAAGGGAGAAAGAAGGGACAACAGCAGCAGAGTCATCTTTGAACAACAGTATTATCCCAGAATTGGTTTTGGTGTTTCATCTTTGCTGGGCTGTTTCTTTCTATTCTCTTCCCTACCATCCTTCTAACATCATAGCATATTTGTCACTTTGTCCCCACTGGCTTCTCTAGATGTTATCTCACCTAACCCTACTCGTCCTGGCCCTCTGTTCTGGGCTGCATCTTTCCTTTCTCCTAGCACAGCTAACTTGTCCAGACTCTCGCTTGTTCAGAATACTTGCCAGGTAACTGGAAGCCAATCTGGTAAACTAATTCACCACGAGGAGCTCATTCATTGATTCATCAAACATTTATTGAGCACTGCAGCTCCTGTGGAGGTATGAATGGCTGACCAAGGCTGTTCCGCTGCATTACCAGTGTACAATGCAACAACCTTGGGTTTTGGGGTCAGGCAGTCCTGGGTTTTAATCTTTTTTTTTTTAGACAAAGTCTCTCTCTTGTCCCTCAGGCTGGAGTGCAATGGCACTATCTCGGCTCACTGCAACCTCTGCCTCCCAGGTTCAAGTGATTCTCCTGCCTCAGCCTCCCAAGTAGCTGGGATTACAGGCGCCCGCCACCATGCCCAGCTAATTTTTGTATTTTTAGTAGAGACGGGGTTTCACCATGTTGGCCAGGCTGGTCTTGAACTCCTGACCTCAGGTGGTCTGCCTGCCTCGGCCTCCCAAAGTGCTGGCATTACAAGGCGTGAGCCACCACACCCATCCCTTGGTTTGAATCTTACTCTGTCACTTGCTAGATGTGTCATCTAGGAAAAATTCCTTAATCTTTCCAGATGTCTCACTTTCCTCATCTGTAAACTGGGGACAATAATAACATCTTGCAGGTGATGTTGGGTTTTAAGGACAAGTATATTCAGTGGCTAGCTCCTAGTCAATGTTAAGTAAATATTCTTGTTATTATATTGTTAGTTATATTTCTCATTTATCATTTATGGTGACCTTTAATGCTTTAACTTTGGATACAAATTGTCAGTGCCTTAACAGTTAAGAATTTTAAGTCTTGTGACGAGTTGGCAAGAGCCATTTAGGAAGTCAGGGAAGTTTCTGTTTGCCTCTCACCAACACCAGTTGTCTTAGTTCTGTCAATAGAATACCCCAGTATCAGCTGTCTGAGGAACTGAGGCAGAGTGAATTGCTGAAGACACAGGAGAGGTGTTATAAGGATACACAGAGGTACATTTTCAAATGAGGCAGCCTGGCGATAAAATACCAGGAAACAGCAACAGCAGATCATGAAGTGAAAAGTAGGTCATTTGTTTGGAGTCAAGGTGTCAGGTAGCACACAAGGTGAAGAACCCAAAGCCGTAAACAGTAACAGGCTGTAAAAATTGCTACTGCAGCCATAAACCAAAGGGCTGCCTTTTCACATATGCTGGATGGAGAGAACTGCTGGTCATGCAGCTGTCTTTTTGCCACACTTGCACGCATGCAAAACAACACCATCAGCCATCAGTGGCATCATTTTGAACACCGATGACAATGATAAATTGAGACCCGATAGCTGGCTCTGCACAAGGGCAGGAAGGCAGTGCAAGAGAAAGGAGGATAAAACTCCATTCCTTTTGTTTGCCACTCAAATATATTGTACTTTTCAAATGTTTAGGGCTTCAAATTTTAATGCATTAAATTTTGGAACATCTAGATAAAACATCCATTTGTTTGCATATTCGTGTGTATTGAGTAGGCTTTCTATTAGGTAGTTTTTGTGTTGTGAAGATTTTTTTAAATACTTATTTTGTGCACAAATTGTAAGGGTTCTAAGCTCAAAGTCTTTGGCTATCACTTTAAATGGCATTTGAGCAGTCATCTGGGGTTGTCAGTTTGGGGAAAGGGAGGAGGTAGACAAAATGCCATTTGGGCTTGTTGTGGGTAATTGTGGGCAAGGTGTTCTGTTCTGCTTCATTATACTCCAAACCACTTCATTTCTTTCCACACCACAGTTAGCTCACTTCTGACTTTACTCACCTCCTGTCCACTACCCACGATGTTACTCACCTCCTGTCCACTACCCACGACTTAACTCACTTCCTGTCCACTACTCACAAATTTACTCACCTCCTGTCCACTACCCACAACATTACTCACCTCCTGTCCACTACTCATGACTTTACTCACCTCCTGTCCACTACCCAGTCTAAAACTCTGGAGAGACGGTCGAGTAGCTGGCAGAACAGGGATTTTGATAGGCCCTGCATTTGGAAACTAGCTGCAAAGAAAGAAGATACTTAGCCATCATATGCCAGTGTTTCACCTCGGTGATTTGATTCAAGCAGAATCCTCCAAATTTCTCAGGCTTTTAAAATTAACTGCACTATGAACTAAACATTCTCTAAAATGAAACATCAATATTGTTGAAGTTATTGAAAATAAACTACCTGAGACCCAAACTATAATATGATGCCAGCATTAATTTATCTGACATCTGATGTATATTAATTTTATACAAGATGGTATAATTAACATTTCGCACAACCTGAATGCATTAGGAGTTTAGAATAAATTGAAGTTATCTGGAAACTAGGAACTGTGAAAGAATGCAGAAATATCCTGGCTGCCTAGCTCTTTCAGCCGTCAAAGAGCACACTGGATTCTTCAGCATTCTGAGAAGATGTAGGGCCTTTGAAAGGCCCACATTTAAATGAATCTAAATACTGGTTTTAATATGCTCTTCTTAAAATAGAAATAAGTGACAGAATTGAGTAAAAATTCATAGGGTTTTCAATTTTCAGGAAAAGCAATTTGGGTGCAAACTGTGCCTGTTAACCTACACTCAGAAAAATAATCTTTATGGATCTCTGTCAAATGTGTTGGCCTTACCTGAAGGGATAATGAGCTAGTTAGGGAAATATATTTCTGCTATAAGAGTTATGTTTTGAAAACATAGTGATTGAATAAAAACTCCTCTTGGGAGAATAATGAGGATGATTTAGGAGATATCACCTTGATTATGTGATTGAAAAGAATATGCACATTTGTTTATTTCCATTTGGAGTCCTAACTTGACAAAAGCAAAACTTGAATTTATGACCTTAAATGACTGGAATGAGCTTAGGATTTTTATATATTTAGGCAGCACCTAAGAAACTCTTCCATTACTGAAGGCAGTGGAAACTATTTAAATATTTCAGAGCGGACTTACAAGGAACTACATCATTCCTTTGAGTTAAGAAAAAAATCACCTTTTATTTTTCAGGCAATAAATTATGTTAGTGTATGAACACAGTCATCCTAGAGTATTTCTGAAGGTACACTGTATTAGATTAGTTGATTCCACTTAGCATCAATGCAGAAAAAATAAAAATACACTTCTTTTCTAAGCTCAGGATTAGACTATGAATTATTTCATAATTCTCCACTTGCATAAAATTAACTCATATCAGCTATATTAATGCAAGCATAAAAGCTTTATTCTTCAGAGAGTTTAGTTTTGTGAACTAAATTTAGAGCCATATCTCAGTTTATCTCATGAGTGATGAAGCTATTTTTAAAAAATATACAGAAACAAGGAGACTCCGTGTCCATATTATGTATGTACATCCATAATATTTTAAAGGAACCTCTTTCCACTTTTTATTTCTTCCTATAACTTTCTTTTTCCTTCCTTGTCACTTCTTTGAATTTTAAATACATCTCAGTGCCACATCACTCTAACAAAACCGATAGGGTTCCCATAATTCTCCATGATGTGATGCATAGATTGAGAACACAGGGTTAATAAGAAACTAAAGATACAGAATTGTACGGGGAGAGGCAACATTACCCCACAGCTATGGATTAAGTCACTGAATACATGGCGGAGGGGAGGAGGGGAAGGAGGGATTTGTTGAACCAGTTGTTTGATTGTAGACCTAAAAATCCACTTTCTATGATGTACTGTAGACACAGTGTATGCCAAATTCTTACTTGCTTTCTTGCTTCTTAGTTTTGGTAAAGGAAAAAAAGAGTGAAGGCCTCCGCCGGTCTTCAAGTCTATTTATTGTAGATCTTTCTGATTTTTGATTCTAAAGTTTGGTGGCAGATTCCACTGTAAGCTGAACTTTCCTATCTTGTTTCTCAGAAAAGTATTGCATTTCCCCTTATGGTATTTCAGAAGAGATGTCTGACCCAACAGCATTGATTTTCTCTATTGTAGTACCCATGACTGGGTGGTTAAATTGAAATAGGCGGCTGGGCGAGATGGCTCACACCTGTAATCCCAGCACTTTGGGAGGTTGAGGTGGGCGGATCACAAGGTCAAGAGGTCGAGGCCATCCTGACCAACATGGTGAAACCCCGTCTCTACTAAAAATACAAAAATTAGCTGGGCGTGGTGGTGCGCGCCTGTAGTCCCAGCTACTCTGAAGCCTGAGGCAGGAGAATCACAGGAGGTTGCAGTGAGCCGAGATTGCACCACTGCACTCCAGCCTGGCGATAGAGAGAGACTCTGTCAAAAAAAGAAAGAGAGAGAGAGCGGGAGAGAGAGAGAATGAAGGAAGGAAGGGAGGGAGGAAGGGAGGGAGGGGCATCATTACAGTATGAAACTGTAGGCTGATGCTGGATTCTACAAAAGAGTTGTATTTGGCATCCTAATTATTTTGTGTTTCTCTTCTATATGGAAAGATCTAAGCTTATATTTCCCACGTAAAGGCAGTTGAATAAATATGGTAAAATTAAACTTGTAAAAAAAAAAGAGAAAAGAAAATTATTATCCATTGCATGTGCTTTCAGATATTCTACATCTCTAGCTCCTAACAGGGTGTAATTACAGGTGTATTTTTCTTTTTTTTTTTTTTTGCCAGGTGGAGTGCTGTGGCGCAACCTCGGCTCACTGCAACCCTCCGCCTCTCCAGTTCAAGCGATTCTCCTGCCTCAGGCTCCCAAGTAGCTGGGACTACAGGCGTGCGCCACCACGCCCAGCTAATTTTTGTATTTTTGTTTATTATTATTTGAGATGGAGTCTCGCTCTGTTGCCCACGCTGGAGTGCAGTGGCCCGATCACCACTCACTGCAAGCTCTGCCTCCCGGGTTCACGCCATTCTCCTGCCTCAGCCTCCCGAGTAGCTGGGACTACAGGCGCCCGCCACCATGCCTGGCTAATTTTTTGTATTTTTAGTAGAGACGAGGTTTCACCATGTTAGCCAGTATGGTCTTGATCTCCTGACCTCGTGATCTGCCTGCCTCAGCCTCCCAAAGTGCTGGGATTACAGGCATGAGCCACCACGCCTGGCCACAGGCATATATATATATTTTTTTAATAGAATCAATACATTGCTGTAGAAAAATATGTAGCAAGCATTGTTATTCTGCAGGTGTGCAATTTTATGCATTTTGCCCACTTTATTGTCCTCATAATCCAAAGACAGCAGGAAGGGCACTGCTTACTCACAAATAGAAATTAGTCTCAAACACACATAGACAAGTAATAAGTTAAATGTTTGCCAAACCCTTCTATCTTTCTATAAGAAGCATAAAGTGGCCGGGCGCGGTGGCTCACGCCTGTAATCCCAGCACTTTGGGAGGCCGAGGTGGGTGGATCACGAGGTCAGGAGATCGAGACCATCCTGGCTAACACGGTGAAACCCTGTCTCTGCTAAAAATACAAAAAATTAGCCAGGTGTGGTGGTGGACGCTTCCAGTCCCAGCTACTTGGGAGGCTGAGGCAGGAGAATGGCATGCACCCGGGAGGCGGAGCTTGCAGTGAGCCGAGATCGCACCACTGCACTCCAGCCTGGGCAACAGAGCAAGACTCCCTCTCAAATTAAAAAAAAAAAAAAAAAAAAAAGAAAAGAAAAGCATAAAGACACAAAGTGAATAAAATTTGCATTACCACTTGATATAAATTATTTAGGACTATAGAATTTTAGGGACTAAGCAAATATTTTTTAATCCAATACCCTTATTGTGTGACTGAAATCATGAAAAAATCTTCTGCCTTAGCAAAAATACACATAAGCACATGGGATGAACCTTGGGTACCCACAGAGGTCTTAACAGGCTGGAGTGCAGTGGTGTGATCACAGCTGGCTGCAGCCTCAGCCTCTTGGGCTTATGCAGTTCTCCTACCTCAGCTTCACAAGTAGCTGGGACTACAGGCACACACCACCAGACCTGGCTAATTTTTGTATTTTTTATAGAGACAGATTTTCACCACGTTGCCCAGGCTGGTCTCAAACTCCTGGGCTGAAGCAATCCTCCCGCCTTAGCCTCCCAAAGTGCTGAGATTACAATTGTGAGCTACTGTGCCCAGCCAAGAAGTCTTAAGCTTTTGAATATTAATTTCATATTCCCCAAAATGCCTGAATCTACTAAAGTTTATGAAAATGTATTGAGGCCCTGAAAGCACAGAGTTAAGTAACTCATCCAGGATGATACAAGTCAGCAGTGGCAGAGCTGAATAAGCCCGTCTTTCATGATTTCCATTTGTATTCTGTTTGTGTTATACTTCAAATGTGACTATCTGCAAGGATACCAAATATTAAATCATTATTTTGTTTTTAGTGGAGAAGGGCAGGGATTTGGTTCCTCTCAAGAAAGATAAGTTTTTAAAGCATTTTTTAAAAAGTATTATTTTGTGCATTTCTAAGGTGTCAGCCATGAGGGCCTAGAACACTATGTTGGGTGAGCTAGCTGTGGGTGTGACCGTGTTGTTGTGAACGTATAATTTTGCCTGTCTCTTTCATGAGGAAGCAAAAGATGATGAGTCTCAAAGAGTTTTTATAACTTTAAGAGGTCCAGACATTTATGAACATGGAACCGATATTCAAGATTTCAGGACTTCTCTAGGGTACTGAAGATGTATTCCAATGCGTTTATGTGTATTTTTACTAAGGCACAAATGTGAGTTGACTTCAATGCAAGATTGGCTTTGGGAAGACAGTTACTTAACTCTTGCATGAGCCCAGATAATTACCCAACATCCACATTAAAACAAGATTTTTATTTTCTTGTTGTTAAATTGGACAGAGAAACTCTCAGAACACATTACAAACTTTGGCTTTGCAGACTTAAGTAAATTCGTATCATTTATTACACTACATTAATGATTTAACATAGTTCAGTTTGGTGACAAAATTAATTTGTGTAATTTTATAGATGGCCATAGCCTAGTATTTATAAAATCTTTAAATATCTTTTTTTTTTTTTTTTTTTTTTAGATAGAGTCTCACTTTGTCACTCTGTGAATCCTTTCGTATGTCTAGGTGAAGCTGATGGTCCAGTACTCTGTGTTCTCATGGGACACTTATTCCTCAGTTTCTATATGGTAGTATAATAAATGATATGTTTACCTGTCTGTGTTATTTTTCTATCAGATGAGCAGGGATGATGTTCTTTTAGCTGTTCCTGTAGTAAACAGTAAATTTTTGCTAAGAGGATGAATGAAATATTGATTGAAATAAGTGGCAATAGCCAGGCACGGTGGTAGCTGCCTGTACTCCCAGCTACTTGGGAGGCTGAGGTAGGAGGATCACTAGATCCCAGGAGGCAGAGGTTGCATTGCAATGAGAAGAGATTATGCCACTGCACTACAGCCTGGGCAACAGAGTAAGACCCTGTCTCAAAAAAAAAAAAAAAAAAAAGTGGTAATCTACTGAAATTTGAAAACCTTTTCCTCTCTTTAATAGAGATAATTATAACAATATTAGACCTATTGTACAAATGGAACCCACAATACATGTTTAAGGGATATCGAGTCAAAGTCATGGACCCAGAGGGTATGATGATACTTTTCCATTGAATTTATGGCAAATCATTCATATAGAAATTTTATTATAAAAATTTGAGGACATTTATTAGGCCTATTATCCACTGGAATGAAACTTGATGTATTAAGAAGGAAATAGGAGATGTGCCAGGATGTGTTTACTTATACTATTTCATTTAATCCTCACTGCAGTGCATACATTTTATATTATTAGCCAAAAATGTTAGATATGGGTATGTGTCTCAGAGAGGTTAAACAACTTGGCCAAGTTCACGGATAGAAAAGGTAGCAAAGTAGAATTTGAACCCAGGCCTAACTCCAAAAATCTACCTCCTTTCCATTATACTATACATTTATTGAAGCTAAACGATGAGATGATCAAGAAAAGGATAACCACATTCTTTTGGTGAGGCTGAAAACAATCTCACAGTAGAGAGAACAAATTTGTGTGAGTGTAATTTCATTTTTATTTGTTTATTTTATTTTATTTTTTTTGAGACGGAGTCCCACTCTGTCTCCAGGCTGGAGCACAGTGGTGTGATCTTGGCTTACTGCAACTTCTGCCTCCTAGGTTCAAGGCTCAGGCTCTTCTGCCTCAGGCTCCCAAGTAGTGGGGACTACAGGCATGTGCCACTACACCCAGCTAATTTTTGTATTTTTAGTAGAGACGGGGTTTCACCATGTTGGCCAGGATGGTCTCGATCTGTTGACCTGGTGATCCACCCGCCTCAGCCTCCCAAAGTGCTAGGCATGAGCCACTGCGCTGGCCATGAGTGTAATTTAAAAAAAAATATTTTATGTGCTGATAGTGATTAAATTGAAGTACCTTCCTTATCAGTTCAAATGCTAATTTCCTATTGTTTTCCTTTTTACTGTAGATAAGAAACATTTTGTGCTAGCTTAATAGTTTTAACAATAGTTTGACAAATTACTTACATTAATATACATATACATTCTCACAGCAGGAAAACAATAAAAATTTCAGATGTCTAGCATTGATATTTTACAAAATAATTAATTAGCTAATTAGTTAGCGAATCCATTAGCTAATATTGTGATGTAATTAAACAAAAGAGACTTGAGAAAGTTCATTATTTGAAGGAGGGGCAATTTTCTTGAATTTCTCTCACCAAGTATGTCTATCGAATTCTAATACAGAATCCAGCCTTCCACAGTCCTAGGGAGGCTCTCTGGTCAAACAAGGTGGCATTGCTTTCTCCTGAAGAAGAGTGATTTCACTAAGGCTTGAGGGACTTGCCAGGATTCATTCTGGGAGACCCAGGTGTCCAGCTAATTTGTGATTAGGAGGGAATCTATCCCTGTTGGTAGAATGCAGAAGTATCAGTTTCGGTGTCAGACTTCACTTGGCCTGAGGTGAGTGCCGCTTCCAGGGTAGCAGCTCTAGTTCTCTCAAGAGGACATGAGACTTTGGCAATTATGGCTCCAGGAAATGGGCTCTAGAAGGAGAGGATAAAACCAGCAGATAAGGTGGAGCCTGTTTCATGTGATTTTCCCAAACCATTGTCACGCTTGCTCAGGGAAACCTTGAGATCTGTGACAAGAGAGGCTGGCGTGGGGCCTTGGATGCAGGATGGCAGATGCTGAGCTAAGAAAGCCCTGTGGGGCTGGGCGCGGTGGCTCACGCCTGTAATCCTAGCACTTTGGGAGGCCAAGGCAGGTGGATCACGAGGTCAGGAGATCGAGACCATCCTGGCTAACACGGTGAAACTGTCTCTACTAAAAATACAAAGAATTAGCCGGGCATGGTGGCGGGTGCCTGTAGTCCCAGCTACTGGGGAGGCTGAGGCAGAATGGTGTGAACCCGGGAGGCGAAGCTTGCAGTAAGCCAAGATTGTGCCACTACACTCCAGCACTCCAGCCTGGGCGACAGAGCGAGACTCCGTCTCAAAACAAAACAAAACAAAACAAAAAGAAAGCCCTGTGATAGGGTGCACTATAGTCCCCAAATGCCTTCAGAGGCCAGACAACCAGGTGGGGAACTTAAATGACTGAAGACCTTGTTAGGCAACTGTATGCCATTCAAGAATGTAGACCCTGCAAGGCCAGTTCTATTGGTTTTCATGAGAAGCTAAACATTCTGTTTTTGTTTAAAGTGAGATCTACTGGTTTTTAAATATTTGCAACTCAGCTAAAGTTTTAAAGTAGTATGAGGATCAAAGAAAATAATCCACAGGCAAAATTGTCACTAGTTTACAAGGGTTGGTGTAGAAGCAGCTATTTGGAACTATGGAGGGAAGGGGCCTGGCCTACCTGCTTTTAAGGAATATTGATTTCATTAGTCTGGCTGGGTGGACCCCAAGCACTGGATTATCCCAATATGCAGCAGGGGTTGATCCCTACTCACTTAAAAGGTGGTATGAAGTGACTGGATTCTAGGCACCACAGGGCCCTATCCATAAGCCTTTCCTGGCTACCTTCTCTCCTCATTCTCTCTATTCTCCTCAGGTGATTTTATCTTCATGTGAGTGAATAAATCATAGATGCATTGGTCTGTGTTTGGTTGGCAAATCCAGTGACCGGAATACTCCCTTTTACATAAAGAACTGTGATTATATTGTTATTAAATATTATACTATTCAAATATAGGAAGAGCAGTAACATGAATAATTCCCTTTCTATGTGTTTCTCTGAATTAAATGTGCATAAGAATTATTTAGGAAGTTATTACAATGAAGATTATGAAACTCCACCTCAAGAGATTCTGGTTTAGTAGGTAGGGTTCTGGAATTTGTTTGTTAACACCCACCTGAGTTTACTGTAACACAGATGGTCTGGAGACCACACTTTGAGAAACACTGACTCATAATGGATGCTGATGGCTGGCAAATCTCTTATTTCAGCCCTGGTTTCTTGCCTGAGTTGTATAAACAACTGCCTAATAGAAATCTCCACCATCTCTACCTGGATAACTTCTCATTGTCTGAATCCAAATGTATCATTTTCCTCCAAAGCCTGAACACAGACTTTTAAAAAACTGCACTGAAATGCACCATCAAAGGTACATTTCTGTTGCCCAAGCCAGAAATCTACATTTGCACCTTTGGTGGGTGGATGCCAGCAATCAGGGTGCATGCAGTATGTGGCAGGCACCAGTGTGCCCACTGAGGCTTTGCCACGGTTGCTCAGTGAGTCTACCTGGGCTTTCTAAGGGTAATCCAGTTCTTCTGGGACAAGCCAATAATAGCAACAGCTTTATTTATTGAGGTTTACTCTGTGCCAGGCACTCTTTTAAGTGTTTCACATGTATTAACTTAATCTTTTCTTGAAGCCACTGAATTCTCTGTCCAAGTTTTTGGCAGCTCAGTACCCCCTGAGGCTAGATCTACTCCCCATATTTCCAATTGCCAGCTGGGACTGCTGCTTCAAACAGATAATGTCATCTTTTTCCCACAATGAGACCACCCACCTAACTATAGACTTCTAGAGTTGGGGATTTCTGCTACTGTTTTCTGCTCGTAATTCCAGGGATATTGGTGGCTGCCTAAATTGGAAGCTATTTAACATATCTGGCTAGCTATTGTAAAATGGGGTAGCTGCCTACCTTAAAACAATAGAGTGCAGGGGTAAGAAGAAAATTCAGAGATTGTCTAGTCCAATTCCCTGACTTTATAGACTTGGAAACTGAGGCCTACAACTAAAAAATGATTTACTAAGTGTAAGAGAGGAGTAAGAGAGCTGAGCTCTCTCGGTTTTCTCTCTTCACATCTCATGCTGGAATGCAAGCCTCATTCTAATACAGTTGCGTGATACCGGGGATTTTTGTCTGTGTTGATCATTTCTGTATCTGCCTGCACCTAGAATAGAGCCTGGAATGCAGTGACTGTGAAGGAATACATCACAGATGCGTTAGTCTATGGTTGGTTGGCGATGCAATGACCAAAATACCCTTTTGACATAGAGGACTGTGTTTATATTACTAAACATGGTTATTTGAGTTATACTCAAATATAGAAAAAAATACATTTAATCTAGTACATGGACTACTTATCGCCTCTAGTAAGAATGCAATGGAAGAAACAGATGTAAAATAGACTTAAGTAGCAAGGAGGTCACTTAATTATCCTACATAAATGTCACCTCAAAGGAAATCTGCCCTGACCACCCTTCTAAAATTGTCACCCACATCCTTCTTGATGCTCTGATTCTACCTATTTTTCTTAATAGCACATCTCATAGTCTAACATGACATCATTATGCATTTTGTATTTACTGTCTGTTCACTCATTAGAATAAGCTGTTTGAGCCTTGAGCTTTATCTTTCTCACCACCAAATTGGCAGAACATTGAAGTGCCTGACACAGAAGAGCTTCCTGAAAATGATGGTTTTACATTTTGGAATGGTAGCATAATTAACATGGAATACTTTGGCATTCAGAGGCCTAACATACCTCAGCAGATAGAAGCAAAATAAAAACCCAGTGCTGTACAATGCTGGAGTAAATGTGAGAGATGTAAATAACATTGTTTGGGGGGATATTTACAAAACCACATTCTCTTTATCATTAAGTAAATGACTTATGTATTTTTAGACTTCTTTCATGTATTTTTACCCCATATTGAAGAAATGACTGGTATTATAAGTAAAATTATGACATATAGATGAGGGATAGTTGCTTATTTAAAAATGTGATGTAGGGGGCTGAATAGTGTCCTGCTCCCCACCCAAAATTCATGTCCACTTGGAACCTCAGAATGTGATCTTATTTGGAAATAGGGTCTTTGCAGATGTAATTAGTTAAATCTCAAGAAGAAATCATCCTGGATTTGGAGTGAGCCCTAAACCCAACAATGTGCCTTTCTAAGAGAAGATAGAGATTTGAACACACAGACACAGAAGAGAGGATGAGTGAAGATGGAGGCACAAATTGGAGTGATGCGTCTGCAAGTCAAGGAATATCAGGAACCACCAGAAGCTGCAAGAGACAAGGAAGATTCTCTTCTAGAACCTTCAGAGGGAATGTGATCCTACTGGCACAGATAATTTTACACTTCTAGTCCCTAGAACTGTGAGAAAATACATTTCTGTTTTTTTAAACCACCAAGTTTGTGGTAATTTGTTAGGGCAGCCTGGAAAATGAATACAGTGAGGGTAGGAGATATATGCTACCTTGAGAAAAGGAGGATATGGGAATTGTACCTTAGTCTACAATATTTTGAAGTATTATTATAATACCTAATGCATATGAGTGCTCACTATGAGCAGATAATGTACTCTGTGATTCAGCTCTTTAATGGCATCCTAAAACTCAGAAGAATGGGCCAACCAGGCCTCAGGGCTCAGCAGCTATGATGCAGGAAGGGCCTCATACGTGTCTCAGGTAGCTCACTGGAAGAAGACATTCCAGACTCCCTACCTTATTCCTTCATATGAAATACAAGGGGTAGGGGGTTGCTCCCCTTAACCTTTGAGAGAGGCAGAGAGATCAGCCCTTCCAGTCCATGGGGAGAGGGTGACTCTTACTGTTTTTCATTTCATGGCAACTGGTACTCATAACCCTTGTCATGAAACAAAGAAATAATTTTCGTTTCTTATTATTTAAAATTCCTGGTGCCAATTATTTCCCTTGACTTCCATTTTATCCTCCTCTATCCTGAGTCCCTGCCCCCATCCCCTTACTGATAAAATGGCTGGACCTGAGAAGTCCATTCTCAACAATCTGTTTTTTTTTTTTTTTGTAGTAGTAGTTTCCTACTACTACAAATGATATATTTCACTATCCCCCATGAGTCTCTGCTCTTGTGAATGGACCACAACATTCTGGCTCCTTCTGACTTTTTTTCTCCGTCTTTCCGTCCTTTCTTTCCTACCCTGTTCGCTGTCTTTCTCCCCTGCTTCAGCACTTATTTATTGAGAGCCTTTTGGTAATTAGAGCCTTCGGCATTGGGATTTTTTTTTGTTTTTTAAAGAGACAGGACCTCGTTATTTTGTTGCCCAGGTTGGTCTCGAACTTCTGAGCTCAAGCCTTCCTCCTGCCTCAGCCTCCTAAGTAGCTGGGACTATAAGGGCATGCTACTGTACCCAGCTATCATTACTGTTTCTGTGCTGCTCCTCATTGCCTGGAATTTCTTTCTTCCCCCATTTCTGTGTATCTAAATTCTCCTTATCCTTCAATGTTTGCCTCAAACTTCTTCTGTCTGGCTTTCTACTGCAATTCTTAGGGATAGTTTTATTTTCCTATTTCAGATTTCTGTAGCCTTTATGGTCAGTATAATGCATTTAGCCCCGATCATCTGTAACCTTGTATTACTATTTATGGTGATTATAAGCCATCTATTGTCTGCTCATTTAGATGATGAGTTCCCTAAGGAAATAGATACAATGTATTTATATTAGAAACCTCAACATTTTGAAGTGCTTGATAGACTAGTTGCTTGGAGATGTTTATTGATTGGGTGGTGTATTTGGTACTTTACATGAAGTCAAGCGCTCTCGAAAGCCAGTATATTACTGTGTTCCCCTAGATTAAGCCTCCCTTCTACCTTGGGTTAGGTCTATCAAACTTGTCTGAGGTCTGTTTTGAAGAAAAAAAGTTTTGAAGAAAGAAAAGATCATTTGTTTTCGAACCAGGAAGAAAGGGAATGTGAGCTCAAAACTCCCCAAAGGCAAATTTGCCATTTAAAACCAGCAGTCACATTCCTGTTTATGAGGTCATCTAAGCACTGCACACAGGAAGTGGGAGCCTCTGTGTATGTGGGAGCGAGCATGGGGCAGAGGAGAAAGCAAGAGGCAGTAAAAGGAACTGTAGGCTGGGAGCAGTGGCTCATGCCTGTAATCCCAGCACTTTGGGAAACTGAGGCGGGTGGATCACGAGGTCAGGAGTTTGAGACCAGCCTGACCAACATGGTGAAACCCCGTCTCTACCAAAAATACAAAAATTAGCTGGGCGTGGTGGTGCGCACCGATAGTCCCAGCCACTCTGGAGACTGAGGCAGGAGATGTGCTTGAACCTGGGAGGCGGACATTGCAGTGAGCTGAGATCGCACCACTGCACTCCAGCCTGGGTGACAGAGGGAGACTCTGTCTCAAAAAAAAAAAAAGGAACTGTAGTGGGGGCAGGGCAGCAGCACAATTGCCCCTCTCTGTCAAGGTAATAGGAATGGCCCTATGAAGAAACTGCTGTATTTATATAGATTCTGCAGGACAGCCCTGTGTATGAATCAGGAGTGATGCTGACCACCCCACCAGGCAAGTAACAGCTGTATTTCTGGTGTGACTGCTAGCCCACCCTCTGTTTGCCTGACTCCTCTGCTTTGAAAACTGTTTAGAGCCAGGCATGGTGGATCATGCCTGTAATCCCAGCACTTTGGGAGGCCGAGGCAGGTGGATCACGAGGTCAGGAGTTCAAGACCAGCCTGACCAACATGGTGAAACCCCGTCTCTACTAAAAATACAAAAAAAATTAGCCAGGCATGGTGGCGCACGCCTGTAATCACAGCTACTCAGGAGGCTGAGGTAGGAGAATCACTTGAACCCAGGAGGCAGAGGTTGCAGTGAGCCGAGATCACGCCACTGCACTCCAGCCTGGGCAACCAGAGCAAGACACTTGTCTCAAAAAAAAAAAAAAAAAAAAAAAAAAAAGAAAGAAAACTGTTTAGAAAAGTACCTTTGCCCAGCCATTTATAGGGTTAAGCCAAGGCTAGATGAACCAGTTCTTTAGTAAAAGAAACTCTGTGGGACATGAAGAATATAAGCAGGGGGGAAATGAATAATAATGATGATAAAAAGAGCCAACATTTATGGAAAATTTAATATGTACCAGACCAAATACTAAAAATGTAACATTCATTTTTTAATCCCTCTAAGACATGCAAAGCAGCTACTGCTAAAGTACAAAGAGGTTAATTAATTTGCTTGATACCATATTGCTACTAGTTGGCATCATGAGGATTTCAGAGCACAGGTTCTAGTAGTCCAAGCAGCAGACATGTGATGGCCATCTTTTCACAAGCAAAATTCAGGATATGGGGCTTAAAATATATCAGCGTGCATTGGGCTCAATGAGAATGAACACTTGAAATTAGGATTGTTGAGGAAAATCCTAGCAGTAGAGTCACTGCCCTTTAAATACCAAAGAAAATTATGGATCATAATTTGTCTGTGTTTGGTTGGCAAATTTCTATTCTTGCCTCTTTGGCAATAAGGAAATTATGCTGCTTATATTCAGAGCATGTAATTAGCATCATCCCGACTGACCTATTGGAAGTTAAAAATAGTTTTGCTTAGAGTCCATCTAATCACTGACAAAAGCGTTTCCCGATTGACTTGGTAGACGTTACTGATGATTACACCTGTACTTTCCCCTGGCTTTCAAAATGCCATTTAGAGAGGATAAATTGGTTCATAATGAAAGCTCTCACCAATTTTTGAAATATACATTGAACATTGATCTTGTCTTTTTCTTTTTTTTTTTTTTTTAATAAAGACTAAACTGTATTATTGAGGTACCAGGACATGTGAGGTGAACGGAAAAACATCATGTCTCATGTGGTTACTTCTGATTTTTTTTTTTTTTCTTTTTTGAGACCGAGTCTCACTCTGTCACCCAGGCTGGAGTGCAGTGGCACAATCTTGGCTCACTGCAACCTCCACCTCCCAGGTTCAAGTGATTCTTCTGCCTCAGCCTTTCAAGTAGCTGGGACTATAGGTGCGCAACACCACTCCTGGCTAATTTTTGTATTTTTGGTAGAGATGGGGTTTCACCATATTGGCCAGGCTGGTCTTGAATTCCTGACGTTGTGATCTGCCCACCTCAGCTTTTTCAAAGTGCTGGCATTACAGGTGTGAGCCACCACTCCCAGCCTTACTTCTGTTTTTTTAACTCTTGGATCAGCTTTTACAAAGGAATGGTATGTAAATAACACACATTTTAAGCCTATTCGCAGGATTGACTTCAGATGTGGAGGTGGAGTAGGCAGATGATTGACTAGTGTGATCTGAGAGTTTTCAAAAACTGTTTCTATTGTTACCCTGACACTCTGAAACTGTGGCCAATTGGCTAAACTCCTGCATATAAAAGAAATTGAGTTGTTTGGGCTAAAATACGGATGAGAGAGTGGGAGATTTATGCCCTACTATCTTGGTTTCTTTTTGGAACTTCTATCTATACCCTTTGAAAATCACTGCTGGCCAACACTGAAGAAGTGGTTAACTCTGCATGAGTAAGAAATCACCACCTGGCTACTGGGCCAATGGATTTTGACCTAGAGGAAAGTTTTCATAGAATGGTAATGTTTGATGGGAAGGAAGAATGGCCTTTGTTGAGTACCTATTACGTGGCAGACACTACAGGTGTTTTATAGACGCTGGGTCATTTAAAACCCCTAATAGGTCTGTGTGGTAGTGATTGGGATGGAAGGAGACTGAAGAATAGGGAGAACAGTAGCTGAAATCCTGAGTGGGATCTCTCTGTGAACTGATTTCAGTGACCTACTTTGAGCTCCTAAGTCCACATCGAGATCTAACATCTCACCACTTCAGTGGTGAAGAAGGAAGATCTGGGGATTCCTATTGCAATTTTTTAGTAGCAATTTGTATAACTTTACAGCGAGTAAGCAGTGGAGCCAGAATTTATACCAATATTCATTATGTCAGGTTTCCTAAACATAAAACCCACATCTCTTTCCTCTTATATGGGGAAGAAGTATTATATAAGATGAAAGGTTAAAACGTGGGCTGACAAGCCGCATTGCCTGGTTTCTGATCCTTACTCTACCACTATGGCTACTTGTGAGATCTTGAATGAACTACTCAATCTCAGTATGCCTGTCTCCTCAAAGGTAAATGTAGAGAGGGATACTCCGTGTTAGCAGCTATCTCACAGGTCTTTAATACATGTAATGAACTTGGTAGACAATAAGCCTTCAATAAGTTGAGCTTTTGTCACTAATTGTTATTGTGATCAAGCTGAGAGGCTATTCCTCTGTCCAGTTCTGAAACAGGGCTGAGCTGGAGATCATAGCTGGCTACCAAGGCAAAGGGCACAGGCTTCTTGGTCAGTGGTTAAAAAGGGAACATTGATGCTGAAAACAAGCCTTGCCCATTTCAGTATTCTGCCTTGAAGTGGTCCTGGAGAACTACATTCTTTAAGCCCTGAGTCTTCTCAACAATAAATAGTAAGCATTGGTAGAGCTTATTCTTAAAATTATTATTATATGAAGAGAGATTTAAAGGTCTAAAGGTAGGCTAACAAGTTCCATGTAAGTGATGCCAGACTTATGGTTCTGATGAACTGAAGTTCATTTTAGTAGACACACATGTAGTTCAATTGATTATGGAGTGGATTGAGTTCTATTTCTTAAGGAGACAGAAGACAAGCTGATGAATGAATTTTATCCCACTATCCCCTGAAATACAATATATTTTTCAGTCTCTTTCTCAATGAAAGGGAAAGTGCCTCCTCTTTTCCTTTATTTTGTTTTGTCTGGAGGTGACAGGGAGTTATAAATTACAGACCTCAACTGAGTGCTGTGGCTCACCCTGAAATCCCAGCAGTTTGGGAGGCCGAGGCTGAAGGATGGTTTGAGGCCAGGAGTTCACAATCAGGTGGGCAACGTAGACCCTGTCTCTACAGAATTTAAAAAAATTAGCTAGGTGTGGTGGTGTGCACCTGTGGTCCTAGCTACTTGGGAGGGTGAGTCAGGAGGATTGCTTGAGCCCAGGAGTTTGAAGTTGCAATGAGCTATGATTGCAACACTGCACGCCAGCCTGGGTGACAGAGCAAGACTCTGTCTCTTTAAAAAAAAAAAAACAATAGGCTGGGCACGGCGGCTCACACCTCTAACCTCAGCACTTTGAGAGGATGAGATGGGCAGATCACTTGAGCTCAGGAGTTTGAGACTAGCCTGGACAATGTGGCAAAACTCTGTCTCTACAAAAAATGCAAAAATTAGCCAGGTATAGTGGTGTGTGCCTGTTGTCCCATCTACTCTGGAGGCTGAGATGGGAGGATCACTTGAGCCCAGCAGGTCAAGGCTGCAGTAGGCTATAATTGTGCCACTGCACTCCAGCCTGGGGGACAGAGTGAGACTCTGTCTCAAAGAAAATAGTAATAATAAAAGAAATAAATTACAGACCTCAGTATTCTGTATAATTTGTGAAGCTTTACTATTTTTCAGTTTTACTGACTGAAGAGTCCTTGCTTTAAATGCAGATCCAAGGAAAATATAGCCTATGGAACCTTTGTTAAACAGTTACTCACGTGTCACAGTTTAAAAATTCTTTAGAGAATAATACTAATTACAGTTATAAAAGCACAGTGGAATATAATGACTAATATGTGGAATTAATCCACTATCTATGAGCCATTACTATAACTTACTATGTTATGTACTAAGGATACAATCATGAGTAAGATTTAATCTCTGCCCCTTGAAGAGTTCATAGCGTAGTGGGGGAAAAAAGAAGTTGCAAAAAAGAACAACAGAAGTGTAATTGTAAAATGTACCAAGTGCCAGCATAGGCAGCAACTGTTTCTGGCAAAACTTGTTAAAGCATTACAAAAGAGAACCTTACTAGTTAAGAGTTCTGTAAAATGATCACAAATGATTGACTACTATATATATAGTGGTGTGGGGATGTGGGGGTTCTATTTCTTAAGAAGACAGAAGACAAGCTGCTGAATGACATTTCGGTTCCGATGAACTGAAGTCCATTTTAGTAGACTTCCACGTAGTTCAATTGATTACACAGTGGATTGAGTTCACTCTCATATATATGAGAGGCATATATAGATATATATATATATGACCATATATACATGGTCATTCTTGGAAGCTAGAAAAATGTCAAATTAGTGGGAAGTATGGCAGTGAATTCCCAATTATGCCTGTGCAGATAAGCTACCCTGTGGCACTTGGGCATGGCTCTCTCCATCCCATCTTAAAATCTGCGGACACCTCAGTTCTCCCTCTTGCCATCCACCCATTCCTGAATCAGGCTACCAGTCCAGGGGAGGGCCTAGCTCTGCCTTCATAGGTTTGCTAATATGGGCATATAGAAATTATCCTATTTTCCATTTGATTATACACACTAGTGACAACTTCCATTACCACGAAATATTAGCATGCTGGATAGCAGCTGTTAACACATTTTTAGCAACTGGTAAACTGAGGTAGCAGTTGCTATTAGGTATGGAAAGGAGGTTACATTCAGGAAGAGAGGAATTGGTCAAATGTAGTCAAAGGGTCTTCCTGCCCTATGCCGCAGAGGTATCATTTAGGTATCATAGAATGACAGGCTCCGGAGAGCCTCAGACTGCAAAAAGTTTAAAAATCGTACATGAGTATGTGTGCTGATGTATATATGTGTGTATGCATGTGTATACGTGTGCTTATGTGTGTATACATATGTATGCATGAGTGTATTTGTGCATCTCTGTGTGTATGAATGTATGTGTGCATATGTGTGTCTGTGTGTGTGTGTGTGATAGATACCAGGCAGGTTGGAAAGTAAGTGGAAGACTTCTCATACTCCTCATGGGCTCTGCCTCTCCCCACCCCCACATCCTCACACCACCAACAGACAAAAACAGAAATCATGTTTTGCGACCTGAGATTGCTTTCGAAAGTTTGTAGCTCTTCGAGGACATTCCAGTGGGACCCTCATTGGTTCCCTGCAGGACGGTGGATTTTCTGTTACCCGCCCCCCAACCCCCACCAGGTTCCTGAGTCAGTCCCCCGCCTGCAGCTGCTGCTCTGCAGGGGCGGGCCGGCCCGGGCAGGCTCGGCCCGTGGCGCACGCGGCCCGCGGGCTGGAGGCAGCCCGTGGTGCGGTCGGGAGGGCGGGGGCGGGGAGAGGCCATGCCTCCAGCTGCAGAGGTCGCACACAGCTGGCATGATCGCGGTCACCTGCGCGGCGCCGGTGCCCTTGCGCTCGCGTGGCCCGGCCCGCGGCCGCGGACTTTGCGGCGGGAGCGCGGCGCGGTGAAGCACCGGCGCGGAGGGCGCCCGGCGTAGGCGGCGGCGGGTGTGGGCCGAACCGGTATTTATAGCTCCGTGACAGCAGCAGCGGCAGCGACGCCGCCGGCCCGTCTCGCCGCGCTTCCCAGCGAGGACGCTGGCGCGCCAAGGGCTGTGCTCGACCGCGACTCTCGTGTGCAGTCGCCCCGCGCCCCGCGCGACCCTTCGGGTGAGTACGTGGGCCCGGGCGTTGGGCGAGCCTCCCCAGCCGCCTGGTCCAGCCGCAGCGGAGCCTTCCCGGCCCTGCCGCCCGTAGCCCGGCTGCCTCCTCGTCACTGCCCGCGAGTGCGGAAGCAGCCGCGGAACCCCGGTCCGGCCCCCGAATTCCCCGGCGCCTCTGCTCCTGCCTTCCTGGGGATGGCAGCCAAAGAGGCAGGGTGAAGTGTCAAGGAGGGAGGGGGGACGCGCCAGCCTTCTGGCTGTGGGAAGAGGAGACTCCCGGGCGAAAGGCTCTTGGTGGGAGTCCTCAAACTCCCGGCTCCAGGGTGCAGAGATACGGCGGGAGTGCAGACCTTGAACTTTCCTTGCTTCAGCGATTCGTAGCCTAGGAACTGAGTAAAAGCCCTATTTTTCTTAATTAAATTAACAGGTTGCAGTTCGTAGGTGTTGTTCTTGGGAAAAAAACAAAGACTTGGGTGTTTGGGTGTTTGCTAACTTCATCGTGACTAAATAAAACTATTTTTTTCATTCCTATTTTTGAAAATGCCACAGGCCCACAAGTGTGTTCTACCCTCTGTGGAACAATGAAGTGTGTGTATGTGTGTGTGGGTGTGCGTGTGAGAGAGAGAGAGACACGGGAGTAAACATCACATGCTTATCAGGAACCAAAAAGGAAAAAAAAATGAGTAAAAGTATGTTGAATATAAGGGTATGTATTGCCCCCTAATTATAAATGATGTATTGTCTAAAATCCAAGGAAGGACTTCTAGGAAGCTACAGGGTTTTGTTTTGGCTTCAGAAACAAGGTCTTCCAATTTATTGAATATAAAAGTACTTGAATCCCTGTAAACCCCATTTTTTTGTTGTTGTGAAGTATTGACATTTGACCATATATATACTTTCTTTTATCCCCCCAGTCTTCGTAGTTTAAAAGTAATTAATGGATTTTGACATTTTGTCTCAGGCATTTATCCCTCCTATTCCACCCTCCATCTGATCCGTGCGATGAGAAACTGGCTCTTGTCAGTTTTATCTATGCTTCTTTAAGCTGTCATTAAAAAATAAACTTTTTACATGAATTCTATTTAATTCATTAAATGTTTTTTTCTTTGGCTTTGTGTTTGGAATATGATAATGGCAATTTCTTTTCTTTTCTTTAATTTCTTTCTTTCTTTCATGCAGTCGGGCTCTGTCGTCCAGGCTGGAGTGCAGTGCCGTGGTTTCAGCTCACTGCAACCTCCGCCTCCCGGGTTCAAGGAATTACCCTGCCTCAGCCTCCTGAGTAGCTGGGATTACAGGCGCGTGCCACCACGCCCGGCTAATTTTTGTATTTTTAGTAGAGATGGGGGTTTCACCATGTTGGTCAGGCTGGTGTCGAACTCTTGACCTCGTGATCCGCCCGCCTTGGCCTCCCGAAGTGCGGACATTACAGGCGTGAGCCACTGCGCTGGGCTGGCAATTCCTTATTGCAAACAAATCACTGAAAAGGAGGTCTAAACATTTTTAAAGGATATACTAGTGATTATTTTTTAACTTTGTAATGTGCTAGGGCTCATAAATATTTTGCCATTTCAATGGAAAGTTGTCTCTGTTCAGAGGACCCCTAGACCTCCTTTGCTTTTGGAGTTGCTGTTTTAAAAACTTGCATTGATTAAGCAATTTGTTTACCCAAGGACTGCAGGATAGGATCAAGGGGAGAAAAATAACTTAAAGGTTGAAACAATGTGAAGAGAAAATCTAGGAAGTGATTTATAGATGTAAACCTCTAAATTAGCTAAGGTACCACAAATATTATCCTGGAATCTATCAGAACCACTTATGGTGGTTTTACTGATTGACTTAAAAGGTTGCTTTTTATTTAAAAGCCCTTGTGGTCTTTCGTATTAGACTAAAAGAAGTTCTAACTTTATTTCTGTTATTATTGCTATTTGTGTTTTTTTTAACCTGTATTAGGTACTTGCTTTATGTAAAATGCTATGTATAATCTTTTCTTGCCTTTTTATCTAACAATTTAAGATGATATACTAAGACCTGTCATTACCTCAAGACTGGTCTGTGTGTATGTGTACATATGTGTGTGTGTGAGACCAGGTAGCTTGGAAAGTAAGTCTAAGACTTTTCATACTCCTTGTGGGCTCTGCCTCTCCCCACCCCCACATCCCCATACCACCAATAGACAGAAACAGAAATGATGTTTTACCACCTGAGATGGCTTTTGAAAGTTTGTAGCTCTTTGAGGACATTCCATATATTTGATTTTTCACCTTTCTTCCATTTCTCCTTTTGTAGATTTGGATGTGTATTATCCAGACTCTACTCTCTCTGGAATGGAGTCTTCCAGTTTTTTTTTTTTTTTTTTTCTCACCCAGGCTGGTCTGTTATCTGTTATCCATACATCTGTTTATTCATTTATTCATCCATCAGCAACTATCTGTCGAGGGCCTACTAGGTTCAAGTCATCACTTAGTACTTACTCTTCCTTCCTTCCCATTGGAATTTTATTCTGTGTTTTATACTTCACACAATGGTAACTAAGAGTAATAACTTTGGGATTATATAGAGGTAGTCGTGCCTGTTTCTGTCAGCTGGTAGCTTTATGACCCTGGACAGATCATAACCTCTCTGAATTTCTGTTTCTTCACTGGTAAATCCAAATGGCTGGTATCAGGAATAATTGAGAGAATACATGGAAAGTGCTTTCCAAGAGCCCAACCCCTAAAAGCACTAAAAAGTGTTAATTACAAGTTTGCTGTCTGCATCTACTGCAACCCTGTTCATCTCAGGAAATGCATTTTCCATCTCAGGAAATGCATTTTCTATCTCAGGAAATGGCAGTTCCATTCTGTATTTTGCCTAGGTCACGTCTACATCCAATGTATTAGTAAATCTTATTAGTTATTTTTGAATGTGTCCAGAACCAGAGTTGTTTAAACTGCCTTAATTTCTCTCTGCTTGGTCCAAGTTGCTGCATCTTTGGCAACGGCTTCCTCAGTAGCTTCCTTGCTTCTGTTCCTTGCCCTCCTTTCTTACAAAATATTTTCAACCAGGAAACAGACAGGCCTTTCTGACATGTAAGTCAGATTGTGTCCCTCCTCTGCTTCCTATCCCGCTCGGGGTGAAAGCCCCCATAGGAGGGCTTCAAGGCCTGCTCATGATCAGATGCTACCTCCTGTACCTCATCTCTTTCATACTCCCCTGCACCTCCTCCCCATCCAGTCATACTGCCTTCCTTGAAGATCCTTAATTTGCTCTAAACGTGCACCCAACAATGGCCTTTCCAACTTTTGTTCCCTCTATCTGGATCACACTTTCCCTAGATAGCTGCTGGCTTCTCTCCCTTCTCTCATGCCTGTCTTCTAATGTCACCTTTTAATGAGGTCTTTAACTTCCCTCACACCTGACACTCCCTGTTAACTTTTCCTTGCTTTAATTTTCTCTATGAACTTTCTTAAATACTGTATTTAATTTTTATCTGTTTAATATCTGTTTCCCTCAAAGAAACTATCAGATGCATGGCAACAGGACTTAGTCTGTTAGTTACCCTAGCACATAGGCCAGTGCCTGGCAAAAAATAGGCAACTGGCAAATATTAAACAAATGAATGAATGAATGTTATGGAATTAACAAATCTGTACATCATCACTTTTATATGTATGATTGTCTCACTCTTCTGCTCTGAAACTTTTAATAATTCTCTATTTTCAGTAAAGTACAGACCAACATTTTTGGATAATCTTTGTTGGACTGGCTCCAAATTATCCTTAACTCTCACAGGGTAACTCCAAGCACCCAGTGTTCCAGCCACACAGAACTACTGATACGTCTCTACATCAGTCCCAGGCGGTTTCCTTTGTGCCGTTGCACAAAATAGAAATACTGTGATTTTTTTTTTTTTATATCAGATGGCTTTATGTTTCTAACTAACGTAAAGGGTAAGATTTTAGAATTTATGTCCTTGTGTGTGGAAGGCATTGCATGGAGTGTTGAAGCCAGGTGGCTTGGATTTAAATTGTGGCTCCGATATAAATTAATTTTGTTATTCTTTACAAGGTACTGAACTCTAAGTCTCAGTTTCAATATTTGTAAAATGAGGAAAATAATATTTTCTTCATTGGGTTGGTATGAAATTTAAGAGATGCTTATAAAGCTCATCAGCATAGTGTCCGGTATATAGTATGTGCTTAATAGATGTTAGCCTTAGAAATATTAATTTAACACCTCATGCTGAAATGAGAGGGAGTTGAGTGGGGGTGCATTAGTATTGTTACTGGCCAAGTCATCAATGCAGTCCTCTTAGCTTTGTTTGCCTTAGCGGAAGTTGAATGGCAGGTTGCTCCACCTTCTTCTTATCTCACCTAAACAATGAGGGAGCTTCTCTTTGTGAGTGTACCACTCAGCTCATCCAATAGATGCCTACTGATCACCCAATATGAGCCCAGTATTGTGCTGTGCCCTGGCAGTAAACAGCCACTTCTCTGAGGAGCTTATGATCAAGTGAGGGAGACAAACACATACACAGGTAATTTCACTATAATGAGCCAGGAGCTAAAATAAAAGCTCATTCTCATCCGTGGTTATAGAAACGAATTTTTAAAAGTGGAAAGGTTTTGCAGACTATGTGCCCTGCGTAACATAGTCCATTTGAACAGCCTCAAGCCTGCATTTAAATTAACAGTAGATACATCAAATGATCATACTGATTGTAAAGATGTTTTATGTGCACTACAGAGGTGAAAACAGTTTTGGTTCTCTGGATAATATTGGGGTACCTAAGGAATTATAAAGTAGGGCTGAGATGACTAGGCAGACATTTGCAGCCTGTGTACGAAGTCATGAAGTGAGGATAAGCAGAGGTTTAATTCAAATTATTATGTAAGGGTTTGAAATTTGGGACCCTCTAGAAGATATCACTGCAACTTCAGAATTATGAGGCAAGAATAAATTCCAGCCAGCTTAAATGATCAATAATGGGGTCCTGTTTTGTTCTGCTAGTTGAAACTGTTAGTGGAAATAAAGAATGAGCTGTAAGCATGATGGGAAATATCTTACTGGAAGAAACACTTCCAGCTTTGTGGTATATTAGAAAGATTAAGGGCTAGGTGTAGGTCTGGATTCAAATCCTGATGTCTCCACTTGTTACGTAAGTTAAACAGGCAGCAACTGCTCTGAGCCTTTGTTTTCTTCCCTGTAATGTGGCAGTGATAGTAGCATTCATGGCATTACTGTGGTAATTAAATAAGATCATGTTCTAGTGTAGGATTATTGCTCAATGCTATAGTTCTCTTTCCCTAAATAATATAAATGCTGGAGAGAAACAGCTGTCTCAGAAATTTTTTGAATGTTCTAATTTAACTTGAGCATGTGGACATTACATAGCCCATGAAGCAAGATTCTGGAGTTAAAAACAAGAAAATAAGCATGTGCTAGCCTCCAAAATGCATGTATTTAAAAAAAGAATCAAGATTGTATGTATTGGAATTGATCTAGCTGTCTGCAGGAAATGGTGATCAGGCCCTGGAGTCAGCCTCAGAGGCTCAGATCACAGCTCTTCTGAGGTGACTTTGGGCCAGTTACAAAGTCCTTGTGAGCCTCAGTTTCCTCTCTGTAAAATGAAGTGATAGGAATGATAATAATGGTATTTCAGTAGTATTTCTAAATCCTACTGCCTTAATTGTGTGTGTTCATGGTGGGAGGGGAGGTGGTGGTAGCAACCATATCAGAATTCTCCACCGGCGAAAGAAGCAACAGCAATCAACCTGTAATAACAGCTTCTTAAATAATACTCCTTTCTAGTTCTGATGGGCATATGGGAACTATTTCTTTTTCATGACTCACTGGTGACCAGTGATGAATTTTTTTTGTAGTGGTGGTCTTTGGACACTTCCAAAAGTGTTGTGTGAAATTGAGTTGAAAACCAACCTATTCTGGCATTCTTACACATTGAATTTCATGAAAACACATAAAAGTTCATTTTTTGTTCTTCACTGCTTGCTCTCTTTGGTGTGAGAGTCACACATTTAAGTTTCTGCTGCTATAGCAGGTGATGAGCCTCATATTGAAAAATATGAAAACAAAAACAAGACTCTAGAGATAGTCACCATTCCTAGGCGATCCAAGCTACAGCCCCTGGGGACAGATTTCAGAGTGTTCACAAAGATAACAAGGGACTTAAAATTGCTTAGAAGGCTTATGAATCCAAGGCACAGTCACTGTTTGCTTGGCTGAATTCTATTGCCAATCCTTTTGCACGTTTATATTGCTTTTGTAAAACAGTCATGACAAGTCCTCATTAACTAAGATTGTGGGTTGAATTGGCATTCATCAGCCCAGAATATTGGATTGGGACTCGGGAGCCTTGGAGGCTATCTCAGATCTTCCATTGACTTACTTCAGGCTTGTGGCATGGTCTTTGTGATTTCAGTCATGTATAAAGTGAGAATATTTATCAATGGATACTCCCCCCACCAAGTGTTCAGGGTTTATAAAGGATTCTTTCTCACACACACACACGTGCACGCACACACACACTTTTTTTTTTATGCATTAGAAGTAGATATATTACAGAGTTATTATAATTGTGTCTGGAGAAGAACATGTCTCCAGAAGACATTCAAGGAATGGCATCCCTGGGACTGGGACCTGGCCCTGCTCTCTAGGCAAGGAACGTGCAAGGAGTTGATCTGGCTGTCTGCAGAGAATGGTGATTGGCACCTGGAGTCAGCCTCAGAGGCTCAGATCAGAGCTGTCCTGATAGGTGACTTTGGGCAAGTTACAAAATCTGTGTCAGCCTCAATTTCCACCCTGTAAAATGAAGTGACAGGAATGATAATAACAGTATTTCAGGGGGTTGTTATGACAAACATGATACAATGATATATGCAGACATCCAGCACAGAGCCTGGCATGCAAACTGCTGTAGGCTTTGTAAAGGACCCTCTTCCCCATCTTCCCCCTCTTCCCTTTCTGAATTCTAAATAAATTGGGAGAGAAGAAAAATGAATTGGCAGGTGGCAGTCAAATTTTTGTCTGTATTATTTTTGATATCTAAGATTTAATCAGTGTTATTGCTGAAAAATGGACATAGTTTAGTCTGAGAGCCAAATGGGCTCATGAAGGCCAAACCCCAGGATTAGATAGACATAATCATCCACTTACAAGCCCTGGTGGACCCAGACAGATCTCTTCATGTGGAAGTTACAGCTTGTGTTCTTTATGGGCAGGCTGGTTCCCAAAGAGGGAAGAAGGAGGAGCTGAGCAAGACTTTGGAGGTGGGCCTGAACATTTTCATTTTAAGACAGCTATGTACCTCCAGTGCACATATTCAGGTTAGGACCCACTACTGTGAGCATATTACATATTTTGCAGTGCTCTGTGTCTTTGGATGTGCCGTAGCCACTGCCTAGAGTGGCTTGCCTTCTGTCTGTCCCTTCTTCACTAGTAAAAAAAATTCTGTTAATCCTCCAACCTTAAACTTGGGGATATCCTTTGTGAAATCTTCCTCTTTCTTCTCATTCACCCAATGCAAAGTTGCCCAGTCCTTTCTGTGGGCTACTACTCTACTGTAGACTTAGCTATTTCATAGAACTTACTCTCTATTGAAATTATTTGATAACCAGACGGTGAACATTTTAATAAAAGTTTATTCACCTATATACATTTGTCAGTGTTTAGAAGAACATCTGAAAGTAATTACACCAAATTCGTAAGCAATCATAACCCTGAGGAGATGGATTTGGGCAGAGGAGAGAATATTGTTTGACTTTTGTTAATATATGCTCATTTTACCTCTATATTGTTTTGATTTTGTAATAATCAAAAAGAGGAGGCCGAGTATAGTGGCTCACACCTGTCATCCCAGCACTTTGGGAACTTTAGGTGGGCAGATCATTTGAGCCCAGAAGGTCAAGACCAACATGGAGAAACCCTGTCTCTACAGAAAATACAAAAGTTAACCAGGCATGGTGGCATATGCCTGTGGTCACAGCTACTGGGGAGGCTGAGGTGGGAGGATCGCTTGAGCCCAGGAGGTGGAGGCTGCAATGAGCCGTGGTTGTTCCACCTCTACATTTCTGCCTGGGAGGACCTCTACATGTCATCTTGGTCACCATCCCAATTTTGGACAGTGTTCTGCCCTCTCACATCCCATTGTCTCCCCCTACTCTTTCATTGTTTTTCTTTCATAAGTCCCCAAATGATCAGAGGTATGATTAGATGTTAGGGAAGGGACAGTATTTGCTTTCCTCATTCTCAGATTTGTCTTGGAGCCATAAGTAGGAACAGGTATCATCTTTTCCAAATACCTTTTTATGGAACTGTTATAAACCTGAACTGATAAAAAGAAGAAAGCCACTACTTGTTTTCCTCCTCTAACCCTATCTATCTTTTCTTATACAGGTAAACCACGAACTGGGAGTTTTGAAGAATGGGTAAAGACTTTCGTTACTATTTCCAGCATCCCTGGTCTCGCATGATTGTGGCTTACTTGGTGATCTTCTTTAACTTCTTAATATTTGCGGAGGACCCAGTTTCTCATAGCCAAACAGAAGCCAATGTTATTGTTGTTGGAAACTGTTTTTCATTTGTTACAAATAAATACCCTAGAGGAGTTGGCTGGAGGATTTTGAAGGTGCTTCTATGGCTACTTGCCATTCTCACAGGACTAATAGCTGGCAAATTTGTGTTCCATCAGCGTTTGTTTGGTAAGTACAATGACCCATGAAATGTAATATTGCTAATTATTTAATTTCTATTCTCCAGGATACAACTTTGCTATTCTAAATGCCAATGTAGGAGGCATTTTAGTTTGTCCTCCTGCCTTAGGTTGTTACGCATGGTTGTAACTGGGTTCTTCAACTACTCTCTGTTAATGGTTTACTTTTCCTACTGTCTAAGGAAAATTAGCATGAGGTAAAATTAGTACCAAACTTCATTTAAAAAAAAATAGCATTAGGCCAGGTGTGGTGGCTCACGCCGGTAATCCCACCAGTTTGGGAGGCCAAGGTGGGCAGATCACTTGAGGTCAGAAGTTTGAGATCAGCCTGGCCAACATGGTGAAACCTCATCTCTACTACAAATACAAAAAAATAACCAGGCGTGGTGGCGCATGTTTGTAATCCCAGCTACTTGAGAGGCTGAGGTGGGAGAATCACTTGAACCTGGGAGGCAGAGGTTGCAGTGAGCCAAGATCACACCACTGCACTACAGCCTGGGTGACAGAGCGAGACTCCATCTCAAAAAAAAAAAAAAAAAAAAAAGAAATAGCATTACAGATAAAATGAATATATACATAATCATTTTTTTTGAAAACTTTTTTTATTTTTAAATTTTTTTTTATTATACTTTAAGTTCTAGGGTACAGGTGCACAACATGCAGGTTTGTTACATAGGTATACATGTGCCATGTTGGTTTGCTGCACCCATTAACTCAACATTTACATTAGGTATTTCTCCTAATGCTATCCTTCCCCCTGCCCCCAACCCCACGACAGGCCCTGGGATGTGATGTTCCCCGCCCTATGTCCAAGTGTTCTCACTGTTCAACTCCCATCTATGAGCGAGAACATGTGGTGTTTGGTTTTCTGTCCTTGTGATAGTTTGCTCAGAATGATGGTTTCCAGCTTCATCCATGTCCCTGCAAAGGACATGAACTCATCTTTTTTTATGGCTGCATAGTATTCCATGGTGATATATACGTAATCTTATTTAGAGAAGATATGAACATGAAAATAGCTTTTTCCCCCATAAATAGTACCGAAGTGTTGTAGAGAGTTTATAAATCATAAAGGAAATGCCTCCAAATCACAGCACATTTTCATTAAATATATTTTACACATATTGTTCATTCAGGGAGTTGGAACTGAAAACTTTTACTCTCTCTTTGTTTCTTTTTTGAACATTGGCTTTCGGATGTTTATTTTGAGCCTATCCAACCAAAGAATAGTATATTAGTGAGGGATCTCTTGATAATGACAGAAGAAGAGACTAAATTAGTTTAAGTTAAAAAGATAACTTATTATGAGGATGTTAGGATATTTCAGAGACTGAGGGTAGAATGAAGTGACAGGGACATTGGGACATTGGGATAAATGAAACCGAGGGCTTGAAATCTGTTATGATGCTATTTGTTTCACTGTGTCTATAATATCTGCTTTATTCTCCTTTTACACTGAAAATGAATTTTTATTACCTAGAGAGACTGGGTTGACTTTCCTGGTCTCAAGTTTAAACTCTCAGGGAAGAGAGTGAAATTGTCTCAGGGTTTGGTTCCCACCTCTGAACTAACCGATTTTTGCCTAGAGGTAGGTGATATTTATTCAATAAATGTTCATCGCTTATTACATGCCAGACAAAATTCTAGACAGTGAATCAAGCAGGCAAGGTCTTTGCCTTCATAAAAACTTACTTCCTACAGGAGAAAGACCAAACAAATAAATGTATACTCTGTATGCAATGGGGGAAAAGAAAGTAGTTTTGAATGCTGTAGCTGGGTCAATTAGGAAGAAAATGTAATAATAGAGCTTTGGACTTAGCAGTGATAAGATAAATAGGTGACTGACTGAAGGTATTTTTGGTCTAGAGGTTGGGTTAGAAACCATGGCAATGTTTTAAGGAATAAATAAATAAATAAATATCCATACACACATATACACATAGTATTATATATGTATTTTTCTCTAGTCCTCAAACTATTGCCATCTGTTTCTATTATATGAATATATAAAATGTACATATTTTATATCATCTTGTGCATATATTTATAAAATGCACACATATGTATAGATGCACATAGTTTCTAGACATTTGGTGAGAAACTAGAAGAAAGAAATGGAGAAGTGCTAAAAATGGAAGAAGGGCCAAGGGAAAATTTTGTTGGTGGTGGGGCAGATAGTTTTATTTGGGGGATAAGATTAATTGACCTGCTTATATTTGTGGGAGAAGGAGCTAGATTAAAGTGGAGATAAAAAATATAGATGAAAGACAGCATCTCTGAAGGTTTCTGTGGTCTGGGACTTAAGACACAGGTAGAAATGGTGGCTTAGAGAGGACAAGAGGAGAGACCCTGGTTTCTCAAATATAGACATGGGTGAGATAAAGATTGGTACTATATTAGGTATCTTTGAGGTGTAGGAACAGGAAGGTGAATATTCTTCTCTCTGCTGAACCTGATAACCTGATATCTGTTTAACCTGATAACCTCTGTTTTACTATGAAAAAGAAGATCTGACGATAAAGATGGAGGGGCTTGATGATGCAAGGGGTTTAAGGAAGTGGTCAAAGTTTGGAACAGTGGCCCTAGGGACTTGGGAAGTGAACTGACTCAGAACAAATGAAAGGGTTGCTGATTATCATGAAGATTGTTAGCTACTATAAATTTGAATAATACCAATCTGGATTGTTGAGCAGTGTTCTTTTTGAGAGCTCAGTCATCCAGAAGAGAATTTCAGCATGATTCATCTGGGTGGGGACTGCTCAGGCTTGCTGTATTGGAAACAAAGGATGCAAAGTAAATGGAGAGTTTTAATAAAAGCATTATTTATTTGATTGACAGGGGGTTGTGGTTGGACATGGAAAACCAGTGAGGGAGATGATGGTCTGGTATTGGGGGAACCCACCCCCAGTATTTTAACGTAGGTTCTTTCTATTTTCCATAAGTGTCGGCCAGCTGAGAAATAAAGAGAGACAGTATAAAGAGAGGAATTTTACAGCTGGGCCGCCAGGGGTGACATCACATATCAGTAGGACTGTGATGCCCGCCTGAGTCTCAGACCAGCAAGTTTTTATTAAGGGTTTCAAAAGGGGTGGGGGTGTAAGAACAGAGAGTAAGTACAAAGATCACATGCTTCAAAGAGCAAAAAGCAGAACCACTGATAAGGGTCTAACAAAGATCACATGGCAAAGGGCAAAAGCAGAACCACTGATAAGGGTCCAACAAAGATCACAGGGCAAAGGGCAAAAGCAGAACCACTGATAAGGGTTCAGTGGTGCATGTATTGTCTTGATAAACATCTTAAACAACAGAAAACAGGGTTTGAGAGTAGAGAACCGGTCTGACCACAAATTTACCAGGGTTGAGTTTTCTCAACCCTAGTAAGCCTGAGGGTTCTGCAGGAGACCAGGGCTTATCTCAGTCTTTATCTCAACTGCACAAGACAGACATTCCCAGAGCGCCGTTTATAGACCTCCCCCCAGGAATGCATTCTTTTCCCAGGGTATTAATATTAATATTCCTTGCTAGGAAAAGCATTTAGCGATATGTTTCCTACTTGCATGTCCGTTTATAGGCTCTCTGCAAGAAGAAAATATGGCTCTTTTTGCCAGACCCCGCAGGCAGTCAGACCTTATGGTTACCTTCCCTTGTTCCATAAAAATCGCTATTATTCTGTTCTTTTTCAAGGTGCACTGATTTCATATTGTTCAAGCACATGTTTCACAATCAATTTGTACAGTTAATGCAGTTATCACAGTGGTCCTGAGGTGACGTACATCCTCAGCTTATGACGATAACAGGATTAAGAGATTAAAGACAGGCATAAGAATTATATAAGTATATTTGAGAACTGATAAATGTCCATATTAAGATGAAATCTTTACAATTTATGTTCCTCTGCTGCAGCTTCAGCCGGTCCCTCTGTTGGGGGTCCTTGACTTCCTGTAACAGTCTGGGAGGAGTGGGCAGGGGCCTAAAGATTTGGATGAAACTCAACAGCTGAGATGGGAGTAAGAAAAGGGAAAGGATTGGTGGGTGTGGTCACATGACATGTTGTAACAGAAGTAAACCATTCTTTAGTAGTGATTCCCAAGTAGGGTGTGGTCTTTAGAGAGTGAGTCCTAAAGTGGCATGGAGAGATAGGTCATTGACACAGAGTTTTTAGGAACTCAGTTGGATCATCCACCAAACATTAAACAAGCATCATGTCCTGCATAGTAATTATATGGATAGAAGAGGATAAGGGTGGATAGTGAATGGGAGTGGGTCATTTTCCAAAAATGGATAGAGTGCTGGGGAGACAAAACAGTATATACCTGTTACAAGCAATGGCTGGATGTATTTGGATCCCATTCAAGAAATTTTCTCAGCGTAGGAAGCTAAGGCAAATTTAGACCAAAATATCCAGTTTGGAGAAAAGTCATCTGTCTATATTGAGGATTGATTGAGAATCACACCATTAAGCTAATGGTATTAATTATAAACAGGACATTTGGTTTTGTAATTGCTACATTTTGTTAAATTATTCTGTTGCAAACTTTTATCTCTTATACTAAAATCACATTTCAGTTATGGCTTACATTTTAATTCTCCTGGTGGTATAAGTAATCAGCCCTGAAAAGGCACTTTCGATTTCAAGTGATTTATTGAGTACAAATTATTTTAAAATAATGCAAGTGAGTTCTCTCTCTCTCTGTCTTTTTATTACTTACAGTAGAAAAGATTATATGATGTAGTCAGCTTTATTTCTTCTACTTGGCAATTTCTTTCTCCTTTTTTTCTTACTAAAAACCTATGAAATTATATGGAATATTAGAGAAGGAATCATAACCTTCTGTAAATGTTGGTGAGGACTCTTGATTTAATTTCCTGATGAACTCCGAACTTGTCCCCTCTCATTCTCTGATCCAATTTCCTAATAAACTTTGAACTTGTCTTCTTCTTCTGTCTCTGCTCATGGCAATTGATTCTTCCTTACTTCATGAACTATTAATCATTTCCTCCTAATAGTTATCTGCTCCTCTTGTTCATTATGGATTTTGCTAGTGGAATTATTTTTTTCATATTGCAAAATGGCTTCTGCCACTGTTCTGTGGTGAGCAGGTCTGTGCAAACCTATCCCCAAAGACTGAGAAGCTGAGAGGCTGAAGAAAGAGGCTGACACATCCGTTTTCACAGGAAACAACATTTAATAGGGACTTACTAACAGAGGCTATGTCTCGGTACCTGTGAGATGATGGATCCTTGCCCTGTTATCCTCCAGACCCAGGGCTTATACACCATAGGAAATTTGCCTAAGGGAAGGATTCATGGTAAGTAAAAATCTTAGAGGCCTTCCCAGAACTAGGGTTGATCAGAAGTCAACATGATGGATTAGCATTTAAGATGGAGTTACTTTTACCTGCAGAACCACCAACAGAATAAAATCTAAACTCCTTTGATTGATATCCGAAGCTATTTATGATCTACTCCTTCCTCACTCCAAACCTAATCTTTCACATTCCACATACTGCAGGGAAATATTTGCTGGTTCTCAAACTTGCCATGTTATCTCATGTCCCAGTGTTTTTTTGCCTATGTGCTCTCCCATGCCCAATTATGCTCCTCTCTGCTTTGTCACCTTGGCTAGTTTTCCATTTTCCTTCAAATCTCAGTTCAAGCATTATCTCCTCTGTGACACTTTCTCTGACTCCCTCCTGTAAGACTTCAATTGTCTTCTCTTCAGCTCCTGCTTTTAACTACTTGTACCAAAGAGTCACAGCCATGCAATGATATGGAAAATAATTAAAAATTCAATGCAAACATTAATGTTCTTATTGGCTTGGTATATGATAAATGTTTCTGCCCTGGTTCCCAAATAATTAGCATTTATTCATAATTCATTTTTAAAGGGACATATTTAACAATTTGTACATGCAAACTTCTGATAGGTGATGATGATGATGATGATGATGATGATGTATGTAAGGAGGAGTAGGATTGCTAATGACAAGCACAGAAATTTTAGTTATAGAAATATTGGAATGCC
The DNA here is from genome assembly GCF_006542625.1 of Nomascus leucogenys. Taxonomy (NCBI): domain Eukaryota; kingdom Metazoa; phylum Chordata; class Mammalia; order Primates; family Hylobatidae; genus Nomascus; species Nomascus leucogenys. The sequence goes on from NC_044391.1 coordinate 64,640,829, forward strand.
TTACAAAAATGATCAGAATCATTTCTTGATATCAACTAAACAGCTTCTTTTTTTATATAGTTCTCTAATAAAATGCCAAATACAAACATTATATAGAATGCCACTATCCCTTTCATTTAATCAACTTGTAAGTCTTCTTCATTTATTTTGTTATGGGAAGTCTCTTCTTAGTAGATTCCAGAAGGACAATACAGTATTGCCAATTTAAGGATGTGTGAGAAAGAGTGAATGATTCTGTGAGCACGTGATTTAATACACGTTAATACACATGGTTATAAATTTAATTTTTCTGTGAGCACGTGATTTAATACATGTTAATACACATGGTTATAAATTTAATTTTTCTGTGAGACATAAATGTTATGATTTTGTGACTCTTTAGGTAGTAACATAATTCAGGAGCAATTCTGAAATCAGAATTGATATGTTTAGAACTTTTTTTAGTTTAAAATGGAATCTTTGGGTATTAGGATTTATAAAAGTTAAATTCCACTGGAATGTCAGTTTATACTCTTCCAGTACCTCTCTCTCTCATTTGTTTGGATGATTCTAGTTTTTTTTTTTAATGTGTTTTAATAATGCATCCTGGCCGGGCGTGGTGGCTCACGCTTGTAATCCCAGCACTTTGGGAGGCCGAGGCGGGCGGATCACGAGGTCAGGAGATCGAGACCATCCTGGCTAACACGGTGAAACCCCGTCTCTACTAAAAGTACAAAAAATTTGCCAGGCGTATTGGTGGGCGCCTGTAGTCCCAGCTACTAGGGAGGCTGAGGCAGGAGAATGGCTTGAACCCGGGAGGCGGGGCTTGCAGTGAGCCGAGATCACGCCACTGCACTCCAACCTGGGCAACAGTGCAAGACTCCATCTCAAAAAAAAAAAAATACAAAAATTAGCTGGGTGTGGTGGCACACGCTTGTAGTCCCAGCTACTTGGGAGGCTGAGGCAGCAAAATCGCCTGAACCCAGGAGGCAGAGGTTGCAGTGAGCTGAGATTGTGCCATTGCACTCCAGCCTGGCACAGAGTGAGACTCTGTCTCAAAAACAAACAAACAAAAAAAATTAATCATGAAAGCAAGCCTGTGATGCTTTATTTCACGAAAACATTTCTATGAAGGGCAAAGTGATAAGGGTTCAAGTTACTTTGATTGAGTAGCTTTATCTGAGGATAGATTTTAGAACATCAAGACTGTAATAGGCCGGGCGCGGTGGCTCACGCTTGTAATCCCAGCGCTGTGGGAGGCCGAGGCGGGCGGATCACGAGGTCAGGAGATCGAGACCACGGTGAAACCCCGTCTCTACTAAAAATACAAAAAAATTGGCCGGGCGTGGTGGCGGGCGCCTGTAGTCCCAGCTACTCGGAGAGGCTGAGGCAGGAGAATGGCGTGAACCCAGGAGGCGGAGCTTGCAGTGAGCCGAGATTGCGTCACTGCACTCCAGCCTGGGCGAAAGAGCGAGACTCTGTCTCAAAAAAAAAAAAAAAAAAAAAGACTGTAATAATGTATTTCTCAGACAAACTCCTTTCCTATTATTTGCCTTCTCTCTTTCTTTTACTTTTGTTTTCCAACATGTGCAGAGATCCTCTATTAGTTGCATTTTCTTTTTAACACTGCCCTTTTAACACATTGTCAGATGACCTCCACCATAAGGAGCTGTCAGTCTCTCAACAAGAATAATGTTCTATGTATTCATTGAAGGTATTACTTAGCTGAAACGAGTGGTTGGAAGGCAGGCCACCTCAGAATGAGTTGGTAGGTGTAGCATCTGAAAATGATTCTAAACCTGTTAATACTGCATACTTCCTTTTCCAAACATGTATTTGCTTATATAGTTATTTGTATAATGTTTCATTAATGTCTGATTTCCCAGCTATACCCGAAACTCTGTGAGCGAGAGATTATGTTGATCTTGCTTACCTTTTAATTTTCAGTGCCTAAAACAATGCCTGGCACAGTAGCATTCCGTACATTTGATTGAATAAATAAATTTGTTTCTTCATCCTTTACATGTTGTCTTTGCCAATGTTGCCGTTTTTATTTTTTGAGACAGAGTCTCTGTTGCCAGGCTGGAGTGCAGTGGTGCAATCTTGGCTCACTGCAACCTCCACTTCCCAGGTTCGAGCTATTCGCCTGCCTCAGCCTCCCAAGTAGCTGGAATTACAGGCACCTGCCACCATGCCCAGCTAATTTTTGTATTTATAGTAGAGACAGGGTATCACCACATTGGCCAGGATGGTCTCGATCTCCTGACCTCGTGATCCACCTGCCTCGGTCTCCTAAAGTGCTGGGATTACAGGCGTGAGCCACCGTGGCTGGCCCAGTATTGCCTTTTTATTGTAAGATATAGAAAGGTATTTATTTGTTCATTTATAAAAAATAAGACATGGTCTCTGATCTCAAGGAATTTAAAATCTGGTTAAAAAGACAAGATACATATGCATGAAAAATTAAACACTTTTGATACAAGAAAATGTGTATTGAGTATCAAATGAATAGTATGGACTGTGAGTGCTGTGAGAATTTAGGAGAGAGGATCATAGTGGGCCAGGACAGGGGAAGAAAGCTTTGTTGCCCATGTGGGACCTAAATTGAGCCTCAAGTGTGAGTGGGATTAAAATAATCAGATATGATGAAAGGTATTCCTTATAGATTTCAGGTCATGGGGTAGAAAGTGTGAGCAAAGATGGAGACAACTCAGCTGTTTTTTTGGAGTTGGGGGAAAAGCTGAAGAATTCATGCTCATTTTGACTGAGAACAATTTATGTTGGGAAAGAGGTGTTGCAGTGAAAAGCTAGGTTGGGCCACAATTCTTTGGTCTTTAAATGCCAGTCTTCTATCTTTAGACTTTATCTCTTCCATTACAGTCTTTAAGTCAAGGAAAATATTTGAACAATGTGTGAGATGATGACAAGATTAATCTTGAAGCAGAATTTAAGGGGAATTGGAAAGGGAGAGATTCAGGGAGTAAAAAGGAAGTAAGAAGGTATTTTAGGGGCTGCCTGCAATAATTCTGGCTTATGTTTGTTCAGACCAGTCTAAAATAAGGGGTGGAGCAAAGGCAAGCAGATTGGGGTATGTGAGGTGATGTGAAACCTCCACAACTGATAGGATATGAGTAGGCAAGAGTGAGAGTGAAATGAAAGGTAACTAGGAAGATTAGGCTGGGAGACTGGAGGAGTGATTATCTTACTGAAAAAAAAAAAAGTCCATAGTGGAATCCAGTTAGAGAAGAAGATAATGAGTTAAGGAAGTGATGGCAGCAGGTCATGAGCACATAAGTGATGGCGCATTTACCTTGAACAGTTCACAGAACAGCAAAGGTGTGTGTTACTAAGCTTAGTCCAGGTATACGTTTTAAAAAATTTTTATTTTTATTTATTTATTTATTTATTTATATTTTTTTCTGAACCTCGCTCTGTCACCAGGGTGGAGTGCAGTGGCGTGATCTCGGCTCATTGCAACCTCTGCCTCTCAGGTTCAAGCGATTCTCCTGCCTCAGCCTCCTGAGTAGTTGGTGTTACAGGCGTCCACCACCACACCTGGCTAATTTTTGTCTTTTTAGTAGAGACGGGGTTTCACCATGTTGGCCAGGTTGGTCTCGAACTCCTGACCTCAGGTGATCTGCTCGCCTCGGCCTCCCAAAGTGCTGGGATTACAGGTGTGAGCCACCGCTCCTGGCCCAGGCCCACCACTTCTTATCCAAAACCCTGAGGCCAGATGTGTTTCAGAATTTAGAGCATTTGCCTTTATTTAAGGTCACCCTGCTAAATACCCCATCATCAGACATGTTAATATTTCTGTATATATGTATACATATTTACATGAAGTTAGATAAGTAAAGACCACAGACAGACTCAAGTAGGTTCAGGTTAGGTTTTGCTACTAAATGGATTCAGGTTTGGTCAGGTTTTGCAAATAAATTAGTTACAAAATCAGAGTCTTTTGGATCTCGGAATTGTAGAAACTGGATTGTGGACCTGTACTTGACTATGATAAGCATTTCTTTTTTTCTTTTTTTTTTTTGAGATGGAGTTTCACTCTTGTTGCCCAGGCTGGAGTGCAGTGGCGTGATCTTGGCTCACTGCAACCTCTGCCTACCGGGTTCAAGCGATTCTCCTACCTCAGCCTCCCTGATAAGCATTTCATATACATCTTTGCTTACCCTAAGATAGCCAGCTGCATAAAAATCATGATTTTTAAAAAATGCTGTAGTTAAAAAAATAGAATAATTTGATAATTAAATGGCTACAATAGATGAATACATGCTAAAGATGTACTTTTCTTGTGTTTATATTATGCAAATCATTAAGGGGTTTGCTATTTTCTATGTACCTGTGTCTGTTTTAGTTTGAAACAGGAAGTTTGGGGACAAAAGCATTCTCAATATATCCAGAGATTTGGGATGACAAATTCTAGTTTGTATATTTCATTTTACTGTAACAAAAAGGATATCTCCCATACAATACCAAGTAACTCAACAATATTTTGTCATTTAATGAATTTAATAAAGTGAAATGCCTGTTTGTCTTTTTTTTTTTTTTTTTTTTTTTTTTTGAGACGGAGTCTCGCTCTCTCGCCCAGGCTGGAGTGCAGTGGTGCAATCTCAGCTCACTGCAAGCTCCGCCTCCCGGGTTCACGCCATTCTCCTGCCTCAGCTTCTCTGAGTAGCTGGGACTACAGGCGCCCGCCACCACGCCCGGCTAATTTTATGTATTTTTTTAGTAGAGATGGGGTTTCACCGTGGTCTCGATCTCCTGACCCCGTGATCCGCCCGCCTCGGCCTCCCAAAGTGCTGGGATTACAAGCGTGAGCCACTGCACCCGGCCGTCTTCTATTTTCTTAGCTTTAAGCTTAGTTTGAATTTTTTTTGGTATGTTGAACTGCACATATGATTTTATCATTTCAAAACAGAAGAGGTTAAAAGATTCTGAAAAGCATGGTCAAGGTAGTCATGGTGATACAGGAATATCAAAACATGAAGAATTAGACATTTAGGAATAAAAAACTATTATTTTAATACAATGATATGGGTATGGTTTGACTTCCTTTGTGTTAATTTGAGATCTGAATAGCTGAATAGTATAAATAACCAACAAGTTATCATGGTCGTTGAGAGTATATTAAAACTGTATTTATGACTACTCAGGGCAAATTTCAACAACTGATTATTTTAATAATTGTATTATCAGAGTGCTAAGGACTTTTTTGGGGAAATTATTTGAACAGACACTGTCTATATAGCCAAATGCCATGTAGAATATCTATAGTTTTAAGCTTTGCCCCCTCAAAATGTTATATTTGATACTCATGACAAATATTTAATGTTGTGTCACCATCTTCATTCTCAACCAGTCTGTACGGAGTTCTGGAATCATACTTCTTCTAGGTGCTTGAATTGTCAAGACCCAGTCCTTTTTCACAGGGTTAGTAATTTTAGAGCCCAAAGTGACCAACAGAATTTAAGTTAGAGAAAAATGTTATTTCAAAGTTTGGAGTGACCTTCCGGCATAAGGAATGTAAAAAAGCAGTTCCTCATGTCTATCACTATGAAACAGTCCCTCATACCCCATCACAGTCCTCCTCCTCCCTCTCCAAACCACTCCTGTCAACTATAAATTAGTTTGCATTGTCTAGAATTTTATATAAATGAAAACATACAGTATATACTCTTTTTTGTCAGGCTTCTTTCATTCAGCATAATTTTGAAATTCATTCATGTTTTATGTATCAATACTTCATTCCTTTTTATTTCTGACTGGTATTGTGTGAATGTCAAAATTTGTTTACCCATGGTATCTGTTGATAGACATTTCTATTTTTTTCAGTTTTTATATATCACAAATCTATGAACACTCATGAAAAAAATAAAAAAGCAGTTCCTTAAAAAGACATGAGATAGATTAGGAAAGGTAACCTGGAAAATTATTGATATTTGATGTTTTAAAAAATTCCCAGGAACACCCTTCTTCAGAGGGAGATTTGGTGTGTTGGAGCTACTGAACTTTGTAGCCCTTTTCAAAAAGCTGATCTTGTTACTTTGTGTTCCTGTTATGTTCTCTCTCCTAGAGCAGGAAAGGAAGGTAAGGCTGGAAATCCCAAGTACATGGCCATTTCCTCCAACACCTGCTTATTAGGTGCCTTCATTAGTTTGCAGTGCAGTCAGTTGCACATCAATTAGCGCTAAAGGGCAATGAGCTGCATGCAGCTTTCAGTGTGATAGAATCGTCTGGCTGCTCTAGTTCCCCTAGGACAGAGGATACAAACACTGTAAAAGGATACCTCAAGGACTTAATAAACTATCTTAGGTTAGAGCATTATAATTAAGCAATTATGAACCAGGGTGCCTTTCTAGGTACTTTTTTTTTTTATTGTACTTGATACAAATGAGTCATTCAGGGGCCAAGGGACTCTTTTCTTACCAGGTCCAATCATTGCCTCCATGTCCTTTTCTCATTTCCTACCCATGGGAGGTAATGCTAGAAGTTTTTCACAAAGAGGGCTATCACATGGAATTACAGAAGGCAGACTCATATACATGGTGCAGAGGGAAACCACTTCACTATTAGTGAGATGTAACCAGCCAGGGTGGAATTTGACAGCTGGCTAAATAACATATGGTAAAATTGAAAATGAAAAGTGCTTGATTACTTGATTCATTTAAAACCATATTGATAGAGGTCTTAGTTTGCTTATTCTTCAAATAAAGGGGTAATCAGTCCTGGCCGAGTGAGTACTATGATTTGAGAGGATGCTGCCAGAATTTTCCCCTGATTTATTTCCTTTTATCTTTTATTAATTCCTACAACTAGAATCATTTCTTGAAGATATTTTCACTGGGTTTAAAACATTATGCTACTTGAGAGGTGTGATGAACTAACAAGGATGTTAATAATCCCATCATAGATCTGTGCCCAAAGGATAAATAAGTGGTGGTAGGTGGGAGGAAGTAGGCGAATGTGCTGATACGGTAACTATGTTGCCCTCCACGGTTCTGGATAGAAGCACGGGTCAAAGAAAAGCTGTTAGAAGATTTAGGGATATGCAGAGGGTCAGACTGGAATTAAGGGGCTTCTCCAAAGACAGGCTTTAGTTGTTTTACAATGGTGGCCTTGACACTGTATATCTGATTTTGAGTATCACAGGTGGTCCAAGCAGTCCTATTGTTTTTAATTTGTATTCCTATCTTGGCTGTGACCCAGAGTTATTGTTGATGGGTAAATAGAAATGTACAGGGTTGATCTGCCTCCTGCCTCCAAGGTCATAACAGTAGCCAGCAGTAAAATTGGAACATAAACTGAAGCCTCCTGATTCCCAGACAGGCGCCTTTTCAGGCATCCCAGATGGCCAACTGGCAGCCGGTGTGCCTTGACTGCCTTAGGACCGGATTGTGCTAGGCCACTCCCTACAGTTTTGCTCTGCGTTGCCTGTGTTCTGGCATCTTTTTCTGGCACCACCTCCTGCCTGACCAGCTCTCACTTTTGGTTAAAGAAAGTCATTTAGTTGCCCCCACAAGAAGTTCTATAGTTTCAGGACAAAGTCTGTCATTGCTGCGGAGCCCAGAGAAACTCAGTACAATGCTTCCTGTCCTTGTGGCCGTCAGTAACCTTGTGTTCTTGGCTGGACTATACTTTTTCCCTTTAATTTCAGAGGAGTGAAATCCAGATATTCTTAGGCTACTCCATGCTTGTTATGACACTTTGTGTGTCCTTGAGGATGTGGCCATTGAAATGGACAGACTAGCTAAGAGTAACCAGCAAATACACACAAACCTGAGAGAGTGAGTTGGAACTTGCTCTTCAGCATCTCAGGGAAGAGTGTTTTTTATGTCCTTTCCAATTTATTCCTGTTTGAACTGTGCTGTTTTTCAACATCATCATTGACAAATGTGTTGAATACCTGTCATTTGCAAGGGAAAGCACCAGGTGCCATGAGCCTCTGCCTTTTAGGAGGGAAAATTATCAAATATGATAATTGCCAGCACTGCAGTGGGAGTGGGAGGGACAGTCTCTTTTGAAGGGGGCAAGAAGTCAAACCCAAGAGAAATCATCAAATAAAGCTTCCTAGAGAAATAGGAGTTTGTGGGAATCATAGAATCTCAGAGTGAATGGAATTGATGAGAACTTCCTTGTTAAATTTTCAGCCAATCTCTGAGCACCTCCAACAATGGTGACTATCCCCAAAGAAGTCTCTGTGTTTGATTACTGTTTCTGCATTTCCTGTGTGTGAACCTGAGCTTTGCCATACAACTCCAGCGGAATTCTGTTGGAGGGAGGAGGGCCTTCCAAGCGGGAGAAATGCCAAGCGCAAAGTTGTGGGGAAGGAACGGGCAAAATGGTTGCAGTGTAGAGCGTGAACAGGCCAGTGTTTCTGGATCAGTAGTTTTGGGTAGACTGGCAGCAGGAAAGAGAAACTTCAGTGCAAATTGTGAAGGGTCTGGAATTCCAGATTTGGGAGCTTAAAATTCATTCTGAAAATGATAGGAAGCCATGGAGCATATCCCTCCCTTCTTGATTTGTAAATATAAAAAGTTATATAAACCTATTGTGGGGAAAAAAACAGAATATATGAAGTCAAAGAAGAAAAAGTTTTTGATCAAAAGGATGACAAGATCAAAACAGTATTGTAGGAAAATGCATGCAGGCTTAGTTGGCCTTGAGGCAGGGAGGTGTGCCACAGTTGCTGGGGTATACCTGACCTCAAGTGATCAAGGCTTGAGTTAGAAGTAGTGGCAATGAGAAGGAAATGGAGGGGAAGGAAGGAAGAGAATATGTGAGGAAGACTGATAGTGCAAATACAGTTTTCTTCTATTCTAAATAACATCATTTTAAGGACTCTATTCCCTGAGTCCATTCCCGTCATATAGTGAACATAAGGCATAACAATCTATTTCTAAAATTGGCAACTTAAATTATCATTAGATCATCTTACTTTATTCTCCAAGTTTGCTGAAAGAAACAAATGTATGGTTCTGGTGGTTATTTGTGACACTAGAAGAGACTTTAAGAAAAAGCAGATTTATGCTCATGGATACTAAGCTATGAAGGTGTTAATGTCATTGAGTTTCTTACTATTATTATACTTTAAGTTCTGGGGTACTGTGCAGAATGTGCAGTTTTGTTACATAGGTATACACTGCCATGGTGGTTTGCTGCACCCATCAACTCATCACCTACATTAGGTATTTCTCGTAATGCTATCCCTCCCCTAGTTCCCCCACCCCACGACAGGGCCCAGTTTGTGAATAATTTCTTTTTTGAAGCTTAGCATTTGTTGAACTTGTGGATCATGCTCATTAATTTGTCTCATTTGCAAAGTACAGGAGCCCTAATGATATAGGACTTGATTTTGTTCATTCAATAAACACTTAGAATTTTCTAGGCCCTAGGAATCCAGCATTGAACCCAACAAGGTCCCTGCTGTGACTGAGCTTACAGTCTAGTAGGAAAAGATGGATAATAAAGAAATCATTATATATTATATCAGAGGGTGATAAATGCTGTGGTGAGTAATAAAGCAGGGAGAGTCTAGGGAGGGGTCCGGAGAGTTCCTGGAATTCCCTCTCTAATGAGATGATCTGAAGAAGGTGAAGGAACAACGTATGTAGCTTTCTGGGGGAAGACATCCCAAGAAGAGGGCAGGGCAGCCCTGAAAGCCCCAAAGCAGTGGTGTGTTGAGAGTGTTTGGTGAACAAGGTGGCAAGGAGGTCAGTGGCTGGAGCAGAGGAAACAGAGAAGAGAGTAGGAGGAGAAGTGGAGGGAGGCGGGACAGCCGGTCATAGGTTTTATAACAAGGCTTTATAACAAGCCTTCCCTCCTTAAGTAAAAGGGAGACACCAATAAACACATAAATCTGTATAGCTTTATTTAGTTTCTAAATTAAATGTGGTATATTTAAAGTTGGTGTTTTAGTGACGCCCTTGAGCTCATTGTCTTAGTTTATTCTGAGAGAATGCAGGATCCATGATTTTTATTCTGGCAGTTCCTTTACTCTTCTCAGCTCCCATTATGGCTCCTTTATGGGGCTGTCCACCTCACCTCCCTCCCTCCAGTGGGACATAGAAGTGAAGGAAGATGCTTTGTAGGAAGGCTGATTTATTTAATAATTTTTAAGAGAGATTCTTCTCTGTGCCTGTTCCCCATCCCTGTCAGTGGTAGAGGCAATGCTAACTTTGTAATAGTATTTTCAGCAGTGGAGGTGGGGAGCGTGGTCCTGGAGGCAGCCATGTGGGGAAGTCACAGTTGATTGTCTTTAAAGTTCTAACTCTCAGATCCCCCCATAGAGTAAGAAAAGCATCTTTCTTTCTCTAGGGATGAATAGATTTTCTGTCCATGTGGGGGAGGGGGTTGCAGAGATGGAGGTTCACAGACCTCTCAGATTCTTTCCCTGTTATAACCCCAGGCATGAGTCTGCTAGTTCAGGCACATGAAAATGACCCTATCTGTTTTTTTCTGGGTTGCTCCCTGGCTTCTATTTAGAGCTTAAACAGATTACTGAACTCTGTGCCATCCACTGAATTTTGTAAACACAAGTGCTTAACAATCTATGTTTAAAAGAGGACAGAGAATTTGCTTAACAGCTGAATTCTAGATGACAGATCAAATTGAATATGAAAGAAGAATATTTTTACTCTTCTTCGGAACACTGTCACAGTGGGTGGAGGAAGATCTTTAGATACAATACTTTGAGCAAGTCTAGACATATTTTAGCTTTAGGTATGCAAGAAAGGGTAATAAAAGAGACGTTATACATTCATTCGAGAGATATTTCTGGTGTGCCTATTATGTGGGAGGATTGATTCTATGCACTAGGGATACAGTGGTGAATAATAATAATAACAAAACACTCAAGATTTTTGTTCTTATAAGTTATGTATTCTGGTGGGGGAAAAATATACACTTGTGGTCGGTCATTCCTGCAATTCATCAGATATTTTTGTCTCATCATGTCTGACACGTGGTGAGGTTGTACTTGTGATTAGTTATGGCCGGTTAGGTCAGAGCAGGGGTGATGTGTGGCATTTCTGAACTAGAGCATTTGATTGCACATTCCAGACCCTCCAGCTTCTTTTTCTCTTCCTTGGCTATCAGCAGTTTTCCAGACAGTTGCTTCGCTGTCTGCTTGAGTCTGCCAGAGTGAAGGCAATGTGGGGTAGGGCCCTTAACTGATCCTCAATGGACATGTAGTATGAGAAGGAAATAAACTTTTTTTTTAAGATGGAGTCTTGTTCTGTTGCCCAGGCTGGAGTGCAGTGGCGTGATCTCGGCTCACTGCAAGCTCCGCCTCCGGGATTCACACCATTCTCCTGTCTCAGCCACCGGAGTAGCTGGGACTACAGGCGCCTGCCACCATGCCCAGCTAATTTTTTGCATTTTTAGTAGAGACAGGGTTTCACCATGTTAGCCAGGATGGTCTCGATCTTCTGACCTCATGATCCGCCCTCCTCGGCCTCCCAAAGTGCTGGAATTACAGGTGTGAGCCGCTGCACCCGGAAAATAAACTTTTATTGTTTGAAGCCACTGAGATTTTAGAGTTGGCATAACTCCAAGCATGGCATAACCTAACGTCCTGAATGCCTAACTGGGAGAAATTAAAAAGTCCTGAGTGATACAGAAATTTAAAAAGTAACATTTTAGAAAAAGAAGTACTTCTAGCTAGTAATATAGTCTCTAAACAAAACGAAATAGGGAGCTGTGACAGAAAATGCCTGGGGTGGAGTGCAGAGGATACTCTAACTAGAGTGGTCAGGTTAGCTTCCTCAGAGGAGGTTATATTGAAACTAAGACCTGAATGATGAGAAGGAGCTAGCCAAGTGAAAATCTGGAAGAAGTGCATTCAAACTGAAGGAATAGCACATGCAGAATATGAGTGGTGAAAACATTTGGTACATTTAAAAAATATCTGGGAGGCCAATACAGGAGAATCGCTTGAACCTGGGAGGCGGAGGTTGCAGTGAGCTGAGATTACACACTGCACTCCAGCCCGGGTGACAGTGCGAGACTCTGTCTCAAACTGAAAAACAAACAAAAAAACCAAGAAAAACAAAAAACATTGGCCAGTCACAGTGGCTCACACCTGTAATTCTAGCATTTTGGAAGGCTGAGACAGGCCGATTGCCTGTGGTGAAACCCTGTCTCTACTGAAATACAGAAAATCAGCTGGGCATGGTGGTGGGTGCCTGTAATCCCAGCTACTCAGGAGCCTGAGGCACGAGAATTGCTTGAACCTGGGAAGCAGAGGTTGCAGTGAGCCGAGATTGTGCCACTGCACTCCAGCCTGGACAACAAAGCGAAACTCTGTCTCAGAAACAACAACAACAAACAAACAAACAAACAACTTCAAGGAAGTTAGTGGAGCCTAAAGAGTAAGGAAGGAGGAGGTACCTAGGAGTTTAGTGATGTTAGACTTGATAGATCACGGTATTTCATTTTAAGAATAAGCCATCATAGAGTTTTCAGCAGAACATGAATATGATCTGAATTAGATTTTTAGAGTGACTCTTTAGGTTGCTTTGAAAAGATCAGACCATTACGCATGGGGGCATCTCTGACTCTAGAAGAAAGCCACAATTCTCTTGATTTGGGGGCTCAGAGCATGGAGTTCAGGGCTGACAAAACAGTTGGAATTACTCTATTACTTAATAGAGCAAATCCTAGAAAGGGCAGACCCACAGAAGGAAGCCCCAAATTTTATGTATAAACTCTCCTTTAATTCTTAACTGGCCCTGAACTGTTCACACTTGAGGGAGTTTTTAAGCCCAGCAAAAGCAATGGCTGAGAGGTGGTGAGAGGTGACAGCGTGCTGGCACCCCTTGTAGCCCTTGCTCACTCTTGGTGCCTCCTTGGCCTCAGCACCCATTCTGGCCGCACTTGAGGAGCTCTTCAGCCTGCGACTGCACTGTGGGAGCCCTTCTCTGGGATGGCCGAGGCTGGAGCCGGCTCCCTTGGCTTGCGGGGAGGTGTGGAGGGAGAGGCACTGGCGGGAACTGGGGCTGCACACAGCTCTTGCGGGCCAGCTAGAGTTCCGGGTGGGCATGGGCTTGGCAGCCCCACACTCGGAGCTGCCGGCCAGTGGCCGGCTGGCCCTGGACAGTGAGGGGCTTAGCACCTGGGCCAGCAGCTGTGGAGGGTGCGCCGAGTCCCCCAGCAGTGCTGGCCCACCGGTGCTGCGCTCAATTTCTCACGGGGCCTTAGCTGCCTCCCTGCGGGGCAGGGCTCGGGACCTGTGGCCCGCCATGCCTGAGTCTCCCCCACTCTCCCCGCAGTGGGTTCCTGTGCGGCCTGAGCCTCCCTCACCAGCACCGCCCCCTGCTCCACGCACCCAGTCCCATCCACCGCCCAAGGGCTGAGGAGTGCGGGCGCACTGCACGGGACTGGCAGGCAGCTCTATCTGCAGCCCCAGTGCAAGATCCACTGGGTGAAGCCAGCTGGGCTCCTGAGTCTAGTGGGGACTTGGAGAACCTTTATGTCTAGCTAAGGGATTGTAAATACACCAATCAGCACTCTGTATCTAGCTCAAAGTTTGTAAATACACCAATCAGTACTCTGTGTCTAGCTCAGGGTTCGTAAATATCGTAAGTACACCAATTGACACTGTATCTAGCTAATCTAGTGGGGACGTGGAGAACTTTTGTGTCTATCTCAGGGATTGTAAAAGCACCAATCACCACCCTGTCAAAACAGACCAATCAGCTCTCTGTAAAACAGACCAATTGACTTTCTGTAAAATGGACCAATCAGCAGGATGTGGGTGGGGCCAGATAAGAGAATAAAAGGAGGCTGCCCGAGCCAGCAGTAGCAACCTGCTGGGGTCCCCTTCCACACAGGGGTCTCCTTCCACGTCGTGGAGGCTTTGTTCTTTTGCTCTTTGTAATAAATCTTGCTGCTGCTCACTGTTTGGGTCCACGCTGCCTTTGTGAGCTGTAACACTCACCGGGAAGGTCTGCAGCTTCACTCCTGAAGCCAGCGAGACCACAAACCCACAGGGAGGAACGAACAATTCCAGATCCGCTGCCTTAAGAGCTGTAACACTCACCGCAAGGTCTGCAGCTTCACACCTGAGCCAGCGAGACTACGAACCCACCAGAAGGAAGAAACTCCGAACATATCTGAACTTCAGAAGGAACAAACTCCGGACATGCTGCCTTTAAGAACTGTAACACTCACCGCAAGGGTCCGCGACTTCATTCTTGAAGTCAGTGAGACCAAGAACCCACCAATTCCGGACACAGTGGGAAGGGTTGAACAGAAATTTTAGCGCTGTCTACTGCAGTAAAGACAGAGTTTGGGGTTTGAGTCATACCAAGTTAGAAGGATTGGTAAAGTTATGGGCATTGAAACCCCAGAAGGGTGCCCCTTAGAAATAAACAATACATCCTTGGGCTATAGGAGTTGCCTCAGGACTGTGGACAAAAACTAATGTAGATTTGGCCAGGTACAGTGGCTCAGACCTGTAATCCCAGCACTTTGGGAGGCCAAGGCGGGCGGATCACTTGAGGTCAGGAGTTTGAGACCAGCCTGGCCAGCATGATGAAACCCCATCTCTGTTAAAAATGCAAAAATTAGCCGGGCGTGGGTGGTGCATGTCTGTAATCCCAGCTACTAGAGGGGCTGAGGCAGGAGAGATGCTTGAACCTGGGAGGTGGAGGTTGCAGTGAGCTGAGATTGTGCCACTGCACTCCAGCCTGGGTGACAGAACAAGACTCCGTTCCAAAAAAAGAAAAAAAAAACCCACAACTAATATAGACTCATACATACCAAGTATCAAATCAAGCCTTCACAAGTTCAAAGTGATTAGCCAGTAATTTTAAGTTTAAAGTGATTAGCCAAATCAAGCCTTCAGCAGTTTGAAGTGATTAGCCAATAATTAATAATAATAATTAGTAAAATTAATACTCTTAGAGGAAGATAATAAAACAACAATGTATCATCTATAAAGTCCAGTTTAAAATTAAAGTTTATTATACATACAAAAAACCAGGACAGTGTGACCCGTAGTCCAGAGAAAAAGTAGTTAATAGAAACAAGCACTTAGATGACCCAGAAGCTGGCATTAGCAAAGACTTTATAACAGTGTTCCTACTTTGTTCATGGGCAAGGACATAGAAAACCACCAACAGTTTCATAGTCAAACTGCTGAAATAAAAGATAAAGAGAAAATTTTGAAAGCAGTCAGAACTAAGGTCACATTTCACATAGGGGAATGATGATATGAATGATGGTTAATTTCTTACCACAAACAAGGGAGGTCAGAAGATATCTTTAAAGTACTGTAAGAAATAAAAATTTCAACCTAAAAGTATATCCAGCCAACATATACTTACAAAATAAAGGTAAAATAAAGACACTTTCAGGCAGGAGGATTGCTTGAGCCAAGGAGTTGGAGACCAGCCTGGGACACATAGTGAGACCTCATCTCTACAAAAAAAAAAAAAAATTTGTGAAGTGGTGCACACCTATAGTTCCAGCTACTTGGGAGACTGAGGCAGGAAGATCACCAGAGCCTGGGAGGTCGAGGCTGCAGTGAGTTGTGATTGCATCACTGCACTCCAGCCTGGGTGACAGAGCAAGACCTTGTCTTTTAAAAAACAAAAATAAATAAAAGACACTTTTCAAACAAATCAACAAGAAAGTTATCTATAGCAGACCTGCTCTACAAGAAATGCTAAGGAAAGTTCTTCAGGCTGCTGATCAATGAAACCATATAGAAATATCAAATATACAGGAAAGAATGCAGAGCACCAGAAATCATAAATATAGGGCTCAATTAGAAAGATTGTTTTTTCCTTAATTTTTTTTAAAAGACAAAAATGTTTAGGCTGGCACGGTGGCTTACGCCTGTAATCCCAACACTTTGGGAGGCTGAGGTGGGTAGATCACCTGAGGTCGGGAGGTTGAGACCAGCCTGACCAACATGGAGAAGCACTGTCTCTACTAAAAATACAAAATTAGCCAGGTGTAGTGGTGCATGCCTGTAATCTCAGCTACTTCGGAGGCTGAAGCAGGAGAATCGCTTGAACCCAGGAGGCGGAGGTTGTGGTGAGCCAGATTGCGCCATTGCACTCCAGCCTGGGCAACAAGAGCAAAACCTCCATCTCAAGAAAAAAAAAAAAAAAAAAAGAAAGGACAACAATGTTTAAAAGGAAAATTGTAATAGTGTATGTCATGATTTTGTAACATGATACTATAAAATATATGACAATAATGACAGATTGGAGGCAAATGGAATTACACTTTAGCAAGATTCTTGTATTTTATATGAAGTGGCACAATGTTAACCCTAATTAAACTGTGGTAAGTTGAAAAGGCATGTTTCAATCTTTAGAACAATCAGTGAAAAATATAAAGAGGATACATAAGAAACCTAAATAGGATGTAAATTATTATACTAATAAAATAATATTATGCCAAAAGAAGGCAGGAAAAGAGGAGCAGAGGAAGAATATACAGATGGGACAAGGGTAAACAGCAAAGTGGTAGACCTAAATCCAACTGTATAATTTTTTGTGCAGAAAAACTAAACATTCCAATTAAAAGGCAGAGATTGTCAGACTGAATTTAAAAAGTTTGATCCAAGTATATAGTGTTTATAAATGATGTGTTTTAAATATAACAACACAGAACAGTTGAAAGCAACAGGATGGAAAATGAATATATCCTGTAAGCAGTTAACAAAAGAAAACTAGTGTGAATATGTTAATATTAGACAAAGTAACCAAAAAGATGTTTTAAAATAATGAAAGGGTCAATTCATCTGTACAATAAAACAATCATATACGTATCTAGAGAATCAAAATACCTGATACTAAAACTAACAGAGAGCAAAAGGCATAATCATAGTTAGATAATTTATTGTCCTTCTCTTACTAATTGACAGAATTAGCTATACAGAAAAATCAGTAAGAATATAGACAATTCTAGCACAAACACCTTGATCTGATGTTCAAAAGAACATTAGTCCAGAAAAAGAATGCACATTTTTTTCAAGTGCAATGGAATATTAATCAAGATAGAGTATATATTGATCCATAATAAAAATTTTCAAAAGATAAAATAATACAAAGTATGTTCTCTGACCACAAAGGATTTAAATTAGAAATAAAAATCAATATACACACACACAGACACACATACACACAGACACACTGTCTGCTGTCTCTCTCCCTCTCTCTCTCTTTCTGTCTCTCCCCCCACCCAACCCCCGCCCCCTGCGAATTCTCTTTCTCTCTCCAAATATTTAGAAATTAAGAAACACACTTCAGGCCATGCATGGTGGCTCATGCCTGTTATCCTAGCACTTTGGGAGGCCGAGGTGGTTGGATTGCCTGAGCTCAGGAGTTTGAGACCAGCCTGGGCAACGTGGTGAAACCCTGTCTCTACTAAAATACAAAAACAAAAACAAAAAATCAGGCATGGCGGCCCGTGCCTGTAGTCCTGGCTACTCTGGAGGCTGAGGCAGGAGAATTGCTTGAACCTGGGAGGTGGAGGTTGCAGTGAGCCGAGATGGTGCCACTGCACTCCAGCCTGGTGACAGAGTGAGACACCATCTCAAAACAAACAACCCCAACCCACCCCCCAAAAAAACCACACTTCAGAATGTCTATGGATCAAAGAAGAATTTAGAAGATAAATTATAAAATATTTCTAACAATGATGATGTTATATAAAAACGTATGGGATGTTAACAAAACAGTGCTTAGGGTAAATTTATATTTTAAATGCTTATATTAGAAAAGAAAAAAGTTACAAATTATTGCTCTGTTTTTATTGTAAGGGGTTGGGAAAAGAATAAATCAAAAGTAAGTAGGAAGAAGGAAATAATAAAGCAAATAAGAGCAGAAATAAAAAAGGAAAAGGAAAAAGAGAAACAATAGAGAAAATTAATAAATCCACATGTTGATTATTTGAGAACATTAATAAGACTAGAAATCTCTAGAAATATTGGTTAAGAAGCAAAGAGAGTAAACACAAATTACCAATGTCAAGAATTAAAGATGGAATTTCATTACAGATCTAAGAGATAAAAAGTACAGGGAATGCCAGTTTATGCCAATAAATTCTAAAAAATCCACTAAAGAAATATAATAGAAAAAAATTCTTGATAGTCATAACTTAACAAAACTGACATAAGAAGAAATAATCCACATAGCTATATATGTATATAAGAAATTGAGTTCATTATCAAAAACCTCTTTAGAAAGAGATTTCTTGGCATAAATGGTTCCGTTTCTTTGTGCTCTTGGGGACTTGTAGCTGCCATCCTTCTCTTGAGGAAAAGGGAGAGTCAAGGCTTCACTTATTTATTTACTTTATTTAATTCTATTATAGCATTTATGATGTGCCAGCTACTGTTCTGAGCACTTTACAAATAATAACTTACCTGTCAGAGATGTGATTCATACTAAGGACATGAAGAGATGAAGGAAAATTTCAGGAATGTTTATTTTCTACAATATATGCAAATAATGTATACTTAACAGAATTGTTTTCTAAACACAGGTGACAGAAACTTGTGGGCAAATGGGACTATGCCTTTAAACGTGTACTCTGACGGCAGGGTCAATTAGTCAGTGGCTTACTCTCATTTTCTCTCTGTATGCAGAATAGAAAACAATTGTTAAAACCTGGAATATGAGGCTGAACTGTAATGCTTTCTGTTTCCTGTTCTTTCTGCATGATTTTCTGCCTTTCAGGCTCATGCTATTTCCTTGGATCTCTACATTTTTTTTTTAAATTTGTTATTTCCAATTTTTTATTTTGAGTTCAGGTGTACATCTGCAGGATGTGCAGGTTTGTTACATTGGTAAATTTGTGCCATGGTGGTTTGTTACACAGATTATCCCATCACCCAGGTATTAAGCCCAGCATCCATTAACTTTTATTCCTGATCCTCTCCCTTCTCCACCACCCCCCATACCCTCCTACAGGCCCCAGTGTGTGTTGTTCCCCTCCATGTGTCCATGTGTTTTCATCGTTTAGCTCCCAGTTATAAGTGAGAACATGTGGTATTTGGTTTTCTGTTTCTGCATTAGTTTGCTGAGGATAATGGCTCCAGCTCTATCCATGTCCCTGCAAAGGATGTGATCTCATTCCTTTTTATGCTGCATAGTATTCCATGGTGTGTATGTACCATATTTTCTTTATCCAGTCAATCATGGATGGACATTTAGGTTGATTCCATGCCTTTGCTTTTGTGAATAGTGCTGCAGTGAACATGTGAATATTGCTGCAGTGAACATGTGAATAGTGCTGCAGTGAACATGTGAATATTGCTGCAGTGAACATGTGAATAGTGCTGCAGTGAACATGTGAATAGTGCTGCAGTGAACATGTGAATAGTGCTGCAGTGAACATGTGAATAGTGCTGCAGTGAACATGTGAATAGTGCTGCAGTGAACATGTGAATAGTGCTGCAGTGTGCATGTGTCTTTGTTTTTTTTTTCTTTTTTGAGATGGAGTCAAGGCCTGTTGCCAGGCTGGAGTGCAGTGGCGTGATCTCAGCTAACTGCAACCTCCGCCTCCTGGGTTCAAGTGATTCTCCTGCTTCAGCCTCTGGAGTAGCTGGGATTATAGGTATGCACCGCCACGCCCAGCTAATTTTGTATTTTTAGTAGAGATGGGATTTCACCATGTTGGCCAGGATGGCCTCAATCTCTTGACCTCAGGAGATCCACCCACCTCAGCCTCCCAAAGTGTTGGGTTTACAGGCGTGAGCCACCGTGCCCGGCCGTGTGCATGTGTCTTTATAATAGAACAATTTATATTCTTTTGGGTATGTACCCAGTTATATACCCAGTATATACCCAGTAATGGGATTGCTGGGTTGAATGGTATTTCTGCCTCTAGGTCTTTGAGGAATTGCCTCACTCTCTTCCACAATGGTTGAACTGACTTGTACTCCCACCAACAGTGTAAAAGTGTTCCTTTTTCTCCACAACCTCACCAGCGTCTGTTTGCTTTTGTTTTCTTTTTGAGACGGAGTATTTTTTCTTTTTGAGATGGAGTATCGCTGTTGTTGCCAAGGCTGGAGTGCAATGGTGCTATCCCCGCTCACTGCAACCTCTGCCTCCTGGGTTCAAGCGATTCTCTTGCCTCAGCCTCCCGAGTAGCTGAGATTACAGGCACCTGCCATCACGCCTGGCTAATTTTTGTATTTCTAGTAGAGACAGGGTTTCACCATGTTGGCCGGGCTGGTCTCGAACTCCTGACCTCAGGTGATCCATCCGCCTTGGCCTCTCAAAGTGCTGGGATTACAGGCATGAGCCACGGCACCAAGCCTTTTTTTTTTTTTTTTTTTTTTTTTTTTTGAGATGGAGTCTTGCTCTCTCTCCCAGGCTGGAGTGCAGTGGCACAATCTCAGCTCTCTGCAACCTCTGCCTCCTGGATTCAAGTGATTCTCCTGCCTCAGCCTCCCGAGTAGCTGGGATTACAGTCGTGCACCACCACGCCCAGCTAATTTTTGTATTTTTTAGTAGAGATGGGGTTTTGCCATGTTGGTCAGGCTGGTCTTAAACTCCTGACCTCAGGTGATCCACCTGCCTCTGCCTCCCAAAGTGCTAGGATTGCAGGCATGAGCCACTGTGCCTGGGCTTTTTGACATTTTAATACTAGCCGTTCTGACTGGTGTGAGATAGTATCTCATTGTGGTTTTGATTTGCATTTCTGTAGTGATCAGTGATCTTGAGCTTTTTTCCTGTTCACTGTCCACATGTATGTCTTCTTTTGAGAAGTGTCTGTTCATGGTTTTGTGTCTGGAAATCAACGCTGAATAAAATATCTATCTTTAGCTGTCTCTACAACAATGACTAGTATTTAATTACAACTAGGTAAGCCATTACAGAGCAGTTTTGCAATATTTGAGAATTGGATTGACTTGTTATTGATCTGATTTGATAATTTTTGTTAATTGATGTATGCTAATAAGAAGCTAATAATGTTTCATAAAAGACTAATTGGAAGTATTTTTCAAACATTATTGAGGAATCTTTTTTCCTTTGTTCACAGCACAGTACTAGGCCCTATTTAGTCTTCAGCAATTTTTCTAAGTATTGTTCTGATAGCAAAAAAATATATGTATCAGTTGATCAGTTTTCTGGGTGCTCTCTTACCTTAAATGGTAGTTGCTCAAAGGTTATGGAAGTGAGTAATCATAGCTCACTGCAGCTTTGACCCCCTGGATTCAGGTGATCCTCTCGCCTCAGCCTCCTCAGTAGCTTGGACTACAGGAGTGAGCCACCATGCTCAGCTAATTCCTTTTTTACTTTTTAATTTGTAGAGATGGGGTCTTGCCTTGTTACTCAGGCCCGTCTTGAATTCCTGGCTTCAAGTAATCCTCCTGCATTGGTGTCTATTCCTGCCTTTTTAGCGGAGTGAGATGTGACTAAGGCATTTCAAAGCACTCTATCTTCAGAACTACCTGCTACCTATCTCAATTGCAGGTTCATTATTTTCTATTTTTGGCTCATATCCTATAGTAATCAAAGATTGGCTTGAAAACAATATTGGCACAGACCATCATTATGAGCACCAATACTATTTTAAAAATAAATGAAAAAAGTGTCTGTACCTCTAACCACAGAAAACCTATGATGAAGGCATTTTGACTGTCCGGCCAATGGAACTCAGTGACATAGCAGGTATTAAGAAATAGGGAACTTTTCTGTAAGATACTTTCTTTTGGGCTTCTAATTTGCTCACTTTTAGTTGAGAATTTCAAATACTTATTTTTTCAGAGCTTTTGTATGTGTTTTAATGTTACCAGAGAATTAGCTTATTCAAGAATGGAAGATCATAAATCATTACATGACATATTATACAGGAAGACATTGAGCATAATTCGTTGATAATGCCCACTCATAAAGGTATTTTTGAATCTTTCCATCTTCCAGTTATGACAGTTAAGATAATAGTGTGCTTTACCACTCTACCATCAAGTAGTGTGTCGTGCCTTATGGTACAAAGAAATTGTCATGAAATAAAATTCAGCCAGTCTTTGAATTCTTAATACCTTAATAGCAATATGAAATTTCTGTAAAATCCACAGATTATAGCTTTCTTTTTCCCCTCTTGATTCTTATTTTTTGGCAAAGAGAGAAAGATAAAAAATGATGATGCAAATGAGATGTTTTATAGCACTGGAAAATATCTTGAAATAAAAGATAAATCAGACTCTAAAATGTAGGGGCAATATGAGGATGTAGGAAGATCAGTAGAGAATTTTATCAAAGGTGCCATGAGAAATAAAATCTTAGGAAGAGGATGCTCAATAGTGATGGATGCTTGAGGAGAGACAGAGGATTTTGCAAACTGATTAAAGGTGATAGAAATAATAGTTTCTAATTAAAACTGCTTCTAATTAAAACTCCTTTTGATGGAAGGATAATACTTAGTGGATTTGAGTTCTCAAAGTACTGTCTTACAGTTTAAATATGAAAGAAAGTCTCATTTTTCTTCTAATAGGTTTAGTAGAGTATAATTAGGCACATTTAACAAGTGTTGTGCAGCATAGAGATTATTTTAAAAGTTAAGTATTTGAGAATCCACTTTAATCAAAACCTTTTAGTATGTGAGAATATAATTACATTTTACAAATATATTTGAAATTCTCTTTACTATATGATGGAAAGGTATCAAATTCATCCAACATTCAGAGGTTTAGTACCCTAACGACGTTCTTATTTAACAATTAATTTTAATACCAAAATGCAATAAAACACATTTATCTATCTTCTTGCTTGTCCTGGATATTAATAAAAATCTGAGGCTTATGCTGAGGCAGGAAAAGATTCGTTAATTTTATGTCATTAAAAAAAGAAAACTGTACTCACTTTCGTTCTAATCTTAAATTTTGTCTTTCTGTACAGTTTCTACCTACTTTTACTGTATCTTTCCAGTTAGTTTTAATTTTTTCCTTTTATTTTATTTTCTCCTTTTATTTTATATTTCTCAGAATTTCATTCTGAGAGCCTTTTACCAACAAGGCTCTCAGAAGAATACTTTGATAAGTTCTCTTAAAGCTATTTTATTTTTGTCTTTTGCATTCTTTTCTCTCTACCTTAAAGCTATCTGCATATACTTGTTTTCTCTTTCATTTCTTTTATTCTTCCAACTGCCTTTTGATCATTTATTATTAAAGCCAGTGAGTTATAATTTTTTTTGTTGTAGCTTGCTTTTAATCTGAGCTGAAAAACCCATGTTTTTTTTTTTTTCATTTGTTATATTCTAGTCTTACATTTTAACTCCCTTCTTTTCATTTCTTTATTCTGTTCTGTTTCCCTATCTTAGTTTTTCCCACATTGGTAATTATTGCTTTTTTTCTCTTTGGACTAGATAAATTTCTTACTTCAGTAACATTGTAGGAAGGAATGAAAATAGTGAAGACAACAGGACATTTAACTTTTGCATTACAATAAATAGGAAGGAATTACGGAACTTTAATTTGTCTCCTCTTTTCACGGGTAAGAGGTCAGAAAGATTTATTAAAAACCACATTAAGGCTGGGCGTGGTGTCTCATGCCTGTTATCCCAGCACTTTGGGAGGCCAAGGTGGGTGGATCACTTGAGGTCGGGAGTTTGAGACCAGCCTGGTCAACATGGTGAAACCTGTCCCTACTAAAAGTACAAAAAAAAAAAAAAATTTAGCCAGACCCAGTGGCAGGCACCTGTAATCCCAGTTACTCAGGAGGCTGAGGCAGGAGAATCGCTTGAACCCAGGAGGCGGAGGTTGCAATGAGCCGAGATCGCGCCACTGCACTCCAGCCTGGGCGACAAGAACAAGACTCCGTCTCAAAAAAACAAACAAAAAGCCATATTAAATCCTGGGAGATAGCCTCATGTAGTCTATTTTCCCCAACAATTTTGTTAGTCTACACAGGTTCTAGGATAGTTGATCCTGCACTTTTAGCATTCTTTTTAATTTGACTTGTTTTTCAGTTTAAGTCCTTTGTCAGTATAGCACAGAATGAGCACTCCATTTGTATCAGCTGAATTAATTTGAGCTACTATCTAATGTACTGACTTCATTACCATTTAAATATGCACTGAAATCCTTCATTTCTGGAAGAGTAATGGGGATATCAAATTAGATCCGCTGGGATGAATTGAGGTCAGGGTCACTGAAATCTGTCTGGGGATGCAGGTGGGAATTACATTTTCTCACTAATAAATAACATTTGACATTTGATAAGTTTTTTTAAGTTCAGGGGAGCTGAACTTGTTCATACAAACTGTGTTAATTATCTTCCTTAAAAAACAGGTTAGCCTCTATAATTTTGAGCTGCAAGTAATAGATACAAGTCTCCCAAAATTATTTTGTAAATGATGTATTTGTAAGAAGTTAAATACAAACAGCTTCTTTACAGCATTAAGATTTGCTTAAATTCAGGACAGGGGGTTGAAAAGAATGGTGGGGAAGTGTGTGTGTGTGTGTGTGTGGTGTGAAAAGAGTCAGAATCGGGTAGGGCAATAGGATAAGTAGAAAGGGTTGTGCTAAAGGTGTGCCAGGAGCCATCTGACTTGTACAGGAGATCCAGTAGCTGAATGTCTTTCACTATCAACAGTAGTGAGGGCTCAGAACGCTGAAGCAGATTTACATGATATATTTTTATTTTATTTTTTTGAGCTACCTGGAAAGCCACATCTGAGCTTCTGGGATATGCTGTTGCTTTTGGCTTTCAGTAGCTTAAGCAATTCAACTTGGCTTATATGTTTCTCATTTGTATTCTAAAAGTCATGCAGGACTGTGTCCAATAAAGTTTCTCTCATAAATTCATTTCGCTATCTCTTGATTATTTTCTTTGCCTTTTCCTCTGACTGTGACTTTGGTTGGATTGATTATCTAGCTGCCTAAAATTCAAATAATTAAATTTGGGACAGGGCCTAGAACAAAAACCTGTTGGACTACTTTATTTACTATTGAAAGGAAGAATGACAAATTATCACACCATTATTGGGCCGGGCTAACAGTGAATAAGGGAAAGAAATCAGAGGCTACTTTACCTTGCCCCCATGTCCTACTCTTCTCTCTTCCCCATTATATATTACGTTTTTTTTTTTTCCCCCGGGATGATATTAGTCCACAAGCTTTATCTGGAAATCCTGCATTTAGTCCCACTTGGTCCACTTATTCATATGGAATAATTCTGATGGCTTAAACTTTTAGTCTTCAAAATTGAAAACCTTGTTGGGATAGTTGATTGGCTTAGTTCTTTCGAGTAAAATACTTGGTATCTCAGAATTCTTATTCCTCTCCTCCAAGATGTCATCTGAAGGTACAAGAGAAAAGTGTGCATGGTATCCAGTGGCTCATCCTGTTTTCATGACTTTGTCCTTTCCTTTCCAGTTGTTGTTCACGTTGCATTTATGATGAAGAACAGCAGCTGGCCTAACTCATGATTTGATTTATCTAGGATTGTTCAGTGTGGTGGCATTCTCTGGCTGATTTTGCTCTCTGAGTCTCTGTTGTTTCCTAGAGTTGGGACACACCTTCTTGCCATGCGGGCCCCAACCAGACTGTGGGCTTTCAACTTGGTTTCCTCTGGTATTGTCTTGTCATTTCTAAGGTCATTCAAGAGCTTAGGTTGATCTTCAAGATGTGGTTTTCTAGGAAACTCAGCTCATATCTAGCTGCCAGATGGAGGATAAGAGGATGGAGAAGACATTCTTATTTGCTCAGTAATCTTAGACAGTTTGTTTGTTTGTTTATTTATTTATTTATTTATTTATTATTATTTTTTTTTGAGACGGAGTCTCACCCTGTCGCCCAGGCTGGAGTGCAGTGGCGCAATCTCGGCTCACTGCAAGCTCCGCCTCCCGGGTTCACGCCATTCTCCTGCCTCAGCCTCTCCGAGTAGCTGGGACTACAGGCGCCCGCCACCACGCCCGGCTAATTTTTTTTTGTATTTTTTTAGTAGAGAGGGGGTTTCACCGTGGTCTTGATCTCCTGACCTCGTGATCCGCCCGCCTCAGCCTCCCAAAGTGCTGGGATTACAAGCGTGAGCCACTGTGCCCAGCCATCTTAGACAATTTATAGAAATTTTGCAGTGCACTGAATATGGTGATATCTCACAGCCTTGTTAGAATGATTATACAATTTCAAATATTTTTTGAGCCTTTAACCTATCCTGTCTACCTTCTGAAGCTCCCCTCCCCTCACCTTTTCTGGGCTTCCACTTTCTTCCTGCCTCATAGACACACAGGATAATTTTCATTAAGGTACTGCATTTTCCATTGCTGTGCTTAGCATGGTTTCTGATATATAGATACTCAGTAAATATTTGTTTAATAAATGTTGGATAAACAAGACCTATGAAGTAAATAATTATACTTAGTTTAAAATACTATATAGAAATAAGTATTAGTAGTATTTTGTCATATCCTTTCCCTCGATACCCCTCTCTTTTAAATTATTTTATGACAGTGACATGTAATTAATTTTTCTTATTTTTAAACATCTTACTGTGTCAATAAGCATATATTTTCATAATGTGTAATGTATAGTATAAACCCAATTTTAATGTCTGCTTATTGTTCCACTGAGTGTGTCTAGCATAATTTATTTCATAGTTTTCTTGAATTTGGGGTGTTTTCTATTTTCCTCTTTTATAAACAGAGCTTCAAAGAATGTCCATGTACATACATACATTAAAAATTATGCTCATTTGCACAATATATTTAAGAAAAATGCCTAGAATTAGAATTTTCGAGTCAAAGAATGTGCACATTTTTCACTTGGTATATATTTCCAGGTTGTCCTATGAACTTTGATCTTCAATTTGGAGAAATATGAATTTTTGAAAAGAAGCTATAATCTTTGACCCACTAATTGAGAGAATCTATCTTATAGAAATATAAGTAGTTTTGGCCGGGTGCGGTGGCTCACACCTGTAATCCCAGCACTTTGGGACACCGAGGCAGGTGGACCACCTGAGGTCAGGAGTTCGAGACCAGCCTGGCCAACATCATGAAATCCCGTCTCTACTAAAAATACAAAAAATTAGCTGGGCATAGTGGTGGGCGCCTGTCATCCTAGCTACTTGGGAGGCTGAGGCAGGAGAATCACTTGAACCCGGGAGGTGGAGGTTGCAGTGAGCAGAGATCGTGTCACTGCACTCCAGCCCGGGCGACAGAGTGCGACTCTGTCTCAAAAAAAAAAAAAAAAGAAATATAAGTGTTTTTATATAAACATATATGTAATATTTTGAGGGCTTGTAGCAGCTAATAGCTGAAATCAGTGTGAATGACCACATATAAGAAAAAGTTTGAATAAAATGTGGATCATTCATGTTACATAATATTATGTAGCCCTTGGTTTAGATCTGTTAACTCATGATAATGCCTATGATACTAAGTGAGAAATACCAGTTGCAAAGTAATATGAATAGTATGGTTCTTTTTTTGTAAAAACATAACACACACACACATACACATAATAATACTTTATATATGTTTATGATTTGTTTGAATGTACAGGAAGCTGTGAAAGGACACACTCAAGTTCTTAAAACTGTATCTTAGTGTGTGCATGTATATCTTAGGATTGTTTCACGTTTTACAATGAAAAAGTTTTCCTTTTGTAAGAAAAAGTAAATAAGGAAGACAAACTAAAAATCAGGGCCTTAACAAACCACTCTGACTTTTCTGCAAATTGTGCTTTCAAACTAGACAGCTTCCTGTAGTTCTCGGAGGAATTTCAGGACTTTAAAGAGTGTGTCCTGAAGTCAGAATCACTTTTATAGTTAGCTTAATTGGTATATTATTTTACACAAGATAACAGCTAAACTGTTGCGATTTCTCCAGTCATTGATGTTCTCAGAGGTAATCATCCTCAGAAAGGCTGCTGAAAATATGGTCAGCTTACATCCTGGTCTGGTTCATGTCAAACAACCAATTTTTTTAGAAGAGGAAATAGAGGATGAAATAGCAAAAATGTTTCAATTTAAGAAATTGTTTTCAGAAATAATCTATACTTTTCTGTTGATAAGAGGAAGGAACAATTTTTGTTGCAGCTAAAAATATAGAATAAAATAAGGTGACAACAATAGGTTGTAGCTAAATGCATGCTTTTATTAACTCGCTAGATGTATGCTGTGATTTTGATTAAAATTTTGTCTTTCTGAAGGAGAGAAGTAAATATTAAAAAGGAAAAACCTTGGTATGTCTTAGAAAATTTTAAGCCTAGTAGCGCTATGTAAAATCATTTTAAAATGAGAAAGTTTAGAAACTTGGAAAACAAAAGTAAAATAAACACTTTATTTAGAAAAGTGAAATTGGTTATTGCTCATGGAAAAAATCTTGATCATTGAATGTCTCTGAACAGAGATGGTGACACAGTGAATTAAATATGGTAGGTGACCATTCATAAATGTGTACCAATGATATATTGAAAATATCTAGTGAAAGAAGTTCCTGGAATACTGTATTTATACTTGATTAGCCAGTAATACTTGGGTTAAATGATAAATGCTAGTCATAAATGCTGATAAATTAATAAGTTTGTCAAGCATGATCAGATCAGGGATCTGAAAACCCTGTATGTTAATATTATTTTTAATATAGGTAGATTTTGGATACACATATGAACAGTTTTATCAAAGGATATACTGAAATTGTTCTATTCCTGTGGGAGCCTCAGAATTGAAAATCAAACTATAATTTTGACATAGATCATAAATGAGCGATAAGTTAATTAATAAGGCAGATTTTATTTTATGTTTGCTAAAACCTTATCATCAAAACAGTTTAAAGCATTGTATTCAATGTCAATGAAATTAAATGCTAAAATAGAAACAAAAGTTTCCATGGGGGTCATTGGTGACCACTGTATATTTCAGTGTATAATTGCATATGCAACTCTGTTGCTCCCTGTTGGTGAGGTCAGTGTGAGTGCCATATCACTCTGAAGCAAACTTTTATGTCTTAGTGCAGGCCTCAAAGTAGTATGCAAATATATTTTGTTATTGGGTGAGATTAAGTGTATCAATGCGTATAGCTAACCGGTAGAGGTACAAGTCGTGCCTCCTCCTAATTCTGGGTCTAATGAGGGCTATGTCATCTCCATAGTTTGATTCTAAACCATCCTACTGTGCCTGCTTGCTGTATTTTTGGAGAGCCCCAACTCCTTTCTACATATTTCATCAATGTACATGGTATCAGCATGCATAGTTTGAAACATTAATTTATTCAAGCTTATCTAATTCAACTAACTGTTAATTTGTTTCTGCTGCCTTTGGAGTAATCTATCTCCAGGCCTTCCTGTGTTATCTTGAATAATTGAGAGTGTACTCGTAGAAAGAGCCACATTGCTGCAGAAGATGCTGCTAAGCCTCCAAGAGGTTCCCTTCACTTGAGCAAGATTGAAAGTGATTCCAGCTGGCTAGAAAAAAAATTACATGAAGGCTATAATAGACCTTTAGGAAGGAAATCTGTTTCTACCAAGACAGAAGAATAATTCATTTGTAAGGAATATAAATTAAAGCTTTCTTCAAGTGTCTCTTGAAGAAATATTCAAGTGTCACTTGAAGACACTCTTCTAGTGTCTCTAATATTTTTCAGGTAGCATTTTTCATACTTCCCTATTTCGTCAACTTTTAGTACGAAATTTTCCAAGCTTTAGTTTTCTCATTTATAAAATAAAATAATAATGCCTGTCCTCAATTCTACGAATTTATGAAGATCAAATAGGAGGATGTAAAGGCTCCTATACATTATAAATTTACCCACTATCATAAGCATTGTTTTCTTTATCAGGGTGGCTTTTGCTTTTTTATTACTTTTCATAACTACTTGCACTATATACTGTTATTTGAATACAATAACATAAAACCAACCATGTTACATGGTTACATAACTTTTTAAAAAAAATTTCTTTCTAACTTCAATTTTTATTCCTTTTATTTTTTCTGTGCAGAAGGAAAAATCAGCCTGTCAGCTACTCATGTCTGATTTCAAAATTATCTTGCAGAATTAAGCAGTTAAGGCTTTGTAGAAATTTGGGGAGTATAAGGAATTGCAGACGAATGCCAGCTCCTCCTGGGCATGCTGTTGTTCTCAATGTCAAAGTCCGGTTTTGCTCAGCATCAATTAATGGTGCCTTGGCACTGGGTGCAGGGGTCCCTAAAGAATCTCCTGCAGGCTGAGACAGTCTCCCTTGAGCCATTTTCCACAGAGCCAGAGTGGTGTGACCTCTTGCTGCTGCAGTTTTTCAAAGTGATTGTATTTCACTGCTCTCATAAACACATCTTGTAAAAGAAACAAGGTTGTCTTTTAAACTGTGCTCTTGCTTGACAAGAAAAATAAAACCCAGTCTACTTTCAGGACCTTATGGCCTAATAAGAAGTCAACCCTTTTCATTTTTGTTAAGAATACTTCTGTATCAACTTGCCATTCTTCATGTAAAAGTACAATTTATTATGAAAGAAGAGAATCTGGATGATAAATAGGCCTTTTATGTTCTTGTTACCTGTGATTCAGAAAATTCTAACTCACAGAGCTGGTTAAATAGAGAATTCTAAAACCGACAACAAGGAGATGCTTGTTAAATCTACTTTTTAATGCTTGTTTATTTTATTATACACATGACATGTACTATTCACTGTTCATCTTATGTATATGGGAAATTGCAATTTTTGGTCTATTATACATGCCTATATATTTTATGTTTGGTGCTATCAGGAACACAGATATTATTAAACAAGGCTAGTATTTATTTTATTTTATATTTGTAGGTTATTATGCAGTCCAAAGATTATAGAGATGAAGGGAAATTAGACCAATTATTTTCATATGATATGTAGAGAAAAGCATTTGTGCATTCCTTTGTGTCAGTAAGCATAAGAACTCTCTGTCACCCAGGCTGGAATACAGTGAATACAAAGAAAATGTAAGATATTTTACTAATACTTTTCATATTGATTATGTGTTGAAATGATAATATTTTAGATATGTTTGATTAGGTAAAATAGGAAATTAAAATCAATTTCACTCTTGAAAGACTTTAAGGCTGGGCATGGCGGCTCATGCCTATAATCCCAACACTTTGGGAGGCCAAGGCGGGCAGATCACCTAAGGTTGGGAGTTTGAGTCCAGCCTGACCAAAATGGAGAAACCCCGTCTCTACTAAATCTACAAAATTATCCAGGCATGGTGGTGCATGCCTGCAATCCCAGCTACTCAGGAGGCTGAGGCAGGAGAATCGCTTGAACCCAGGAGGTGGAGGTTGCGGTGAGCTGAGATGTCGCCATTGCACTCCAGCCTGGGCAACAAGAGTGAAACTCTTGTCTCAAAAAAAAAAAAAAAAAAAAAAGGCCAGGTGCAGTGGCTCATGCCTGTAATCCCAGCACTTTGGGAGGGCAAGGTGGGCGGGCCATCCTGGCTAACACGGTGAAACCCCATCTCTACTAAAAATACAAAGAATTAGCTGGGCGTGGTGGCAAGTGCCTGTAGTCCCAGCTACTCAGGAGGCTAAGCAGGAGAAAGGCGTGAACCCAGGAGGCAGAGCTTGCAGTGAGCTGAGATCGAGCCACTGCACTCCAGCCTGGGAGACAGAGCAAGACCGTCTCAAAACAAACAAACAAACTAAAAAACAACAACAAAAAAGACTTTAAAAATGTAGTTACTAAAAAATTTAAAATTATGTGTGAAGCTTGCATTACATTCCTATTGCACAGTACTTCTCTAAGCAGTCTTGGCATAGAAATATTATGGAAGGCCAAGGTGGGCGGATCACCTGAGGTCAGGAGTTCAAGACCAGCCTGGCCAACATGGTGAAAGCCCGTCTCTACTAAAAATACAAACATTAGCCAGGCTTGGTGACAGGCACCTGTAATCCCAGCTACTCAGGAGGCTGAGGCAGGAAAATCACTTGAACCCGGGAGGTGGAGGCTGCAGCGAGCCAAGATCACACCATTGCACTCCAGCTTTGGGGACAAGAGCAAAACTTCATCTCAAAAAAAAAAAAAAAAAAAAAAGAAAAAGAAAAAAAAGCAATATTATGTTTGTATCCTTTATCCTTCTTTACCAAATTACCTCACTTTACCCCATATTTTGAGGACAGTTTAAAGAGGTCTGCACATTCTGCAAGCACTAATTTCTGTTGTCTCACATCAAAAATTTCATTAGAAATACCTGAAGTTTGCTCTTCTCTAAGAGGTTTCATCATAAAAAGTTGATTTTAAATTCACTTTAGGTCAATGAGCATAAATGTCATGGAGTTTAGCTGTGCATGTATGGAAAGGAGGCTTTCTTCCTTGGGCGAGGGCACCTTCTGGTGGAAGATACTGAACACAGCAGCTTATTCGATGATAAGATGTAGATTTTAAGATTCTGGAATTGGCAAAAAAATTTATTTCAGGTGTTTGGAGGAAAAAAACTAAGATTGACAATAAAGATGTTCATTTCTCTGCAGCATCTTTTATAATTGAAGCTCATCTCAGTTCTGGGACTTATTTTTCTTAGTTACGCAAGGCTAAGGTTGAGACAATATAGTAAGAACATTCTGATTTGGAGTGCTTTTTAAAATTGCAAAGTTCTTATTTGAGTTTTTGGGTTATTTTTCCCAAAAGTTTCCAATGTTGGTTTTTGTATCCATTATAAAAAGGAGAAGAGTTCTATATTTTTGTTCTTTATAATGTAAAACTTGAGGAAGTTTAGGTTATTTAATATATACAAGTAAGCTTCATTAGATAAATGAGGAAGAAGAGGTATAATAAATAAGCCCTATTACATTTTCTCAAGAAGTGATTTTAGTTATTTTGGAGACATGCATTTAAAAAGAGAAACATTGTTGAAAGGCTCAGGATCATGTATTTCTTGTCTTTTTCTGTTTCTTCTTGATGTATTATAGTTCATATGATTATTCAAGTCATATCTCTTCATCACCGCATTTCATATACAAAGCCTGCCAAAAATAACTATGAAATAGCTGAGATCTTAAAAACTGAGAACAAAATAGATTTCTCATAATTTGGAATTACATTAACCAGAAACAGACAGTTAAAATATGAGCCAACATCCAGCTATCAGCTAAATAAAGATATCCAAAACCACTTATTGCCTTTCAGGCTGATGTAAGAATAGTTATGAGTGGTTATAAGGGAATGAATCAGTTGGATTTCCTTTTAATGTAGAGACCCTGGCAGCCCATTTCTAAAATTGTGCTTTAGTTATGCATATTACCTTCTTTGGAACCTAGTAAAAATGTGAAAAACGTTCAGATGATGAAAACATAACACATATACCATTCTTTCTGTGTATGAAAGACAGAAAAAAAAGCCCAAAACAAGGATCTAGCCAACCAACTCTATTCTAAGGGGGGAAATATAGTAAGAGTGGCCTGTAGCCAGGCATAGTGGCTCATGCCTATAATCTCAACACTTTGGGCGGCTGAAGTTGGAGGACTGCTTGAGCCCAAGAGTATGAGACCAGCCTTGGCAACATGGCAAAACCCTGACTCTATGAGAAATACAAAAATTAGCTGGGCGTGAAGGCTCACGCCTGTAGTCCAGCTACTCAGGAAGCTGAGGTGAGAGGCTCTCTTGAGCACAGAAGGTCAAGGTTGCAGTCAGCCATGATCACACCACTGCACTCCAGCTTGGGCAACAGAGTGATGTCGTCTCAAAAAAAAAAAGAAAGACTGGATTACTCTATTAGTGAAAGGAGTCAAAATTTACCCATATTGATAGCAGAGAGCTGAAATGACTATTTTACTTGTATGAAAATATTGTCTTTGCCTATTAATTAAAATGCTTTCATGAGTTGATATATGGTAATATACTTTTAGATCAGTGTATTAAATAGTATATGTTATTATATTTTATTATTTATTAGGTAAATCTCAATGGAATAAAAAAATTCATTCAAACCCATTTTCCCAAAAAGTCTATTTTTATTTTATTTTATTTTATTTTAATTTTTATTTATTTATTTATTTATTTTGAGACGGAGTCTCGCTCTGTCACCCAGGCTGGAATGCAGTGGTGCAATCTCGGCTCACTGCCAGCTCCGCCTCCCGGGTTCACGCCATTCTCCTGCCTCAGCCTCTCCGAGTAGCTGGGACTACAGGCACCTGCCACCACACCCGGCTAATTTTTTTGTATTTTTAGTAGAGATGGGGTTTCACCGTGGTCTCGATCTCCTGACCTCGTGATCCTCCCGCCTCGGCCTCCCAAAGTGCTGGGATTACAAGCGTGAGCCACCGTGCCCGGCCTATTTTTAGATTTATAGTATTTGTTTTAGTGATAACTTTTGTTCAGTTCTCTCTAGCATTTCCAGAAATCTATGCTTGTTTCATGGCCTCCAGTAAAGGCTTCTGTTGATGAGGGGGTTTTGATCCCATGTCTGTCCAAAAAAGACAATTGGCTTTTTTTGGTAGGGAAGGATTCATTTAAGTGGAATCTTCCAAGCAGCTGTCTCTACCATCTCCCATATTCTTGCTCTACTCTTACTGTTTTGTTTGCCTGTTGTGGAGTCCTAATTAGGGAAAAAGACTCAGGCTGGTGGGAACAGGGGAAAGCCAAAAGAAAAAGCAGATAAGCTATAAGTCTGTCTTTCTTCCTGGTCCAGGACATGTAGCCCTCCTGCACAAATAACTCACAATCTTCCTGCATTCAACTTACCACCAGACCCTACAAGTTAGCACACTGCATTCTTGGCATTATCAGTACTGCACAAAGCCCTCTTCAGCACTCAGCACAAGCACCATCCTATAAAATTCCCAGCAAGCCTTTGTCTCCTTGCAGTAAGCTCCACTCTTGCTGACTTGCCTATGGCACCCTCGCAATGTATTTTCATACTTTCTGCTTTCTCTGATAAATCTGCCTTTCTTTACTTACTAATGTCTTGGTAAATTATTCTAACTGCCTGCACAATACAGGCCCCAGATAGTCGCTACCCGAGACACCTATCCCATCCCATTTATGAAAGTGAGGCAGCGAGCCAATAAACACTTCATGGATTCGTAGCAATCACAGTCTCTTGAGAGCAGGATGTCCACCTGACCTCTTTTGGTGTGAACAGTTCAGCTTTGTGTGTATTGGTCCTAGTCAGGGCGGGCTGTGTAAGGACACTGTTTTGAGATCAGCATGCCCTGTGCCTGTGTAGGCTTGTTGTCAACACGTGAGTGCTTTAAAGAGAATAAGGTACAGCTTCCCTCCTGACTTGTTCTCTTGCTTTCATAGAGATTGAAGGGCCTCTCCTGTTTTCTTTTTCTTTTCTTTTCTTTTTTTTTTGATATCCAGATACAGTTTATTTTCATGAGAAAGAACTTTTAAAAAAAAAACCAACGTGAATTCATTGTAAAACATTAAGGAAATGCAGCCAAGAGGGAAAAAAAAGAACAGTATCTATAATTTACCATTTTGAGATGACTACTGTTAATACTTTTGGGAGTTTTCTTTTTAGGCATATATACTTTTTTTTTTTTTTTTAATAAAGAAGCTTTATTACTTTTTGGCTTTTTGGCTAAGACCAAGTGTAAATAAAAAAGCTTTACCCTTAGTGTGTGAGACAAACATGTATACAATAAATTTCACCATAATATGGTAGAAACAGTAATACAGATATGCACAGGAAGCTCTCAGAATACAGAAGACAGACGTTTAGTTCAACCAGAGGTAACCAGGGAAGGCTTCCTGGAGATGGTTACACAAGAGATTAATTTGAAAGAATAGGTAGAGGTTAGCTAAGTACGGACAAGAGAATAAGCATTCCAGGTATGAGACATTTTAGTATGAAACATTATGTTGAGCACAGGTAATTACAACTAATGAGATATTTCTAGAATATTGAGCATAGGTTGGGATAGAGATAAAGGCAGTCACCATGACATGGAGGAAGCTCGTGTATCATATTATCTATCCCATATGCTATAGAGAGGCATTAAAAGATCTTAAGCATTAGAGTAATAATTTAGATAGATGGTATAGATCACTTTGGCAGCAGAAAGAAGGATGAATGGTGGAAAATCCTGGAGACGATTAGTGATAGACAAGAAAACATCTAAGGAGGTAAAGGGAGAGGAGAACAGGGACTAAGGAATATAAGGGACATATAGAGGGTGGTGTACCTGCAAAGAAGAGGAAGAATTGTTAGAGATGGAGGAAATATCTAAGAAAGTATGGTGTCATAGGCATCAAGAGAAGAGAGTATTTCAACAACAGCAACAACAACAAAATGGTCAAGTAGGGAAGGGCTGGGATGTTTCACTTAGATTTGTATGTAGATCACTTAAGATTTTATAAAAGATATTTCAGTGGAGTGGTGGGGATAGAAGTCAGATTGCAGTTGGTTCAGGAGTAAATAGAACTTAGGCAAATTCAAACAGCTTGCATAGCTTAAAAAATTGGGCTTCAAAGGTGAGGAAAGAGACAGCAATAATTTGGGGGGGACATATGTTTGAGAAATGTTTTTTTTCTGGTGAGGTAGCCATTTCTTTTTTTTGACTTTTATTTTAAGTTCAGGGGTACACGTGCAGGATGTGCAGGTTTGCTGCATAGGTAAATGTGTGTCAAGGGGGTTTATTGTACACATTATTTCATTAGCCAGGTATTAAGCCTAGTACCCATTAATTATTTTTCCTGATCCTCTCCGTCCTCCCACCCTCCATCCCCAGAAGGGCCCCAGTGTGAATTGTTCCCCTCTGTGTGTCTGTGGGCCTCACCGATTTTCTTTTTTTTTGGAGACAGAGTCTCTCTCTGTTGTCCAGGCTGGTGTGCCGTGGCGTGATCTCGGTTCACTGCAACTTCTGCCTCCTGGATTCAAGCAATTCTCATCCTCAGCCTCTGGAGTAGCTGGGACTACAGGCACACACCACCACGCCCGGCTAATTTTTATATGTTTCTGTAGAGATGGGGTTTTACCATGTTGGTGAGGCTGGTCTCGAGCTCCTGACCTCAAGTGATCTGCCTGCCTAGGCCTCCCAAACTGCTGGGATTACAGGTGTGTGCCACCATGCCTGGCCTGGGCCTCACTTATTTTCAGTGAGGGGTTGGGTGGCTGCACCTGCTGTCATTTTTACCCAAAGAAAGAAGCAGAAGTACTGCTTGGGACAAAGCTAGAATCCAGTGCTCAGGAAATTTCCTAGGATAAAATGTTATTGAGAATCTTATAAATAGCTATTCCCTGGGGAGAGTAATGATTAATGCCAGTTAAAAGTGAAGAAGGTACTTCTTTTCCTGCTATTTTGTGCAATGTACACAAAACTGAGTAAAACAAATTATTGTAGGTTGTTGAAATAGCATCATGAAAAATTAAAACAGTTGGAAGACAACCATTGTGGCATATATAGGGGCTTTTACAAGAAACTAAACTAAGGATGTTCTTTAAAAGGTGCAACTGGAGTCTACTTAGGGTTTAGTCTGGTTTGTGACCGTGCCTTTCAGCCAGTGCAGACATGTGATCTCAGGACAGGGGCCTCTACTGCAGAAGACTGCCAGCACTCTGACTCCAACAGCTGTGATGCATCTCACTGCCAAGGCCTGGATGGAAAAAAATTCAGCAGAAGTTACACTTATGACGGCAGAAAGTTCAGCAGAAGTTATACTTGTTTAGGATCAGATAGAGGGCTGGGGTAGCTTCAGTAGCCAGACAAGGACCAATCTACTCAAGAACAACAGTGATGAGAAGACAGATTTTATGGACTGGGTGTGGAAGGAAAGGGGTTGTGGCTGTAGGAGTAAATTATGTGGCTGCAGGTGAGACCATTTGTTTCATAGTGAGGATCAAAATAGCAGTTACAGACCCCTTCTTTCTGTGCTATGCTATGGAAGCGAAGATGGCTCTATGTGTTTTTGTATAGCTGGTGTGCCAAAGTTAGCCTCTATTTGGGGCAAATCTGTAGAAGAGAAGTAAAGCAAAAGAGATTCTATAGTATAATACAAAAGTCTAGGTGCGGAAAAACTAAGTTCAGATGTTGGTTGTGCCACTTACTAGATGTGTAACCTAAAATAATTTACTTTCTCCGAACATCACCAGTTTCATATCTGTGAGATAGGCACAATACCTACCTCACAGTATTGTTTCGAGGATTAAAGAAAATATAAAATGCAAAACACTCCACATTGTACTTCATATATTCTAAAGGCTCAGTAAAGACTAATTTACTATTCTGTATGTGATTCTATGTAGTATGAATAATCCTTTCTCATACCTTATTGATCAGATATGCCATCCATTAGCCATACAATTATTTTATAATTATGTGTTCTTTGTTAGTAGGGGTTTGCATCATCAGTGCAAATGAATTGCTTATGGAAAAGCAATTGTGAACTCATGCCCCATGGATAATGAATGGAGAGAAGTTAGGGGATACTTATTGAGCCTTTATTGTGTATTTTTGTGCACATTAGTTTTTGTTTTGTTTTGTTTTGTTTGTTTGTTTTTTGTTTTTGAGATGGAGTCTTGCTCTGTCGCCCAGGCTGGAGTGCAGTGGCGCCATCTCGGCTCACTGCAAGCTCAGCCTCCCGGGTTCACGGCATTCTCCTGCCTCAGCCTCCCAAGTAGCTGGGACTACAGGCACCCGCCACCACGCCCGGCTAATTTTTTTGTATTTTTAGTAGAGACAGGGTTTCTCCGCATTAGCCAGGATGGTCTCCATCTCCTGACCTCGTGATCTGCCCGACTCAGCCTCCCAAAGTGCTGGGATTACAGGCGTGAGCCACCGCACCCAGCCACATTTGTTAATCATTACAACAACTTAATGAGGTAGATACTATTATAATTTTTTTAAATCATGAAGAAACTGAGGATCAGAGATTAAGTTGCCCAAGGTATTGGTGATCAGCGGTCCCCAACCTTTTTGGCACCGGGGTGGGTTTTGTGGAAGACAGTTTTTTCAGTGACCAGGGTTGGGGGAGCAGGAGACGGTTGCAGGATGAAACTTGCACTTTAGATCCTCAGGCATTGGATTCTTTTTTTTTCTGAGATGGAGTTTTGCTCTTGTCACCCAAGCTGGAGTGCAATGGCATGATCTGGGCTCACTGCAACCTCCGCTTCCCAGATTCAAGCAATTCTCCTGCCTCAGCCTCACCAGTAGCTGGGACTACAGGTGCCCACCACCATGCCTGGCTAATTTGTTTTTGGTAGAGACTGGGTTTCACCATGTTAGTCAGGATAGTCTCGATCCCCTGACCTCGTGGTCCACCCGCCTCGGCCTCCTAAAGTGCTGGGATTACAGGCATGAGCCACCGCACCCAGCCAGAAATACCTCTTGAATTTTTAAGCTTTCTAACTGCTTTCTAGAAAACACTCATATCCTCTTATTTTACATAATTTTCTCCTTATCAGGCTACCCTAAAACTACCATACTCCTATTTTTTTTCCTCTATTGTTTTAAAGTAGTCTGCACTTACTCTCAGCTTCCTTAGTTCTCTATTATTCTTTAACCTCTTGTAATCCAATGTCTTTCATTAGAAGTTTGCAAAACTGTCCCGTGGAAAATATACTTTAAAAAAATCCATTTTTTTTGCCTCCACTGCTACACTGTCAATGTCTCTCTCGGACCATTGCAATAGCCTTTTTCCCAACTGGCCTCTTTGTCAACAGTTAGTCATCAAATCTACCTTATAAGCTGCTGTCAGAATACTCCTGGTATCAGGAGGTCAAGACTACCCCGAGTTTTAATGACTCATGAGGAGAATTCACAGGCCTCAGCATATATTAGGACTCATGGCTGGGATTTATTATGGAGAAAGAATCCAAAAGAAAGTCAACTAAGGGAACAGGTGCGTGGGGCAAAATCCTGGGGAAATTAGGCACAAACTTCCAGAATTGTTTCCCAGTGAAGGCACACAAGACACACTTAATTCCCTTGGCAAGGGATTGTGACAACACATAGGAAATGTTGCCAACCAGGAAAACTTGTTAGAGACTCATTGGCCAGGGTTCTTATTGGGTGCTGGTCATGTAGGCACCCTCTGCCTGGCATGTAACCAAATTCCAAGCTCCCAGAAGGAAAGCAGGTGTTCAGGGTAAGCCACATCGTTTATATAAACATTTTAGGCATAATGAACCAGCCTTTTAAATTATGGAATGATAGGAACCTTCCCCAAATCCAACTTCCCAGATGCCAGCCAAGGGCCAACTTTGCAAGCAGGCTTTACTAAGGACAGCAACTTAGGCCTGCTATGTTAACTGTTTTCTGTATACTCTTCCTAAAGTGTAACTCTAATCTAACTTCTTTCTTTCCTTCCGGAAATTCCAGAGGTATTTATTGGAAATCTGCAATGCATCAGCCACTATTTTAGATACTGGGGCTACAGTGATAAACAAAATAGATAAAATCCTGTCATGTTTTGATCTATGAGAGAAGATAGACTATAAAGAGATAAATGAAAAATTAATAGTAAATGTCAGATGGTAGTCAAGATTATGAAATAAAGCAGTTTAATGGGAAAAAGAACAAGGGATGGGGTAGGCACTATTTTAGATAAGGTCATCAGGGAAGGCTTGTCTGAAAAGGTGAGATTTTATCATAGACTTAAGGGAATGTCTAGGCAGAGGGAATAGCAAGTGAAAAGCCCAGAGGTGAAATTAGCTGGATATGATGTTCCAGAAACAGCAAGAAGGCCAGCGTAGCTGGAGTGCAGTGTGGAAGGTAGAGCGTGGAAGGAGATGCATTTGGTAAAATAGGCAAAAAACAGATTATGTTGGCTCTTTTACGAGGCCACGATAAGGAGTTTGGATTTCATTTTAAGTATAATGTAAAATTCTCAAAGCATTTTGAACAGGAAGGGACATGAGCTAATTTATATTTTTAATTGATTATATTAGCTGCTGTGTAAAAAACGAACTGTAAGAGAACAAGAATGGAAGCACAGAGACAAATCAAATGCTTTTCTAGAAGTCTTAAGACATCATGGAGGCTTGGACTAGGGTGAAAGCAGTGAAGAGGCGAGGATATTATGACCCTTTACTGCTTAAAATCTTAAATCACTCAGTTGGCTACAGTATGTAGTTCAGATACCTTCAAGGCATTTTTTGAAACTAAGTTTCAGTCTTGCACTTATTCCCATTAAAAATTTCTCAAAATTCTGCCTTTTTCAGTGCATATTTAAATCAACCTAAATCTCTGTCCATTACTTAAATATTCTAGACTTTCTTACCTCCATGATTCATTTTATACTCAATTCTCTTTGTGAAAAATCACAATCTCCTTTAGCCATTTTTTCCATCCAAATGTTACTGTTCTTCAAAACCACCTTTTCATGAACCTTTCCCTATTCTCTACTTTGAAATTAATTTTTCTTCTGTCATTCCATATATTTCACTTATCTATTGCTGCCTAAAACCCTAACCCAGACTTACTGGTTTAGAATATCAATTTTACCTTGCTTGTGATTTTGTGGGTTAGAAATATATGAAGGACTCGGGTGCATGGCTCATCAGCTGAAGTAGCTGGGACTAGAGGATCAATTTTCAAGATGGCTTATTCACTCACAAGTTTGGCACCTCAGTGCTTCTTGGCCTTTCTCCACCTCTGCATGGCACCTCATCCTTCTGAGCTTTGGCTTTTCTCAGCATGACAACTTTTTAAAGCCATCAGGAGACCAAGATGGAAGCTGCCATTCCCCTTAAAGGTTAGGTCTGGAACTGACATACCAACACTTCCATGGTACTCTATTGGTCACTGAAATCACAGGCCAGCTCAGATTCAAGAGTGGAAAGAAAGTCTCTGCTCATTGCCAAGAGCATGGCATGGACATACAGGGAGAGAAGAAATTAATGGCAGCCACCTTGGAGACAGCTACCACAGCATAATCCCTTACCCACATTTCCATTTTCAAGGTGTTGGTTGGTATTAAATGTATTTTCACAGATGTCTCATCTTCCTTATTAAATTGTAAATTATTTGAGGGAGAGAATGGTGGCTGGTTCATTTTTGCATTCCTAGTGTCACATTACAGATTTTCTTTTTCTTTCTTTTTTTTTTTAAATTTAACTTTTAAGTTTGGGGGTACATGTGCAGGATGTGCAGGTTTGTTACATAGGTAAACATGTGTCATGGGGGTTGGTTGTACAGATTATTTCACCACCCAGGTATTAAGCCTGGAACGTACTAGTTATATTTCCTTCTTCTCTCTCTCCCACCCTCCACCCTCCAATAGTCCCCAGTGTATACTGCTCCCCTCTGTGTAAGTCCGTGTGTTCTCATCATTTAGTTCCCACTTAGAACATGTGATATTTGGTTTTCTGTTCCTGCATTAGTTTGCTAAGGATAATGGCCCCCAGCTCTATTCATGTCCCTGCAAAGGACATGATCTCATTCTTTTTGTGGCTGCACAGTATTCCATGGTGTATATGTACATTTTCTTTATCCCGTCTGTCATTGATGGACATTCTGGTTGACTCCACATCTTTGCTGTTGACATCACAGATTTTCAATGCCCTTTTTTTTTAATAGAATTTATGTGGCAATATTCTTAGAAAATATATACAGAAATAAAAACTAACTCAGTTGAACACATAATTATTGCATATGTACTAAGTTCAATGGGTTTATTAATTGTGAGGATTGAACATTTTGCTTTTTTTAACTTTTAAGTTCAGGGCTATAAGTGCAGATTTGTTACATAGGTAAACTTGTGTCACGGGGGTTTGTTGTGCAGATTATTTCGTCACCCAATATTAAGCCTAGTATCCATTAGTTATTTTTCCTGATTCTCTTCCTCCTCCCACCCTCCACTCTCCAAAAGACCTTAGTGTGGTGGGCTGTTCCTTTTTATGTGTCCATGTGTTTTCATCATTTAGCTCCTGCTTTTAAATAACAACATGAGGTGTTTGGTTTTCTGTTCCTGTGTAAGTTTGCTAAGGATAATGGCCTCCATCTCTATCCATGTCCTTGCAAAGGACATGATCTTGTTCTTTTTTATGGCTGCATAGTGTTCTATGGTGCATATGTACCACATTTTCTTTATCCAGTCTATCACTGATGCGCATTTAGGTTGATTCTGTGGCTTTGCTATTGTGAATAGTGCTGCAATGAACATATGCGTGCATGTGTCTTGTTATAT
Source organism: Nomascus leucogenys (assembly GCF_006542625.1). Classification (NCBI taxonomy): domain Eukaryota; kingdom Metazoa; phylum Chordata; class Mammalia; order Primates; family Hylobatidae; genus Nomascus; species Nomascus leucogenys. Next base: position 64,683,821 of record NC_044391.1, read on the forward strand.
TTGAATAGTTTTACAGTTTATACATGAATTAAAGCCATTATACATTTACTAGGCAAAGTTCTGTGATGGGTGCTGTGGGGAATACAAAGATGAATGACACCATCTTCAATACAACATTATTTAATTCACGTATCAAAACAACTGTCTGAAGTGGTGGAGAAAATTTGCCAGTCTCATGTTATACATGAGAAATGGTCAAGGAAACTTTTGTCAGATCTGGTGCTATAATTTAGTCTCTTTGTTTCTGGGGCAGTGATATTCCCTACACCATGCTAAAGGTTCATGCTAATGCTAATGCTAATGCTTAGTTTATATTCAAGGCCCTTCATAGTATGTCCTTAAACTTACCCTTCCTTTTATGTCTCAATAGTCTTCAAGTACTGAATATTGTTGTTTTGTAAACAGGCTCAAAACTTTCTCATAATTTTGCTGATGAAGGCTGTAAGACTCAGCAAATCTGCTATTTCATTTTCTCCTGACTGCTTTATTCCAGCCATGCTGGCAGCTGGTTAGATGGGATGGTGCCCATTCAGATTCAGGGTGGGTCTGCCTTTCCCAGTCCTCTGACTCAAATGTCAGTCTCCTTTGGCAGCACCCTTAAAAACACACCCAAGAACAATACTTTGCATCCTTCAATCCAACCAAGTTGACACATAGTATTGACCATCATGGTATTTAATAATAAAATACTAATACTAATTGAGCTCCTACCTTGCAGCAATAGTGTATGAGGCACTGGAGATATAAAGGTTCGTGGGAAATATTCCTTATCCTCAGGAGATTCTCAGACTAGCAGTGGAGACAGTGTCTTCTAGATTGTGCCTTCTCCTTCCCGATCTCCCTGTTTCCATCTCTTATTGAAATCTTAGTCATTTTTCAGAGCTCAGCAAAAATGTCACCTCCTCTATAAAGTCATTTGTATTTCCTCTAGTCATCTGATCACTTTTATATGGCAGTTACATTGTTCATAGTTTGTTGTTATATGGTTGTCCTCAACTTGCTTTGTCTCCTACTCTGCTGACATTTGGGAAGATGCAACATTTTGGAAGATGCAACATTTGAGTTCAGTCTATAGCACCTTGTACAGGGTAGGCAACCCCATGTTTTTGAACATTGGATTAATTGTAACAGTCACTTCTAGGTTGCCTGAAATAAACACATTTTTTTTTGTGGTCCACACTTCCTATACATGCTTTTAAAATTTTTTCTCAGTCCACGGCCTTTGCTGGAGGCTTTGTTGGCCATTGTTATAGGATGTGACTCCTCCCTCACTGCAGTTGACTGGATAGGAATGTGCACATAATCCGAGGCTGGTGAACTCAATTGCTGACCCACAGCTTATCATTTTATCATATTTTCTAATCAGTTTGCATTAAGATGAGGAGGTTTCAGTTTATGGTGGGTGTTTGCCCAATAATTTAATATATTTTTGTGTCAGGCAACCATATTGGTCTGTGTGCAAGAAGAGGAAGCTTCTCAAGAGAAAAAATAGAGAAGATGAGGTTCATCATATAAACTTCGAGCAAATGACTAGACCTAGTTGCCTGAGTCAAGTGCCTATACGACAACTTTTTCTTTCTCCGTGAGATTGCCTCTCTGATTATTAAGTAAATTCTCCCTCACTTGAACTATATTGAGTGTTCTTTTGCAACCCAAAATGCTTTGAATAAAACATTGCCACATTCAGTCTTCTCAGTCTACATTTTCCTCAGTCTCTCACCATATTCTTAAACTTCTGCCGAGAGCTGCTTTCTTGAAATGTTTCCTTGGGCTTTTGTGATACTGAATTATTTCAATTCTTTTCTCACCTATCAGTTCCATCTATACTTTCCTTTTGTAACCTTTTTTTTTTTTTTTTTGAGACAGAGTCTTACATTGTTGCCTGGGCTGGGGTACAATGGCATGATCTTGGCTCACTGCAACTTCTGCCTCCTGGGTTCAAGTGATTCTCCTGCCTCAGTCTCCCAAGTAGCTGGGACTACAGGCATGCACCACCATGGCCCAGCTAATTTTTGTATTTTTAGTAGAGATGGGGTTTCACCGTGTTGGCCAGGATGGTGTCTCCATCTCTTGAACTCGTGATCCGCCCGCCTCACTCTCCCAAAGTGCTGGAATTATAGGCATGAACCACCACACCCAGACTTTTCTTTCTTTTTTTAGAGACAGAGTCTTGCTCTGTTTCCAGGCCAGAGTGCAGTGGCATGTTATCGGCTCACTGTTGCCTCTGCCTCCTGGGTTCAAGCCATTCCCCTGCCCCAGCCTCCTGGGTAGCTGGACCACAGGCACGTGCCACCATGCCCAGCTAATTTTTGTATTTTTTTTGCAGAGGTGAGGTGTCACCACATTGGCCAGGCTGGTCTCAAACTCCTGACCTCAAGTGATCCACTCCAGCTTTGGCCTCCCAAAATGCTGGGATTACAGGCATGAGCCATTGTGCCTGGCCTTTGCCTTCATTTTCTTTGTCCATGCTTTTTCTCTCATGACCCTTGTCTAATTCCCATGGCGTCGGCTGTCAAGGCTATGAATGTGACTAATATACTGCACACACATGCACATGCGTACACACACACACATGCGCGCACACACACACACACACACACCAATTTCCTTCATAGTTTTAGCTTCTCTCCTAATTTCTGCTCTTTACTTATTGGCATCTGAAACTTAACAGCTCAAAACAGAATTCCTTATCTTTCCCTCCAGATGAGTTTGTAGATTTGGGATGATGTTTGAAGTACTTCTTCACTCTTAATCCTGTGAGTCTGAGTTCTTATGACTTTATTTCCTGTTAATGGTGTAATTTTTCTCTTAGTAATCTATCTAGACATATTAATGCCCTTTTAGGTATTTTAGTGTCAAGCTGGACTTTCAGGATATATTGTGATTAATATATATTATTAATAATATGTATTAATTAATAATATATTAATAATTAATAAATAATACACTTCAGGACATATTGTGATTAATAATAGACCCTTTCTATTAAGAATAGATTAATAATAGACCCTACTTGAACCTCACATTTCTAGATCTATTCTAGATCTGGCTGTGGGATGGGAGGCTGTTTTCATCTCATCTGTAATCCACTTTAGATATCTAGGATACAGCAAAAAAGTGCCTTCAGTGTTCCAGGAGTGAGTTAATCTCATTGACCTATTAGAGTGTCCCCTACACAGTTTTCCATGGCTGAGAGCAGCATGTGATGTCGGTGTTAAATAACTTACTTCATAATGTCCAACACAGTAGTTAGTTGTACTGTAATAGGGTGCTTCTCTTACATAATACTTTCTTGAAATTCAACTCCTGAGCTGATTCATTAGCATTTGCAACAGAACCAGAGAGTCTAAGAAGATCTACCAAAAGTAGGATTGGCTCTGAGACAAAAGTGGCCTCATAAGTTGTTGAAAAAGTAACCGATCTGACAGACTTGAGAACTTCCAGATTCTTACTTCAGCCAAGAAAGACAGCGGTCATTTTCTAGTTGGGATGGAGCAGCTGTCCGTCAGTGGATTTCTATTGAGTATATGTTATAGGCAGATAACCAAGCATTATGGCAAGATCAGAAAGATCTTGAGAATGCAGCCCCTGCCCTTGCACAAGAACCTTTCATACTGCTGAGAATTCAATACAAATCCTAATCTAACCACATGAAAGTAGCTGTTTTCTGTAGATTCATATTGCTTGAAGTCTGATCCTAAATATGTTTAATTACAAAACCCAAAATATTTTTCTTAGCTGCAATTGAAAGCGGCCTATTAGCAATGAACTTTGTAAGGTAGAGAAAGTTGGATTATCTAGGGCTCCTTTTACTGAAAATCTTTACTGATGAGTACTGTTTATAAACCACAGTGACAATTTATGTTGATAATTTGTAAAAGATTCTGAACTTTCTTCATCGTTAAAAATATAAACTTATTTTTAGTATGTGATAGGGGGTTTTATTGTATGTACAATGTAAAACATTGGTAGTTCATATATACATTTTTAAGTGGCAATAATAACCAGCCTCCTATCATGATCATTCTGAAGAAACAGTAATTTGCCATATTGTGAATTCTGCATATTGGAGTCCTGGGGAATTGTGCTTTGTTTCCTTAGTAAGCCACTTCAATTAACAGAAGATCTTTGAAATTCATTTCAGGTGTGTTTCCCTAAATTTTTATTTTTTTTTCAGATGAGAATGTACACATGTCACTAACTTTTAGCAATTATAAAAATGACTACCATTTATTGAGCACCTGCCCAATACCCACCACAGTGCAAGGTACTTTACATACATTCTCTTTAATTGTCCTCTTTTGAATTGGCAGGATCTTTAGTCCTAAGTAGTGTATTAGAAAGAAAATGAGCTTTGGAAGCAGACAGAGCTGGATTTGCTACTACCTAGATATGTGACCTTGTGCAAACTGCTTTTCTGCTCTCTGAAGAGGTTTATAATAAAGGTTTATATATACTCATTTTATTCTCGTATGTGTATTACTATAAAGTGGGTCAAAATTGGTAAGCACTCAGTGAGTGTTCACACCATCCATGATCATTTCCTGCTAATGGTTTATAATTGAAGGTAAGTTTTAAAGGTTGGAGCCCACTCACAACTATTTTCTCAGCTTATTCTCAAATCTGATCCTCCAAACTGCAGTAAAAATCTACTAGTGGGATTAGACCGCTGGAGTTTGCTGCAGCATATTGTGTTTAAATAGGGTACTTGCATATAGGGTTTTTTGGTTTATTTGCTTGCTAACTTTTTCCTTAACATCGGCTTTAGAGATCTGCTGGGACAGTGTTCAGAGGATGGGGGCAGTCATTACACAGAGGTAGTTTAGGAAGTTACAGCAGCGACCACTGCTTTTTGGAAAATTACCCATTAATTTATTAAGGAATTAAAAAGAAATCAATTAGATTTTCCTTTATTATACCTGAAGAAACTCTCATGCCCTTAAATTATCTTACATTCTCGGCTGGGCACCATGGCTCACGCCTGTAATCCCAGCATTTTGGGAGGCCGAGGCGGGTGGATCTCAAGGTCAGGAGTTCGAGATCAGCCTGGCCAATATGGTGAAACCCTGTCTCTACTAAAAATACAAAAATTAGCCAGGTGTGGTTGCACGTGCCTGTAATCCCAGCTACTCGGGAGGCTGAGGAAGGAGAATCGCTTGAACCCAGGAGACGGAGGTTGCAGTGAGCTGAGATCGCGTCACTGCACTCCAGCCTGGGCGACAGAGTGAGACTTTGTCTCAAAAAAAAAAAAAATTATTTTACATGCTCTGCAATTCTTTCTTTTTCGGGGAGGGGTTATTTAAAGAGCAATGCATGCTAAGTATAGAACATTTGGAAACTACAGAACAGAGAGAGAGACAGAGAGGAAGAAAGAAAAGAAAGGAAGAACAATGAAAAAGGAAAAGAAAATTAAAATCACCTACTATTCGAAGACTCTTGACTAACCAGAGCACAATTTTTTTTCCGGATTTCCCTGATTTCGTTAAGTATTATAGCCCATCATATAGATAGATGTACTGTAATTTATTGAATCAACCTTCATTGCTTACTTAGGTTGTTTCTATTTTTCTTTTGATATAAATGAAACATTTTTGTATATAAATCTTTAAATGTCTAATTTTTTTGGAAAGACTCCTAGAAAGAGAATTATTGGGTCAAAATGAGTTGACTTTTAAGAAAGCTCTGGAAACAAATTGTGCAAAGGCTTTCTGAAAAGAATGAAACAAGTTATGTTTCTGCTAGTAGCATATGAGAGTTATTTTTCTCCAAATGCTTTCTTTTTCAACAATAGATCATTCATTTGCCCCATTTTTTTTGTTTGTTTGTTTTTGAGATGGAGTCTTGCTTTTTTGCCCAGGCTGGAGTGTAGTAGCGTAATCTTGGCTCACTGCAACCTCCACCTCCTGGGTTCAAGCCCTTCTCCTGCCTCAGCCTCCTGAGTAGGTGGGATTATAGGCATGTGCCACCATGCCCAGCTAATTTTTGTGTTTTTAGTAGAGACGGGGTTTCGCCATGTTGTCCAGGCTGGTCTTGAACTCCTGAACTCAAGTGATCCACCATCTCAGCCTCCCAAATTGCTGGGATTACAGGCGTGAGACATCACACCTGGCTGGTGCTGTTTAACTTATTTACATGTGTCATTTTCCTCACCAAGAAAATTATAAAGTGAAACTGCTAGTGTACAAAATAGAGGAGAGCATCACAGTGCTACGAACCAACTTTTTAGGATTATGAAGAACAGATGAAGCACCTGAAGGCATTTTTAAAATCTCTATTTCAAAAAGAAAAGAAGTAAAATATATGTTTTCCATGAATTTATGAATGTTTGCCTAATGTTTTTTTCAAGAGGCTAGGAGAGAATGGGATTTAGTATTCAGTAAATATTGTACCATTTCTTATAACAATATACAAAATTTGTACATTTTGTGGTCTATTCTGCAGTGATAATGGTGGCATATTACATAGAGAAAATGATAATGTTAACATTTTATGGATTTGGGAAGACATTTGCTTACTCAACCTACATAAATTTTATAGGTTTATAAATCTATGAAATACCCTGTTTGATCAATTGTGCATTCTGTTGGTGAATTTACAGCTGGTTGTCTTATATTGCAAGGCAGAGTCAGACCTGACGGTGTTAACTGGAGCAGAAGTGATCTAGGGGACCTGGAAGTTGGAACTAGACATGCCCTTGAGTGAGGGAGGCTGGAGATGGGTTGGGACCAGGGCATAACTATAGACACTGGGGGAAAGATTATTTCAGGAAGGTACTTTATGGTATCCAGAGAGTTGACATAATGGTTTTATCAGAACAAAGGCCCAGGCACAGAAGGAAATGAGCAAGGGACCCAGTTACCACATCTAGAGGATCAGTTGGGACTTGGTTTCAGGAAAACAAGACAGAAGCCTGTTGTTAGAACTTTGCCAAAGAGTCAGTTTTCAGAACTGAACTAATAGCAAGGTTGACTTGATATCTAGTGCTCTACATTGAGCTAAAGTTCCCTTCTCATGAGGATGCTGTTGGTCCAAAGCCTGAGATAAGATTGAACATCCAGGAAAGCTTAAGTGGCTTCCACTGCGGGGAGAGAAGGGATAGGGGTAGGAGGGTATTGGAACCAGACAGACCATGGTAGTATCACCCAAAGGTGACTATTAATGTTTTAGAAGAGGGATACATGATGACCCAGAAGAGCCAGTCCTAGATTCAATGCTATTTAACACTTCCATTTAATGGATAGATTAGAGAACAAGCCATTAGTTACTCAAATGGCATCAAGTAAAAATAGTTACTTGCATATTAGCAAATAAGATTTCAGCATAATCTTAAAAAACTGGATAACTGATTAAAACCCAAGAGTAGCTTAACAAGGACAAAAGCACAACAGTACCTTTAAATAGAAAAAAAAATGCTACAAGTAAATTATTTTTCCTAAAATTATAGACCAAAAAATGGAAGACCTTTATTTTCTGGTTGACCTTTTCTGGAAAACTCATGAGGTATTGATGGAATTTTTAAACTGTGACATTAGTAACTTTACTCTTGCCAGTTTTAAAGTTTTCTGAAATTTACTTGATTTTCTAGAGTCCAGTTATGCTTAGAAAAAGAATAAAATATTATCAGACCTCTTTTGGTGCTACTTGATATATACTTTTCAGAATAAGTATATATTTTTTGGGTACAAGTCAAGAAAAGTGGATATCATGAAATTATGAAAAGTATAATCTGATTTTTCTAGTGCTGGATGGGAAAAGGTCACTAAGCACTACTATTTACTGCTTCTGCTGGTGTTTTAATAAAAATTTTTCAAAGAAATCGAGTGTTGAGGATATAAAATCAATTGAGTCCAAGAGGGACTTATTGAATATTGAATAAAGAAAAATACAGATTAAAGGACATTAGAATGAGTCATCTCACATAAAAAATGGGGTATCAGCACAGCAGAAAATTCTGTTAGAATGATTTTTATGTATTGCATTAATAATTTACATTCAATTTCATTTAAAACTGGTTAGAATATTTGAAAAATATCTACTGAAGTTGGCAGCTTTCTTTTTAGATAAAGATAAGATGAAGAGGCAGGTGATAAAGGACCATTTATAGCCTAAGATGTGGGTTTAGGGGAACTCAGACATTAAAGAAAATGTTAAAATGTTTGCTATATCTGCACTTTACAAAAGAGTTTCTGCTAGTGAGCTCTTTCTCTTGGAGATTGTTCAACCCAAGGAACACTTGATCTTGCAGTGCAGCTCAGCCTGGGCCATTTATATGCCTACCCATGGTTATCTGGTTATCTGACCTCTTGGGACAAGAATCCTGTCCTTTCTAATTTTCCTGCCACCAAGAGTGGCTGAGCAAGTGTTTAACCCTGCCTCAATGACTCCTTTATGTACTCAAATGCCATCATTGTGATGGCTTAACTTTTTCTTCCACAAAAAGAAACAAAACCCAATTCTTTAACTTTCATCACTATCATATTTAATGATCATGCATTCACAGAGTATTATGTTATAAGTGAATGCCTGGTCATTTTGCTAGATGGTATCATTTAAGAAAAGAAGTATTTTGATTTTTCTAAGATCAGTTTGCATGAACAACTTGACATGTTCACAAATTAAAAAGAATGATTTCTTAATTTCCTCAAAATCATACAATAAAACAGATTCATTAAATAGTTCACAAGAAGAGAGTTTATTTCCTTAAAAACAACCTTTTAGGCCAGGCACGGTAGCTCATGCCTGTAATCCCAGAACTTTGTAGGCTCATGGGGGAAGATAGCTTGAGCCCAGGAGTTCAAGGCTACAATGAGCTATGATGGTACCACAGCACTCCAGCCTAGGGGACAGAGCAAGATCCTGTCTTTTAAAACAAACAGACAAAATGATTCCTAATGATATTAGTGTTTTAAATTCTATTTAACTTTTAATATCTATTTAAATTTTAATGTCCCCAATCCTAGACCTTTCATCAGGCCCTTTCACAAAGCAGTCTTTCTCCTGAGGCCCCAGCCAGCTCTTTTGGAACAAGAATTCTGTCCTTTCTAATTTTTCTACCACCAAGAGTGGCTGACAAGTGTTTAACCCTGCCTCGGTGACTCCTTTATGTACTCAGTAGCACTACATTGATCCGTTGATCATTTTTCTCTCCCAGGTTGGTGCCTGGCTTCCATTTCCCTGGTCCTAAACATTTACATCTGAAGAAGAGAAATCAGTTATAGAACTAATATTCTCTGTATGCAAGAAAACTTTTTTACATTGTTATACCAAGCAGTTTAGTCCCTTGTTGTTCCAGTTTCTTCACTCCAAAATAACATTTGCATCAACATTTGCTTATCAAAAGATCTGTTTTTGGCTGGGCATGGTGGCTCACGCCTGTAATCCCAGCACTTTGGGAGGACAAGGCAGGCGGATCACCTGAGGTCGGGAGTTCGAGACCAGCCTAACCAACATGGAGAAATCCTGTCTCTACTAAAAGTACAAAATTAGCTGGGTGTGGTGGTGCATGCCTGTAATTCCAGCTACTTGGGAGGCTGAGGCAGGAGAATCGCTTGAACCCAGGAGGCGGAGGTTGTGGTGAGCCGAGATGGTGCCATTGCACTCCACCCTGGGCAACAAGAGCAAAACTCGGTCTCAAAAAAAAAAAAACCATTGTTTTTGAGCATGTCTGTGCCTGTATATGTCTCCCCTATCCTGAAGATTTCTAGTTCCCCTTAAGTTATGCAGAGAAAGCTTAGAAAGGGCAGCTGCAGTTGCAAGGCATCAGATGAGTTTCTTGCTACTCAGTCTAGAATACTTGAGTATTCTTTCTATTCATTCTCTTATTCCCAGTATGCACTCATCTGCATTTTCTAGGCACTCAGTGGGAGGGGTGATGGACAATCTTGATGAGGAGTGGGGACCAGAAGATGATCCCCCTTCTTCTCCTGGCAGACCCCGTGGCTGAAGACATTCTCCCATTAGATTATATTAACTGTTAGTCAATTAACTTCGACTTTATTTATTTTTAAATATTTATTTATTTATTTGCATTTTCACATAGACTCAACACTATAATGGGTAGTACCAGAAAGTTGTATTTCTGGGCTGTTTGATCTGCAGCTTAAGAGTGTTAGAAATAACCTAAAGTGTTCAGATTAGAGAAGGATGGAGACTTATTTGCTCATTTAACTTAGGAAAATGATTTAGGCCTGGAGCAAGATCTTCCTTTTCTATGAATTTCTGGATGTGGGATATCTTTATATTTTTAGAGAAGGGAGCAAACTCAGTCCTGAGTCTGATGATATCCTTATTTTCTGTTTCCTCCATGTTGTGATCCTGTGCTCCCAAATCCCCCAAATCTTTCTGTAGCTTTTGCTTAGATCACATGAGTAAATATAGTTTAAAAGTATACTGTATATTCTCTAAGAATTGTCAAGTACTTAATATCATTACTGTTTATTTGTATGTTTTGGTTATAATAATTCTGTTCATTTTAACCAAATATTTATACCAGCATGCTAAACATACATTGTATTTTGCCATCAATAATTTCCTACCCAAACATTATTTTCTCTATAACATACTTTTTAAACCCTTACTTTATTTTTTCTATTTTCTTTCTATTAACACATTCATACTTGTGCAATACATTTTAGATGAGTTCAGTTGTTAAACAAAGATGGCAGAATGAGACCTAGTGCGATGGCTCATGCCTGAAATTCCAGCACTTTGGGAGGCTGAGGAGGGTGGATCTCTTGAGGTCTGGAGTTCAAGACCAGCCTGGCCAACATGGTGAAACCTCATCTCTACTAAAAATACAAAAATTAGCTGGGCATGGTGGTGCGTGCCTGTAATCCCAGCTACTTGGGAGGCTGAGGCAGGAGGATCACTTGAACCTGGATGACAGAGGTTGCAGTGAGCCGAGATTGCACTACTGCCCTTCAGCCTGGGCGAGGGAGTGAGACGTTGTCTCAAAAAAAAAAAAAAAAAAAAAATGGCAGAATGAAAGCTCCATGTGGGCAGGGATTTTTATCTGCTTTGTTAACTTCTATATCCTTGGCACTTTTAAGAGTGCTTGGTACATATTACACACTCAGTAAATAGTGTTTAATGAATGAAAAAAATGGAAATATGTCTTTTTTTTCACCTTGGTTAATATTATCCTTAAAGTACTGATGTTTTTATTGGTGCTTTTCCATGTGATTTTAAATTAATATATGTGTAGCCTTTAATGCATGTACCCCAAGAAAATTAATCTCATTAATTGATAGTTATATTCATTTTATCCAAAAATAAACTACACAGTTTAGGCATCTTCCTGTTGTATCTGTCTGCCATGTTTTTGCATGACTTTAAAAATTGGAGTCCTCCTCCAAGGAAGGCTTGTCATTATTGACATTATTCATAAAAGCTATCCCAGGCTTTGAAACATTCCAGAGGAAAAGTTCAAAAAAATGTTTTGAGCATCTGGAACTGTTTTGAGAAGTGGAATACTTTATAAGCCTCAAGGCAGTGATTCTTCATTAGGGCCACCAATCCTTTTGAGAATTTGATCTCTGTTGAACATATGGCCCTGCCAAATGCATATACCAACATGTAAACACGCTGCATTTATTTAAGGGATTCATAGGCTTCTGGAAGCTCATTCATGGACTGTCTATGGGTCCTTGGACTCCAGGTAGGAAGCCTGGCTTTAAAGGCATACCTATCAAGCTCTAAGTCCTTGAATATAGCTACTGGATCTGCTTCATTCTTCACCACAGGAAAGTGCCTCATATTTAATAAACATTGCTTGAAACAATGTCTAGTAACAAAAAAGTCATATTGTTTTATAATCATATTTTGAACTTCTTACTGTCTATATATTCATATAGATTAACAAAGTTTGTATTAGGTATCTCCTGTCATGTTATGGGATAAAAGATCCTATTTACCTGAAGAAAAGGGAACTAACAGAGAGGGACTATTTTTGCCTGATAGAGGGCTGGGGCTATCTGAGTGACATCCCAGAGAAACTGGGGACAGAGAGAGGAGAAGCAGACCACGTCCAGCTGGCATTCTATTTAAATCTAGCATCCAGTTCTCTGAGTTTATGAGTCATTCCTGTTTTTGCCACTGTGTGACAGTTGCTTTTACAGTATGCATTATATTATTTCTAGAAAGTCAATACAAACTGGATTTATGCAAGGCACAGAATCACACAACATGCTTTAATAAAAGAATAAAGGAAAATTTTGGCATCTTTTAATTATTCATTTTGTTCACTTTCATCATGGCAGAATATAAGATATGTTTTATTTTTAAATTTATGTTTACAGAGAATAGAAGTATTACACGTGACCAAATATTAACTATATCATGTCAAGTAGGACAAAAGTTCTCATGGGCTTTTCCATTTATATTGATGTATTTTAATTGACTTAGTTCTGTTATATGTTTTTGGGATATTAGGTGTAAATGCCCAGATGTGAAAGATAGAAATGCTTTATACTTTCCATATTTCCTCTGGTGCATCTGAGGGTAGACAAAGTATCACAGGAGAAGTCTTTGGCTAAATCTAATCAATTAAATGGAAATCGTGATCGTACAACCCCATGTATACCAATGCATGGGAGAGTCGGGGGACATGCAGCGGGTTCGGGAGGGGATGTGCTTGAAGGCTTGGTACTAGGAATATTCATCTATGGGGAAAACCTTGAGTTACTCAACTTTCTTTGATTCTGCTTTGGTTTTGCTTCTCTTCCCTCTATTACTGCTTACTTCCTTTCTCAGACCTGCAGGTCTCCTAAGAAACTTAGCTCTAATGAACCCGCTCCTCAGTCTTCCCCTAGATTGTGATCACATTTTATTTTTCTTTATCCCTGCACTAAGTCTGATCTGGCAATTGAATGAGCTAACTCATTTCACAAATATTCGTGGTGCCCCTTCTATGTGCCAAACACTGTGCCGAGAATTCAGTGGAGAACAAGACAGACACAGGCCCTGCCAATGGAGCTTTCAGCCTCCAGTTGAATGCATGATGGAGAGGATGGGAGAGAAAGACAGTGGGGAACAATGGGTTACTTTTACTGTCCCTGACTGATATGTCTGCATGTAAAAGAACAGTCAGATTGGTGAGATTTCATGGTAGCCGTGCCTGCTGTTTATTCTCCTGTCTTTCTTTCATTCATGAAATAAATCAAATTTTGGATTGAGGAGCTGACCAAAAAGCATTTGGATATGTGGAAACTTTGAGAACAAAGGGAGAGGAAGCTGAAACCTTCAGAGGGTAGAGATTGATGGTATTTGATTTTGTTCATAGTGTAGTATTTATTAATAGTTCTGTAATATTTGGTGGTATAAGTTCTGGTACCCCCTCCTTCAGCAAATTTATATTAAAACTCACTGTACATCTGCATATCAGAAAGTCTAGTATCTTCTTGGGGTTTTCTTCTCATCTTGATTTACCCAAGAACCCCTGAAGCTTATACTGATGAGAGGAAAATCTGGCTGCTTTCTTTCCCCATGGGAAAGCACTGATGTTTAAACAGTGTTACTGCCATTTCTTCTTTGCTTCCACATGGTGTCAGTATTGAGTGTTAGTCCTTTCCAGGCATACAGACATCCAGGTTCTCAAAGTCTAGGTCTTACCTATACCCCTTGGAGGGAGGCTTGACCACCCCTCAGTGACATTTACCAAAGGCGCTCCACACTTAGACTTCTTCTTCAGTTAATATTCCCATGATGAGTCATTACCTCTTAGGATCCAAGCATTGTGTCAGGTGGCTGGAAACAGAGGGGCAGACCGAAGTTAACCCTCCTCTGTGGATCTTGGACTTCCTGTCTTGAGTCTGGTTCATCAGTCATAGTTCTTCTTGTCTCAAGATTATTTTGTTTCTAGAGCTTCATTACCCTTTCTTACCACTTGACCTTGTCCAGTCCACACCCATAACTTTCCTTAATTTCAAATATCAGTGCTTCTTATACAAACTGATCTTCATCCCCTTCAGTGACCAACTTTGTATAGCTAAATATTCTTGCTTGGTCACAGAAGCGTTTATTGCACTTAGTCCCAGGCCAGTGACTATCTGCTGGCCCTAGATTGTCTAATTTAAAGGCCTGCTCAGGCGAGGCCTAGGAGAATAGAGAAGGCTTGTTTCTATTATTAAAAAGAAAGAGGAAGAAAAAGAAAGGAGGGGAAGAAGGCAAGAAGGAGTGAAGAAAGAAAAAGAAAGAAAGAGGAAAAAAAATCCAGTGGTGTTTACTGAGTATAGTGTTTTCAAACTAGAGGAGGAGGCAAGGGTAAGGGAACCCTTTTTTTGTTTTTATTTTTAATATGGGAGGCTATGACCACATTTCACTGCCACTGTTGCAGATATTACAGCTTCAGCACCCCCCTCAGCCTCACCTCCCAACCCTACTGTAACAACTCTCTTGTCTGATCTAGCAAAAGGACTGCTGTGGCCATTATGGTAAATAGTGGCAGGGAGAGGGTGATGGTTGGGCAAGAAAAAAGTGGGGGATAAATTGATAGTCACTACTAACTCATTCTTTTTCCAGCCACATTTTGAGCCACCTTCAAATCTAACAGAAGAGGGGAGGCATGGAGGGAGAATGTTAGAAGGGGAAATGGAGTGGAGAGAGGGGAGGGATTCCCTGTTCCACCTCTTTGTTCTTCATTGCCTAAAATTTTTCAGTGACTTAATGCCAGCCATGGTAACCTCTTTATTTTCTTCAAAACATTGTTTAAATTATTAAACTAAAACAAGAACGTTGTGTAGAATTTAGAAAATGTAGCAAAGTTCAAAGAAGAAAAAATTCTCTAGTAATCTGTCATCTAGAGAACACCACCATTAACATTTTGGCAGTTTTCTTATGGATATATGTTTATAAAATATGAATTTATTCTGTGTATTCAATATTTATAATGATTATACCCCATCTAGGTTATTAAATATCATGTATAAACACATCTTAATGGCTGCATGATTTTATCACTTTATTGTACCACCATATTTAGTTGAACATTTAGGATGTTCACAGGATGCTGCCTTTATTTTACTACTTACATCACTCTGATGTGAACATCTTAGTCCACAGATCTTTGAACATTGTCAGAAGGACAAACACAATGAAGAGTTGTTACGTTACTGTTGCTGGAGTGTGAAACTGATGAGTCCTGATGGTGTTCTGTCTTCAGCTACGGGGACTAAAAAATTAAATGGCATCTCAAAGTTTTCCTACTTCATCCTAGGAATTGAAAGGGCTAAACATAAGCCAGGTAGATATATCTGATTTCTTGTTGGTGTGAAGTAGATCTAGGCTTCTTCTCTGATGTTAACAGTCTCACTCTTAGAGCCTATACTCCCCTCTCTACTCCTCCCAGTGGTCCATCCTTTTCCCCTGCTACAGTCAGATCCATGTTAAGGTTGCAGCCTCCTAGAGCGTAATCAGATTACTTGAAGCCATTAGTTACCTTAACCATTTATTTATGACCTCCCTATGCCCAGTTTTAGATATGATGAGTTACATGCAGAGATCAAATCTGATTTATTGATATAGTGATACAATAATAGTACTATGGCTGGGTAGAGTGGCTCATGCCTATAATTCCAACGCTTTTGGAGGCCAAGGTGGGAAGACTGCTTGAGGCTAGGAGTTTGAGACCAGCCTGGGCAAGATAGCGAGAGCCTCATCTCTACAAAACAAACAAACAAACAAAAAAATGGCTGCTGTGGTGGCACGAGCCTGTAGTCCTAGCTATTCAAGAGGCCAAAGCAGGAGGATCGCTTGAGCTCAGTAGTTTGAGGCTGCAAGATCTTGTCTCTAAAAACAAACAAAGAATACTAAGTCACCTCGAGTGCATGCCCTGTGTCAGTGCACTTTACTAAGTGATTTATGTAATTCACAATGTAATCTTCACAGCAATCTTATGAAGTGGTTACTATTATTACCCTCATTTTACATATAACCAGAAGCAGGGAGAAGTTATGTAGCTGTCGCCCCAGTGGGCAGTGGCAAAACCAGGAATTAAGCCTCAGCCATCTGTCTCCCAAGCCCTCACCTTTACCCATTATGCATATCATAAACATAAACGTTTTTAGCTTTTAGTAACATTTATTTTTAAAAGATCTCGGGCTGCGATATTGGGGTTCATAATTCTTACCTGAATTTTCAAACCAATTCTTTTATATATGTCTAATTTTAGGATTCTTTTAAAGATTTTTATCAAGCAAAAGGCAAACATTTTTATGAGGATTTATAAACTCATAGAAGGTGGGAGCTGGAGGGAGTGACCTCACAATCCCCTTATCCTGTCATCCTCTTGCACAGACTTGGGTTATACTTTTTTAGAGATTGGCCAGTTGAGGTTGATTTAGGTTTCTATAGAAGGACTTGATCTCTGTTCCAGTCACTTGGTCTATGGCATTGAGTCATCTTTACTAGTTTGCTAGATTGATTTCCTAGGGTTATTATCTGGTAGATGGGGAAATCCTTCAGTTTCTATTTCTGCTCCACGAGAACACTCTTATCATCAAGGACATAGCCTGAGATGGAACATAACTGTCAGACACACTCACATTATTTGACAAAAATATAGTCTACAGGGTGCTGCAGACTGCCTGCAGAGTGCTGTGATTATAGCTGTTACAAGGGGGACGTCATTCTGTCCTTCCCTGGAACATTTCTTTTTTTCTTAATATAATTACTGACAGTACACTTTTTGTATATGCAGGCTCCATCTGGTCTAGTCTGATTAAAGTTGATGGCTATTTTTATGTCATCAGCAATCATAATTTTTTGTTTCATTTTTAGAACATCTCTTGCAGGGGTTTTGAATACTTTTTTTGACTTGTCTTTTTTAACTTGTCACGCAATTCTTGCCAAGGTTAACAGCAGAGTTTACAAAGGTTAACAGCTAATCTCACCTGAGAATCACTGCCTAAACAAAAGGTTATTTCACCATGCTAATCCTTTTGGATAGCTTTGTCTAGCTGCGTAGTTAATTAACCAATTAGAAGCTACTTCTGATATTATTTTTCAAGATACATGTTTGCTTGGCTGTAGGCCTTTTCTTTGAATTTATTTTCCTTTTTTAAAAAACATTAATTTGATGCTTCCTCTGTACAGATGCTTCCAGTGGGTCTTGTTAGCCCTTAGCTCTATGCCTGCCTCTTGAACACTGGGAATTATCCTGCATTCTACTGAGTTCCACAGCTGTCTGCCTTACCAACACTCAAAAGCATTTTAATATTCTCACCATGCCTCTGAAAATTCTTTAGTCTCAATTGACCATCACACACCAAACCCACTTTTCTGTCTTAATTCTCTAATCTCTGTACAATTTGATACTGTAACTGCACTTGAAGTTTTCTCATTGGATTTCCATAATGAAAATTATCTACTATATACTCTGCTTTTTTGGTCTCCTTTATTGGCTCTTCTTTAATTTCCAGTTGCCCACAAGTATTAAGTGAGCCACATAAGAGAGCTGCTTCCCTAGTTCAAAAACTTCGCTGTTGTATCTCCAGCCCTGCACTCTTTCTTCTCCTTTTCTCCTCATTGCATGCATCCACTCTCCTTTTAAAAATTTTATTTTATTATGGTAATAACACTGGACATGAAGTATACCCTCTTAACAAATTTGTAAGTGTACAATACATTATTGTTGACTCTAGGTACAGCGTTGTACAGCAGATGTCTAGGGCTGATTCGTAGTTGTTTAACTGGAACTTTATGCCCATCGATTAGTATTTCCCTATTTCCCTGTCCTGCCAGAACCAGACAACCACCATTGTACTCTCTGTTCTGTGCATTTGACTGTTGTAGATACTTCATATAAGTGGAATCATGCTGTCTTTGTCCTCTTGTGACTGGCTTGTTTCACCTGGCATAATGTCCTGAAGGCTCATCCATGCTGTCTCCTATGGCAGGACTTCCTTCTTTATTAAGGCTGAATACTATATCATTGTGTGTATATATTCCACATTTTCTTTATCAATTTATCTTATCAGTTTCTCTGTCTATGGACGTTTAGCTTGTTTATATAGCTTGGCTATTGAAACTGCAATGGACATGGGGATGCAGACATCACTCTGAGATCCTGATTTCAGTTCTTTTGGATAAATATCCGGAAATTCAATAGCTAGATCATATGGTATCTATTTTTAATTTTTCGAGAAACCTCCACATTGACACAGTGGCAGCACCATTTTGCATTCTCATCAATAGTGTGTAAGGATTCCAGTTTCTCCACATCCTTTCCAACACTTTTTGTTGTTGTTGTTAATTGCTATTCTGACAGGTGTGAGGTGATATCTCATTGTGGTTTTGACTTGCATGTTCTTTCTTTTGGTGACTTTATTCTCAAGAATTGACTGATCAGCTCTAAATTGATTCAGTTCGTATTTATATCTCTAGGTCCAGCATCACTCATGATATTTTCATCTTTCTTTAGGACCTCTTCATTCTGTTACTTTAATGGAAATCCAGACTCAATCTTCTCCCTGTGGCACAACCCATGTCAATAGTTAATCTCTGCAACCTCTCCTTTTTTATTGGCTTTACCATTTCCCCAGTTTCCTGAGTTTGAAACACTGAAGTTGCTCTCTGACCTCTCTCTCCTTACACTCAACAGGATAACAGCTACCAAGTTTTATAGATTTTATCTCTAAAACATCTTTGCACTCTTCTCTTTAAAAATTACTTTTTGTTGGTCACGTGTGGTGGCTCACGCCTATAATCCCAGCACTTTGGGAGGCCTAGGTGGGCAGATCATGAGGTCAGGAGATCAAGACCACGGTGAAACCCCGTCTCTACTAAAAATACAAAAAATTAGCCGGGTGTGGTGGCAGGCACCTGTAGTCCAAGCTACTCTGGAGGCTGAGGCAGGAGAATCACTTGAACCCAGGAGGTGGAGGTTGCAGTGAGCCGAGATCGTGCCACTGCACTCCAGCCTGGGTGACAGAGTGAGACTCCATCTCAAAAAAATTACTTTTTGTCATACCAGTTCAAACCTAGAGTGCCTTTTTTTTTTTTTTTTTTTTTTTTGTGACAGGATCTCACTCTTTTGCCCAGCCTGGAGTGGAGTGGCATGATCACAACTCACTGCAGCCTCAAACTCCTGGGGCTCAAGGACTGATCCCTCTGCCTCAGCCTCCTGAGTAGCTGGCACCACAGGTGCACCACCACACCTGGCTCTAAATTGCTTTTTACTGTACTATTTCAGTAGCATTTTAAAATCCATCCCTTAAAATGTGGATTACTTCCTGTGATGGATAATGCAGAGAGTATCTCTTCTCTGCTTGACAATCTAGTTATTTGTTATGCTCAAAATTAAGTATAATATCTTAGCCAGATATCTGAAGTCCGTCACCCTCCTGTGGTTCCCTCCCTGTATCTTACACTTCAGTCACATTCCTGCTTTTTGTTAGTCCTTGATCTGCATTGTGCTTTCCACTTCAACACTTTTACTCATTTATCATTTATAACTGGAGTAGCTGGTTCCCGTTCTTATAAACTTGTCTACCCTTCTGTGTTTCCTAATGTGGCACTATTGATGCTCTTAAAATAATGTGATCTTTTCTTATCTGAGCCCGTGGCATTTTCTCATTTTTCTTTGGTACTTTTCTTACTAAGCTCTGCATTATTTGTTGGTTTGTCTCTATCTGTCTAATCTATCTACCCACCCATCTCTAGCCTAGAAGCTTCAAAAATGTAGAAAAATATTTTTCTTTCTGATTATTTTCCCCCAGAACATGCATATACTCAAACAGAGAGTCAATTAATATTTGGTGGATGAAGGAAAGTGTTTTGCTTGTTTTCCAGTGCTCAGTTTCCTTTACATTTTTTTTATTAGTACTTGGTAGAGAGAGAATAAGATTTGGAGTCTGATAGATCTAGATTTAAATCCTAGATATCCCACTTACTAGCTGTGTGACCTTACAGAAATCAAGTAATCTCTCTGAGCTTCTACTCTCTCATCTACAAAATGGGGGCAGTTATACTTAGTTGCTTATTTTGAGATTTGAAGTATTATGTGAAAGACTTTTGCAAAGAAGAAGAGCTCAGTAAGTTTTATTGTTTCCACCTTCTCTTTCTTCCATCCTTCTGATTTTCTCTGTTCTCATATATTAAATTTGTTACACAACTCCGTTGTTAATCACATTTTATTTTAATGCTGTTTACCTTTTCGTTTCTATGTATCTCATCTTCTCAACTAAATGTCAAGTTTCCTGAGGGAAGGAAAAGTTTTTATGTTCACAACTGCAGTTAAGGTTAGGTTCTGCATAGAGAGTCACTCAATGAATATTCATCGAATAAATGCATTCCCCCATTTGCTCAGCTAACATTCTTTCCATTCACTGACTTTCCATATTGGTGACTTCTCCATTTCTACCTCTGGTTGGCAGCTTTCTAATTATTAACAGGTCTCCCAAATGTCCACTGTCAAACTCTAAAAGTAGACTTTCTTCCTGAACTCTACCATAAAAGTCCTAAAGCTTCCTTTCTCCAAATTAAACCTCCATGTAAATTGCCCACCTTAGGGCACCTTCTTGTTAGCAGAACCAGCAAAAAAGCACAATAAGGACTCCTTGGATTTAACCAGCGAGTCAGATATGTCTTACAAACTGTGGTTTCTCTTAACACCTGTGTAGTCTCTCTTTCTGTCTCTTCTTCTCTCTGTCTGTCTGTCTCTCTCTCTCTCTCTTTGTTGGTATTAGAAGGCAATACGCATGCAGTGGGTTCTCTAAATAGAAAGGGATATAACATTAGAAATTGGAGCAGTAATTGAATTGTAATTATTTCTAGGTTTTTAAAAATTGAATTTAAGGATACATTAAGAAATAAATCATCCCTGGTGACTTAATGAAATAAAGGAGAATGTTATATGAAATTAACATATAGGTAAATATAGCCCTTATTTGTGCTTTTGGTTTAATTATACGGAATAATTTAAATATTCGTGTGCTTTTGTAAGGCAAAAGCATTACAATAGAGTGACACATTTGGTGAATTTGGATCTTATGTTAGCATGACATAGCCTCATTATGGCATTCCATTTGGCTTCTCAGGTCTGTTGATGGCTAAAATCACCTTTGCTTTGAGGTTTGGTTAAACATGTTATAGTTTGCTAAGTTTACACTCGATTAAGTTCTTTGAATCTCTTCATTGTAACTTCAAACAACATAGATAGTTTGCAAGAGAATGAAAGTTGGAACTCATGAAAATGCTGGTGTCTGGGTGGTTGTTTTTGATCGTTTTGCAGACTATTTGATTCTTCTCACCACTGATGTTTTTAAGTCCCTTAGGAGGCCCAAGAAGAAGTACCCCCTTTCTCAGCCTATGTTTTAAATAAATAAAGAAATAAGACAGAAATAAAGCCTGTGGTGACCAAAATACCACCTTTATTCCTAGAAGACTGTATGCTGGAGAATCTGCAGGCATGGGACTTCCCAATACTGAACTCCAAAATTAAATAGATTTCCCTGGTCCCAGGCAATACTGTACTGGACACACCTCTCCTGGAGGAGCAGAGCGGAATTTGGAGTGCTCTCCAGAAGAGACTTGGTCTCTAGAGAAAAGATGTTGACTTATATATGCCAAATTTATACTTTCAAAATGGTCTATCAGATATATTGCTTCTCCCGTGGAAGTCTGGAAGTGGAGAGTAGGCCATTCTTTATCTGGAAGGAAACACCTAGGACTGGGGAATAGACATTCCACATAATAGGGCCAATCCTCTTGTGTAATCCAGTTGATAGAACAAATGAGGTGGCCCATTATAATGGATTTATCCCAACATATTTGTTAAAAGGAACAGTCAAGATTTCAAGTAATGCTTTGCATTGAATAGCTACCTAAAAATGATTTTTTATGTGTTAGATGTACACACCAGGGTGGCATCCGGTCACACATTTTTCAGTTTCACAAATGTGGCAATACTCCTATAACGAGTATCACTGTTTATCTTATGTGTTAATGATGAACCACAGTAGAATATGGTGTGTTATAATGAGTCAGTATTTTTCATCACAAACTCATCATGTTATTACTTCTTCCAGGCACTAATGGATAACTGTTTCTAAGACTGTACAAAAGGCCCATTCAAAAGATAATATATTTGGAAAGATTTTCCTACTAATCTCTCTGAAGTTGGAGGTTTGCATATTTGGTTAAGTAAAAATGTATAAGATAATTTTCTGTCACAATTTCAAGTTAGTGTACAATAAACATCATTCTCAGTAAACTGTCACAAGGACAAAAAACCAAACACCGCATGTTCTCACTCATAGGTGGGAATTGAACAATAAGAACTCATGGACACAGGAAGGGGAACATCACACTCCGGGGACTGTTGTGGGATGGGGCGAGGGGGGAGGGACAGCATTAGGAGATATACCTAATGCTAAATGACGAGTTAATGGGTGCAGCAAAACAACATGGCACATGGATACATATGTAACAAACCTGCACATTGTGCACATGTACCCTAAAACCTAAAGTATATAAAAAAAAATTATCAATTTCATTTTACATAGTCATGTAACACCACTGAGTACAGACGATGCTGGAAATGGAAAGTATTGAGTAATATACTAATATTCTAGCCACAGAATTTTCATGTCCTTATATGCAGAAAAATAAATGTCAGTAATAGTCAACAGTGTTTAATTCATAGATTTATTTGTGAAGTTCAGGAAGGAAACACAATTTATACTATATAGATATTAAATATTAGGTTATGACCATCAAATGTTAGAATAGTGGCTAAGTAAATTACTCTTTAATAAAACACAGAGCCTAGAACACAGCACTATATAAGTGCCTGTTAAATAGGAACCAGATAAAATAGTGAATTCTGTAGGAGTGGGGTTTCAAGCAAAAAATGGCACTGTGAATCTTAATGGGTTTTATATACTAATCTCTTTTCTGTAAATACAATTTCTTGGCTCTCCAGAGTGTGGTGTGGCTCCTTGTCTATTCTTTCTATAACTGAGACAAGTTACAAATCTCAGTAGATTAAAACCTGGGAGGAATATTGCCTGAATTCTTAAAGATGAAAGAACCCTAAGCATCTAAATTATAGTGCTTTATTATTCATTGTTTGCCTAGACACTGGTCATATAAAATAACTCCTATGTCTGTTATTTTCTTGGCAATATATACATCAACAGTCTGACTAAAAGGATATAAAATATGGTAAGAAAATATGATACATTATGTGAATTACAGTAGAGATAAAAAATGCCATTACTGACGTTTACTACATAAAAGTTGCCCTTTGAAATTATGTGATTATTTCAAGTATTTCATGCTGTGAAGGTTATTTTCACAAATGTTCTTTTGCTCTGTCTTAATAAAACGTGAAACATTTTAATAATGTAAAATAAGTATTTACCCTATGAATATTGTACTTTATTTCTAGTTTGTGGTCTCACATCTCTCCTCATAAAAATTACATTATCATATTACATTTTTATCATGTTATTTCCATGCTTCAAGTTCTCAAGTGGCTCTTATTCGTTTTCAGAATAATTATAGAGCACAAAGTTATTTACTGCTGTGTAACAAACACATCCAAACCTCAGTGGCTTAAAACAAGAATAAACATTAGCGATCTCATAGTTTCTCTGCATGAGGAGTTTGGGAGCAGGTTGGCTGGTTCTGGCTTGGAGTCTCTCATGAGGTTGTTGTGACTGTATCAGCCAGAACTATAGTCATCTGAAGGCTTGACTGGAAAGTTACCTTCCAAAATGGATGGAAGATGTACTCTCAAATGGATGGAAGGTTGGTGCTACCTGTTTGCTGGATCCCTTAGTTCCTCAAGTGGAATTTTACATAGGGTAACTTGATTGTCCTCATGCCGTAATAGTTGATTTCCTCCAGAGACAGCAACTCGAGAGAGGGACCATGGTGGAAACTACAATAACTTTCACAACCTACCCTTGGAAGTTCCTCATGTCATTTCAACCATATTCTGTTGGTCACACAGGGAAGGCATAATTCAGTGTGTGGGGGGGTGTCTAGCCAGAGGTGAGACTCATTGAGGGCCATCTTGTAGGCTGGCTACTACACTTTCCAAAAAAAATTTTTTTTTTTTTTTTTGGTTAAAAGTATTGAATTGGGTTAAATGGTCACATTTATTGTATGTGCAACCCAATTTCACTGACTCTTTGTAACCTCCAATTTCTAGTCTTATTTAAAATCTCAAACATTTATTTCTTATCTCCGAGTGTATCATATGGGCTTATAAAGTTGTCTGTCATATTCTGTTCTGTGCCCTCTATTGATGTTGACTTGCCGGAGGCTGGTGGAGGTCAGTGCTCCGCCACTGCTGCGGGCTGAGACTCCACCTCATCAGTCATCCATGCCAATGGTATGGTTTCCCAGAGTTCCACATTCCAAAGCCCCCAGGCTACTAAAATGAAGATGAATTACGTGAAATCCTTCCTATTTAAAAACCTGTGCTGATTTCCACCCAGAAGTGGAAAAAATGTTCCCTTTTCTACCTATGAATTATATATATTTATCCCCTAGTACAAGATAGTGTGCTTCTATATCTGGTGAGGCTTAGACCAGGATCCATGGGCTGAGCTTGACCCTCGTGTACCATCATGTGCTTCAGATGCAATGTCGTGTTGCCTATTTCATTTGACATTTAGCCGGAAAGTAAACTATTGAAATTATTGGAATTCTTTCCTTTCAGTTTAGCAAGCCAGTCTGAGTCCCAGCTTTAAGCTCAAACTAGCCACTTGCCATGTATGTGCAACACGGAACATATTAAACATATATATCCCCAGTGCCATTAGTAGCTGCATAAATAATGTTTGAGGTTAATCTGTATGCTAATTAAATGTATGTTTAGAAAAATTCAGTATATATCTAAGTTTTGGTCTTATAGATCTTGAAGTTATTCATTGCATACATCTGTCAAGGAACTTTTGTACTTTAATGGAATAATTCAATTCAAAATTGGCAGTGAAATTCTTACCTGAAATCAGTAGAAGCACCTGGGTGCTTTAGTCCTAAAACATTGGCCGGCATATTCTTTCCATTAATGGATAATTGATTTGTTCTCCCTTATATAAAGTGAAGTGCTATGCAATTGTAGATTCAACACTCTTCTCCCCTCTTCCAATCAGCTTACTGCTCCTCTTTGTAAAATCCAGGAGTTATATTGCTTAAAGTCTTCTGATAAACATTTTCATAAGCTAGGGAATATAGTCTGAGAAAAAAATAAATGGTTACATCAGAATTTCAGATTTAAATTCACGTTAGTCATTCTTATAAATATATCTGACCCTTTAAATTTGATTTTTTAAGTGAATTATAAAATCTTAGGGAAGAAGGTTTGTGAAATATTGGAATTAATTGTTACTTGAATGTTTGAAAGAACTCCTCTCTCATGGAGTTCTTTAGAGATGGTGTTCTCTTTACTGAAAGGTGCTTGAACTACTGAATAAAACATTTTTTAGTAATAGAAAAACTCAGGTTTCATACTTCTTTAATCATTTTGGCAAATAATATCTTTATCAAGGTATTTATCCATTTTTTATCTCTGCTATGTTTGTAGTTTTTCATTTCTAATACTTTTATTACCTTATCTCTTTTTTCTTCATCAGTCTAGTAAGAGATTTGTTTGTTTTATAAAATTTTAATGTTTTTGGCTTTATTGATCCTCTATATTTTATTTTTGCCTTTGACTTAATTATTTTTTCGTATCTTTTAATATCAACTTTCTTTTGCTTTCTATGAGTTTATTACCTTGTGTTCTTTTTCTTCTTAAGTTGGATATATAGCTTGTAGATATTCAGCCTTTTATAATCTAAACAATTGAAGACTAAGTTTCCTATTTTCAACTATTTTTGTTGCATTCCAAAAATTTGAAATGTAGTCTCTTGATAATGTTTCTTAATCTCCATTGGGATTTTTGTTTTATTATGAATTATTTTGAAATGTGTTTTTCAATTCTGAAGTGTGAGGTATAAAAATTATTTAACATTTTGTTATTAATTTCTAATTGATTATATTTGTTTGGAAATGTGGTCTGTGTGATATCTAATCTTTGAGCTTCACTGAGATTTGTTTTGTCAATTTTAAAGCTTTCAATGCATGTTGGAAGAGAATATGTGTTCTCTAATTGTTGCATTCAGGGTTCAATATGAAGTCCATTAAATCAAGTTTTAATTGTAGTATTTAAATATACTATTCTTCGTTAATTTTTTTGTTTTTTGTTTTGTTTTTTTGTTTTGATTTGCATGACTTATTAAATGAGAGAGGAGTGCTAACATCTCACACTGATTATAGATTTTTAAATTCCTTCCTGTAGTTTATCTGATTTTGTTTTACATACAGTATTTTGAATCTTATTTATATAATCTATCTTATTGATCAATTTTAAAATCATTCTATTTACCAGAGAATTTATTATTTGTTATTGTGTAATGATTCTCTTTATTCCTAACATTATTTTTTAACTTAAAATCTATGTTGTCTGAAATTAATACATATTCTAGCTTTCTTTTTGTTAGTTTTATCTGGTATATAATTTTATAGCCTATTACTTCCAACACTTCTGCATTCTTACTCATGTCTCTTGCAAACACACATCTTTGGATTTGTTTTTCTATCAGTTTTCTATCTTCTATCTAACAATTATTGTCTTTTAACTGGCAAGATCAATGTATTAAATTTATATTAGGACTTGATTCTGCCAAGTTTTTTTGTGTTTTCTGTTAGCACAGCTTTTCCTTCTTTCTTTTTTCCCTTTTTTTTTTGCACAGATTGAATTTTGTTTATTCCTTTTCTCTTTCTATCCCTCCTTCACTCCTCTACTAGGTTTAGAAATTATGTATTAAATATCTACTATTTTAGTGGCTACCCTTGACACTTTACTATGTATATTAAAAAACCTAGCTATTCTACAGCTGATCAATATCTTAATCACCTGCTAAATAATAAAAGTTCTCTAGAACGTTTTAACTGTAATCAACCTCTTCTTACTTCCACGGGATTGCTGTTCAGAGTTCTAGTTGTTTTTAACTCCACAAAGTAGATGTTAATATTTTTATTATTTTATATAAACGTTTGTCTAGATTTGATACATACTTACTAGTTTCTTTTATCACGATTTCTTTTTGCCTCAGATATTTCTTCTGAGATCACCTCTGGAATTAGGTTCATTCTCCTTGAAGTACTTTTAAATAAAAGTATATGGGAGGTATACTCTCTCAGTTTTTGCTTTTTGTTTTTTTCGTTTTTAAAATCCTGTGACAGATGTCTTTTAGTGGAGTATTTAGTCCATTTGCACTTACATAACTATCAAATATTTGCGTTTAAATATATCACTTTACCATGCTAGTTTTTTATTTACCTTATCTTTCATTAGTTCTTTACTCCTTTTTGCTTTGCTTTGGATAAATAAAATATTTTTAATATTTTATTAAATTTTTTTATTATTATTTTAATTTAAATATTATTATTTTATTATTATTATTATAAAAATATTATTTTTAATATTTTATTATTACTACTATACTACCTTGTTAGTTACACATACTTTTATTCATTTAGTGATTACCCTAAAGAGTAAAACACACATAATTGACATTAAAGCCTACCTTTAATTAATATTGCTGACAATTTCCAAGAACCTTATAGCACTTAACTTTGTTGACCCCTTCTGCCTTGTAGCCTATTTTTGTCATAAACCGAAATTCCCCATTTTAAATTCTAAATGGTATTATTACTGTTGTTTTAGTCTTTAACGGCATCATTGAGGTATGATTGACATATAACAAACTTCACATACTTAAGTATACAGTTTCGTAAGTTTTTGATGTATGTATATAACTGTAAAACCACCATGACAGTCAGGATAACCATGTCTGTGTGAGCTTTTGTAACCTGCTTCTCTTATCCTTCCATACATTCACACAATCACTGTTTATTTGCATTTTCTAGAAATTTATATAAATGGAATAATATGTGCGTATTTAACAGCTATTAAATATATCCATTGGTTATTTCTTTGGTAAAATTCATAATCTTTTTATCTATTTCTTTGAACATGCTAATTGCAGTTTTCTGACTTCTATGTTATAATGCCAATCTTTGCATCATCACTGAGTCTACTTATGTTATCAATTTTTTCCCTTGGTTTTCAGTAATTTTTTATGTCTTGTTTCCTTGTGTGCCTAATTTAAAAAATTGAATATTAGAGATAATATCTAAAGAATTGTAGAGGTTCATGATGATACAATCTTCCCTAGAGAAAATTTTATTTTCTTCTGGCCTGTAGATACTGGGTTTCAGGCTTTCTTTGGTTTGATCTGTTTCTGATTTGTCCTTACTGCTATGATATTGCCTTTCATATATCACATCCTAAAGCCTGAACTCTGCCCAGAATTCTTCTACTTTGATGTTCCCTGAATTGTAATTTTTGTTTACTCAGCATCATGAGACTAAAATTTATGCTTAGTTTTTTTTGCTTATCAGCAGTTCTGTGCTTGATCTTACCTCTTGCCTACATAGTTTAGCAGGTGTCAGCAAATGATCTATGGGAAATTGTGTTAGAATTTTGGGTCACTTTCTGAGTTTCCTTTTTTTCTGGTATTTTGGTCCCTCATGTCCTGATTGCATTCGTAGACATGAATTTCAATTTTTATCTCTGGCCCGGTGACACTGCCTCAAGCTCTAAGCCACAGTTTTCCATATGGTCTCTATGACACTGAAAATCAGCAAATCTCCCAAGGGGAAAAAGATGCAATAAATTTGGCTCATCTAAGTGCATTTTCTTTCCTTAGTGGTCTTGGCCTTTCAAGTCTTGCCTGCCTTGCTTGCTTTTTGATGCCTTCAAACAGTGGCCTTCATTATGATAAATACGCTTGCTAGGTACACAGCTATAGGTTGATAGTTACTTCCTCTTAGCAGTTTGAGGCACTGTCTTATGACATCCATTGTTGCTGTTGGGAAGAAATCAGTATAATTATTGTTCCTTTCAAATAATCTGTCTTTATTATTATCTGATTTTAAGATCTTTTTCGTCTTTTAAGATAAATAGGCCCTGCAGTTACTACAGCTTACTTCCTGGAGAGTTTTTTGGCCTCATTGCAGGAAGGAGGAAATCAGGCAGAGGCTAGGGTCTTCCTGAATAGAGGAGATAGAACTGGGTCTGTGGGGAGGCCAAAGCAGCTGTATCATATGGCAGAGTACCAGAGTGAGAAAGAGAGCACAGAGGAATAACCCTAGAGATCTGAAGATGCCTCTTGACTCTTCACTGAGTAATGATCACCACAGGGATGTGAGAAACCACCCCAAGCTGGGAAAAGTATCACTCAGAAGGAACACAGGAAAAATTCTTAGAGCTTGCACAGGACTAAGAGTAGTTTGTGTCCCTACAAGGCAAAAACACAAAACCTTGTCATTTATTTACCATCAGGTAGAGTAGTCAGAATGGTGGAAGTGGGGCAAAATTAACCCTGAGGGCTCCTGCTGCCTAATAAAGTTTAATAGAAATATTCAGTAGCATCAAACTATTTCCAAGTAATTTAAATGCATCCAAGAACAAAACTCAAGAGTACTTACAGGCATACAAAAATATCCTGCACCCAAGAAGGCAAAAATTCACAATGTCTGGCATCCAATAAAAAATTACTAGACACACAAAGATGCAGTAAAATATGACCCATAATCCAGAAGAAAAATAAGTCAAAAGAAGAGCCCAGAAATGATACTGTTGATATAGTTAGTAACAATGATATCAAAAATTATAACTATGTTCCATATGTTTCAGAGGGTGGACAAATGCCTGTGTGTTAAATTGAGACATAGCAGATTTCAAATATTTTACATTTGGTAATTTCAATATTTAAAGTTCTTGTATTGTCTAAAGTTTTATTTGCTATTTCTATCAACTCTCACTCATGGTAGCACTTCTTTTTGAGTTTAGTGAAGTTTTATTTTGAACTCATATTTTAATAATATAATCTATCTAAATTCTGAGGATTTAAATAAAGCTTGTTTTTCTCTAGAGAGTATTCACATTTGCCAAATTTGGAATCCAAGAGATACAATAGTTTAAGGACAACTTTACATTCTTTGAAGGGTCCTGATTTATTCTGGGAGGCCCAGGCTTGGAATCTCCACCTTGCAGTGTCCTTGAGCTTACACTGTTATTTTATTTTCTCAGCGTTTTTATGGGCGTTTGGTCTGAAAGTAAGTCTAGACTTTAAGTTTGCTTACTGGTACTCTTTAAATTTTAGCTGACTCTTCTTGCCTCTAGCCCTTTTGATAAGCATGGAAATCTATGTTTGTTGTGTTTCTCCTATTTACCATCATATTTACAGTACACAGCACTGGCCAGGCACATAGTTAGAATTAAGAATTTGCCATATGAGTTACTATCATTAATACAAAAGCCTATGGTGTTTAAAATTATATTATTTATTTCTAGATTTTTTAAATCTTTGGAGTCTAGATAAAATAGAGAAAAAGACTACCTCATATAAGAATTTATATAAAATAACTTAGATTTTTAATAAAAATACTTTGGTAGTCAGATTTACTTTGCTCTGATTTCATTAAATAAGATTTTTTTTTTCAGAACTGGATACTTTTTGTTTGAACACCTTTCAAATACCCTTTTTGATGGTGATCACCAAAGTGATTCCTGCATCCTGTTCTTTTGATTCTACTTTAACTTGGGCTTGGATAGTTATTGGAGAATTGTCCGAAAGATCTTTACGCTTGGCTTAAAAGAAATAATGATTGATAGATTTGTCCCAACTCACCTTAAAGTACATCAGAAGAGTCCTGGACTCTGCCTTCAAACTGTTGTGTGATTATTGGTGGGTTATTTGAACTACTTACACCTCAGCTTTCTCATTTATTAATCAAAGGAGTTGAAATACATTATTCTTGGATATTACTAGGGGATTAAAAAGCATAGAAACTTATAATTAACACCTATGATACTCCTAATCTGTCATTTAAACTTGTATCTTATGAATTATTAATATATTTTAGTAAATCTATAAATGGAATGCGTAGAGACAGTAGCACATTTGCAAGTACAAGACACCAGTCTGCAAGACTTAGAGGACTTGTGGAAAGTCATGAATGAAAATCAAATTCAGGATAAAAGGGAGAGTCAGAGAGATCTGAATGCATAGGTACAAATAATAGGAATACTGTAAATGTGGATGACATGGCAGAATCTTGGCCTTGGCATCCACCCCTTGTGATTGATCAAGATTGCTTAAGACCATGGAAATCAGCCTGCAGGGGATTATTCTTGACAATTTGACTTTTCCTTCTTAATTGCATTAGTATAATGCCTGAAGTTAAAACTTATTTTAAAATTGTTAAGTATTCTTGTTTTTTAATATTGGTATCAGTATAATGATGAAGATGTAAGAATTTAATAATGGTAGTAACATTAATATTTTTTTGAGACAGAGTCTTTTTTTTTATTAATTTTTTTTGCACACAAAAACAATAAACATTTTCTAAAAATACATACAAACAAAAAGATGCGTATCAAACATATTAGGAAAGTTGCACATGGGAAGTCGGGGAATAGAAATGGGGGGTGGGAATTAAAATAAATGAGAGAGGGACTTTATATGGATCAGTGATAATAACTCAATCCTCTATTTGACAAAGAAGAAGGAGAAGGAAGAGGAAGAAAAAGAAAGTGGGATAAAGGATCAGAAAGGGAGGAAAATAGAAAAAATTAGAGTATGACTCCAGGGTAGACCTGTTTTGTTGTCACTGGGTTGGTTGGTTGGTTTTTCTGTTGTATTTTTCATATGTTTCGCCATGTTGGCCAGGCTGGTCTCGAACTCCTAGCCTGAAGTGATCAACCCGCCTTGGCCCCCCAGAGTGCCGGGACCACAGGCGTGAGCCACCACGTCCAGCCCCCACATTGCTTCTGGCCTCCGTGGTAGACCTCCCAGATGGGGTGGTCGGGCAGAGGTGCTCCCCACATCCCAGATGGGGCGGCCGGGCAGAGGCGCTCCTCACTTCCCAGAAGGGGCAGCCAGGCAGAGATGCTCCTCACTTCTTCCCAGATGGGGCAGCTGGGCAGAGGTGCTCCTCACTTCTTCCCAGACAGGGTAGCTGGGCAGAGGTGCTCCTCATTTCTTCCCAGACGGGGCGGCCGGGCAGAGGCGCTCCTCACTTCCCAGACGATGGGTGGCCGGGCAGAGGTGCTCCTCACTTCCCAGACGATGGGTGGCCGGGCAGAGGCGCTCCTCACTTCCCAGACGGGGCGGCTGGGCAGAGGCGCTCCTCACTTCTTCCCAGACGGGGCGGCCAGGCAGAGGCGCTCCTCACTTCTTCCCAGACGGGGCGGCCGGGCAGAGGCGCTCCTCACTTCTTCCCAGACAGGGCGGCCGGGCAGAGGCGCTCCTCACTTCCCAGACGGGGCGGCCGGGCAGAGGCGCCCCTCACTTCTTCCCGGACGGGGCGGCCGGGCAGAGGCGCTCCTCACTTCCCAGACGATGGGTGGCCGGGCAGAGGCGCTCCTCACCTCCCAGACGATGGGTGGCCAGGCAGAGGCGCTCCTCACCTCCCAGACGATGGGTGGCCGGGCAGAGGTGCTCCTCACCTCCCAGACGATGGGTGGCCGGGCAGAGGCGCTCCTCACTTCCCAGATGGGGAGGCCGGGCAGAGGGGCGGCCGAGCAGAGACGCTCCCCACCTCCCAGACGGGGCAGCGGCCGGGCAGGGGCTGCAATCCCAGCACCCTGGTAGGCCAAGGCAGGCGGCTGGGAGGTGGAGGCTGCCGCAAGCCAAGACCACGCCACCGCACTCCAGCCTGGGCAACACCGAGCACCGAGTGAGCGAGACTCCCTCTGCAGTCCCAGCACCTCGGGAGGCCGAGGCGGGCAGAGCACTCGGGGTCAGGAGCTGGAGACCAGCGTGGCCAACATGGCGAAACTGCGCCTGCAGCCAAAGGAGAAAAACAGGCAGCGGTGGTGGTGCGTGCCGGCAGTCCCAGGCAGTCCACGGCACGGGGCAGCAGCGAGCTGAGTAGATTGCAGCCTGGGCCCCAGAGGGAAAAGAAAGAAAGAGAGGAAGGAAGGGAGGGAGGGAGGGAGGGAGGAAGGAAGGAAGGAAGGAAGGAAGGAAGGAAGGAAGGAAGGAAGGAAGGAAGGAGAGAGACAGAGTCTTGCTGTTGCCCGGGTTGGAGTGCAGTGGCGTGATCTCGGCTCACTGCAGGCTCCGCCCCCTGGGGTTCATGCCATTCTCCTGCCTCAGCCTCCCGAATAGCTGGGACTACAGGCACCCGCCACCTCACCTGGCTAATTTTTTTGTATTTTTAGGAGAGACGGGGTTTCACCGTGTTAGCCAGGATGGTCTGGATCTCCTGACCTCGTGATCCGCCTGCCTTGGCCTCCCAAAGTGCTGGGATTACAGGCATGAGCCACCGCGCCCGGCCAGTAATATTAATTTTTAACAATTGGGAACTATACTTTCTATCTCATTGCCCATTTCAAAATGCAGAATTTCTTTTTTTTTTTTTTTTTTTGAGATGGAGTGTCACCCTGTCGCCAGGCTGGGGTTCAGTGGCGTGATCTCAGCTCGCTGCAACCTCTGCCTCCTGAGTTCAAGCCATTCTTCTGCCTTAGCCTCCCAAGTAGCTGGGAGTACAGGTGCGTGCCACCACGCCCAGCTAATTTTTGTATTTTTAGTAGAGATGGGGTTTCACCATGTTGGCCAGGATGGTCTCAAACTCTTGACCTTGTGATCCGCCCACTTCAGCCTCCCAAAGTGCTGGGATTGCAGGAGTGAGCCACCGCTCCTGGCCCAGAATTTCAATAGTGACAATCTCTAATGGTTCAGAAAATATTTTGTTTACTTTTACTTGAATTATAAAAATAGATTCAAAGAATTTTGATTATTAAATGTTGAAATAATGTTTCTAAAATAATTATTTTAAACCTGTCATAGCTAGTTATGTCGTATTAGGTTAAGTGATATCAAATTGCTGATATTTGATGGATTTTGACCTTAAAAATGCTATTTGATATAATTTCACTTAGTAGTAAAATATAGGCCAAATTGATTCCATCAAAATTAGAGAACATAATATATGTATGCATAAATTAAGTGTGCTGATAAATTTTATCTTGGGCTACAAGGTAATATGTAGTATTAATTTAGCATTCTTTTTATTTGATGGCTAACTTTTCCTTAAAAGGAAAACTAATACTTTCTAATAAATGAATACCTTTATTTCCTCTTGGAGTCATGTTTTTTCATGTTGAGCAATAAGCAATTTGATTTAGTTAAACTTGAGGATAGTTTAATGGAAAGAGCCAAATAGTAATAGTAAAATATAATATTCAGACTCTCTCAAATGGAAGGTTTATTACTGTGTTACTGAGACTAATTTATGTCAACATGTGTTTATTTAGTAATTTTACTAAACATTTATTTTAATATACACACTTTTGAAATGGACATTAGTTAAATTGACATTAAACTTTAGATCTGAACACACTATCATTCATGCTGTTTCTAACCATGCTTTTATTTTCCTTTTTTTGTAGAACCTCTTTTGAATTTCACATTGTAATCTTTGTTAGTATTATATGAGATTGTATCTCAATATTCAGTGTTTGATATTCTGTCAAATTCAGCGAATAGCTGACATTTCTTGAGTATGCTCCTATTCCTAATAAGAGATGATAACCATCTGCTCAATGTTTTTAAATTCTCTTTGTACCCTGAAATAAGATTTGATCTCAATATTAATGTAATGGTACTCTTAAAGTTTTTTGATCTTACATTTATTATATAAAGCCATGTTTGTCTAACTAGACCATCCTAACCGCCATAATGATACTCTGGTGTAGTTTGTTAGATAACTTTGTTGATGTCCCATTCATGGAATAATTCTCATATTTTAGTTATTTTTATTCTGTTACCATTTTTTATTTTTTTATTTTTTATTTTTTTGTTTGAGGCAAGGTCTCACTCTGTCACCCAGGCTGGAATGCAGTGGCATGATCATGGCTCACTGCAGCCTCAACCTCCTTGGGCTCAGTCGATTCTCCCATCTCAGCCTCTGGAGTAGCTGGGACTACAGGTGCTCCACCATGCCTGGCTAATTTTTTTGTATTAGAGACGGAGTTTTGCCATGTTGCCCAGGCTTCTGTTACCAGTTTTTAGTTAGTGAATTTAAACAAAAATAGTCATATCATGTTTTTATAAACTATAAATTTGCACGTTTGTGATGAATTCTTAATATACTTATTTTAGTCTGACTGGAAGTGAATTTCAATTAATTTTCAACTGCTGTGATCAAATTTCATTTTATCTTTTATTCTCTTTTTCCAGCCATAAGAAATAGGGATTACATTTATTGTCAAGTATTCTAATATTTAAAATGTTAAATATTAAGTTGGCCTTTAAAGAATGTTATCAGTGTGTTACTTCAGGTTCATTTTATATATTAGAGAAGCATACATTGAGAGATAAAATATAAGGAGGAATACTTTTTCTTTTAGTGGGTAAGGATAACATATATAGCAGATTTTGAGTTAATCTCTCACTGACAAAGCAAATCATAAATCCCAGAATTGGACTGGATCTTCAAAGTCATGTAATCCAGCCCTTTAAACTATGCTTGGCAAGGGCCGTTTCTCCTTGTCTGCACTGAAAGGAAGTTAATACCTCCTGAGAGAATCCATCCCATAAGCTCTTTCTATAATCCCAGATATAAAATATTAACAAAGAAGACAACTTCCCAGAGGAGATCATTTCTGACCTGTATTGTAGGCTTTATAGGAAGTAGAGCAGTTAGTTGAGTTATGGAGAAGGAAGGAAGGTTATCCCAGGCAGAGGGTTCAGCATGAGCATAGAAGATGCAACCTGCTTAGTGTTGATGGAAACAGAGTGAAAGGATGGGAGTGGTGAGGGAGGAGAGGAAAGTATGGGTCAAATTAATTCATGCCTTGTATACCATGTTAGGGAGCTTGGATTTTATATTACGGGAGAATTGTGATTATTGGAAGTTTTTTAAGTGAAGGGGTGACTTGATTTGGCCACATATGATTTTAGTCAGATCTCTTGGCTCTGTGGTGGATGGATTTGAGATGGAAAAGGTTGGAGTAAGACAGGTCAGTTAAGAGAGCATTGCAATAGGTCTTATCAAGAGACAGTGAGAACCTAAATTATGAGAGAAGAGTTTGGATGTAAGGACATAAAATGATAGGGCAATTGATTGAAATGGAAGGTGTGTAGGAGTAGATTTAGGGATGGAGTGGGTCAAGTTGCAAATAGAGGCATACCGTATGTTGGGGCAGAGGGTAGGGATTTTGGCTTTGTTTTTGTCTACTGAGTTTGATTTGCTGGTAGGATATCTAGGACTATAGTGGGCAGCTGACTTCCAGTGTGAAGCTCAGGAGGAAAAGTTTCTACTGGAGATATGGGATGTTGAAAGCATGGGAGAGGATGAGATCATATAGTGATATGATGAAGACAAGGAATGAGGACAGACCATGGCACATCATTATTTATGGGATAATTGGAAGAAGGGATGCCTAAAATGGTGGCTGAGAAAAATCAGGAAAATATAAAAAGAATGGCATATTTGGTGTTAGGGAACCCAAGGAAGTAGTGTCAAAAGAGACGGAGAACAACTGTTAGGTCAGATGCAGCCAGGATGTCTTGCAAGTTAAAGACCAGTATATTTATTCTGGATTTGGGAGTGGTGGAGGTCATTGCATTTGCCAGAGCAATTTCAGTGGAATGTTTGCATGGCAAGTAAGATCTTGGTGAGTGGGTGTGATAAAGATTACTCTTTCTTGAAGTCTAGATGCGAAAACAAGGAGAGTGTGTGGAAGTTCAAGGACATTATTTTTAGGATCAACTTAAGAGGCCTCAGAGATAGAGAAAAAAGAATGAGGAGAGAGGGAGACATCAGATATACAAAGGAGCGAAAGGATGGCTGGACCAAGTCCCCCAGGAGAGGAAGGGGTGTGGTTTTAAAAAGGCACAGGTAGGGTCTTCTTTGGGAGGAGTACTCCATCCTTTGAGGAATAAGGGAAGGAAGTTAGGATAGTCACAAAGGTAGATAAGTAGATGAATGTGAGCAGGTAGGAAGTTGAGGGAAAATAATGTTTGATGACAAGGATGTCTTCCTGAGCTTGAGACCAAAGTCATATTCTAAGAGTGAAAAGGGCTCAATGGAAGCTTTGAGATGAAATTTGAAATAGATATTAAGAAGAACAGGAAAGAGAATTGACAAGGACAGGGAAAAGCATTGATGCATTAATGTGCAGTGCTGTGATAGCAACTAAACTCTGGATCATGATTATGTAGTGGCTTCTCAACTGTGTTGTGCAACTTTTTTCCACAGTAGACAAAATTGGAGAAAACAAACTGTAGCTGTACATCAGAGTTGGG
The DNA here is from genome assembly GCF_006542625.1 of Nomascus leucogenys. NCBI lineage: Eukaryota > Metazoa > Chordata > Mammalia > Primates > Hylobatidae > Nomascus > Nomascus leucogenys. The sequence continues at coordinate 64,721,200 of NC_044391.1, forward strand.
TGTTTGCTGGGGATGTGTAAGACAAATATAGGGTATACAGAAATGTATGTGGTGTTGATGAAAAGGCTGATAAGGAAGCAGGAGCCTCTTGCCAAATAGGAGGGAACAGAATTTAGGAGGTGGCTTATAGATGGGGAGAAAGTTGGGGAGGAGAGCAGCTTAAAGAACTGAAGGGCTCAGAGGGCAAGTATAATAGGACCTAGATGTAGAAAGATTGCATTCCATGCAGTGGAATATTATTTGTTCATTTATTTATATAGCCTTTTTTTTTTAATCCATTGGACAAATAACTTAAGACATACTGTGTGCCAGGTACTATGCCATGGGGACATAGTGGAAAGGAGATCAATCTGGTCTCTACTGTGCTACAGTTTATAGACAAGTGTAGCACACATATAGTAGACAAAAAGTATACAAATCTTTGAGTCTCAGTGTTACAGACCACAGGCTTTTAGGCTCCCGTGTAATAGAAATTTACATAAGGCCAAGTAGATTAGCCAGACAAGGCTTTATTTTGGGGCTTGTGCTCAAGCTCAAGGGAGACAGTGCAGGTAAAAGAATTCTCTGGCTGGCTCCCTGAAAAGAGCCCGTAGGGATTTTTTATTAGGCAATGTGCAGGAACTGACATCAGGGGGATGGTGTGCACACTGGGCTGGGTAGAGCATGTGAGGGCTGGGGCATGCAGGACAGCGTATCTGGTTGTGATGGTTTGAGGTAATGGGCCACCTAGTGGTCTGGCTGGGAGCAACAAGGCTATAAATCAGCTGTTTAGCCTTCCTTCTCAAGGTGGGACACCCCACAACCTTGGTTGGATATTTGGATCTCCTACGGCCAGTTTCTGGAATTCTTTAAGTAAAAGGCCTGGTTAAACATTACAAGAGCACAGAAGAAAGATATAGAATGGCTATTTTCTTTGTATGACTAAAGCCTCTAGGTTAGCAGGTATAGCATCAGCAAGGTAGTGGTGTGGGTTTTGTGATCAGTGGGACAAGAGAAGAAAAAAGAGAAAATATGTGGAGAAGGAGCTGCATCCCACTCCTGCTATATCTCATTAGGACTTCTGAGGTTGAGCAGTCTGAGAGGTAAGAATACATCATTGCCAGCAAGATGTGTTTTCTTCATATTTTACTTGTAGAATTTTTCTTTTGGAGGACTTGAGTGCAGGTCTTAATTTTCTTTCTAGAATCTTCCCACCAGTATTTCATTTAGTAAAAATATTTTATTATGTGTTATGCTGAGAACGAGGAAGAAAGATAAAGGAAATAAAGACTTCAGGTGGGCCATTTAAACGCCATTTTTTGTTGCCTTCTATGGGCCTCTTTCCATCAGTCTTCTTTGATCCAGTAACATAATGGTAGCTGCAGTAATACAAATCTCCAAAATGTATAATGACTGCAGACCAGTTGAATTTCTCATTCACATAAAGTCCAAAACATGGCAGGCACCTGTGTTCCAATCAGTGATTCAAGGACCCAGAGGCCTTTTGTTTGTGGCTCTCCCCTCTTCAATAACATGTTTGCCAAACTTAAGTTGCATTTGGGGTCAAGGTGATGCTAGGGAACTAATTTCATCTGGCTGTAGGAGTGGAGCAGGTGGCATAGGTTTAGCTAATCCTAAGGCTTAGTTAAATTGCTTTTCATAACTCTGGCTAGGGTAATTGGTTCAGGACCCAAATGAGCCCGAATAGAATGAATCTCATAATTTTCTCTAGAAGTGCTAGGGCAAAAGCGTTATCTTTTCATCCATGGACAACAATGAAGAAGCAGCCCTCAGGTTGTTATGGTCATCTTGGGACAACAAAGGGTGTGTGCCTGTGTCTTGGGGGAGAAAGTAGTGGGAGCCCGCTAGGATGAGACGCCACACTGAGGAAATGGAGCTGGGAAATAGAGATTAATCAAGCCTTGATAATATTATCTGAGTGCTGGATCAGGCTTTGCTTGAAGTCATTCTATTCCTTTAGTTAAACTAGATCTACAAAAATTTTGTTTAGAGAACAGACATGAGAAAAAAAGATGGAAAATTTGAAAAGGGCCGGGCATGGTGGCTCACGCCTTTAATCCCAGCAATTTGGAAGGCCGAGGTGGATGGATGCCTGAGGTCAGGAGTTTGAGACCAGCCTGGCCAACATGGTGAAACCCCATTTCTACTGAAAAATACAAAAATTAGCCAGGCATGGTGGTGTGTGCCTGTAATCCCAGCTACTCGGGAGGCTGAGACAGGAGAATCACTTGAGCCCAGGAGGTGGAGGTTGCAGTGAGCCAAGATTGCACCATTGCACTCCAGTCAGGGTGACAGAGTGAGACTCCGTCTCAAAATAAAAAAATAAATAAATAAATAAATAAAGAAAATGTGAGAAGGAAGCCAATAAAGAATCCTTATAATTTAATCTAGTTTAAGTTTAGTTTTTGTTTTAACTTTTGTTACTTGCAACAGGAATATTCTTACTGGTATGTGGAATGCCTGCTGTGCTGATTTTTTGACTATTATATCTTTTGACTCCAACAAACTAAATATACTCCTTTAAGTAACTGCAGATTCTATTTGTTTCTTGTATATATGGGTGGGCCAAATCATATATAGGTTTTAGAGTAGAAGACTTAATGGACAGTAGTGTTAATTTCAGTTTGGAGTCCTCTTGAGGAATGAATCCCTTCATTTGTCCTTTTATGTTTCCTAGTCAGGGTCTTATGTGTAATGCCATACTTTTCCTCTAAATTAAATCTTACTCTGAGTTTTTGCTTACCAAGGTAAGCAGAGAGTACAATATTAATAATATTTCAAATCACCTTTTCTATCACTAAGGTTTTACAGGAGTTCCAGGGCTACAGTTACTGAAAAGACTCCTTTAGCTTGTTTTTACTTCTCCATCCCTTCTCCTACTGCTACTTCAGTAATGGTCTTCTACCACTTTGGCACAGTGACTCAGTCTAAGGTGCCTGGGATCTACTCAGGTCGTTGTGCACCTAATAGAGGTGGGTGGCTGCCCTAACTGGCACCATTCCCCTGGGACTAGCTTAGTTTGATAACTCAGACTTCCAAAGCCATGTGTATTAGTCTGTTCTCATGCTGCTAATAAAGACATACCTAAGACTGGGTAATTTATAAAGGAAAGAGATTTAATCGACTCACAATTCCACATGGCTGGGAAGGCCTCACAATCATGGCAGAAGGCAAAGGAGGAGCAAAGTCATATCTTGCATGGCAGCAGGCAAGGGAGAGCTTGTGTAGAGGAACTCCCATTAATAAAACCATCAGCTCTCATGAGACTTATTTACTACCACAAGAACAGCACAGGAAAGATTCGCCTCCGTGATTCAGTTAACCTCTCACCAGGACCCTCCTACAACACTTGGGAATTATTATAATTCAAGGTGAGATTTGGGTGGGGACACAGAGCCAAACTGTATCAACATGACCCTTGATACCTTGGCCTTGACCAACATTCATGTAGTCATCTCCAAATGAGGCTCTGCCACCTTGGAGATCTAAATCCTTGTATTCTTTATGAACCCAGAAGCCCTCGGTCTATCTGATCCCTGCTTTAACAACCTTCCAGAGGTAGTGCTCCCCACATCTCCTACCTGGAAACACAAACAGTTCTCCTTCTCCTCTGAGACTCTTTAATGTATTTCTTTGCACAGGCTCCATGTGAAAATCACTCCTAAAGAAAAGGGATCTAGAACTTTCAATTAAAAAAGTCTAGCAGTGAGGTAGAAAGGAAATTCTTCTTTCCATTCTTTTGCTGAAGAGAACACAGCAGCAAAAAGGCCAAGAAACCAAGTAGTTTCTCCATAATTCTCCCTGTCACAGTTGTCTACCTCTATTTTCCACAACATATGTTTGCTCATTTTATATACACTTTTTTTTTTTTTTCCGAGACGGAGTTTTGCTTTTGTTGCGCAAGCTGGAGTGGAATGGTGCGATCTTGGCTCACTGCAACCTCCATCTCCTGGGTTCAAGTGATTCTCCTGCCTCAGCCTCCCAAGTAGCTAGGATTACAGGCATGCACCACCATGCCTGGCTAATTTTTTTTGTATTTTTAGTAGAAACGGGGTTTCATCATGTTAGCCAGGCTGGTCTCGAACTCCTGACCTCAGGTGATCTGCCCGCCTCAGCCTCCCAAAGTGCTGGGATTACAGGCGTGAGCCACTGCACCTGGCCCATAATGTATACTTTTAAATATGCTTTTATATCATTAATCTTGTTAGAATTTTATGACATCTTAGTGATCCTAAACCTACTGTATTTCCAGAAAAAATTCTGAAGTTCTACGCCATTTCATCTGACTTCAGCCAACATTCATAATCATCAATCCCTGTGCCCTCCCACCCTCTCCTTCTTCACATATACAGGTTTGTGTCCCACCTTAATGCTTTTGATTGTTCCAAGCTGTATTTTCTAATTTCTTTGACTATATTGAAGGTGACAGTCTATATACTCCAAGATGGATCTTATTAATAACATAAATACACATTCAGATTTACAAATATTAGTATATCTGTGATTAAAATAATCATGTTTGACCATGTCAGAAATGTATCCCTCTTAGTGATGTTTTCACTTCTGTTGGCCTGTAAGGATTGTTGTCACTTGGTTGTCTCCTGAAACTCCTCTAAAAGAAAGTCATAAAATTCTGAATTTTGGGACCTGTAGACCTGTAGGAAAAGTGGCACATAATTTATTTTCCAAACCAGCATACCTAAGAAAGGAAGGGGTTACTATTAATACTTATGCCAGGACAACAATTATAAACCACTACTGTCCCAGGCAAACCACATATATAGTCACCCTAAAGGGCAGAGACAGTGTATTTCCATCTGACATCCTCAGGCAGTTCCAAAGTTCTTGGTCTGATTACATTGCATGGGAGAAGTCCTTCATGAGAACAGTAAGCTGAGGGCAGTCTATGTGTATATGTTTCTAACATTTGACGGTTACTTATTGAGTTAATGTTTAAGTAGCTTATGGGAAATTTTTATGATATGATTTGACTCAGCACTGAAGTCCTTTGTGAGAACAGTAAGCTGAGGCAGTCCATGTTTATATGTTTCTAACATTTGAGGATTACTTACAGAGTTAACCTTTAAGTAGCTTATGGGAAATTTTTATAGTACAATTTGCCGCAACACTTGGGTCATACTAGTTCTGGACTTAATATTTTGCAGCACTTTTATTGTTCTCTTCAAATGAATTTCAAGTCATGTTAACCTGCCATTTTGTTCTAATGACACTAATGGCTGAAATTAGTGGCAGACGATGAGCTTGGCCGTGACAGCATAAATGGTACTGCCACATCTCTCTTTTTGCTAACTTTGTATTATTTCTGCCTGTGTACAGTTAGTCCACAATGTTTTATTTGCAAAGCACTGTTAAATCGCCAGCAATATTATTTGACTCTTAAAGTATCTTTGTTAGTGAATGTGTTTGACATATGCTTATGTTAAGAAAGAAATTCACATTTAAATCTTAAAGGAACTCTAATTGCCAGTCTTTGAAGTGCTTCATTATCAACTGCTGAATTAAATAAATAGGTCTTGGTCTAAAGCTGAAAGGAGTTGCAGCAAAAGGACCCCTGAACAAAGAGCCCATGAGTCCAAAGTAAGGTCACAATTCCATTAAATACTCAAATGATAATTGACTTCAAGCACTGTCCTGTATTGCTTACAGGTAAATCTCCAGCACCTAGAACTGTGTCTGGCATGTAATAGGCACACATTAAATATTTGTTCAATGAATGAATAAATATTCTTTATAGTGTAAAATATTTGTAGCATGTGGTTTTACTCTCAAGCATTCTGTGGTTAATATATTTTTGTAATATTCTTGTCAGTATGTTGTGTGGAGGCTTGAAAATCCCTGGTTTTTCATAATTATTGCTTAAATTAATCAGCAGGTTCTATGATCTTATAATTTGTGGGGCTAGTATCATTTGTTTTAGTAGAAGGTTTTCCACATTCTTCTTTTAGTTATACAGTCACATTCTCCCTGACTTTCAGTTTTAACCTTTGCTTCTCTTGTATAGGCCAAGAATCCATGGCATGATGTAACCAAATCTCCTCCCCCCTCTTTTTTTTTTTTTTTACCCTTCATCTCAAGTTTTAGCTAGGATAATGTTTCTGTTAGCCTGGTTTCCAGATGAAATCTAAAGTACTATTTTCATAAAGGTGAGATATAAGGAAAAGTTCAATAGTTAAATCTTAAAAGGTTATTTCTTCCTATGCTCAGTGAGATATATGAGATACTGTTTGTCATTAGAGAGGTAATTTCCAGATAGAAATACATATATATGTTTCATAACTGACATATCATTAAAAAAGGGAATATTTTCTGACGTAAGAAATTTTAGGATGGGCATGGTGGCTCACGCCTGTAATCTCAGCACTTTGGGAGGCTGAGGAGGGCAGATCGCAAGGTCAGGAGATCGAGACCATCTTGGCCAACACGGTGAAACCCCACCTCTACTAAAAATACAAAAAATTAGCCAGGCAAGGTGGCGTGTGCCTGTAATCCCAGCTACCTGGGAGGCTGAGGCAGGGGAATCACTTGAACCCGAGAGGCGGAAGTTGTGGTGAGCTGAGATCACGCCACTGCACTCCAGCCCAGTGACAGAGCAAGACCCCGTCTAAAAAAACAATAAATTTATTGTAAGATTCAGGTCTACTCTATTTTAATTGTAGTTCCTATATGCACATCATCTCCATTATTATTCTTAGGAAGGGAGGTAAGTATAATAGACACAGTTTATCTTGGGAGAAGCCAGGGTGACCTATGCTCACTTCTTTCTTACTCCCAAGGTTTTTCACCTTCCTCATCTTTCAGAGTACTGGTGCCATCATTTCTCTTTACCATAAATCAAAACATTTCTCTGGTCAAATTCTGATATTAGTAATTTTTACTTTAGTGTTCATCTTAATATATGTTTCTTCCTTAAAGTGTTTGCATCTTAACATTCTCTCTAACTTTAGCATTTGTCTTCATAAATGGAATTTTATCATCAGGGTGAAAATTATGTTTTGCTAGGAGCCACACCAAGCTTCATTAACACATACACTGTCACCTCTCATATGCACTTGTGTTTGTACTTGTACAGGGGCATGTGTGTTAAGAGTGAGGCTAAGCTGCATGTTTTATAACAGAGACTTAATTTTTTCTTTCAAGTTTTCATGTACCTTAAACAATTAGACCTTGTAAGTAAGATTGGCCTTTTTTTTTATCATCTGGCCAGTATTGGGAATGGATCTATAGAAAAAAAAGGGAAATGATATGGGATTCATGCAACTTCTTTACCATTTGCTATGAACCAAAATCATATTTGTAAAATAAAAAATAGCAGGTAAGTAGGGCTGTAATTCATCTTGTTTTCATGCTAGCATGATGAACTATCTCTGAACGCTAGATTCTTGGATTAGTACTATTTACTCTAGGATGATGTGATATGAGGATTGTCTTTGACTTTATTTATGATCATTTATTTACAAAAAAGCAAAAAGAACATTATATTGTGGCTTCACTCATAAGGCAGTCTTATGGCAAAGACTTCAGAATATAGTGAGACATTAAAAGATTCATTAAAATAAAGCAAAGATCCATGAATTTTGAGTTACAATGTACATTAATTTTTAATAATATTTGTATTTCAGGTCAGTTGCTCCGATTAAAAATGTTTCGAGAAGATCATGGGTCATGGATGACAATGTTCTTCAGCACAATTCTCTTTCTCTTCATATTTTCTCACATATACAACACCATTCTTCTAATGGATGGGAACATGGGGTAGGTTATCTTTCCCCTTTCTACTGTGGTGAGTGTTATGTTTGAAACTCATAAGAATTTAAGAGTTTTTTAGCTTGTAGTAGTCTAAGTCTGCTTTACAAATATTCTACCCTAAGAAGGAGTATTTTGTGTATTTTTCTTACCTAAGACATTAACATTTTTTTTTCCAGGAAGCATATAGTACATTACAATATTTAGATTTTGTTCTTTATCTTTTAGGACTTTTATATAGGGTGGTGGGGGGACAGGTACTAATTTCATTATACTGACAAGGGGGTATGAGAATCAGGAAATCTTATTGATTTGCATATGTTCAAATGATTCATAGAGTGGGGCCAAGATGAAGGTTTCCAGTTTGCAATTTCATTGGTCTGCAATGCCTGGCTAAATAAAAGTGTTTGGTACAGGAGGCATTTTCTTTAACTCTCTTGACAGTCCCGAGAGAGAGAGACCTTTGTTATAAATAGGTTGTTTTAAAAGCGGGCCACAGCTGGGCATGGTGGCTCATGCTTGTAATCCCAGCACTTTGGGAGGCTGAGGTGGGCGGATCACAAGGTCAGGAGATCGAGACCATCCTGGCCAACATGGTGAAACTCAATCTCTACTAAAAATATAAAAATTAGCTAGGCGTGGTGGTGCAGGCCTGTGGTCCCAGCTACTCGGGAGGCTGAGGCAGGAGAATTGCTTGAACCTGGGAAGCGGAGGTTGCAGTGAGCCGAGATCGTGCCACTGCACTCTAGCCTGGCAACAAAGCAAGACTCCGTCTCAAAAAAAAAAAAAAAAAAAAAAAAAAATAAAAAAAAATAAATAAATAAATAAATAAAGTGGGCCACCCTGTATTAACTCCTAGCTTGTGATACATACTTATCAAATCACTAAGGCATGAATATGTGCTAACAGGTAGTTGTATAATTTTTCTAACTTTCTTCACTTGTTTCTTTCATTATATAATGAAACACAAGGATTGGTCTTTCAGTATAATTTCCTCTTGGTTTGTTCTCAGTAAGTTTTTTTTGAGAAGGAATCTCGCTGTTGTCGGCCAGGGCTGGAGTGCGGTGACACAATCTCGGCTCACTCACTGCAACCTCTGCCTCCCGGGTTCCAGCAATTCTCCTGCCTCAGCCTCCCAAGTAGCTGAGATTATAGGCGCCTGCCACCATGCCCGGCTAATTTTTGTTATTTTTTAGTAGAGATGGGATTTCACCGTGTTGGTTCGGCTGGTCTCGAATTCCTCACCTCAGGTGATCCATCCGCTTTGGCCTCCCAAAGTGCTGGGATTACAGGCGTGAGCCACTGCGTCTGGCCTGCTCTCAGTAAGTTTTAAGGCCGGAATATAAGGAGATTGGCTTAGTATTAAAATTAGATTTGTGACAATAATGAACCACTTTAGGTATTTGTTATGTGTTGAAATAGTTACTGAGAAAGATTTTGATCTATTTTCCCCAATAGATCAGAAAGCTAGGTAATATCCTTTTCTTCTAAATGTAGGCTAGGCAGGATTATTGTCCAGTTCCATGGGAAACATGGAACTGTTTTGATGTTACATATAGATTTTGGCTACCATTGTTCAGTACTGAGAGGGAAGCTCATTTAGAATTTCATTGTTTTTCCCTCACCACTAAAGGAGATGAATAGCAAAGGGAAAAATACATTTCACCTGTTTTATATTTTAGTTTATACTAACAAGTGATGAATTCAAGAATGTGATTTTAGATAAAATGTTCAGGCTTTAGAAAGTTATTAAAATACTTTGTAATTATTTCTTGGACTTAGAATGATAGTTTTAATACCAGGTTGGTTTTGAAGGCTGTAACCTATGGCTAGTCAGAATATGTCTCAGCCTTGGAGCAGTGCCTGTAATACTAGAATGGGTAATCATTGGAGTTAGCTAACACAGCCAAAGGTTTCTCTGTGAGTTTGTACTCAAAGCACTGAGAGCAGAAGGAGAAGGAACCTCTGTGAAAACTACATTTTAAAAGCAATTGCTGGAAATAATACATGATATAATATATAAAATATATCTTCTGCTCAGAAGCTGACTTTTGATATAATTCTGTTTGTTTTTTTATCTAGAGCTAAAGAGGTCTGTGCTAACTGGAAATGATTATTCTGAGGAAGGGAGCAGATTTGAAAGCAATAAATTAAATGCAATAAATAATTCATTGTACTCTGTAAAGCACTCAATAGCTGGAAATAAAATGAGAGTTAATAGTTGTTGAGCATTTACACCAGGCATGAATTATCTCAATTAAATCTCGCAGTGACTCCATGGAATAGGAGTTACTACCTCCATTTTGCAGATCAAGAAACTGAGGACTAGAGACGTTTTGCCACTCTATTGTTTAAAGGAGAACACAGGTCTGATTGATGGTTGACCCTGTTACTCATTCACCATATGCCTATTAGCCTTTCTCTGTATTTTATTATTCAAGCTGAATTTGACAATTGAAAGAAGCAGGAGATATGCTTAGGAAATAAGAGAATAGTTAGCCTAGAATTTATGTGTAGCCTAACTAAAATTGAAAGTGGTCTTTTTTATTCTCAGACTAAATGCGGTCTTGCAGATTTTTAGGTAACTGTTGAACTCTTCACCATTATGCCTCATCTTCATAGGAAAAGCATCTTTTACTGAGAGGATATATTAAAGGTGCCACATTGTAGAAAAATTCAAAGCAAGGGACAAATGGTTTAGTTCTGCAGAAAAAATAAATCAAGGCTGAACATGGTGACTTATGCCTATAATCCCAGTGCTTTGGGAGGCTGAGGCAGCAGGATCACTTAAGGCCAGAAGTTTGAGACCAGTCTGGGCAACAGAGTGAGACTTTGTCTCTTACAAAAAATAAAAAACTTAGCTGGGGTGATGGCACACCTTGTAGTCCTAGCTACTTGGAAAGCTGAGGCAGGGGGATTGCTTGAGCTTGGGAGTTCAAGGTTACAGTGAGTTATGATTGTGTCACTGCACTCCAGCCTAGGTGAAACAACAAGACTCTGCCTCTAAAAAGAAAAATAAAAAATAAAAATTAAATCACCATTTATAAAAGATGTATTATTAACTTTTATGACACACATCATTTGATCAAGTGAGCACATTGAAATAGGAGTGTAAACTTGGAGGAAAATCAGTTCTTAGAGCAAGTGGATACAACTGTGCTATTGGGGTTGTCCTAGAAGACACCATGTTTTCTGAGGTATTGCTTCATCCCATGTAGCACAGGGAATGATGGAGCCAGAGAGTGCAGAAAGGACAGTGAGCACATAGACATCACAAGTAACTGGTTTTATGTCAGAAGATTCTTGGTAGTAGAGAGGAATTCAGGATTCTTTACACTGAATCTCATTTGCATTACACTGAATTTGTGGGGAGTCCAATGTGTCTTTGTTTATGGGTCTCTCTAGGAATACTGGCCTAGAATTATTTCCAAAAGGGTTTCAAGAACATCCTATGATGGCTAGATCTGTGTTAATGTATTTTAGGATTCCTTTCCAAACTGGAGGAGTTCAGGACTAGAATGAATGGTGAGTGGCTGTAGGATTTCCAAGGGGAAGAAGGAGTTTTCTTAGACTGGTCTGCATTTTGTGTGCATGTGTGCCAATTTTAGGAATGGTATAAATTTAATCTTAAACTGGGGTCTCATGATCTCTTACTATAGAGAAAAGAATCCCTAGGTTTATCTAGACCGGAACCTCAAGAGTTTTTAGCCCAGAGTTGCCTGGCTCCTGTTTTTCTCATTACAGTGGATTCCCCGAAGTATGCACTAACTTTTATGGCTTTAGATACCTCTGGGGAGCCAAGCTGAAAGGCAGTCAGATGGAGAGGGAAAGAGGTAAGTTAGCTGGCTGAGCTAAAAAGGATCAAGGCTCGGACAATCCATATTTGTAGCACCACAAGGAAAAACCTTGTCCCAAATTTGACTCTCTTTCTGCACCTGTTCCTTATACCACTAAAATGCTGCTTATTGTAACCTCCTTTATTCTTTTTTTTTTTTTTTTTTTTTTTTTGAGACGGAGTCTCACTCTGTTGCCCAGGCTGGAGTGCAGTGGCATAATCTCGGCTCACTGCAAGCTCTGCCTCCCAGGTTCATGCCATTCTCCTGCCTCAGCCTCCCGAGTAGCTGGGACTACAGGCGTCCGCCACCACGCCCGGCTAATTTTTTGTATTTTTAATAGAGACCGGGTTTCACCGTATTAGCCAGGATGGTCTCGATCTCCTGACCTCGTGATCCACCTGCCTCAGCCTTCCAAAGAGAACCTCCTTTATTCTTTAAGTCACCAAGATGTAACTAAACTCATCATTTTATAAATGTTGAGGGTTCTGCTGAGGAGAAGGTGCTGATCCTGGGCATAGTTTTGCATCTAGCCATTTTATGAGTAACTTCTTTTTTTTACAAGGTGGCAGACTAGGTAACCTGAAGCCTTGCCTACTACAAAATCTTTAGAACAGCTGGAAGAGACAATGCAGCTTGGTATACTCCTTTAAAATGCATAGCTGAGTTTACCCAAAGGTCAGGAAAAATCCCAGAGGACAAAAATGCAGAAGGATCTGAAAACTCAGGCAGTAAGACTAAGAACTGATTGATACTGAGATGCTCAGTGGAGGTGACTTAGGCACTTGAATTTTAACCTTTATGTAGGGACCAGAAACAAGGATTTGGCTCATATTAATTGAAAAATTGAAAATAGAAATTTCCACACAGATGGTCCCGCAATGGGCTACAGTGGGAGGGGGAGGTGAAATGGAAAACAAGTAACTGTTAGCAGCGCTGAATCCATCGGATCTGCAGCAAACTGGATTTTTGCCTTGTTAGAGGAAAGAATTCAGCCAAGGGACATAAGGCAGAGTGAGAGACTGAGACAAGTTATAGAGCAAGAGTGAGAGTTTATTAAAAAATTCTAGAGCAAGAATGAAAGAAAGTAAAGTACACGTGGAAGAGGGCCAAGCGGGCAACTTGAGAGATCCAAGTGCCCCATCTGACCTTTGACTTGGGTTTTTATACGTCGGAATGGTTCTGAGGTTTGCATTTCTTCTCCCCTGATTCTTCCTTGGAGTGGACTGTTTGCATGCTCAGTGGCCTGCCAGCACTTGGGAGGGGCTGCCTATGCAGTGTGTTCACTGAAGTTGTGTGCATACTCATTCAAGGCATTTTTCCCTTAGCAGTCAAGTGTTCCCAGAGGAAGGTCATATACTAGTTAAACTCCACCATTTTGTCTGTTACTGCACATGCTTGAGCCCACTAGCCTAACTTCTGAGATCTTGTCAGGAAGCTGCTGATCACCAAGAGTTTGCTCTCTGTTGGGAGACTGCCTTTCTCTGGCACTGGCTGTGACCAATTATTATTTTGGAGAGACTGTTTAACAACTGCTATCACCTGATGGTAGCCTGACATTCCTGAGGAGGGCCCTCTCCTGCCCTGCTCATGTCTGCCTAGCTACCTACTCCAACAAAACCACTTAGCACAGGCAAGCATCAAGGAAGCTTGTACTTAAAACTGGGCTCTGGGGGAAAAATATCTCCCAGGGAACTGCTACCATAGGTGCAGTTTTGTGATTTTAATATACAGTTTCCTTTGGATTTTAGAACCTCAAAACATCCCCAGCTATTCTCTTCTCCCAGTTTCAGGTTCTTACTTTTCTCTGGACACCCCTCCCTAAATAACTTGAATTCCTCTGTTTTATTATGTAGAGCAATTTAGTTTCCTTTTGCCTCAACTTCTATCCACTTTGATTTATCAAGGGCTTTTCTTTTAGTGAAAAAAATAATATTAATGCATTTTCCAATCAAAGGAACCAATACTCTGATTTGCTGCTTTCTCAGAATATGAAAGTGTCGACCTAAAAGGAAGAAACTGAGGCAAAATTAATATAAGTAGAGTTTGTTTAGGCCAATCTTGAGGACTGCAACCCAGAATCATAGATTCAAATGGCCCTAAATATATGCTTCAATTAACAGCAGTTATAAGTGTTTTGTTAAAGGAAAAGAGGCAGATTTTGAGCTGTTTACCAAGAATTTACATTAAAACAACACAAGCTGTTGATTGGCTATACAGCTGGTCAGGAACAAAATGACTTTAAACAATTGCCCCCAGGCATGGGTGATGGGTGTGGTGGAGGCTGGGGGTGGGGTCTTGTGGGGTTGGGGTAACGACTGAAGTTTCATACTCATGTCTTTCTGGGCCTGAGTACCTCACACAGCTCAGACTGCTCTGAACTATTTTTTTTTCTCAAAAAATAAAAAAAGTGTATTTTTGTTAAACAGTCTCTCCAAAATAATAATTGGTCACAGCCAGTGCCAGGGAAAGGCAGTCTCCCATTAGATAGCAAATTCCTGGTGATTAGCAGCTTCCCGATAAGATCTCAGAAGTTGGGCTAGTGGGCTCAAGCATGTGCGCTAACAGACAAAATTTTTTTTCTCAAAAGAAATATTTTCCTCAGTATTTAGGCTTTGTTTGTTTTAGAAGTAACAATTGTCCTTATTTTTGTAAATTCTACTATCAGTTGAATGATCTCTTGTGGAACAAAGGGAAGATGGTGGGAGGGGCCAAGATGGCCAAATAGAAACAGCTCGGGTCTGCAGCTCCCAGGGAGACCAACACAGAAGGCAGGTGGTTTCTGCATTTGCAGCTGAGGTGCCCAGTTCATCCTACTGAGACTGGCTAGGCAGTGGGCGCGCCCCACAGAGAGTGAGCAGAAGCAGGGTGGGGCATTGCTTCACCCAGGAAGTGCATGGAGCCTGGGGCGGGGGGGGGTCCTCCCTCCCCCAGCCAAGGGAAGTGGCGGGGGACTGTGCTACCCACCAGGGTTACTATGCTTTTCCCATGGATTTTTGCAATCCATGAATCAAGAGATTCCCTTGTGAGCCTACACCACCAGGGCCCTGGGTCTCAAGCACAAAACTGGGTGGCTGTTCAGGCAGGCACTGAGCTGCAGGAGTTTTTTACATACTCCAGCGACACTTGGAACTCCAGTGAGATGCAAGCATCCACTTCTTTGGAAAGGGGGCTTAAGCCAGGGAGCCAAGTGGTCTTGCGCAGTGGCTTCCACTCCTATAGAGCCCAGTAAGCTAAGAACCACTGGCTTGAAATCCCCATTACCAGCACAGCAGTCTGGAATCTGCCTGGGATGACCAAGTTGCTGTGGGAGGCGAAGCTGCCATTACTGTGGCTTTAGTAGGCGGTTTGGGAGGTTTGGACTGGGCAGCATTCCCCACAGTGCAGCAAAACAGCTGTGACCAGACTGCTTCTCTAGATCCTTCCTCGGCAGGCAGGGCCTCCATGTAGAAAGTCCACCAGCTCCAGTTAGGGGCTTACAGACTGAACTCTCATCTCCCTGGGACAGAGCACCTGTGGGGAGGGTTGGCCGTGGGCTCAGGTTCAGCGGGCTTAATCTTTCTTGCCTGCCAGCTCTGAAGAGATTGGCTGATCCTGATGAGGGTGATTCCCTGAGCACAGCACACCAGCTCTGCTAAGGGACAGACTGCCTCCTCAAGAGGGTCCCTGACCCCATGCCTCCTGTCTGAGTGAGACCTCCAAACAGGGGTCGGCAGACACCTGATGCAGGAGAGCTCTGGCTGACATCAGGTTGGTACCCCTCTGGGATGAACCTTTCAGAGGACGGAGCAGGCCGCAATCTTTGCTGTTCTGCAGCCTCCACTGGTGATAACCCAGGTGAACAAGGTCTGCAGTGGACCCCCAGCAAACTGCAGCAGACCTGCAGAAGAGGGGCCTGACTGTTAGAAGAAAAACAAACAGAAAGCAACAATAACAACAACAACATCAACAAAAAAGACCCCACAAAAACCCCATCCAAAGGTCATCAGCCTCAAAGATCAAAGGTAGATAAATCCAGAAAAATGAAGAAAAACCAATGCAAAAATGCTGAAAATCCCAGAAGCCAGAATGCCTCTTTTCCTCCAAATGATCACAGTATCTCTCCAGCAACAGCCCAGAACAGGGCTGAAGCTGCGATGGATGAACTGACAGAAGTAGGCTTTAGAGAGTGGGTTATAACTGATTTCACTGAGCCGAAGGATTATGTTCTAACCCAATTCAAAGAAGCTAAGATCCATGATAAAAGATTACAGGAGCTGTTAACTAGAATAAACAGTCTGTAGAGGAACTTAAATGACCTGATGGGGCTGAAAAACACAGCAAGAGAACTTTGTGATGCAGACACAAGTATCAATAGCTGAATTGACCAAACAGAAGAGAGAATATCAGAGCTTGAAGACTGTCTTGCTGAAATAAGGCAGGCAGACAAGATTGGAGAATAAAGAATGTGAAAAGGAATGAACAAAACCTCCAAGAATTATGGGACTATGTAAAAAGATGGAACTTACAACTGATCGAAGTACCTGAAAGAGAAGGAGAAAATGGAACTAAGTGGAAAAACACAATTCAGGATATCATCCAGGAGAACTTCGCCAGTCTAGTAAGACAGACCAGTATTCAAATTCAGGAAATCCAGAGAACCCCAATAAGATACTCCATGAAAAGATCTACTCCAAGACACATAATCACCAGATTCTCCAAAGTTGAAATGAAGAAAAAAATGCTAAGAGCAGCAAGAAAAAAAAGACAGGTCACCTACAAAGGGAAGCCCATCAGACTAACAGCAGACCCCTAAGCAGAAACCCTGCAAGCAGAAGAGACTGGGGGCCAATATTAAACATTCTTAAAGAAAAGAAATTCCAACCCAGAATTTCATATCCAGCCAAACTGAGCTTCAAAAGCGAAGGAGAAATAAAATCTTTTTCAGATAAACAAATGCTGAGAGATTTTGTCATCACCAGGCCTGTCTTGCATATTTAGTGCTTCCTGAAGGAAGCACTAAATATGGATAGGAAAAACCATTACCAGCCACTACAAAAACACACTGAAGTACACAGACCAATGACACTGTGAAGTAACTACATTAACAAGTCTGCAAAATTAACCAGCCACCATCATGATGACAGGATCAAATTCATACGTAATATTAACCTGAAATGTAAATAGGCTAAATGCCCCATTAAAAGACACAGAATGCAAGCTGGATACAAAGACAAGACCCATCGGTGTACTGTCTTCAAGAGACACATCTCATGTGCAAAGACACACATAGACTCAAAATAAGGGGATGGAGGAAAATTTACCAAGCAAATGGAAAGCAGAAAAAAGCAGGAGTTGCAATCTTAGCTTCTGAGAAAATAGACTTTAAAGCAATGAAAGTCAAAAAAGACAAAAAAGGGCATTACATAATGTTAAAGGGTTCAATTCAACAAGAAGAGCTAACTGTCCTAAATATATATGCACCCAATACAGGAGCACCCCAGATTAATAAAACAAGTTCTTAGAGACCTACAGAGACTTAGACCCCCACACAATAATAGTGGGAGACTTTAATACCCCACTGTCAGTATTAGACAGATCATTGAGACAGAAAATTAAAAAATATATTCAGGACTTGAACTCAGCTCTAGACCAGGTGGAACTGATAGATATCTACAGAACTGCCCACCCCAAAACAACAGAATATACTTTTTTTTCAGCACCACATGGCACTTACTCTAAAATTGATCAAATAACTGGAAGTAAAACACTCCTCAGTGAATGCAAAAGAACTGAAATCATAACAAAAGTCTCTCAGACCACAGCGAAATCAAATTGGAACTCAAGATTTAAAAGCCCACTCAAAACCACACAACTACATGGAAATTGAACAACCTGCTCCTGAATGACTCCTGGGTAAATAATGAAATTAAGGCAGAAATCAAGAAGTTCTTTGAAACCAAAAAGAGCAAAGAAACAATGTATCAGAATTTCTGGGATGCAGCTGAAGCGGTATTAAGAGAAATGTATAGCACTAAATGCCCACATGAAAAAGCTAGAAAGATCTCAAATTGACACCCTAACATCACAACTAAAAGAACTAGAGAACCAAGAGGAAACAAATCTCATAGTTAGCAGAAGACAGGAAATAAACAAGCTCAGAGTGGAACTGAAGGAGATAGAGACATGGAAAACCCTTCAAAAAATCAATGAATCCAGGAGCTGGTTTTTTGAAAAAAATCAATAAAGTAGATTGCTAGCAAGACTAATGAAGAAGAGAAGACTCAAATAAACACAATCAGAAATGATAAGGCGGATACCACCACTGACCCCACAGAAATACAGACAACCATCAGAGAATACTATAAGCAACTCTATGCACATAAACTGGAAAATCTAGAAGAAATGGATAAATTCCTGGACCCGTAAACCCTCCTAAGACTGAACCTGGAAGAAATTGAATCCCTGAATAGACCAATAATAAGTTCTGAAATTGAGGGAGTAATAAATAGCCTACCAACCAAAAAAAGCCCAGGTCCAGAATTCTACCAGAGGTACAAAGAGGAGCTGATACCATTTCTTCTGAAGCTATTCCAAACAATTGAAAAGGAGGGAATCCTCCGTAACTCATTTTATGAGGCCAGCATCATCCTGATACAAAAACCTGGCAGAGATACAGCAAAAAAAGAAAACTTCAGGCCAGTATCCCTGATGAACAGTCATGCAAAAATCCTGAATAAAATATTGGCAGCAGACTGAATCCAGCAGCACATCAGAAAGCTTATCCACCACGATCAAGTTGGCTTTGTCCCCAGGGTGCGGGCTGGTTCAACGTAACGCAAATCAGTAATGCAATTCACCACATAAGCAGAACTAAAGACAAAAACCACATAATTAACTCAATAGACACAGAAAAGGCTTTTGATAAAATTCAACACCCCTTCATGTTAAAAACTCAATAAACTAGGTATTGAAGGAACATACCTCAAAATAATAGCCATTTATGACAAAAAACAGTCAATAACTTATCAATAACATGCTGAATGGGCAAAAACTGGAGGCATTGCACTTGAAAACTGGCACAAAACAAGGATGCCCTGTCTCACTACTCCTGTTCAACATGGTGTTGGAAGTTCTGGCTAAGGCAATCAAGCAAGAGAAAGAAATAAAGGGTATTCAAGTAAGAAGAGAGGAAGTCAATTTGTCTTTGTTTGCAGATGACATTATCCTATATCTAGAAACCCTATCATCTCAGCCCAAAAGCTTCTTAAGCTGATAAAAAACTTTAGTGAAGTATCAGGATACAAAGTTAATATGCAAAAATCACAAGCATTCCCATACATCTACAGCAGACAAGCAGAAACCCAAATCATGAATGAACTCGCATTCACAATTGCCACAAATAGAATAAAATATCTTGGAGTACAGCTAACAAGGGAAGTGAAGGACCTCTTTAAGGAGAACTGCAGACTGGTCAAGGAAATCAGAAAGGACACAGGCAGATGGAAAAACATTCCATGGTCATGGATAGGAAGAATCAATATCATGAAAATGGCCATACTGCCCAAAGGAATTTATAGATTTAATGCTATTCCCATTAAACTACCATTGATATTCTTCACATAATTAGAAAAATCTATTTTAAAATTCATATGGAACCAAAAAAAACTCGCATAGCTAAGACAGTTGTAAGCAAGAAGAACAAAGCTGGAGGTATCACACTGTGATGCCTTTAAACTTACTACAAGGCCACAGTAATCAAAATAGCATGGTACTGGTACAGAAATAGGCACATAGACCATTGGAACAGAATAGAGAACTCAGAAATAAACTCGCACATCTACAACCATCTGATCTTCAACAAACATGACAAAAACAAGCAATGGGGAAAGGATTTCCTATTTAATAAATGGTGCTGGGAGAACTTGCTAGCTATATGTGGAAAATTGAAACTGGATGTCTTCCTTACACCTTATACAAAAATTATCTCAAGATGGATTAAAGCCTTAAATGTAAAACCCAAAACTATAAAAACCCTAGAAGACAATCTAGGCAGTACTATTCAGGATATAGGCATGGGAAAAGGCTTTATGATGAAATTGCCGAAAGCAATTGCAACAAAAGCAAAAATTGACAAATGGCATCTAATTAAACTAAAGAGCTTCTGCACAGTGAATGAAACTATCATCAGAGTGAACAGACAACATATGGAATGAGAGAAAATCTTTGCCATCTATCCATCTGACCAAGGTCTAATATCCAGAATCTATAAGGAACTTAAGCAAATTTACAAGGTAAAAACAAACAACACTGTTAAAAAGTGGGCAAAGGATATAAACAGACACTTCTCAAAAAAAAAAAAAAAAAAAAAAAAAGACATACATGCAACCAGCAAACACATGAAAAAGAGCTCAATGTTACTGATCATTAGAGGAATGCAAATCAAAACCACAATGAGATACCATCTCATTCCAGTCAGAATGGCAGTTATTAAAAAGTCAGGAAACAACAGATGCTGGTGAGGTTGTAGAGAAATAGAAACAGTTTTACACTGTTGGTAATGTAAATTAGTTCAACCATTGTGGAAGACAGTGTGGTGATTCCTCAAAGATTTAGAACCAGAAATACCATTTGACCCAGCAATCCCATTACTGGATATATACCCAAAGGAATTATAAATCATTCTGTTATAAAGGCACATGCACAGCTATGTTCATTGCAGCACTATTCACCATAGCAAAGACATGAAATCAACCCAAATACCCATCAGTGATAGAATGGATAAAGAAAATGTGGTACATACACACCATGGAATAGTATGCAGACATAAAAAGGAACGAGATCATGTCCTTTGTAGGGACATGGATGAAGATGGAAGCCATCATCCTCAGCAAACTAATGCAGGAACAGAAAACCAAACATTGCATATTCTCACTTATAAGTGGGAGTTGAACACATGGACACACAGGGAGGGGAACAACAGACAACTGGGGCCTGTTGGGGAAGAGTGGGAGTGGGAGAGCATTAGGGAAAAGAGCTGATGCACGCTGGGCTTAATACCTAGCTGATGGGTTGATAGGTGCAGCAAACCACCATGGCATACATTTACCTATGAAACAAACCTACTCATCCTGCACATGTACCCTGGAACTTAAAAAAAGAAAAGACAATACAAAAGGGAAGATATTCAAAGAAAAAGGGGCTAGGCAATCAACTATATTAAAATGAGAATTATATAGTAATCACAGTTGAACTTCTGCAGTGACTATACAGTATACTGCATTGTTTATATATAGGAATGAAGCCTTGAGAAAATGAGACATCAATAGAAGAGAAAACTATTTTCTTCCATAGTAATGGGATTTGACTTGATTAAAAATTATTCCAAATACATTTTCTAATTTCCTCTCTTTTCAACTATGTACCCTGAACCAGTCTATTTAGAAATTATCTATTTGGTATTAATAAAGAGAGGCGTGCTCCCAAGTTCAGGTCAAAATCTTTACTGACTAGAAACTGAAAAGGTCACCCAGGGCTGGGAAGGATTTTTCAGTTTTGGGTACTTCAAACACTTTTTGAAGTTGTCTTTCTGAATAATTTCTTAGTAATGTAATTTTTATAGCATCCATAGTATAAAGCCCTAATTTAGGAAAGGCTTGCTTGGTCTTTTCAAATATTCGTGTTCCCCAAAGGATGATAATGTATAATGTACAAGGAAGGAAGTGGTGGGGGAAACAGTGCTAGCACACTATGACTTTGATCAGAATATTCTGAAAAGAGCCACTTGATGGCAGCAAAAGGCATGTTTTCAGCACTGATTGTCTCATTAATGAATCACAGGAAAAGAAGGGAATCTTCCCCCTTCTGAATTTCTGAAACCTGGTGTTGAAATATTCTCCTGCTGTGTCGTTAATGGGCTTTTTGAGTAAATCTACGTAGTGAACTCTATAATATGCACTTATTTTATGATGTTCTTGGCCCCTTTTACTTTATGTTCCAAAACAAGTTTAAATAACAGTATGTATAGATACTTATATGCTTGCATATGCATCTATATGTTTATAGACTTATTTTAATATTAGAATAATAAATACTGTGTTTAGCCCTGAGGGAATTAGACATTTGACTCACTGGTAAAAATCCTTCTGTGAACTGGCATGTTTCCAAAGAGTGCATACTATTTAGGGCAGAATATGAAGAAGCTGATTTTTTTAGTGTTAATCAAAACGAAAAGTTCCATTTTTCCTGATACAAAGCCTTTTCCAGATAATAAATTACCAATATTAATACATCACTATGTGTTAAGTATTTCAGAGAGAGAAATTGAGAAATAAGATAAAGTGATGCAGGCAATTTTGAAAATAAATGTTACTATTCACATTCAGGATCTGAACAATGTGAAGGTGTAAGTTAGGTGGTGATTGTAATGAGAATGGAATAGACTCTGTCTCTCTGTTCTGTTTCCTTTTTGATAAGCTTTAGTAAGAAGTCACATGGAGAACTCATCTGGCTGGGTGTGATGAGTACCCTCAGTAAGTGTGATCTGAACAGGACGACTGCACCAAGGGAGGTGGCAGGAGAGAATATGTGAAATGGAGACTTTCCTAAAATGTAAAATGCATGGTTTCTTTTTTTTTTTTTTGAGACGGAGTCTCACTCTGTCACCCTGGCTGGAGTGCATTGGCGCGATCTCGGCTCACTGCAAGCTCTGCCTCCTGGGTTCATGCCCTTCTCCTGCCTCAGCCTCTCGAGTAGCTGGGACTACAGGCGCCCACCACCACGCCTGGCTAATTTTTTTGTATTTTTAGTAGAGACGAGGTTTCACCGTGTTCACCAGGATGGTCTCGATCTCCTGACCTCGTGATCTGCCCGCCTCGGCCTCCCAAAGTGCTGGCATTACAGGCATGAGCCACCGCGTCCAGCCAAAATGCATGGTTTCTATGTACTGAGGGGGCAGCAAAAGCAAGCAAGGATGAATAGGAAAAATAAATAAGGGAGAGACTGGCATAGACTTGGAAGGCTGAAAGAAATTGTTCAAGATCTAATTAAAGTCCATGCACCAAGCTGACTTAGGTCTTAGCCTCTGGAGCTCTTACATTTATCCTGATTTTTAAAAGAATGACTAATACAGTGGTTCATAAGTGTGAAAAGACTCTGATTTGTAGCTTCAGTTTCTGTCATCACAGTTGTAGGCTACAGCACATAATTTTTCTCAAGGCTGAATTATCATTTAGTGGAAAAAAATCAAGGTGAACTTTTACTTCAAGCAGTAGTTTATTTTTAATTAAAAAATTTTTGTTAAGTTCACTATTTTCAACATTTTTACACAAACTTTTTTCCTTTTCTAGTCAATAATGATTGAGTAGTAGGAGCCCAGGTGCACATTTTTACTGATAAGAACTGTGATTTTCACTTCTTATTGCTCTTCAAGTAATAAGTTGGTCAACCTGCTGCCATTGTTTACACTGGTGGCTTCCTTCCAAGGAAAGAATGTTTGTGTGTTTGCTTCTTTGTTTTATTTATTTTGGGAGGTGGTGTTTGTTTGTTTTGGGAGGTGGTATTTGTTTATTTTTGGAGGTGGTAAGAAAAAATTTAAATTTAATAAACTATAAGTGACCTAAACTGATGAAACTATTGAAGTACAAAGCTACCAATTGTAGCAAATTAAAAAAAGAGATACAATATGATTTCCAAAGGTATGTAGCTAAACATAGCATTTAGGGGTGGGTAAAGAATGGAGGACTGGGAATGGGTTTAGGAGCTGGTGTGGGAAGAGAGCCGAGTTGTATGTTTTAATGAAGCCCAGAACTCCTTGATTCAATAGCTGAAAAGCTTGATTGGCTGCTCATACAAGGCTGGATGCAAATTCTGTTGGAGTGGTGCTTTAGATAATTTGTTGGGTTCACTCTTAATTAGGCTAAACATTGACTTGCTTGTACGATTAATTCACAATAATAGCACAATTAATTACTCCGGCTGGGAGTAAGGGGCAGAGCTAGTTGCTGAGAATGGGCTGGTGACAAGAAAGGCTGGAAATGAATGGCTGATTCTGGTCAAGGGGGTTGACCCGGGGAGGCCCTGGAGAGGGGGGTTGAGTAAGGGGAGAGAGAGAAGGAGGGAGAGGGAAGGGGGTAAGAGGGAGGAAGAAGAAAGAGAATGCGACTAGACTTATTTAGCTAGAGGAAACACCAGTAGGGCACAGTTTGCTGCTGTTAATACTATTGGTTTTGCATTACTTGGTTTTAATAGTACAAAGGTAAAATAGCACAGCATATCCAAATTATCATGAGTTTAGTTAGTGTTGTTTGAATTGGTGAAGTTTTAAAACATTAATGAAAAACATAATCAATGTTGGATCCTTGTTACTCTGTGGGAGTGCTTTATTACCTATTCAGAATGAACACTGATTTGACACACTTAAGAGGTGTTCTGTGATCATTATTCATGGTTGTTTACTCCAGCTCTCTTATTAAATATTTTATCAGCTTGTTAGAGGGGGAAAATTCTGATTTGGCAAATAAAATACTTGAATGTTAGCCCCATCTTCACTGCATAGAGGCAAAAATAATGAGGAAAAGTTAGACAGTTTTCTCATTTTCTAGAAATGAGTTGTTATATCATTTATAATTAATGATATTAATAGTGATATTAATATTACTATTCCTGACATCATCATCATCATCATTAATCTGGGGGAAATGCATGCTTCCAAAGTGAAGAGGAAAACTAAATTTTTAAGGTCGCAAAAAATCTTGGTTGCCTTTGGCCTTATTTTATGTGGGAGGCAGTGTGATATAATAGAAACAGCATGGACTTTTGTCCTGGTATTCTTTAGCCATGTGACTCTGAGTAAACTATACTTTCTGAGCCTCAGTTTCCTCAAGTGTAAAATGAAGATGTTAGTACCCATTTCAGGGTTGTTGTGACAATCAAGGAAGATAATACATGCAAAACAATTGGTATGATGTCCACCACATAATGAACTCTTGATAAATATTAGTAGCTATTATAAAAACAGAAAATATATATTTTAGTTGAAGTACTTTAGCTCTCAATAAATATTAATTGCTGTAATTAAAAACAATAAGTAATTTGGCCAATATAATGAAATGACCTAATTTATGGCAATAATATTACATTATCATGTAATTGTAATAATTATTAATTTCATACAAAATGCCCAAATGAATACCTGGCTCCAGTAGGTCTTTAATAAATATGAATGTCTTATGCCATAGTACTTAATGTGTAATCTTAAAGATACTTATGGAGTGAAATTAGCCCATTGAATATATGGCACCTGGCTTGAATGCTATTGGAATGCATCTTTATGAATGTAAATAAGCAGTTCCTTATTTGATTTTCCATAAATGAAAAGTAAACATTAAAATCTATAATATTTCATTAGGGTTCACAAGTTATGTTAAGTAACTAAATGATTATTTGATAATTCTTTTTAAAAAGAGGGAAAATTTGATACAATTGTGGATGATAGCATGGGAATTAATAACTCAGTGGCCTGTGTGTATGCGCATGTTGTGTGTGTATTCATTATCTGGAGCCCATATGATAATGAATATCTTTAGATCTATCTGCGTTCCTTCTTCCCAGTGGTGAATATGTAGGAAATAATTACTTTCTAGTCATGGAAAATTGATGTATATTGATAGCCTGAGGTTTCAAGGCTTACCAAAAGTTATATAGTTTGATTTAATAAATTAATAAGAGATGGCCCAGCACCATCTGAGAAAGTGATATTTCTGTGACAGGTTATCCTATTTATTATCAACTCCATAGTTACTCTTGAGGAATTGATGAAAACAGTAAACAGAGTCCTATTAAGAAAATATTTTAATATTTAAATATTTCCCTCCTAAGGGTAGCATCAGTGACAGTACAACTGTATACATTATCCTTGCTCCTGAGTTAGGAATGTCTACAAACTCTTCTACCATTCCGGTACCAGGTCAGGAAGGTAATATTTTTTTTCATGGTGGACTTAAGTGAGCTGCCTGTGCTTTCTTAAGAAGAGCATCACATTGGAATTGGTTAACTTTTCTCTATTTCATTTGCCTTTAGGCTACCACCAGGGTACCTTGACACTCTACTTTTTCTTTTTTTCTGGAGAAGCAAATATGCGTAACATAATTAAGTTAGGGTCAGAAGACGTGGGATTATGAGACTTGAAAGAGCAAAATATTTACAATAAAGTTCTTTAGAATTGGGACACTCAAAGACTGATACTGATTTAAGTAACATACTAAATATCCTTATTTAATTTTAAGAACCACCACTTTATGTCATTTATAATAAAAGATCAATAAAATAAAAACAAAATATGAAGAAAGAAAGGGAAGTATTGGATTTTGATATATATTTTGTAGCCTACATAGTTTAATTCTCTCTCCCTAAAATACATATTTTAAAAGATTAGGAGGGGCCGGGCATGGTGGCTCACACCTGTAAACCCAGCACTTTGGGAGGCCGAGGTGGGCGGATCATGAGGTCAGGAGATAGAGACCATCCTGGCTAACATGGAGAAACCCTGTCTCTACTAAAAATATGAAAACAAAAAAAACTAGCCAGGCGTGGTGGCGGGTGCCTGTAGTCCCAGCTACTCGGGAGGCTGAGGCAGGAGAATGGTGGGAACCTGGGAGGCAGAGCTTGCAGTGTGCTGAGATTGCGCCACTGCACTCCAGCCTGTGTGACAGAGTGAGACTCTGAGACTCCATCTAAAAAAAAAAAAAAATTAGGAGGATAGTTCCTAGGCATATTGCAAAGCATACATTATTCAGCATCCTATGTAGTAATAGGAAATAATATATATCACATATAAGATGCTTATATTCTTTTAGCAAAAAACAATTAGTTTTTATTGCTTCAGTATTGCCTCAGATTTCAATGTTGCCTCAATATTTGATTGCTTAAATTTGGTTAATACATCTACATATGCATATTCTGTTATTTTAAATATATTATAAATTATATTTTAAATATATTACTTAATGTATTCTAGTATACACTATATATCTCTATGTATATGTGTAATATCCATTATTAGGTAATAAAATTAGTTATTAAAGCATTTTACTTTTATTAGAGAATTTGATGTACGAACCTGCAGCTAAGTATCCAAAATAAATCACTGATGATAAAAAGTTATGAGTAACAAAGAGATACATTTTGAACCCTACAGAGGCATCTTAAGTGTGTGGAGATATAGTTCATAAAACTGAGACGTCAACAACATTTCATAGAATAGATCTTAAAGGAGCAACAGATGTGCTATTTCTGTTGGGATGCTGTCAAGTTAATACAGGGCTCAGCAGAAAAGAGATGAGCTAGGAAATTTCAGCTCTAGTTGTAGTTTAAAGACAGATTTCCCTGACATCAAACAGAGTTGGTTCAAGAAGTAGGTCATTGACACATTTTGTCGTAGCCACACAATGAGTGATGATGGCTTACAAAGGCAAGGTAAGAATTTAGGACTAGAAGATGCAAGTCAAGGTTGGCATGATTGGAGATCCAAGTCATTAAGATTGTCATTTGTGGTAATAGTCTAAACTCATGGATTACTTAGCAATTAGCAATAAGGTGGAGCTAGTCAGGAGTTTTGGAGAATTTAATGAACTCCATGGACCCACTTCCTCCAGCCTCCCAAATTTTGTGTACAATGTGAGAGAGTTTACGGACTCCCAGCCATTGAACTAAGTATCTCAGAATTAGGAGAGTAAACAGGAGACCTCAATGATAAGCCTTTAAAACTAATATGTATCAATCAGGATAGGTTAGATTGTGCCTCAGTAACAAACAAATCCAACATCTCAGTGGTCTGAAACAACAAAGTTTATTTCTTGCTCTCGCTACATTTTCATTGTGAGTCAGCTGGAGGACTCTGCTGCTTGTTGCTCTCCCTCTGGGATCAAGGCTGAAATAGCAGTTGAAATGTGAAAGGTTGCTAGTAGCTCTCAGGGAGGTCTCAGAGCAGTCAGTAATTGAACATTCTGCCTGGAAGTGACATAAATCACTTCTGCTCACACTCTGATAAGAACTAATTATTTGGCCCCACCCAAGCACAAGGGCATGGTAAGTGCATGGGCCTGGGAGGGGGAGAACCAGAAGCATTTTCAGGAACAACTCTACAGACTACCACGTGAGACCACTCCTACCTCTCAACTAGAAAGGGATTATATACTTACTGATCTCCTACTTCTCTTTCCTAAAATTCTTCTCCACCTTCTAACACACAACGTCTTTCTTCCTAAGAAGGAAATATATAGAATATTTTAAAAATCATCCCATCTATGGCTTGACATAAAAGGCATGAATGCATTTCACGTCAAAATCTAGTTCTTTTTCCAATTGTACATAGTGATACCAGTTGGCCAGTCAGGATAAGTGTGCAATAATTGAACAGAGGAGAAATCTATTTCATGAGGAAGGTAAGATGTCAGGATTAGTTAGACACTGGACTGACTGGTGGCTACTATGCTCTGGTTGAGTTCTTATCTATAATTAGTACTGTATACATTCTGATACGGTCACTACATTCATTCTGATTGGTACATCTTATGCCATTTTGGTTCTAAATACTTCGAATGTCATCCTTAGTTAATAGAAATAAATTAGTTAAGTTATTGAATTTCGAAGAAAAGGAACAGGTCAACAGGACCTTATGGCGATGTGGATAAAACATGTATAATAAGTCAGAGGAATTATAAAATGTTATACCTTCTTATGCCTACAAATTTAAAATGAGTGTTCTTATCTATAATTAGTACTGTATACATTCTGATATGGTCACTACATTCATTCTGATTGGTACTTCTTATGCCATTTTGGTTCTAAATACTTCGAATGTCATTCTTAGTTAATAGAAATAAATTAGTTTTTGAATTTCGAAGAAAAGGAACAGGTCAACAGGACCTTATGAAGATATGGATAAAACATGTATAATAAGTCAGAGGAATTGTGAAATGTTATACCTTCTTATGTCTACAAATTTAAAATGAGTCAAGAACACAGTTGGAATTTGATCATTTAAAATAGAGGCTCCAACTATGGCTGAACTTTTGCACTCGTCCTGGTTGCCCTAGTAACAGGGCTCCCTTTCTATGCTAGTAATGTTACAGCATGAGTGAGGTAATAATTGGCAGTAGAGACATATGCGTTCAAGTCAGCTCCTACTTCTGGGTAAGTTAGGAGTTTGCTGAAGGCAAAGGATGAGGTCATGAAGGGACGAATTTGAGTTAAAAAGAAAATAAGAAAAAGAATTAACTTGAGCCTTATCTTGAAATTTTCTGAGCAGAGCCCCACACATCGCATGCATTTCTCCTGATCTTGGTTGAAGTCAGGGTAGATAGTAAGTCACATGGTTGTATATCTCTATGTGGTCTTCCATCACGGCCCAGAGGAAGCACTAGATTGGAAAATTGTAACCTGTGCAAATTGGCTTGGATTAGAGCCACCTGTGTGTGGATTACTCTGTCTCTCTTAGAGTTACCCAGAAGGTTCTCATCTGCCCAAAAGTTTCAGGAGGGATTCAAAACAGGCTTGCTCATATTTTTCTGTAAATGTTGTTTACTTTCTATTTGATATTGTCCTTAGGTATATCGTATCCTTGCCAAATGTTTCTGTTCGAATTCTGCTTAATGGTCTGAGCCTTTTTTGGCTCTCATTAAATATATGTCAAATGTACACCACTGCTTGGACTGAGATTAGGAGGAGTAAGCAATGAGCACTTCACTGTTTTTTCTTTTTATAATTTTGACTTTTATTTTAGATTCAGGGGGTACATGTGCAGGTTTGTTACATGGGTATATTGCATGACACTGAGGTTTTGGGTACAATTGATCCTGTCACCCAGGTAGTGAGCGTAGTACCCAATAGTTAGTTTTTCAACCCTAGACCCGCTCCATCTCTCCACCCGCTAGTAGTCCCTAATGTCTACTGTTGCCACCTTTATGTCCATGTATACTCAATGTTTAGCTCCCACTTAAAAGTGAGGACATGTGGTATTTGGGTTTCTGTTCCTTTGTTAATTCGTTTAGGAGAATGGCCTCCAGCTGCACCCATGTTGCTGCAAAGGACATGATCTCATTCTTTTTTATGGCTGTGTAGTATTCCATGGTGTATGTGTACCACATTTTCTTATCTAATCCACCATTGATAGGCACCTAGGTTGATTGCATGTCTTTGCTATTGTGAATAGCTGAGTACTTCACTCTTTCAATATCTGTTTTCTCTTTATCTAAACCTTTCCCACTAGAAAAAGAAGAGGATAAGAGGTGCTTCCTCTGTTCCACTCTTTCAAATTCCTGAAACAAAACCTAATAAAACTATAACATAAATAAATTAAAATAATACACAACATTACCTAAAAATAGAATGGTTTTTAATTTGTTATTCAAATGAGGACACCTTTGAAAGTGAAAGAAAGTACTGTTAATAATAACACAGAAGAAAAGACATAGATTATGATGTCCATGGCTAACTTAAAAATATAGTGACCATACGTAAAGCCAGCAGGAGAGAACAGAGAGATAAGGAGGGAAGGAGAATTATCTTGGGATACTCTAAGGGGAAATCTTGGCCTTGATGCACACTGAGTTTTCATACTCACTTGTAACTAATTTACAGCCAAGTTCAGTTCTATTAATAACAGAGAACATGAAATTATTTTAAGATAAAAGCTCTTTTCCAGGAATAACTTGTATCAGGCTATGTAAGAATGAGTTACTAGGCAAAAAATAAAGTCATAGAAATCCATATTCATAGTGAAGCCTCAGAAATGGTCTTAGTGATTGACAAAAGAATTGTCTAAGTTAAGGACTAACTCACTAATTTGATTGGATTTTCTGTGCCCATGACAATAATTTAAGAAAATTAAAATGAGCTCCACTTTTCTGAAGGCAAATCTGTCATGTCCTGCCTCAGATTTCAACAGGACTAAAGAAGAGTCCCTGGAATGTGAGAAATGACTGTAACTGTGCAGTGGGCAGCCTCTGAGATGGTCTCGGTGATCCCACTTCCTGGTATGAAGCCCAATCCTTTATTCTTTTCCCCTTAAGTATAGGTTGAACCCAGTGGATCCTGCTTTTAATGAATAGAATTTGATAAAAGTAATGCCATGTTGCCATGTTACTTTTTCTTCTTCTTTTTTTTTTTTTTTTTGAGTGAGGTGTCATTTTGTCACCCAGGCTGGAGTGCAGTGGCACAGTCACAGCTCACTACAGCCTTGACCTCCTGCTCAAATGATCTTCTCACCTCAGCCTCCTGAGTAGCTGGGATTACAGGCATGTGCCACCATGCCCAGCTAATTTTTTGTATTTTTTGTAGAAATGGGTTTCACATGTTTCCCAGGCTGGTCTTGAACTCCTGGACTCGAGTGATCCTCTCACTTGGATTCCTAAAGTGCTGGAATTACAGGCATGAGCCACTGCACCCAGCCACATGTTACTTCTGAGGTTAGGGTGGCTTCTGTCTTACACGCTCTTTCTTGCCCTCTCTCTGGGAGCCCTCACTCTGGGAGAAGCAAGCTGCCACATTATCAGTATGTCGTCCTATGGAGAGGCTTATGTGGCAAGCAACTATCTCCAGATTAAGCCAGGAAGGACCTGAGGCCTGCCAACAACCTCATGAGGGAGTGGAAGCAGTTCCTTCCCAGATCAAGCCATGAGATGATTATAGCCTCAGCCGATGTGGTGATTATAGCCTTGTGAGAGAGCCTCAGCCGATGTGGTGATTATAGCCTTGTGAGAGATCCTCAGCCAGAGGATCCCGCTAAATTGTGTTCTGATTCCTGACCCACAGAAACTGAGATAATGAATGCTTTGTGTTTTAAACTGATACATTTGGTGATAATTTATTCTCTATAGGTGGATAACTAATGCACTGCATATAAAATAAAATAGTGTGTTCTGAATGATGAAAATACACAGAAACATGCGTGTGCGTGTGGACACGCACACATACACAGAATGGCTACAAAATCCTTATGTGTGAAGGATAAGAGTTTTTCCTATGCTCTCCTGCATTCTCTGTGCTGATTTTATTTTTTGCCCTGTGTTTTTCTGGATATTTTCTTTATGTTTGTGGTAGGGGGACTTTAAAACGGTTCCACGGAATATTAGCAAATAATAAACAGAAGACTCAAGCTCAGGCATACAGACCACATATGATATTATACAGCATATATTTGGGAGAAGCACTATTGATCTTTCTTACTGAATGCAAATTTTTCCTGCGAGTTTTCATAAAGAGGATTCTCTAAAATGTAGAGAACACCTTCAGTGACATTCTTAACAACATCCTTACCGTAAACAGAACAATGAATTTTAGCCGGCTGTTTCTTTTCAAGTCTGTCAGTATGGTCTTTATTTGCAGTTTTAAGGACTAGCCTAATTGTAGCATGTGGCACCCAAGTGGAACTTACTAGCCTCCAAGGAGAATATCTTGCATATTTGACTTTTTCAACAATATCAAGTGTTATGACAAAGGAGTTCATCAAATTTCTTCTGCAGACGGATGGTTGTCTTTTGGGAATGGTTTAAGTTCTACTTCTGACAAAGGAAAAAATAATTGACAGGTAACACCTTTTTTCCAGCTATATAGTTCTGTGATTTGTTGTCTATAACTTAACTTTTAAGTTATTTGTTCTAAAAAGGTAAATATTCAGCTTGAAAAAGCTGCTGAAGGAAGATTAAATCCAGGCTACTTCTCATCCTATTCTGCTATAGGGGTAGCTAAAACCTTTTGCAGAATTTTAAAAAATATATCTCTTTAGCACAATACAAATTATTAGAGTCATCAGATTATAGGTGCCATATACCACATTAATTTAGGAATAATGGTGTAATGCTGTTTCAGTTACTTATGAGAAAGTACCTGTATTTAAAACTGTTTCCAGAATTGGCAGTTTTTACTGCAGCCTGCACATGGGGAAATAATTCTTACTAAAATCACTTAACACTTCCTTATGAGCTTTGTGTGACACACGGATTTATGTGCATGTCTTGTTAGTAGGAAATGAGTTTGAATTTTACATTGGGAAGTAAGAATTATATTGTAAGCGGAAATATAAAAAGATATAATAAAACTGTTTCGGCTGGTAATGTCACAGTATCACTAATCAAAGAAAGCACAACAGAGCCATAGAAATATATTTTTACTTTACAGAATGAAGTAGAAAATGCACTTTAATTGCTGTCAAGAAAAGATAGAAGCAAAATATTGTTTGTGATAGATATCTGCTAGTGTACAGTACAGATTTATCAACCCTTTAAAAATTAATTTAAAATTGGCCGGGCACGGTGGCTCATGCCTGTAATCCCAGCACTTTGGGAGGCCGAGGTGGGTGGATCATGAGGTCAGGAGTTCAAGACCAGCCTGGCCAAGATGGTGAAACCCTGTCTCTACTAAAAAAATAAAAAATAAAAAAATAGCCAGGCATGGGGGCAGGCGCCTGTAATGCCAGCTACTTGGAAAGCTAAGGCAGAGAATGGCTTGAACCTGGGAGGCCGAGGTTACAGTGAGCCGAGATCGCACCACTGCACTCCAGCCTGGGCGACAGAGTGAGACTCTGTCTCAAAAAAAAAAAAATAATAATAACTTAAAATTATATTTCCATCCTCGTATGAAAACCCATGGAGGCTTCTGGCATTCACCTTGTACTTCTTCCATTCTGTCATCTGGCAATGTGCTGAATATTCCTTCTCTCTCACTAAAAGGTTTCTGTGGCTGTCTCACAGTCTTGGTCTTTGCGTGAAGTCTTGCCATCATCTTGGGTGTTTCTAAAATCCATACGGTCACCTAGGGACTCTGTCAAATCATCCAGTGGATGCTTCCCAGTCATTATTCTACTTAACCTCTTTCTCTCTCCATCCCTTGACACTTATCACCATTCCTGCCTCCTGGAAATACTGTATTTCCTTGGTTCCTAACACCATTCACTCTCCTCCTCTCTTTAATCCCTCCTCTAGGTATAGCAGTATCTCCTTATCCCCAGTTTTTCTTTGCAGTTTCAGTTACCTGTGGCCAACCATGATCTGAGAATATTAAATGGAAATTTCCATAAATGAAGAATTCGTAAGTTTGAAGTTGTGAGTCATTCTTAGTAGCTTGATGAACTCTTGTGCCATCTTGCCTGGGATGTGAATCATCCCTTTGTTCAGCATATCCACATTGGATATGCAGGAGGCAGGTCTTGGTTACCACTGTCTTGGTTACCACCGTCTTGGTTATCAGATTGACTGTCAATGTACAACAGTGCTTGTGTTCAATGAACCCTTATTTTACTTCATAATGACCTCAGCGTGCAAGAGTAATGATGGTGGCCTGTTGTTATAATTGTTGTACTTTATTTATTTTTATTATTTATTTATTTTTTCTGAGATGGAGTCTCGCTCTGTTACCCAGGCTGGAGTGCAGTGGCTCCATCTTGGCTCCCTGCAAGCTCCGCCTCCTGGGTTCACGCCATTCTCCTGCTGCAGCCTTCCGAGTAGCTGGGACTGCAGGCGCCTGCCACCACACCCAGCTAATATTTTACATTTTTAGTAGAGACAGGGTTTCACCGTGTTAGCCAGGATGGTCTCAATCTCCTGACCTCGTGATCCGCCTGCCTCGGCCTCTCAAAGTGCTGGGATTACAGGCATAAGCCACTGCACCCGGCCTGCTCTACTTTATTATAAAATATTGTTGTTAAGTTCTTCCTTTGCCTAATTTAGAAATTAAACTTTATCATAGGTATGTATATATAGGAAAAAACAGTATATATAGGGTTCAGTATTATCTGTGGTTTCGGGCATCCACTGGTGGACAAGAGGGGACTACTGTACTGCTTTTCAGTTTTCTTTGGGCTCTCATCACTCAGGGTTTTAATCTTGTTTTCTTACTCTAGTTAGGCTACTTGTATGGACCTACCTTTCTAGCTTGATTGATAGTCTTTATGCAGGAGATTCTAAAATATGTATGTCTATCCTTGATTTTTTTTTCAGCTGAATATCATTCTAGCTACTAGAAACAGCCATTTGAATATGTCAACAGTATTCAACCTGGATAGTCTAAAATTGAACTCTTCACTTCTCTCACCCAACCCTTGCCACTCTCTCTGTTCCGTATCAACAAATAGCACAGTTATGTACCCAGTAGCTAAGGCCAGACTTAGATGTGTTGTTCATTCTTTTTTTTCTTCTCCCTTACCTCATGCATGTAGTAAATCACAAAGGCTTATTGATTCTACCTGCTAAGTATCTCTCAAATCCATTCAATTAGTCCTACCTTACGGCTGCTCCCCTTATTAATTCTTTCTTGGATTACTGCAACAGTTGCCCTTCCTAGTTCAATATGTTCATGTGGTGGTAATTCATCTAAAACATTTATATCCTTGCTTCCAACTCTTCACTGTACAACTTATCATTGTCTTCAAAATTAAGTCCAAGTCCTTCCCATGACTTTTACTACTCTTAAGTAACGGCCCCAGCTTATCTCATTATTCTGCTCTTTTGTTATTTTTGTCCAAAGGCTAAGTTCCATCCAAAGTGAACTTTTTTTAGTTCTATGAAGAGGACTTTCTTTTTCATACCTCTAGGTCTTGATATAAACCCCTTCAGCCCCTGCCCTCCATGCCTTCACTGCCTATACCCTGGCAAGCTCATACTTATTCAGGTCTCTGCTTAGACATCACTTCCTCTGGGAAAACTTTCCTAACGCCTTAAGGTCAGGTAAAATGTTTCTTCTGTGTATTCACATGGAACCATGTGTCACTCACATCATAACGTTTGGCATACCATGTCCCTCCCACCTCTAGTACCCTAGATGAAAATTATTTTTTATGTGGCAAGAATACTTAACCTGAGATCTATCCTCTTAACAAATTCTAAAATATACTTTGCATTAGTGTTAACTGTAGGCACAATGTTGCACAGCAGATGTCTAGAACCTAATCATCTTGAATAACAAAAACTTTATACTCATTGATTAGTAACTTCTCAGTTCCCCATCCCTCCAGCCCCTGGCAACCACTACTGCACTCCCTGCTTTTATGTGTTTGAATATTTTAGATACCTCATATAAGTGGAATCAAGTTTTTTATTTGCCAATTCTTAATTGGATTATTGGCTTCAGGGTGGAGCCCTTGAAGGAACATGGCCAGGATAGCATGCATTTTTAGGGCCTAATAGGCACAGCTGAAGGCAAAGACAAATCCCCAAAATTAAGGGTGCCATTTTATACTGGCTCTTGGATCCCCAACAGGAAGGAGATACTATGGGAGAAGACAGCACATACCATGCATTTCATTGCAAGGCAACCCAAAGCCAATCAACCTATTTTGTAATCAGCCCATCCCCCATGGGAGTCTCATCTCTCAGTGGGGGTGTGGGGATGTTTCTGTGTCCAGAGTTGGTTCCTTCTGGTGGGTTCTTGGTCTTGCTGACTTCAAGAATGAAGCCGTGGACCTTCGCTGTGAGTGTTACAGCTCTTAAAGGTGGCATGGACCCAAAGAGTGAGCAGCATCAGGATTTATTGTGAAGAGTGAAAGAGCAAAGCTTCCACAGCATGGAAGGGGATGCAAGTGGGTTGCTGCTGCTGGCTGGGGTGGCCAGCTTTTATTCCCTTATTTGTCCCCACCCACATCCTGCTGATTGGTCCATTTTACAGAGTGCTGATTGGTCCATTTTACAAACCTCTAGCTAGCTACAGAGTGCTGATGGCTGTGTTTTTACAGAGCACAGATTGGTGCATTTTACAAACCTCTAGCTAGCTACAGAGCACTGATTGGTACATTTTACAAACCTCTTGTAAGACAGAAAAGTTCTCCAAGTCCCCTCTGGACCCAGGAAGTCCAGCTGGCTTCACCTCTCATTTGCATATCTTTCAGGTGACCAAGAGCATGCTTCTGTGATTCAGATGTGCAAAGAGTTAAGTATCCCTCCCTATTAGCTATCTTTTAAAGTATATTTCCTACCTAGTTGTTACATATCAAAGCTCTCTTATAATATGAAGTGAAGGGGTGGGTTGCCCCTCCACACCTGTGGGTGTTTCTCGTTAGGTGGAATCAGAGACTTGGAAAAGAAAAAGACACAGAGACAAAGTATAGAGAAAGAAATAAGGGGGCCCAGGGGACCAGCGTTCAGCATATGGAGGATCCCGCCAGCCTCTGAGTTCCATTAGTATTTATTGATCATTCTTGGGTGTTTCTCGGAGAGGGGGATGTGTCAGGGTCATGGGATAATAGTGGAGAGAAGTTCAGCAGATAAACGTGAACAAAGGTCTCTGCATCTTAGACAAGGTAAAGAATCAAGTGCTGTGCTTTAGATATGCATACACATAAACATCTCAATGCCTTACAGAGCAGTACTGCTGCCTGCATGCCCCACTTCCAGCCCTAATGCGGTTTTCCCCTATCTCAGTAGTTGGAACATACAATCGGGTTTTATACCGAGACATTCCATTGCCCAGGGACGGGCAGGAGACAGATGCCTTCCTCTTGTCTCAACTGCAAAGAGGCATTCCTTCCTCTATATACTAATCCTCCTCAGCACAGACCCTTTACGGGTGTCGGGCTGGGGGACGGTCAGGTCTTTCCCTTCCCACGAGGCCATATTTCAGACTATCACATGGGGAGAAACCTTGGACAATACCTGGCTTTCCTAGGCAGAGGTCCCTGCGGCCTTCCGCAGTGTTTGTGTCCCTGGGTACTTGAGATTAGGGTGTGGTGATGAGCATGCTGCCTTCAAGGGTCTGTTTAACAAAGCACATCTTGCACAGCCCTTAATCCATTTAACCCCGAATTTGACACGGCACATGTTTCAGAGAGCACGGGGTTGGGGGTGAGGTTATAGATTAACAGCATCTCAAAGCAGAAGAATTTTTCTTAGTACAGAACAAAATGGAGTCTCCTATGTCTACTTCTTTCTACACAGACACGGTAGCAATCTGATCTCTCTTTCTTTTCCCCACAATGAAGGAATTCGATACCCCCAAAACTAAAAACTTAGATAACACAGTATAAAACAGAACAGAGCCTATGATTTTGAGAGGGAACTCTCTGCTTTTAATTCCTAGGGTTTCATGAGGAAAACAGGTTTTTTCTGAAAACAGGTTTTTTCCCAAAACAGGGTCAGTGACACCTCTTTTGTTTTTCCCAAGGAGTCCCAGGCTACCAGAATTTATCTTAAGGCCTGTCATGTGTGCTTTAAGAGTGGCAAGACAAAAAATGGAGAAAAATAATTCAGTCGACTGAGAAGGAAAAAAAAATTTCCATAAAAATAAGATCCAAGAAGAGAAAAATGTAAAGGCCTTTTAAATATACTTGTAACTTGGATATCCACTTTTAATTAAGCTGAGCACTCTTTAAGAAAATCCTTTTAAATCCCTTGTTACTTGACTTTAGCCACACCAAGCAGTTAAGATTTTCGGCTTTTGAACTTTACAAAAAGTAACCTCACAGGTGAAACCAAGAAGCCTTAATTAGGTTATGACTTAACTGAGAGTGTACAAGGAATTTTCAAAGGGGGTGATAAGCAGTTTTTGAAACTGTCATTGCGTTTGGTTGAAAGTGTGAGACAAGACCAGCAGCTCTTTGCAATGGCATGTAATTTCAGATTATCATGTACTTACTGCTGCAAGAGCCTGATATTCAAAGCTGCTACAGCAATTTGGGGTTCTTGGCTTTGGACTGCTTTCCCAGATGTTATAATTCTTTCTGACACACTTATTTAGAAGTCTACTATCAAGGAAGCCACGTGTGAACTTCTTTGACTATTCCTAAATCAGGATCATAACCCATTTTCATATGCCACATTATAGTGACTTTAAAATCGTTTAAGTAGAAATGTTTGCTTGGGTAGTGAGACTTTTTAGAAGCAAAAAATACTATTTTGTATCTTTTTTTGTCAGTTTAGATTATGTTAAACAAGAAATCTTTTGGATTATACCAGAATTTACTTGGCTCTTTCTACAGAACTTTTCTAGTCATCAGACGATAGAAAAAGGGCTTGATTAAATTGAATCAAGTAACTTTCTATATCCTTCAGTGATTTGACTTTAAGCCACAGTTGGAAGAGAACAGTTTCCTGCCTTTGTCAGGTTCTGGAAAGATTTATTTGTTTCACTACCTATTTCTTCACTTGACACAGAGTGGTGGCACGTTACTGTTTTTTCTTGGGGACTGAAGTGTCTAGAGAAACTCTTAATTGTACTTTTCTAGTTGAATCCCAGTATTAAAGGCTTTTAAGTAAACTTTAGCATTTTAAAATCTGACTTTATTCAGAAAATAAATTTTATAGGAGAATATTAATATTATTTATTTAAAATTAACGGATATATAGCTGGGAATTATCCTTTAGAAAGTATGTTTTGTAAAGGACTTGTTCTATTTCTGAGTTCTTGTTTCTTTCACATGTTTTAAGAAAGTGCTGAATGATTGATTAAATAAACTTTAGATTGGTTAACACCTGATATTGAGAAGACTGTGCCTTGGAATTTCTGTTTTAATTTCTCTTTATCCTCTTGTCTAATAACTATGATAGGCAATATTTATGATCTGTCTTTGTATCTCAACTTACCTTGTTTCAGATGTACATTTTTGATGTCTTTTTTTCCAGTTATCATGTATTTAATATAATTTCCTCAACTTTGCTACAACATGGAAATAGATTTTTTTACTAAAAATTATAAAGTAATTATGTCTTCTATATTTATATTCTTAATAATATTGACATATCTGTTAATAATGTGTAATGCTAATGAATAACTTAGTTTCCTTAGTGTTAGTTTCCATGATGTTATAATTAACATCCCTACCTATGAAAATGTAGGGAGCTGTCTGAAGCCCAGGAAGGTCAGGAAGGTGTTAAGAACCAGGACAATGCATTTAACGTATCACAATCAAAATGCCATTCAGCCTTTGCCCTCAATATTTGACAAAAAATGAATTTGTCATTGTCTCACAAATATCCTGCCATGAGCTACCACTTGTCTGCCTTGTAACTCATCTTTTCCATGACCTAGTTCTTAACCTGGTTTTTGTCTTTAAGTTGTCACTATAAAATCTCTAACTGGAAGATGTCTTTGGTTGCATTGTTCCTCTTATTAGTCTCAACACCTCATATTATTATATCAAAGGGTATGGTCAGGAAGACAAATTGTATTTGCTAGAGGAAAAATAAAATTAGTTCTGTGAGCCCTTGACTCTATATATTTGTAGTGGTTTTGGAGTCAGACAAACTCTGCTTCAAATCCTGCTGCTGCCACTTCTCAAACTCTCTCGTCCCAGGTATAATAATTATAGATAATAGTTATCAAGACCTAACTCTTTTCCAGGTACTGTATTACGTGATTGATGCTTTCTGCTTTTTAGTCAAGCATAATGAATTGTATCACAAAGCCACTGGGTTTCCAGCGAAGATCACCTTTGTTTAATGGATAAAACAAGGGTGATTTTATTTAATGCTCATGACAGTTTAGGAGGAGAGACAGACCACTAACAGAGGTTAAGTAGTTTGCTGAGAGTCATGTAGCTGATACCATGTCAGGCAGACTCAGAATTCAAATGCAGGCTTTCTCTCTCCAGAGAACTGGCAGTGTTAGCTACGTGGAGTTTTCCTAGGTATGAAGTAAAAATGATAATATCGTATCTACTTTATAGGATTAGTGTGGCGATTAAGTCATAGAATATCTGAAAAATGCATTCTCTTCTGTTTAAAATAAACTTATTCACCAAACATTAGCAGATTCTCAGGGTACATTGCTTTTATCCATTAAACAAAGGTGATCTTTGCTGGAAACCCAGTGGCTTTGCGATGCAATTCATTATGCTGGACTAAAAAGCAGAAAGCATTATGGCTTTAGGATGACATGGAAAAACATACACTGAAAAGACTGATAGCTGGATGACCCTCCATAGTATCTAGCGGCATGTCACTGGGCTCTGGATCTTCCAGATTCCTCAGCCTATCAGTCTTTGGGATGATGGTGAGAGAAGTAGCTAAAGGAATCAGAATTACAAAAAGTATCCATAGGATGGTGTGATGGCTTGAAAGTACCAGGACTGAAATGAGAGACAACTTTAAATTCTACACTTGTATTAAGTATCTCCCCAAAATATAGAGAAGTTTGTTTTTAGTAAAGCACTTACACTTCTAGTCGACTGGAGGCTAAATGGGAATCACCAGTGTGACATGACTGTTAAAGGAGCTAATGAGTCATAGGTAGCATTGTTTTCTAAAATAAGGAAATTAATAGTACACCACAGTATCAGACCATGTTGCCAAGTCTGTCCTGCAGACTGTGGCAGAGCAACAGATGAAAGGATTTTTCAGACACAGGTATCCAGTAAAAGAGTGGGATAGGGGACTGCTGGCACTAGGGGCCCAAGAGAGTTAGCAGGCCCCCTAAGCCAGCAATGCTCACATTTATTTAGTACAGATTTAATGACAAAGGCTTGGAGCAAACACAATTTGTGGGTAATAAACATTGTCGACCCCCGAGTAGAGAGCATCCTGAGCATGAATGATCAAAGGTTGGTTTCTGGAGACAGGAGTAAACAAATTTATCTAGATAGATTTCTTCCATTCCCTTATTATCTGCCCTCACCCTTTGCCAGGGTAAGAACAGCTGCCTTCAGTTCATTCTTCCCTGAAGCTTTGCAAAACCTCCTGGCCTTCCAAGAAGGCCCTATAATTTTTATAATTTTTATAACTTTTCCTACCACCCTGACTGATCTCCTATATCTCCCCCTTTTCTGATTTTTGCATCAGGTTTTGTTGATTGAAGAGTATAGATGTATGTAGCAACAGGTTTGTCAGGCGCCATGGTTATAACTCGTGTTCTGGCTTTGCATCCTAGAATTAGTAAATAACATAAGACAAACATGAGTGTAATCGGTAACATTCTTTTCTAATCAAAGAGTGACATGTAGTATTACTTGGCACCTCAGTTCAATGTGTGCCATTACTAAGGAACCCCCAACTGGGGCTTTGTTAACCCCTTTCAGCTAAGCAGTTATGTTATTAGAGACTGCCCAAGTAACAGGGTGGAAGAAAGGCAGATCTAAGAGATGAGCCTAATAGAGTGTAGCAGGTGCAGGTTGCAGGCAGAGCGAGAGCATAAAAAGGATCAATACCCTATGTTAGTTGTAGTGTACAACAGAGAGCATAGCAAGGAACAGATTATCTGGAGTGAATGGTGTCTGTTTCTGGAGCAGGATTCACTCAGCCTCCTGAGTTGTCTTCTTCAGCATCTCCTAGGTAATGTCTGGGGCTTGTAATCATCCGAGGAAGCTGCATCGTCCAGGGCTGCAGGTTCTGCAGGGACATTTCCTTCATTTCTGACACCGGGTTGGATCCTAGCCACGCCATGATATGGTTTGATGTGTCATGCTGGAATCCACAGAGGACCTGAGGGGGTGTGAACACAAGCATATTCTCTTCCCCATGTTAGCAATTCGTTTGGACCACAACATACATTACTGTTTATGTCTTTGCATAAAACTGTGCGTTTTATGTCTGGAGAGGTTTTAGCAAAGTGCTTTTCTATAGCTGATTGAAATTTATTATTTAAATTTAAGAAATTAAGGGTAAATAAGGCTTGTGCTAGTAGTGTTGCAGGGTCTTTACTCATATTCCCCCTTTTTTGTTTTCTGAGCATTTTTTAAGAGTGGAGTGGACACATTCTGCTATGGCCTGTCCTTGAGAGTTATACAGGATGCCTGTGGAATGTTGGAAGTTCCACATGTGGCAAAATTGTTGAAATTGTGAGCTGGCATAAGTTGGACCATTGTCAGTTTTAATTTTTGTGGGCCACCCCATAAATGCAAAAGTTGAGAGAAGATGTTTAATAACATATTGGTTGGACTTTCCAGGAAAAGCCTGTGTGCTAATTAGGTGAGAGTAGGTATGAGTGGATACATGTACATATGTAGTTTTAGTTTTGTGAATTCAGGGACATGTGTAACATCTGTTTGCCATAACTGATTAGGTTCTAGTCCTCTAGGGATAGCACCTGTTGAAGGAGGGGACATGCCTGTGAGCTGGCAATCTGGGCATTGCAGGATAATTTGTTTAGCTAGTCTTTACATAAGTTGAAATTGTTTAGTTAAGTTCTTCCAATTTTGGTGGAAAAGTTGATGCGATTGGGTGGCTTGGTCAAGCAGTGAGGTCATAACTTGCAGGTCTGCTTGATTATTACCATAAGCCAGCGGGCCAGGCAGTGAGCTGTGGGCTTGAATATGTGTGATAAAAATAGGATGTGTACATTGATCTAGCAATTGCTGAAGTCAAAGAAAAAGTGCACACAGGGTGGGCTCAAGAGTGGTCTTAATGAGGGCTGTTTCAAGGTTCTGCAGTAAATAAACAGAGTAAGCAGAGTCACTAATAATATTGATAGGCTGAGCAGAAAAGGTCTCCAGGGCCAATATTAAGGCTCTAACCTCAGCTCTCTGAGTGTTAGTAAGTCCAGAACGAGTGAGGGAATTATGCGGTCTCCACCAAA
The DNA here is from genome assembly GCF_006542625.1 of Nomascus leucogenys. NCBI lineage: Eukaryota > Metazoa > Chordata > Mammalia > Primates > Hylobatidae > Nomascus > Nomascus leucogenys. Next base: position 64,764,267 of record NC_044391.1, read on the forward strand.
CAGCCGCTTTTCCATTTTTACCAGAGCTGTCAGTAAAAGGTGTTAAAACTTTAGGTATGGGGGAGTGAACTACTTTTGTAGGCACAACTACAGGAGTACGAGATAAGAACTGAATTAGTTTGTCAGCAGGAAGGGCATGCTCTATATGGCCTGTATAATCAGAGAGTGTTATCTGAAGATCTAGAGATAGGGGCAATATTGCTTCCAATTGCTTTTTACTTAAAGTAATTCTTATGACATCGAGGTCATAACCTAGCAACTGATTGCATCATCTGCAGCCTGTATAGATGACTTTACTAACTAGCTGGATATAGGGAGATAGTGTTTTAGTCCCAGTATGTGAGCAAAAATCTCATTCTAGGAAGTGTAGCCTTGGGGCCATCTGTCCTATTAATCTTGTTGGGGAATGTTTAGTAGGAAAAACAAACAATTGGACTGAATATTTTGGGTCTATGCAATCTAGTTGCCTCTGAGAAATAGTGTGCTCTATATCCTTAATTTCCCTTTTTGCTGCAGGAGTTAAATGCCTGGGAGAGTCTAGGGCTGTATTGCCTTTTGGGATAGAAAACAGGTTTTGTAACTTATCAGTAGTTATGTTCAAGGAGGGGCAAAGCCAATTAATATCGCCCAGTCATTTTTGATAATCATTTAAGGTGTGCAAGTTGCTTGTATTTAACCTTTTGAGGTCTTATTGACCAGGAAGTTAGTATGTGTCCAAGATATTTCCAAGGAGAAGACAATTGTACTTTCTCAGGTCCTATGATTAAACTTCTTAACTGTGTATTCTTTATGACAGAGGCATATAAACTTAAAAGTTCTGGCTCCATTGGGGCTACTAGTAAAGTATCATCTATAAAATGAATAATCTTGCAATTAGGAAATTTTTTTCTACTGGGGAGCAAAGCCTGATTTACATGATACTGACACATGGTAGGACTGTTTAGCATTCCTTGAGGAAGTACTTTCCAATGAAATTGGTGAGCTGGCCTTTCATTATTGATAGTTGGTATTGTAAACGCAAATTTTTCTCTGTCCTGTTTTGCAAGGGGAATAGTATAAAAGCAGTCTTTTAAGTCAACAAAGACTATAGGCTGATCTTGAGGAATCACTGTGGGGGAAGGGAGGGCCTGTTGAAGGGGCCCCATAGGTTGCAGATTAGCATTGATAGCCCATAAGTCATGCAAAAGTCTCCATTTGCAAGATCTTTTGGGAATGACAAAAATGGGCAATTCCAGAGGCTGTTTGATGATTCTGTATGGCCAGCTTTTAATTGTTCCTCAACTAATTCATGGGCTCGTAATTTCTCTTCCTTTAAAGGCTACCGTTCTATCCAAATAGGATTTTGAGAGAGCTGTGTCGGGGTAGGGGAGGAATAACAGTGGCCATTAGTAGAAAGAGGTCTGCCGAGTGACCTCAATTAACCCTCTTGTAAATGGGCTAGGGGCTCCATTTTCTCTAATGCCTTTTCTTATCTCTTTATAAGCATCAAAAGAAATGGGTTCATAGACCTGATTGCCTTGTCGATCTTGCATTACTGGGCAGGCTAAGAGCTCCCCTTCTAATGACACTTGCCTAAGATAGAGTCCCACAGCTGTAGTGTATCCCTTGTCTTTTTTCCAATTTATTGGAGGAGGGGGCTTAGGCAAAACCTCCGTTTCCTCTTTGTTATTTTTGCCCAGTAATGGCTTGGCTGAGGGAGAAGGAGGAGGTGGTAAGGCAGGTGATAGTTCTTCCTCCCTTCCCTTTTTAGGCTCCTCTGTGTAGAGCAAGACCAAAGCAGCCCTAACTAAAGCCCATAATGTTAGAGTTGTTACTGGGACCCTTTGCTTTTGTGCATGATGTTGTTTAAGATTTCTTCCCACTTGTTCCCAGAGTTCTACATCTAGCGTACCTTCTTCTAGGAACCATAGGTTATGGGTACAACAGTTTGCATTAGGTTCCTTAATTGAGCCTATGAAACTGAGGCTGTGGTAGCTTTAAGCAGTTGCTTCAATACTTTCATATACTGTTGCTTTATATACTGTTGTCCCATGATGAAACCCTAGCCTGAATAATTCCCTTAAACTTGGAAATCCCGAGTGGGCACCAATGACTAACTGACTTACTGACTGCGCAGTCTCTTCACTTCCATTTTAGAGGGTTCTATTGTGATCCGTTGCAGTATTCCTCACATGGGGCACCACCTGCTAAGTCTGTCCTGCAGACTCTGGCCAAGCAACAGATGAAAGAAGTACTCAGACACAGGTATCCAATAAAAGAGCAGGCTAGGGGACTGCTGGCACTAGGGGCTGAAGAGAGTTAGCAGCCCCCCAAGCCAGTGATGCTCACATTTATTTAGTACAGATTTAATGATGAAAGCTTGGAGCAAACACAATTTGTGGGTAACAAACATTGTTGACTCCCTGAGTAGAGAGCAGTCTTGAGCGTGAATGATCAAAAGTTGGTTTCTGGAGACAGGAGTAAACAAAGTTATCTAGATAGGTTTCTTTACATTCCTTTATTATCTGCCCTCGCCCTTTGCCCCAGGGTAAGAACAGCTGCTTTCAGCTCATTCTTCCCCGAAGCTTTGCAAAACCTCCCAGCCTTCCAGGAAAGTTTGCGTCTTTCCCTATAATTTTTATAACTTTTCCCACAACCCTGAACGATCTCCTACACCATGTCTAGCACATTTTCACCACATCTCAAGTCTATATTCTTGAAGATTCATTGGCCATTTGATTATATTTGGAGGCCAGACCACGTGAATAAAGGCTTTTCTGAAAATTTTATTTCAGGAATTGTTCAATCTGGGTTTTAGCCTGGGGAATATTATCACTATCTTCAAATACTTGAAGAGCCGTCATGCATAATTGGGAGTAGACTTTATCTGTATAGTGCTGGAGGACAGAAAGAGGAAAGATGAATGGATCATAGTTATAGAGCTTCAGTTGGGGCTTAATATAAGCAATAACTTTTTAACTGTTAGAGCCACGTAAAACTAAAGTGCCTGGTTTGTTGGTAAAGCAATGCGTTCCTTACTGGTAGAAGTGTTCGAGAAACTACTAGATAGACTGCCTATCAGGGAGAATATAGATAAGATTTCTGCTTTGAGTGATTGGTTAAACCTTCTGACTTCTAATGCCTCTACCTAGTCCAAAATTCTTTAGTATTACAAAAAAGATACAACTGTTTGCAATAGAGCAAAGTATTGCCTCAAAATGAAATCTAAATGAAGAGAAAATGGGTTCTACTACAAAAATTACCTTTTCAAGAGATGTTCACTCATATATGGAATTGCAAAGAAAAAAAAAATGTAGGTATCATAGAAGCAGAGAGTAGAACAGTGATTACCAGAGATAGGAACGTGAGGGGGAGGAGAGAATGGGGAGAGGTTGGTCAAAGAGCAGAGAGTTACAATTAGGAGGAGTAAGTTGTGGTATTCTATTGCACAGTAGGGTGATGATGGTTAACAGTAAGGTATTGTATATTACACAGTAGCTAGAAGAGAGCCTTTGAATGTTCTCATCACAAAGAAAGGATAAATGCATGAGGTGATGGATACACCAAATACCCTGACTTGATCATTATACAACATATATATGTATCAAAACACTAAATTCTACCCTGTAAATATGTAGAATTACAATATGCCAATGAAAAATTAAAAAATGTCATTTTAATATATAAATAGGAATGTGAGTTCATTATTTTAAGGTGAGACTACAAATGTCAGAGAAACCAGATGTGTGGGTCAGCTAAAATAGTTTCCCCGAGGAATACAAAATGATCAGAAGGGTCCAGGGTGAGGCGAATCTGAGTAAGGGAAATGGGTGCACTATTGAGTGGCTAATGACATCAGGTTCTAATATATCCATGTTCACAAAAGGGAGATGTCTGGTAGGCAAACTCGATCTCCACTCTGGCTTCATGTTAGGTACAGGAAAATATGGTTACTGCTAAGAAACCCCGATACTCTTGTTTTCTAACCATTTTTTAAATTAAATGCATTAAAAAAGAATACCTTCTACCTTTTCTACATTATGTAATTATTTAATCTACTTCCCTACATATACTTGACAAATTATTGAGATGGCTTCGTAATATTTTCCGCTTAGCTCATTCTGGGAGAAGAGCTTCTTTTCCTCTTAAAAATTATCTTGTGTGCTTATCCCTTTCAGGAAAAATCACACCCCAAATTGCTCAGTCACAATCTCTCCTGGGAGATAAACTGTGAATAGAATGACTCTTCTTTTAGTTTTTCCATCATATTGCCAAATAGAACACAGAGAGTATTCACATATTATGTATTTTGTTTAGAAGCTCAGCTATCAAAGACTTGAACTATACAAATTTCCCGGAGAAGGTATTTTGACCCCTTCCGTATGCTACCTCATTTTCCCTGGCCAATGATATCCTTAATCTATAGCTTCTCAAGCAGATAACAGATCTCATTTTAAAATTCTTGTTATAAAGTTGAATAAATACTATGCAGTTAAAGGAGTTGCATCATAAACCACCTCAACGTTTAGAAGCTTAAAACAGTGGCCATTTTATTTGATTGCTGATCTGTGGGCCAGCAATTCAGGCTGGGCTTAGCTGGATATTCTTTTGCCCATCTCAAACAGCTGTTTTCTGACATGCTTTAAGATGACCTTACTCACGTTTGGTGGTTCTGGCTGTTTGCAGGACTACAAGTCTCTGGTAGGCTTTGCAGGTTTGTTTACATGGTGGCAGCCTTCCAAAAGTAGCAAGAAAGAGTTCCCAGCACCAAGAGGGCAAGACCCAGTGGATGAGCAATTCTTAAACTTCTGTTTGTGTCATGTTGGCTAATACCTCTTTGGCCAAAGTAAGTCCCATGGCCAAGTTCACAGTCTGTGAGGAAGAGGACCATGCAGGGTCATGGATACAGGGAGGTGTAATACACTAGGAGTCACTGCTGTAGCCTCTGTCACAGTTTGTGCATACATTTATAGGTTGGTGCAAAAGTAATTGTGGTTTTTGCTGTTACTTCCAGTGGCAAAAACTGCAATTACTTTTGCACCAACCATATATATATATATATGGTTGGCATTTAATATTTGGCTTTGATCAACATAATATGAGGATTTACTTTATATATAAGTAACAAAGAGTAGTGTGAACAGGAGGGAATTAATCTACATTGAGAACTTACGATGTGTCAATAACTTTACATATTTTATCTCATTTAATTTTATAAACTCAGAGTGAAAAAAACTGAGATGCAAGGAAGGAAGGTAAGTAACATGTCCGAGGTCACAGTTAGCACTTTACACTCCAGTCTATGGAACTCAACAAGCATTAAAAAGATCAAAAAAGAACAGAATAAAAAATATCAGTAATGCATATATTAATAATAGGTATTTTTTCATAAACTGTATTTGCTTTTTTGTGTTGGCTCACAATGCATAATAGAATTCTTGCCATGAATTGTTTGTTTTTTGTTTTACACTTGAAAGCCACTGTTACCCCATATAGACTCCCATAAGCATATGAAACCAGAATGGTCAGAACCAGAGGGGACTGAAAGTATATCATGGCTGAGTGGGGTGGCTCACGCCTGTAATCCCAGCACTTTGGGAGGCCTAGGCGGGCGGGTCACTTGAGGTCAGGAGTTTGAGGCCAGCCTGGCCAACATGGTGAAACCCCGTCTCTACTAAAAATACAAAAGTTAGTCAGATGCAGTGGTGCACATCTGTAGTCCCAGCTGCTCGGGAGGCTGAGGCATGAGAATCGCTCGAACCCGGGATGTGAGGTTTCAGTGAGCCGAGATCACGTCACTGCACTCTAGCCTGGGCGACAGAGTGAGACTCCGTAACAACAACAACAACAACAACAACACCAACAGCAGCAACAACAACAACAAAAGCGTATCATTAGCTTCCCACTCCTGATTTAGCTGAAAGGTGTACTACTCTATTACATTGAGATAGTGTTTTCATCAGATGAACACCTGACCCTTTCCACGCAGTTAATCTCCTTTTATCAGCATCTGCTAACATTTCTTTGTGACTTACAGAAAATAATTATCATAGGGAAAGATTTGAATTCTGGGTGGAATAAATTAGAACATCAATTTACCCTATTGATAGACCCTTGTAGGAACCAATAACTAGTACAAGAGACACTTAAACAATTCGGATGTAGTGCCTTGTGTTTGAACCAAAGCATTTATTACTCAAATATTTAGTCCAAAGAGGTAAAGGAAAAGTATTATTTTGTAATCTATTATTATTTTTTTGTTAATCTCATTTGTCTTCAATCATGCAAAATGGAATGTTTGTTTTAAAATCAGTCCACATACTGAAATGTCTTTCATTTGCAAAATGAAACCATGCCATTAAATGTTGGAGGAGACAGATTCTTTTAAAGAAATATCAATGAAATGGGAGCATTTCCAATAGAAATTTGAGCTGAAATAAGTTCCTGTATGATGGCTTTATTTGAAACTTCTCTCTTTGAGATTTTTTTTTGTACTTATCTAGCATGCATAAAGATCACATATTAATAAACTGAGATCATTTGATAGAAAACAATGGGAGGGAAATGTCCATAAGTTCCTACATATCTCTACATGCAAAGAAGTCAAATGGTTACTTGAAATTCTCAAGAATGCTTTATAGATTGAATAGAGATTTTTTTAAAGCCGTTGTCTTCTGTGCTCACCAAGTAAAGTGTGGGCTAGAAAGTTATTTTAAAGTCATTTTATTGCAAGAAAAACAGCAGGATACTGCCAAAGCCCAAAAGCTGGTAAAATTGCAATGAAACATTGAAAATTACAAGGTCAAAGCTTTATATTTATATGAAAGTAATATTTGAACCAAAAAAGGTGATATACTTTTAAAAAAATTTGGCCTATTCCGAAGAAATAATGAAAAACAAAATAGCTGGGTTATTTATCATTGTATATTTTGATTGTTATCCCAAATTTAAGAAATAATTAATGAACAGCATAACTTTTTACACGTTAATTATTATAGTTATTCATTTAAAAAGTGCTTGCAAAAAATAATTGTGGATGATTATTTCTTTCTGATTTTATTTTCAAATGTTTGTGTATGGAACATTGTTTTGGAAGGAAAGATTTAGCAGCATCACTCAGCTTATAATTAGTGTCAGATATGTTAATAAAAACTAATCAAGATGTTGGTAAGCAAATGCTAGAAACTGAAAATGAAGGTGATTAAAAGAGAGTAGTTTCTAAAACAAGCTAGGATTAACTGAGGTTGGAATCCCAACAGGATTTCTGCTTTTGTTCACTGGCCTTGCCCGTCACTGCTGACATAATATGTCATGCTGAAAGAACAAACCTTCAGTGAGGGGTCCAGACGACCTACTTCAAGTTGAAAGTTCTATATTTGTTGGTTCAATAATGCTGAGTTAATTACATTTTATAATTCTGCTATACTTGAATTCTAAATTGCAGTCCCACGTCTTGTCTTAAATTGTTATTATTTTTTTTTTTTTGGTCACACCTTTTATTGGGAAAGAATCAAAGTCTGAATGAATGATATTTATTCTAGTGGGCTCTAAGATGTAATACACCAGGAAAGAAAAATTACTGCTTAAAGTGAAGAAAATGACTGTGAAGTTATTCTATTCAGTTGTCTTAACAAACATGAATGTGTTTTAATTAATTTTTTTGTGTAAATGTAAATTGTTAATGTTAAAATGATAGAGGTTAAAAAAATCAACTGATTACAGAAATTTTTGAAAATACAGAAAAATGTAAAGAAGAAATAAAAATCATCTACAGTTAATGTACTTAGAAGTACTCACGATTAAGTTTTTGATATAAAGTATTTTTCTTTTCCTTTTGCATTCTCTTTTGAATGATCGTATAACTGGATATAGAATTAGAATTTGACTATTATTTTCCTTCAGCACTTTGAAGACATTACTTTGTTGTCCTATGGCATCTATTATTGCTGATGTCTTTATGATTTTTTCCCTTCCATTACTGCTTTTAAGATCTCCTTGTATTTGAAGTTCTGCACTTCACTACGATACATCTAAATGTGGATTTCTTTTCATTTGTCTTCCTTAGAATTTCGTGGTATTCCTAAATTTTAGAATCAATATCTTTCATGACTGTTGGAAAATTCTCAACCATTATCTCTTTAACTATTACCTCTCACTCACTTCTATAACATCCTTTCTGGAATTTCAGTGAGACATAAATTGAACCATCTCATCCTATTCTCAGTCTCTCTTAATCATTCTGTCTTTCTATTTCTCTGTGCATATTACATGTTATCCATAGGTGCTTTCCAGTTCACTAATTCTCTTTTCAGAACTCCAAACTGAACTTCTGCTGTTTAACCTACCAATTAGATTTTAAATTTAAGGTTATATATTTTTTTATTTCCATAAGTTTTATTTTATTCTTTTTTAAGTCATATTTTCTCCCTTCTGTACAGTTATGGGCTAAATCACGTCCCCACCTCCCAAATTCTTTTGCTGGAGCCCCAGCCCCTAGTATCTCAGAATGTGATTATATTTGGCTACCGGGCCTTTAAAGAGATGATTAAGGTAAAATGAGGTCATATGGTTAGGCCCCAATCCAATATGACTTGTGTCTTTATAAGAAGAGTTAAGGCACCAGACACAAGCACACATAGAGAGAAGACAGTGTGAACACACACCAAGAAGGTGGCCATCTCCCAGTTAAGGAGAAAGCCTTAGAAGAAACCACACCTGCCAGCACCTTGATCTCAGACTTCTAGTCTCCAGAACTGTGAGAAAATAAATTTCTGTTGGTTTAGTTACCCAGTACGTGGGATATTTGTTATGGCACACCTTGCCAAGTCATGCACATGCCAGAGTGATTTTTTAATGTGACTTTTATCATTTTTTGATATCTTTAATTCTGTTTAACATATTTTAATCTATTTTCTAGCTTTTTGTTTCTGTTACCTTGTTCCTGTGATACTCACATTGTCTTGTTTAGAATGTACATTTTACTGTGAATTAACCTCTCAATGAAGCTTTTAGTTAGTTTTTTTTGTCCCCTTGGGAGTCTTATGTGCCCTGAGTGAGTTTAAAAAATATTAATCAAATGGCCAAAAAGTGAGTATTATTTTAATTTGTGTTCTTTTAGGTACTAATGAGTTAGAACTTTTTCATGTGCTTGTTAGCATATGCATTTCTTCTTTTGTAAAGTTAGGAGCAGTGTTCATATTTATCCCAATGAAACAAAAGCATGTACATTAATCATGGACTACATTCTGTTCTGATGATTCAGTGTTAGATCGATTTCTGAGCTCTGTAATATCTGCAAGTTATAAATCTTTCTTGGCTTCCTCCAGGAAGTTGAAAATTAATATTTATTTCTATATTTGTCAGGAAAACACATGAGTGTTTGAAGATGGGGTGGGATCTTGTTTTTAACTCTATATAATACCTGCAGTTAATCATGGCAAACCACCAGTTTCAATTTGTCAGGGTATTGCTATCATATTCTAATTTTGTATCAACTAAAATAATATATTTCTTTTTGATTGAAATGCCTTTAGAATCTTAGAACAAGCCTTAGGAAAGACATTACTGCTTATGGAAAACATGAAAATTTGAAATATTGTAATAGGTTCTATTTAAATACATTTTTATATGAGAGTAAAATAAGATACTCTGTGGTAATAAGCCTTCACGGAATTGGGCACGTTGGGTTCACCTGTATATTAAAAAAAGTATGTATGTATTAGATGCCTGGCAGCATCTAGTAAAATGAGATCTACATGTGTGAATTCGTGTTATTTAACCCTTGACTTAAAAGTACCACTCATAGAAGTAGAAATGTGAGTGTTAAGGTTTAGCTTATGTACGTATATATCACACACATTTTTCATATTTTAATGACTAGAAATTTGGCAGTGTTACAATTAAATTACATTCATATGGTAGTGCTTTATTTCTTCTCCTTCAGGAAAGCTGTTATTAAATTGCAGCAAATTAGAATGAAAGTATGTAGACTTGAGAATATATGGACTATAATGCATTGGAAAATTCTACGAAGAACAGAATCTAGTATTTCAGTGGTTAGCAATGGGAATTGCATGGTGATAGGCTGGGGTGTCAGAGTTTTGTGGATACAATGTATATTATTTGGGTGATGGATACCCTGAAAACCTCTGATTTCACCACGCTGCAGTGTATCCATGGAACAAAATTAATGTTTACCCCATAAATTTATACAAATATTAAAAAACAAAATGAAATAAATATGAGGCTGCTCTGAATGATGGTTGGTATTTTGCAAAATATTCACAAGTATGTATTTAAGTGTTTGCTAAACATAATACATAAATAAGAAACCACTGCTTTTTAATTATAAGCAGCTTTTCCTTATGAGTTTCTAAGTTGGAGATAGGAAATAGCTGTCACCTCAGAACACAACTCCAGTTGATAGGTAGTGACTAAGTGGGGCAATGTTTTCAAAAGGATTCAAAAACCCTCCCTATGCTCAGTGGGAAACTATCATTTTCCAATAAGTTATGTTTACTGTGGGCAATGGAAAAGGGAGCGGTGGTACCAGTATGAGGCATTTACTGACTCTTCTCCAAGTGCTAATAAGATAGCACATGTCATGTTCAATTTTTTATTGGTCCTGATGAAATATTTAAAAACTAGGTTTACAAATAGATAAAACTTTATTCCTTCCAACTTTATATTTCTGGGACAGGTTTTCAGAGTCTGTTCCTCTTGGGTGTATGTTTATATTATTCATTGCTTTCTAGTCACTGTGCTTGATTCAGACCTCCCTGGAATGGGAAGTAGGCTGACAGGCAGTTTTGCAGTTATGCTTTCCTGATGACTCATTTGTATTTGAAATTTAGTTTTGGTTTCATAAATATAAGACCTAGAATCTTTCTACTGCTACATTTTTTTTTAAACTGCAATCTTAGTCTATATTCTATAATTTGTTGTACCCGTGGCTGGTTTCTCTCTTTTTTTGAAGACTGGTTGATATTTGTGAAAGCAGCATAACATTTGGATATTGGAAATTTCAATTGCAGGATTCCAATCAGAGATCAATGACCTCTTTTAATTCGAATGTATTTATTTTTCTGGACAATTCTTTTCTCTGTTAGGGGATGCTGTACTTAGATGTTTAAGCCTTATGAGAATGTCATAGCTCTTGTTAGGAATCCTAGATCCATAAAATCTGTTCCTCTGTTCCTCCAGACAATTATTATTAATTATTGTTATTATTTTAATTTCTGCCTAAAATTTTAGCCTCAAACAATAATCTGGAGTAATTGATCTTCATTTAAGAGCTTAGATCTTAAAATATGTGTTATCTTGTGGATCAGTGGCATTTTCTGACTTTGAAACAAATTTTTATTTCTGTGTTATTTCTGCATACCTTCCATACAATGCCTTTGAATAAGACAGTGACTGTATTATCTACTAGCTCTCAGATGGCATTTTAGACTATATTTCTAAAATGGGAAACATGCCCTTTGGTAAGATTTAAACTAGTACATAAATCAAGGCCAGCATTTCCTAATGTGGAAGCTGATCTGCCTTAGGAAATATTAATTATAAGAAAATTGATTTAAAAAACTCTTAAAGGTAGTTCTCGAAGTGGAGGATATTAGAGCAACGGATCATCATCCTTCAGTCTAGAACTCTGTCATTCCTGGCAGCTGTTAACCATCTGCCTGCTTTCAACCCATGTGAGAAATGTAGATGAGCACAGGAATTGAGGGTCAAATGAATCTGAGGTCTTTTTTCTTGCAGTTTAAAAAATTAGACTTTACACTATTTTATTATCCAAAAATGACTTTAAGGTAACTCCAGATTTCCTTTTAAGATACTATCATGGGACATTTCACTATCCTTTGAAGTTTTAGAAAAAAGATGGAATTGAGCACTACTGGCTTTTAATCTAAAAGGAGAGGGCATTTATAAAGTGATTTTTTATTTTAATGTTTTCATACCTCACACCGTAAAAGATTTTTTATATAGCTTATGATATCATGGTCCATTCCTCTGAAATATATACATTTAATAGGATTTGTGTGCCTCTTTAATTCTTTAACATTAATTAGGACTTAGTGTGCTGGATCTTTCATCCAAAGATCTCAAAGCATCTTGCATGTCTATATTAGCTGATTATTTTTTCAGTATGTCCCTGTGAGGTAGCTGTTAAGTATTATTCCTTATTTTACAAATGAGGTACAGATGAAGCTGAGAGAGGCATAAGAGACCTGCCCAAAGTCCCAGAGCATGTTAATATTAGAAAAGCAATAAAGGCACAGTCCTCTGACTTGAGAGATTTTCAACCTTTCCTTGGAATATATCCCTAATTCCATTCTAAAATGTTACATTGTCCATGGAACTTAGCATATTATTACATGCTGGTGCTTTAGGAAATTAAAGTGGACTTAAGAATTTAATAAAATATCACTGTGTCTCTATTATACTTTGATTAGCTTTTCAGGGAAATATGTGTGATCAGTGTCCTGTCACACAAAGCTAAGTATTTCCTTTTGCCCAGTCATATGGGGAGCACTGAAAGAGGGCCTCAGAAATAGTAGCCAGAGAATATGGTGACTGCAAGTGTGGGTGACACTAGTGATGATTTTCTTACTGGTGGAGAACCTTGCAAGCTCAGAGGTTTCTCTATTAATGAGCAAGTCATGCATCCTTTAAATTCCTCCAATTATAAAGTCATTGGAATGTTAGTATTATTAGGGGCCTTAGGATTTTCTGAGTAAAACTTCCACACAAAATAGGATTTTGTTTCAAAACATCCTTGACAAATCGTCACATAGTCTCCGTTTGAGCACTTCAGGAGATAAGAAATTGTCCAAGAAATTTTGTTCCACTGGATAACAATTGTAATAACCAATCCACAAATATTTATTGTTATCTATCTATCTATCTATCTATCTATCTATCTATCTGTCTAAAATGAAAGAAATATAAGATATTGTCCCTGACCTCCTCAAGGACCTCGGCCAAGTAACTTGATTTCAGTCTGTTTCCTAATGTATATAATGAGGAACTGGCTTGTTTTGAGGATTAAAGGAATCAAATATAAAGCACTTAGGAAAGAGACTGCTACATAATATATGCCCCAGTAAATATTAGTTCTAATTATTGTCTATGGACAAGATGAGAGAGAGAGCAAGAGTGAGAGCAAGAGAGTGATTGCTTATTACATCTTATTTTGTTTTGCATACTATCATCTTAAATGAGACCGTCATCCATTTTCATTTGAGTGACTGCGGCAGCCTCCAAACTGATCTCTCCATTTCCAGTCTTGGCCTTTGTGACCCATTTTCCACACTGAAGCCAAACTGAACTTAATGCAAGTTTGGGAGGCCGAGGCAGATGGGTTGCTTGAGGCCAGGAGTTTGAGACCAGCCTGAGCAACATGGTGAAACCTCATCTCTACCAAAAAATATACAGAAATTAGCTGGGAGTGGTGGCACACGCCTGTAGTCCCAGCTACTCAGGAGGCTGAAGTGGGAGGATCACTTGAGCCTGGAAGGTGGAGGTTGCAGTGAGCTGAGACTGCACCACTGCACTCCAGTATGCTCCAGTCTGGGTGAATGAGTAAGACCCTGTCTCAAAAAAAAAAAAAAAAAAAGCAAGTCTGAGTGAGCATAATAACCACTATCTTAACATTCATTGCTCTCCATGTACTTCTCTATGAATTAGTTTATTTTAATTTTAACTTAATTTAATTAATTTGTTTAATTTAGAGATGAGGTCTCACTGTGTTGCCCAGGCTAGAGTGCAGTGGTGTGTTTCTAAGTCACTGCAGCCTCCATTTCCCAGGCTCAAGTGATCCTCCCACCTCAGCCTCCCAAGTAGCTGGGACTACAGGTGCATGCCACCCTGCCTGGCTAATCTCTTTTTTGTTTTTTAAACTTTTTGTAGACACAGGGTCTCACCATGTTGCCCATGCTGGTTTCGAACTCCTGGGTTCAAGCAATCCTTCCATCTCAGCCTCTCAAAGTGTTGGGATTATAGTCATAAGCCACCATGCCCAACCTGACTGCTTCTTCAGGCTTGTTTATATCACATATGTCCTCTAACTTTATCCCCAAATTCTGAAACAGACAGTGTTCCAGCTCTCCATGCTGTCTCAGGTATGCTGTGTCAAGGTCTGGCCCAGGCCCCCAGCTTCACTTCCTGCTTGAGCTGTAGCACAAGTTGCCTTATCGGACTCCATTTTGCTTCCTTTCCTCAGGCTATGTTCGACTCATCAGTCAAGGTTGGGTTTATATGCCAACTCCAAGAAGTCTTCTCTGATCCCTTAGGTGTAATAACCTTTATGTCCTTCTTCATCTTTAAACCCAAGAGGCTTGAGGTCAAAGACTATGTCTTGCTCACTGGTCTTTCCCCAGAGTCCAAATCTTGGCACAAGGAAGATACTCACTAAATATATATTGAATGAATAACAATACACAGCAGTGTGGAACAAATGTTCAGTAGTTCAGAGAAAAAGTGCAAGAAAAGCTACAGAAAGTAGACACTACCTTGATTATGTAGACAGAGAAAAGGTCACATAAATGTGATGCTTTAGCTGAAAACTTTTGCTTGGTCTTTCTGGAATAAAGACATTCAAGTAAACCTCTAGGGCATCAGTTAGACAAACTTTAGTCTTTGTGCCAGAATGCAATCCCAACTGAGCTACTTCCTGGCTATAAAATATTGTATATCTGTAAAATGGATGTTATAGTAACACCTACTTTACAGACGTGTTGAGAGAATTTTTTAGTATGAAATGTGAAACACTTGGCCCAGTGCCTGGCACATAATGGATGCTCAACAACGGGTGTTTGTTACACTTACCATTATCACTTGTACTATATGCCTCAGCTCAATTCAAGGGATCCTTAACTCTTTCAAGGGACAGATTGCATAGATGTAAGCATTTCCTAAGCCTAATGATTGAGAACACATATATCCCTGGTTCACTAGACTCCTGTGTTAGGGTTTGGGATTGAGAGGGGAGACTTGGAGAAGATGGAGGGAGGGTGGAAGATGTGAGGAGAAAATGGGAGGGAAGTGAAAAAAATCACTATGTATCCATCTCAGGCAGGCAGCAGATATAGAATTGTTTATATTAAATGAAAAACCACCTGTAATTCAGACTTTTTTTTCTTTTTTCTATTTTTTTGATACAGGGTCTCACTCTGTTGCCCAGGCTGGAGTGCAGTGGTACAATCTTGGCTCACTGCAGCCTCAACCTCCAGGGCTCAAGTGATTCTCCCAACTCAGCCTGTTGAGTAGATGGGACTACAGGCATGTGCCACCACACTCACCTAATTTTTATATTTTTTGTAGAGACGAGGTTTCGCCATGTTGTACAGGCTGGTCTTGAACTCCTGGGCTCAAGTGATCCACCCACCTCAGCCTCCCATAGTGCTGGGATTATGGGCGTGAGCAACTGTGTCTGGACAATATTTTTATTTTCTTTCAAAGCTCATGAGAATGTTTTCATGAGAATGGAGATGTTAATGCAGAATATTTTGATGTTCTTAATCCTGCTAAGTTGGGGACCAACCTGAGTCCATGGAAGGCCTATAAATGTCTTCTGGTTCAGGTCAGCAATGCCAAACTTCATACTTGCACTTGTCTGTTTTTGAGGAAAGGGACCATGGTATTAAAGGTTTCCATGCTCTAACAGAGGTAAAGAAACATTGTTGTTTTTGTGCTTTCTCCAGTCAGAACTAAGGCAGTGAGCTACATCTCTGAGTAATAGAGGCATGTTTATTAATAAAAGACCCCTTAATACATTTGGTGACTGTAGAATATCATGATT
The DNA here is from genome assembly GCF_006542625.1 of Nomascus leucogenys. Taxonomy (NCBI): domain Eukaryota; kingdom Metazoa; phylum Chordata; class Mammalia; order Primates; family Hylobatidae; genus Nomascus; species Nomascus leucogenys. The sequence continues at coordinate 64,780,048 of NC_044391.1, forward strand.
CAACAAAAAAAGTCTTTATCTTATATTCCTATTTCTCATTATAATAAAAAAGAGTTTCCTAAGTGATTTTAAGCCTAGCATTTGATGATGGCCAAAATTTTTTTCCCGTAGAATAACTTTTGTGCAATCTTTAAGCTTTGTTATTTTGGAGGATCAGAGATTGGAAAGCAAAACCAACAAACATGCAAATAAACAACATCAACAAAACAGTAGTAAAATCCAGGATTTTGTTTATTAGCAATAGTTACATGGTCCAAACATTTTATATAGTTTTTTCTTTTTTATCTAGTAGTGTATTTTGTAGCTACTGTTCCTTTTCAATTAATTGAAAGAAAGGTTTATAATTATCCTTTTCTCATAGTGAATATATATGCTCAGGAGAAATCATGTTTTGCATTTATTTATTTAACATATTATGTTTGATGGAAAATGGTCTTCGTTGGAATGGGAAGAGGAATTGCGATGGGAGATGAAGGAGGAAGTGAACTTTTGATGAGTGCCTATTGTGTGCCAGAAGCACTACATGTGATAATGAGAATATCATGTGTTATCTCATCCAATCCAACAGCAATCTTATATGTCAGAAGCATTATCTTTATTATAGGTGAGAAAATTGAAGCTTCAGAAATTAAGGAATTCGGTTGGGCGTGGTGGCTCATGCCTGTAATCCCAGCACTTTGGGAGGCTGAGGCGGGCAGATCACAAGGTCAGGAGATCGAGACCATCCAGGCGAATATGGTGAAACTCCATCTCGACTAAAATATAATTAGTCGGGTGTGGTAGCACGTGCCTGTAGTCCCAGTTACTTGGGAGGCTGAGGGAGGGGAATTGCTTGGACCCAGGAGGTGGAGGTTGCAGTGAGCCGAGATTGCACCACTGCACTCCAGCGAGGCTATGTCTCAAAAAAAAAAAAAAAAGGAAATTAAGGAATTTGCTGAAGTCCACAGAGCTTGCAAAACTGGCCTTTAAACTTTGACTCTGAAGCCTGTGGTTTTTTTCCCTCTGAATAGATACCTTTTGTAAAACCTGTTATCTCCTAAAGGTGATTGATTTTAGATGCCTTAGTGTTTACACAGGGATTGACATTGTTGTTACCAGATAGATTGGAACTCTCTCTCCATACTCTTTGAAGCACTGTAAAGAAGCCATCGCTAGTGATTACTTGTCTTCTTGTTTTTTAAAATTTTTATTTCAATAGTTTTTGGGGAACAGGTGGTGTTTGGTTGCATGGAAAAGTTCTTAGTGGTGATTTCTGAGATTTTAGTATATTCATCACCTGAGCAATATACAGTGCACCCAATATGTAGTCTTTCATCTCTCACCTCCCTCCCATTAGATAATGCTAGCTAGTGATCTGGACTTTATATGATCTGTGGAATACTGAATGATCAGATATCACAGGCTATAAGAAAACAGACTAATAATCTGCACATTAGCAAAACAATAACAGTAATATGATAAATTGCCAGATTATAAAATTAACAACCAATGTGATTTTAATGAGTCATCTCTGAAAACTCCTTGTTCTGGAGTTCTGTCTCCAAATAAACTCATATATTCTCTGGACAACTTTCACAGTTACTGTAGAAGTCACAAGAAAGCTTGTAGAACTTTGTCTCATTCCCCTGGATTTTAACTAGGGTTATGTATGAGCCTGTCTTAATGTGTTGCAGAATTTAACCTGAAACAAATATAGGTAATATTTAAAAAAAATGACAACAGAAATCTTTTACTGTTTCATGCTGATTGTAAAAGTAATACAAGCTTATTGAAGAAAAAATATAGAACAAGTAAAACATTTAGAAAAAATGAAAGTTATTCATGATTCTGTTATTCAAGATAAACACAATGTTTTAGTGCATTTTCTTACAGTGATTTTGGTATATATTACACTTTCTAAAGTTGAGATTGTTTCCTAGATACAGTTTTATTTCATTTTCACTTAAAAGTTAATGAATCCATTTTCACTGAAACGCATCATTAAAATTTTAAAGAAATATTATTGGCCGGGGGTGGTGGCTCACACCTGTAATCTCAGCACTTTGGGAGGCCAAGGTGGGCAGATCACAAGGTCAGGAGATCGAGACCATCCTGGCTAACACGGTGAAACCCTGTCTCTACTAAAAATACAAAAAATTAGCCGTGGTGGCGGGCGCCTGTAGTCCCAGCTACTCGGAAGGCTGAGGCAGGAGAATGGTGTGAACCCGGGAGGCAGAGCTTGCAGTGAGCTGAGATCACGCCACTGCACTCCAGCCTGGGCCACAGAGCAAGACTGTGTCTCAAAAAAAAAAAAAAAAAAAAAAAAAAAAAAAAATAAATAAATAAATTTAGTGAATGTCTGTGGGATTTTCTCCCAGCATGATCCTTTCTTCTGTTGTCTACTATGGTTACTATAGGAGCAGCCATCTTCTTATATAACCATATCCCAGTGGCAATCTTTAGTTGGATCAGAGATGGGCACTTGACTCAAAATGAGCTTAGTGGAGCGCTACCTTAGGAAAAAAATTTTAACTTGGAACCTCCCTGGTAGCTGAAGCAGTGGGAACTTTCACTGGGCATATTTGTCGGTGTTAGTAAGAGGAAATTAAGTTGACAATACAGAGAGCAGATATAAGAGTCAGAAAAAGTATCCAGACAGTGCCTGTGATTCCAGTTGTTCTGGAGGCTCAGTCTTAAGTCAGTAGATTCTTTTTGTTGACGCTAGTTTGAGTTGGATTTCTGTGGCATTTTACAAAATGTTCTAATACAGTTGCTTTAGAAGCGTAAAGATTAAAAATCTGAGGCCCTGAGAGATTAGGTAAGCTGGAAAGTGGTAGAACTGACATAGAACCCAGATATATTTGACTCCAAAACCTGCATATGCAACTATTAAGATTCATAGTCTTGAAGCAGAGTATTTCTGGAACTTCTCTCTCCATGTGGTTCTCTCCAACAGAAATAGCAGCAAGAACAGGTGAAATGATGCATAGGTACCTGCTTGTTTTAGTTTTGTTTCCATTTTTCTTCTTATTTTTTTTGGTATAGGGACAGGGGACTTAAGAAACAGTAAGGAGATCTTCCTTTTTTTCTACTTGAATATCTCCACTTCTACTTTCAATATATACCCTGTCCATCAAGTTCAGACTACATATTTAACTGGGACTAGTTATCAGTTTCTTTGCTAAAGGTGACTGGTTTCTTTCTCCTTCTTCCTTTGCATCCTCCAATTCTGTTCCCCTCAAGTTCTAAAAATAAGAACACCTTACGTAGAACACCATATATAGAATCTGTAATTTCTCATTTTCATTATCATCATTACCATTGTCACTGGCATTATATTTACTGAGTGCTTGCATGGGCCTGGCATGAATTAGGCAAATCAATATTATCTCATCTAAGTTTTACTATAAAGCCCTGTAGGCCCACCTCCTCTTTGTCTCCTACTACCATTCTTATTATTGACGTGCCATTGTTGTTAATGGTTCTCTCCATTTTATATAAGAGGAAACTGAGCCTCAGAGAGCTTTTCTGACCTTTCCCAAGATCACATACCTAGTAAGTGGTGATGCCCAGATGTGAATCCAGTTCAATCTCCTTTTAAAGTTCATGCATGCACTCATGCTAATATTACTGCTTATGCCAGATTTTGTGATAGAGCTGGTTCTCACAACTGCATAGGGCAAGAGAGGGAGATAAACAGATAGTGTTCTTACTAGTCTAGTAGAGTGTGTGTGGCTGCTAGGCTAGAAGTCAAAATCAGTGTTTAAAGCGCTATGGAATCAATTAGGGAAGGTAAGATCTATAGCAAAAATCCCTCACAACTGGTGCAATACCTAGATTATTTTGTAGATAGGATAGTGGTTCTGCCTGCAAGCACAGGACTTAAATTACTGCTTGGGAATTACAGAAACAAGATCATCCAGACATTGGCAGAGGGAAAGGCAAGGACTGGAAATGTTGTCAGGGCTCCCGTCAAGAATATAACTTTCTTTTAATTAGTGTTATTGTAGTTTATCTTTCTCTATCTATTTACGTTTAATCTATATGTCTTTATATTTAAAGTGGGTTTCTTGTAGACAACATATATTTAAGTCTTGGTTTTGGATACACCCTGATAATCTTTCTTTTAATTGTTGTTTCTATATCATTGACATTAAAGTGACTATTGATATAGTTAGGTTAATATCTACCATATTTGCTACTGTTTTCTATTTATTTATTTTGGATATATCACATTTTATTTAAGAAATCAATTCCAGATGAAGTGTAAGTCTAAATGTGTAGGGTAAAATAATACAACTGGAAAATTAAAACACAGGAAATTATTTTCATGATTTTGAGTATACAGTGATTTCTTTACTAGAACTCCAACAGCACTAATAATGAAAGAAAATATTTGATAAATCGGACTACATTACAACTTGAAACTTCCCTTCATCAAGGGACATCATTAAGTGAGTGAAACAGCAAGCCAGGAAGTAAGAGAAGATATTTGCAGTATATGTATCTAACAACTCAAATTTAGAATCAAACAAATCAGTAAGAAAAAAGATAGACATAGAAATATGGTCAAGAGACTTAGCAGGCACTTCACAAGAGAATATTCAAATACTCAAACACATGAAAACACATCTTAATTGATCATCAAGGAAATACAGATTATAACCAAAACACAGTACTACAGTTCACTCACTAGGAAGGCTAAAATGAAAAAGACTATTTCAAATGTTGCAAGGATAAGGAAACCCTCATACACTGCTATTCGGAATGTAAATTGGTACATTTTGAAAAACACTTTGGCAGTTTATAAAGAAGGTGAAGATATGTCAATATTCTAGTCATTCCATTCCTAGAATGCTAGAATGCTGCTGTATGTTATTTTTCTTGATCTGGATGATAATTACAAGGATGTTCACTTTGTAATAATTCACTGAGCTTTACACTAAATACTCCTGTTTGTGTGTCATGCTTCCATAAAGGTTTCTTTTAAAAATGCATATAAATAGAAAAAACTTTCTTGTGACCGGGAGGCTAAGTGCTATGTTTATTCTGACTGAGCTATTACAGTTATTAAATGCTTTTGATCAAACCAGAAAAATATTATACATTTAAATAATTATGAAGAAAAATTAAAATTTCTTAAAAATCCCACTTCTAATGATGCAGATGGTTTTTGTTTGTTTCAGACAGAGTCTGGCTGTGTTGCCCAGGCTGGAGTGCAGTGTTACAATCTTGGCTCACTGCAGCCTCTCCCTCCTGGCTGAAGTGTTCCTACCACCTCAGCCTCCCAAGTAGCTGGGACTCCAGGCACACGCCACCACAGCCAGCTAGTATTTTTGTCATTTGTTTTTCTTTTTTTGTAGAGATGGGGTTTCACCATGTTGCCCAACCTTGTCTCAAACTCCTGAGCTCAAGCAGTCCACTCGCCTCAGCCTCCCAAAGTGCTGGGATTACAGATGTGAGCCACTGTGCCCGGCTGGATATAGATGGATTTTTGAAATTAGTTCATACCATGAATTAATATTAGTTATTTCCAGAATAAAGCTTGGCTCACCACCAATTGTATCTCTACTTCTTATTTTCAGAGATGGTATGTTAATGGGAATGAAAGGAATTTTCTTATAATAATAAGGTCATTCAAAATTTTAGATTTCCTTTAGAGTTATATGGCACAAATTAAATCCTGAACTATCATCAATTTTGCTCAATGATCAGCTGACTAATTGTGAAGTCCTTCTTCAGTTCTGTTGAAAGGAAAACACAGGAAATTATTTGCTATGCAGGATTTCCTTCCCAGCCTTTCCTCCTTTCCTGGGCTAGGATGTTTTGAAAGCCCCTTTGGCTCCCAGGAGGCAGTAAACTCTGGGGCAGTGTACCCGGGTAAGCTCAGGGAAGGAGAAAGTGGTGGAAAAGGTTAGTGAAAGGAAGGCAGGAAAGAACCTCCCTCGAGGTTTCTCTTGGATCAGTCTCGGGAAGAAGTACGTATGGAGCTGAGGATTTGAAAATAGATTCCTTTAGAATTCTTCATGCCCACTATTCCCAGGACAGTCTTTGTGTACTCCCAGAGGCAAGTGACCCTTGTTTGAAGACAGCTGATTAAGGACTTCTCAGCAGTTGCTCCCCAGACTGCATCTGCAGAGGCCTCTCTGGGTCTTAAACACCTGTGCAGCTGCTGACTTGCAGGGGCTGGGGAGCTGCAGGCCCCAGAGGTGAGGACTCTCTGAAACCACTAGAGGGAGCCCCAACTTTCTCAGTGGACTTTGGACAAGCCTGGGCAACTGGGCTGAGTCTTCCTCATCACACTGTCAACTGTACCTCCGGGACACTGGAAGGATCTAGCCCTTGCTCACCTCCAGAATTAAGCAAGGGCTAAGAGTGCTCAGAGAAAGTTGTATCTCCCTGGAGAGAAGTAGGTCCCTGCACTTCCCTGCTACATCATTTCAGGCTTCTCTGTGACCTCTTCCCGGGTCGGTTTTCAGAGGGGACAGCGTGCAAGATGGGCTGAGTTGCAGAGGGCCAACAGGTAGCAAAGTGGAGGAGACACAGCACTAGAAAAGAGAAAAACCAGTTTACAGAGATGATTCCTGGGTGTTTAGGTCAGTTCCACCCTTAGAGGCCACCAGATCCCAGAGGTCCTCACTATGTATTCAGCTTTGAAGTTGTGGTGACTGATGTGCAAGGGCCCAGAAAAGCAAATGGGAGACGTGCTAGTTCATGAGTTCCTGTTCATGGAGACCCAGAGGTCTTCAAGGAGACCAGGCTTCTGGCAGTCCTGGAGACATCAGGAAAATTAGGAAGACAGGCACTGGAAGCTTCTACCTTGAGGGAACATATGGAGATTTTGTACCCACTCTTAATTATTGGTGCAGATTTGCCAGTTGGATGAAAATAAGGTACATATTAAGTTCACATTTAACCCTAAAATGGTCAGGCCCATCTATTCAGAGAGTGTATTTGGATACCTAGCTCTGGGCCAGCCTTTGGTAGAATTACTGGGCTTCTAAGGCAACCCCTCCCCTCTAGAGAAAGTACACGAGAGGTGCTCTAAGATAGTAGTTCTCAAAGTGGGGTTGCTGGAACATCAGCATACATGAGAACTTGTTAGAAATGCCAGTTTTCTGGCCCTACTCCAGACCAACTGAAGTAGAAACTCTGGGACAGGGACCCACTGATAGGTTTTTAATCAAATTCTGGATTTCAGAAGCTGTTCTAAGAGGACACTGTGAAGTGAGCTTGCAGGGGCTACAAGGAGGAAACAGGATGTGATACCGAAGAAAGGATTTGGACAGGTCGGGAGGCGATATTAGGGGCTAAAAACAAAGTATAATCGAAGACAGATTCACAGCCTGGTTCAGCATCAAGTATATGTGAGCTGGAACAGAGGAGAGAGAGTGGCTAACATCTGGGGCAAGGCGAAGTAAGGCCTTGAGGCTGAAGGAGGGAGTGTGGGAACTTGGAGCTGTTGCAGCTTTACGAGTGGAAGAGTGACATTGTGACCGTTGTATTTGAGAAAAATTACTGAATATGTGGCACAGAAATGTCAAGTTGGGATGTTTTGAGGATTCTGTCTTTCCAGGGAAATTTCCCTGTGTCCATCCTTTCCTGTGACTCTCCTGCTTCAGAATGGGTAGAGGAAGGGCAATCAGACTGTATACAGCGACAAGAAGTGCTTCTGGAGGACATGGCACCCCCTATTAACAGGCCAGCTCTTTCTTAAAGAATTCAGGAGTGAAACCTCTGCTGAGGGGATATCCTGAGAAAATAGGTTTGGAACCCTCCAAGAGGAACAACAAAAAGCCCAGACCATCCTAAGAAGGGATTCCTGGCCTTATAGGAGATAGCCAAGAGAACCCCTGCACCAGGCTTCAACATAGAGAATGCCACCAAAAGAAGGTCTTTACACTCTTGTCACTTACAGCAGAATGGGCCCAAAGTGAAGAAATAAAATTGGAATAACCCCTTTTATGGAAGCTGAGGGCCTCCCTAATGGAGGCCTGGAGATGGGCAGATGCATGGGTACAACCTGAAGAGACAACCCCCTTTAGGGATGAGATCTTCTGCTACCGAACTCAGAGTCCCTCTGAAGTGTCTGCTGCAGCTCTCGGGTTGGGGTCAGTTCCTTTTTGTCATCCAAAGTCTCACCCTGAGATACCCAGAGCCTGAGGATGGACAAGGGAAATCTTTCTAGGCATTGCCTAGCTCTTCCTCCCTACTTCATCCCTAACTCCCAGCCCTGGAGCAGAACTGCTTCCCAAAGCTGACCTGGCCTCCTTCCCTCCCTCCTTTCCCTGGGTTGTCCAGATCTAAGGGTGACATTGTCCTTCTACTGCTCTCAAACATGGCTCCCGACCTCTCCCCTCATATCTCATGATTATTGATCCTTGAGAGTTTCCCTGGCTCGCTGTCCCTTCTTCCTTCTACACCAGTGTCCCTTGTCTGAACCCACAGTGGTAGCGGGGAGCGGGCAGCATGGATGGAGAAGAGGAAGGCAAAGAAGACAAGAATGAGAATGGGAGGGTTTTGCTGTTGAGCCAGGGACAGGACTTTGTAGGTGGCTCCCTCCTTTAAATGAGAAACAGCTTCCTCCCCAACGTGGTCATTGCCATGCCCACCTACCTGCCATTTACTGTTTTTCAAGGAATAAAAAGGAGGTAGCAAGGAGGGCCTTTAACTTACTTGACAAAAGACTAGGCCATCATTCCTTTTTGTTTATTCTTTTCTCCCCAACCCTGCCTCCATTCTCAGTTATTGTGTCCATTCTTCTGGGAACAGTGAAACATAGTAACACTCGCTAGGCCCTGCCTCTGGGCCCCTCCTCCTCTACCGCCCTGGGAAAATGGAAGTGGCAAAGTGGTAGGAGCAGGATTGGCTTGTGGCAGAGGGAACAAGGCAATGAAGGAGAAAGAGGTTTCTTGGGAGTGGAGAAAGAGCTGGAAGAAACTTTAAAAAGTCCATGGGTAGAAGCCATGTCATTGTCTGCTGGGAGGGAAGGGTGGAGACCTGAGTCTAGCACAGGGTAGGCTTGACCCACTCACATGCTCTTGTGCCTCAGCCACCGCAAACAATGGGATTCTGCTGGAATTCCTGACTTCCAACCTCAGTCCTCACAAATGCACACAGGTGGAAAAAGCCTGCAGTCCTCTGCTCTCACAGACCCTTTCTTGTCTTTCTCCGCTCAGCCCATCTTCTCTGGGAGACTGAAATATGAACCCACACCCCGTCACACTTGGTTCAGGTCTTCAGTTCCATCTCTGCCTGTGGGATCTGGAGTTGGAGCATTCCGCCTCTTCACTCTGTCCCATGCATGAATAATCTGTCCATTTCTCTAGTTCCTGAGCTTTTGTATGCTGTCTTTCTCTTGTGTCCTCAGAAAGGCAATGGAGTTTATGTCTCTTAGCCATGTGCTGAGGAGGTGGTGGGCAGATAATGCAGTAGAATGACATCTTTCTCCTTTATCTCATTTTGCCATTTCTTTCCTTACTGCCCATGTATGTCTCCATGGACATATGTTTTTTCTCGTTTTCTAAGATGGCAAGGAAATGACGTGAGTAGTCAGGATGCATAGGGAATGTGGCCCTGGGAGACTGTGTCAGAGGGCTGAAAGGGCAGACTAGGCACTAATGAGTCAGTCAGAAGCCCTGACATCCTGATCCTGTTCTACAACCTCAGGGATGAGAATATGCTTCTTCCTGGAGCCCTTGTATTCAAATGATGGTGGAGTATCTGAACTTGGAATAACAAATCTCAATTCTCTGTTTCTGCTCAGACACATCTAAAGGTAATCATTTCCTGCCACCTGCCATAAATAATTGATCTCAAATAGAACCATGTTTCCTGCTTTCGAACCCTGCTGGTAATGATGCCAGTGTAGATGGACCTGCATGATAAGCTTTGAAGCTAACAGGGATTATAACAGGGGTAAGCAGCTTTGGGAAAATGGAGTGCTCTTTTGCTGACTTGTTTTTGGGGACTTTGCTGATTCTCATGAGGAGCAATAACTGCTGGGTCCATTGATCTAGTACATCCTTGAATTTCTGAGTTAACTTCCTTTCTTTCTAAAAGCTACATGAATACATTCTTTGGAATGGTGGTATGCTAGCAGCTATCCAGGATGCTAGCAAACATGGATTCACACAAAGAGAAGGGAGCCCTCTGCAGGAAGCTGAATTTCCCCTTTTAGTTTCAAGGGCATAATCTCAGATCATTGTAGGGATGATGGTGGGGCAGTCATAGTCTCCAGCCTTTGGGAATATAATGAGATCCTTTCCTCCCAGATGACTTCCTCCTCTTGGCTTAGCACTTTCATTCTTTTTAGTGGCCATTTTATACAGTCACCTCTTTCCTCTTTCATTTCCACTTTATTGGCTTGAGGATGCACCTAATAGCATAAATATCATCTATAAAAATTCCACCCCTAGCCATCACCTCCCCTCCATTTTCAGGAATCTCAAGTTGGGGGTTTCTAGTATATTTTGGTTTTGTTACTCATGGGCAGTATACCTAGCTGAATTGCAACATCAGTGTATTGTTTCAGGCTGACTAGAGAGGAGCACCTCCAGAAAGAAATATCATGCAGAAGGCTACCATTCTGACCATTATTAGTGGGCCTAAATACCAGCTAGAAATGTGGGAAAACTCATTAATGAAGGATGCTTAAAAGCTGGACAAGTAGACAAAGCTTATTTTCTAATAACTAGCTGAAAGAAGAATGAAGAACGTTCCAAATGTTTAGGAAACATCTACTGTGGCCAGTCATTGTCAGGCATGCTCACATGTGTGCATTTAATTCTCACAGTAGCCCTAGGAAGTAGGAATTATTATGCTCATTTTACAAATTTGAAAACAAGATTAGAACGGATTCTTGGTAGGAAAAATACCTGATGACCTCTGTTTCACGTAAGTGAACATTGGCCATTTCTGGGTGATTTGGTAACAAAGTTTTGTTTAATGTCTAAATTTAACATGAAATGTCATTTTCATTAAAAAGTACAATTTTATGAAATACTAAATATATAGAAGCCTTGGCCAACATTATAAACCAGGATCTGACATAAATCCATACCTTCCAACTTCCTTTGACATCACAGTATCTTTTCATAAGAAATAGTCACTTTGGCCAATAGGGAAAAGAAGAAAACGAATAACATCAGAAAACAATTTCCATCCAGCCTTGCTCTGACTGGGGTCACATGCCTTATTTTGCTCTGACACTTCAGGATGTTTCCTCCTGGTATTAACTATGCACCAAGGCTAAGAGGTCACAGGGCTGTCCTTGCCATTCTCAATAAATCAGTTTTGCAAAATCTCCAGGTCTTCTTGCAGAGTATTCAGACATAGAGGGTGTTATAGGTGATATAGTTTTGCTATGTCCCCACCCAAATCTCATTTTGAATTGTAACTCCCACAATGCCCATCTGTTACAGGAGAGACCCAGTGGCAGGTCATTGAATCATGGGGGTGGGTCTTTACCATGCTATACTCATGATAGTGAATAAATCTCACAAGATTTGATGATTCCGTAAGGGGGAGTTTACCCTGTACAAGCTCTCTCTTTTTGCCTGCTGCCATCCGTGTAAGACATGGCTTTCTCCTCCTTACCTTCTGCCATGATTGTGAGGCATCCCCAATTATGTGCAACTGTAAGTCAATTAAACCTTTTTTTCCTATATAAATTACCCAGTTTGGAGTATGTCTTTATCAGCAGCATGAAAAGGGACTAATACGTAGGGTTGTAGCGGATCAGCTATAAAGATGAGCCTCCCTTTAGGCCCTGCAGCAGTATGGCACCAGTTTGAAAGCCTCCATCCAGTCCACATAATGAAAATCAGAAAAAGAACATTCACCACTTATCTTTGCTTTCTACAAAGAAACAGATACCTGGTTGAGGACCAAGACTGCCTTCCTCTTCATGTCCTTTTATATGTCTGTGTAGACAGAGTCAGCAAGAGGAGAGATATGAAGTGCTTGCAATGTACCTAGGTCTGTCCTTGCATCCAGACATTCCCTTGCTACTTGTAATTCCTTGACAGAAGACATTGTGGTAGTGGGTACTCAGGAGAGAAGCAACTAGAATGGGGCACTTCTCCCAAGGCAAACATTGAATCCTCTCTTGCTGTTACAGAGTAAAATTCCCTGAGGCCTGGGCTTGGTTTTCCATGCAGATTGATTGATAGCTATTAATACTGTCTGTAATTTAGTAATTCTCTATGAGCTCCCTTGAGAGGTCCCAAGTACTCTTATTTTCCATCTCTCCTCACAAAGAATCAATAATGAAACTAAGTATTGACCATTATATTTGTCGAGCACATGATACCTGAAGAATTTAGATGGCTGGGGGTGGGGAAGATTTGAATAACCAGATACGTACATACAGATAGATAGGTAAAGATATCTCATAGCTCCACTTTCATTTTTTTTGTTTATAAAATACTCCTTATGTGTAAGTCTTGTGCTAGGCACTGAAGACACAATGCTGAATAAGACAGCGTAGATTCCTTTTTGTGAAGCATAAGATGTATCCCTCTCAAATGTTCTACTGATGACAGTCTTCTATCATTAGAAGTGTCATAATTTTGTATTCTTTCATCACTTCTGAGGTCAAGCTTTACATGGTAACTTTCCTCAGTTTAGAGACGTACTTGTTTTCTTACTTTTTAGATGTTTGTCCTAGAGTTTGCAGTATACATTTACAAGTAATACAAGTCCCCTTTCAAATAACACTATACCACTTGATGGGTAGTGCATGTACCTCATAATGACAAAATATTCCTAATTCCTCCCTCTCATCCCTTGTATAATTGCTATCATTTGTTTTACTTATACAAAACTATACCTAAGCATATACATATGAGCATACATAATCAAATATGTTTTTGCTCTTATTTTGAACAGATTGTCAGATTAAGAATAAGAAAAAGAAGTTTTCATTTTATGTTCATTTATTTCTTGAGGATGCACCTTTTTTCTTTATGAAGATCAGAGTTTCTGACCTGTATCATTTCCCTTGTCCCTGAAAAAGTTTTTTCTAACATTTCTTGCAATATAGGTCTACTGGCAATAAATTTCCTCTTTTTTTTCTTGTCTAAGAAAGTCTTTGTTTCTCTTTCACTTTTGAAAAACAATTTCACAAGACACAGAATTCTAGCTTTTTTCAAGAAAAAAAGTGAGTTTCTTTCTCTCAACCCTTTATTACAATAGTCCCTCCTATCTGTAGGGGATACATTCTAAGACTTCTAGTAGATGCCTGAAACTGAGGATAGTACTAAGCCCTCTAAATAGTATTGATATGGTTTGGCTGTGTCCCCACCCAAATCTCATCTTGAATTGTAACTCCTAGAATTCCCATGTGTAGTGGGAGGGACCCAGTGGGAGGTAATTGAACCATGGGGGCTGGTATTTCTGGTGCTGTTCTCGTGATAGTGAATAAGTTTCATGAGATCTGATGGTTTTGTAAAGAGTAGTTCCCCTGCATAAGCTCTCTCTTTTTGTCTGCTGCCATCCATGTAAGTCATGACTTGCTCCACCTTGTCTTCTGCCATGATTGTGAGGCCTCCCCAGCCACGTGGAACTGTAAGTCCACTAGACTCTTTTTCCGGTATAAATTACCCAGTCTCGGGTATGTCTTTATCACCAGCATGAAAATGGACTAATAAAGTTGTAGCTGATCAGCCATAAATACAGGCCTCCCCTTAGGCCCTGCAGCAGTATGGCACCAGTTCGAAAAGCCTCCATCCAGTCCACATAATGAAAGTCAGAAAAAGACCGTTCACCACTTATCTGTGCTTCTTACAAAGAAACAGATACCTGGACGAGGACCAAGACTGCCTCCCAGATTGAATGATAGCTGTTAATACTGTCTCTAACTTAGTAATTCTCTGTGAGCTCCCTTTAGAGGGCCCAAGTACTCTTACTTTCCATCTCTCCTGACAAAGTATAAAGAATAAGTCTTGACTGTTATATATCTGTCAAACACCTGATACTGGAAGAATTTAGATGACTGAGGGTGGGGAAGCTTTGAATAACCAGATACATACATATAGATAGATAGGTAAGGATATCTCATAGCTATACTTTCATTTTTTTTGTTTATAAGATGCTTATTATGTATAAGTCTTGTGCTAGGCACTGAAGATGAAATACTGAATAAGACAGCTTAGATTCCTTTTTGTGAAACATAAGATCTGTCCCTCCCAGATGTTCTATTGATGACAGATTGCTATCATCGAATGTCTCATAATTTTGTATTCTTTCATCACTTCTCAGGTGAAGCTCTATGTGGTAACTCCTCAGTTTAGAGACACTGGACATGGCTTCCTTCTTCTGTGGCTTTTCTGGTGTCTAAGAAGGCTCAATCGCCTACTGAAGTTTCTTCTGCATATGATACAAGTATAAGGCAGTTCACCTGTGTGGGTTCTCTGGTGTTTAATAAGGTGGAAGTTCTGAATGAATCTTTTTCCGCATTCATGACATTTAAAGGACTTCTCTCCCATATGAATTATTTGGTATGTGTGTAGATTTGTGTCATGACTAAAGCTTTTCCCACACCATGAGCATCTATATGGTTTTACTCCTTGATGTGTCATGTAGCGCTTACTAAGATCTGAACTCCATCTAAACCTTGTGTCACATTAGCGACACTTACAGGTTTTCTGTTTACTTAATAAGATCAGGGCTAACTGAAGCTTTTCCCACATTCCTGACATTTAAAAGGTTTCTCTCCTGTGTGGTGTTTCTCATGGAGACACATAAGTTTTGGAAGCTCTTGTTTACAAGTGGCAAGTTTCTTTACTTCCTTGGAAAAGCTCAATGCTGTTTCTGTACCTTGTGTATATCACCATGATTTTCCCTGCCTGTTGTTTTCTGGGCAATTGCATTGTGGTCTTTTTTGATATTTTGCATCCTAGCATTTGTATTTCTGATGCAGAAACCGATACAGGATGATCATTTCCAGTGTCATATTTTAGCTTTAACCCTAGAGAGATGACAGTTTCATAGATACTCTGCATTACAACATTGTATTCTCAGGAGGATGCAATAATTGACATTCTTCCTCAGAAAAATACACAGCCACTTCTTCAAATGTCAACAAACTCTGGGACTCAGGCAGGATGAGCTGAGATGCCATCTTCCAGTCTTTGGTGCTTTTCTGCTCAGAACGGGCTAAAACCTGTCGAGCATACACAACTCTTTCATATACAGGCTGGGTTTCTTTGTGAGTATTCCAGCCCAGCTGTTCTTGTAGTACCCATGTATATTCCAGCATTCTTTCTGGAACACACCCTTTGGTTGGGGCTTTGCTGGTTTACACTTGAAGTCTGGGGCCACTGCTTTTCCTCCCAGGAGCACTGCCTTCTCTCCCAGCTCATGGGCTGTGACCTTATTCTTTGTTTGACCAGGTTCTCTTTGCAAGTGTTTCACCAGGACCAGAGCCTGTTTTGACATTCTGTAGATGATGCTTCTGCACCCGGTTGTGGGTATCCTTGTGCAAAATGGTCAGGAACTGCTCTAACATCAGTATTTCCAAGATCTACTCTTTTGAGTGGATCTCTGGCCTCAATCACTGATGGCATAATTTCTGAAGTAGGCTGATAGCCTCTGGCATTCCAGTTGCTTCATTATATCAGAAGGTCTGGAAGTGCCTATGAGCACCCTGAGGCCGAGATACCCTATTTATGTAGTGTATTTCTTACTGGGACTGGAGTTCTCTTTCACAGACCCATTAGTCTCCCACATAGCCCCCATCTGGGGGTTCAAGTATACATCTGCCTTCAGCTCTCATCACTGTTTGTTCTAGGAACAGTTTTAACCCTGCGTGTGACACTGACACCCACCTGGGGCCACTTCTGACAAATGAGGGTGCATCAGGTTTGGTACAACATCAATGAGTAGATCTTCCTAAGATCACTTCAGTCGGCTCTGGCTTCCCTGGAGGCCACTTTCCTCTTCCTCAGCTTGACTACTGTCTGTTGCTGTGTCTCCTTGCTGCTGTGGGTATTGAAGCTCTCTGTTCCTGTGCCACATGGGGAAGCAGTATCAGGAAAGTGCACTATGCCTGGCAAGTGAAGCTCCAAGATTTTGGGAGCCTTGGAAGGGGCCCTGGAAGATCAGTTTTCCCATTCTATCCCTCCACCTCCCAGAGACCTTACCTGGATTCACTATTCCTTGGTCGATGTCTGTCTATTTTCTCTTTATTGCCCTTGTTCTTTGCCTCTGTTTTTGTGTTTCACACTTTTGCTGCCTTTTGTGGTTTAAATTGAGTATTTTATATGATTTTGTATTCTCTCCTTAGAATATTACCATACTTGTTTTCTTACTTTTTAGTTGTTTGTCCTAGAGTTTACAATATACATTTATAAGTAATCCAAGTCCCCTTTCCAATAACACTGTACCACTTGATGGGTAGTGCATGTACCTTGTAATAAGATATTCCTAATTCCTCCCTCTCATTGCTTGTATAATTGCTATCATTCGTTTTACTTATACAAAACTATACCTAAGCATACACACATGAGCATACATAATCAGATACATGTTTGCTCTTGTTATTTTGAACAAATTGTCAGAGCAATTAAGAATAATAGAAACAAAAGTCTTTACTTTACCTTCATTTGTTCCTTCACAATGCTCTCCTTCATGAAGATTGGAAGTTTTGACCTATATCATTTCCCTTGTCTCTGAAGAACTTTTTTCTAACATTTCCTGCAAGATAGGTTTACTAGCAACAAATTTTCTCACTTTTTTCTTGCCTAAGAAAGTCTTTTTCTTTCACTTTTGAAGAATAATTTCAGAGGGTAGAGAATTCTAGGTTTTTTTCTAGAAAAAAATGAGTTCCTTTCTCTCAACCCTTTATTGCAGTAGTCCCTCCTATCCGTAGGGGATACACTCTAAGACTTCTAGCAGATGCTTGAAACTGAGGATAGTACCAAGCCCTGTATATACTATTGTTATGGTTTGGCTGTGTCCCACCCAATCTCATCTTGAATTGTAACTCCCACAATTCTCATGTGTAGTGGGAGCGACCCAAGTGGAGGTAATTGAATCATACATAGAGGTCTTTCTGTCGCTGCTCTTGTGATAGTGAATAAGTGTCATGAGATCTGATGGTTTGATAAAGAGGAGGTCTCCTGCACAAGCTCTCTCTCTTTGCCTGCTCCCATCCATGTAAGATGTGACTTGCTTCTCCTTGCCTTCTGTCGTGATCGTGAGGCCTCCCCAGCCATGTGGAACTGTAACTTAATTAAACCTCTTTTTCGTGCCAGTCTTGAGTATGTCTTTATCAGCAATGTGAAAATAGAGTAATATAAATATATTCCTTACTATACATACATACATATGTATGACCAAGTTTATTTTATAAGATAGGCACAGTAAGATATTAATAATATTAATGAAATAGAATAATTGTAACAATATACTGTAATAAAAATTATGTAAACATAGTTTCTCTCTCAGAATATCTTATGGTGTTATACCAAACTTCATTTTGTTGTCTGTTCTCTGATAAGTGAGAAGGCTATTAAGTGACTATATACATTTATAGCATCTAAACATATACACACTGGACAAAGAGATGATTCACTTCCCAGGAGGGATGGAATGGGATGGTGTGAGACCTCTTCACACTACTTAGAATGGTGCATAGTTTAAAACTTATGAATTATTTATTTGTAGAATTTTTCATTTAATATTTTCAGACCACTGTTGACAGAGGGCAGCTGAAATTGTGGAAAGTGAAACCGTGGGTAAGGGGGACCACTGTATTTCACCCCAGTCTCTTTTTATTGTGTGGTTTCTGAGGTGAAGTTGGATATATGTCTTATCTTTTTTCCTTTATATGTAAGGTGGTTTTTTCCCTCTGGTTTTTTTTTAAGATTTTTTTCCTTTGATTTTCTGCAGTTTGAATACAATATGCCCAGGTGTTATGTGCTTTTTTTGGTACTTGTTCTGCCTGGTGTTCTGTGAGCATCGTGGAGCTGTGGTTTGTTGTCTAACATTAATTTGGAAAAATTATCAGTCATTGTTGCTTCAAATATTGTTTCTGTTTTTTTTTTTTTCTGTTGCTTCTTTTTCTGATATTCCCATTACACATAGTTATACCTTTCACGGTTAACCCATGGTTCTTATATATTCCTTTTTCTTTTCTTTTTTTTTTTTTTTTTTTTTTTTGACGGAGTCTCGCTCTGTCGCCAGGCTGAGTGCAGTGGCGCAGTCTCGCTCACTGCAAGCTCGCCTCCAGGTTCACCATTCTCCTACTCAGCCTCTCCAAGTAGCTGGCTACGCACCGCCACACCCGCTAACTTTTTGTATTTTTAGTAGAACGGGGTTTCACTGTGGTTCGATCTCTGACTGTGATCCCCGCTCGCCTCCAAAGTGCTGAGATTACAAGCGTGAGCCACCGCGCCCGCTTTTTTTTTCTTTTTGCTTTTTAGTTTTGGAGATTTCTATTGACATATTCTCAAAAACAAAAGTTCTGATTTTTTTTCCTTGGTCATGTCCAATCTATTAATGAGCCCATCAAAGGCATTTGTCATTTCTGATCCACTTGTTTTGATCTGTAGCATTTAAAAAAATCCTTTCTTAGAATTTCATCTTTCTGCTTATGTTATCCATCTGTTCTTGCAAGTTATTTTTTTCGATAAAAGCCCTTAGCATATTAATGATAATTTTTAAACATTCCTGGTCTGACAATTCCAACATTCCTGGCATATGGGACTCTGGTTCTGATATCAGTTCAGTTTTTTCAAACTTGGGTTTTTGCTTTATAATTGTTTTCCTTGTAATTTCTTGTTGAAAGGAGGACGTGATGTACTGGGTAGAAAGAAGTGCAGTAAATAGGCCTTCAGTGGTGCAGTGGTAGGGTGTGGGGGGAGGGGAAGTCTTTTGTAGTCCTCTGATTAGGTATCATACTTTATTTCTTTTTTCTCTTTCTTTCTTGCTTTTTTTTTTTTGGACAGGGTCTCACTTTGTCACCCAGGCTCGTGTCCAGTAGTGGCGTGAACAGGGCTTGCTGCCGCTGCCTTAACCTCCCAGCCTTAAGCGATTCTTCTGCCTCAGCCTGCAAAGTAGCTGGGTCTACAGGCGCACACCACCACACCCTAGCTAATGTTTGTATTTTTTGTAGAGATGGGGTTTTGCCATGTTGCCCAGGTTGGTCTCGAACTCCTGAGGTCAAGTGATCAGCCTGCAGCCTCCCAAAGTGCTGGGATTACAGGTGTGAGGCACTGCGCCCAGTCCAAGTCTCAGACTTTTAATGAGCCTGTGGCCCTGGGCTCTGAACTTCACCAGTGCTTCACAGTTTCTCCCCAACTTAGGCTGGATATGATGGCTAGAGTGGTCTTTAGGTATTTCCCTTCCCCCAGGTAGGTTAGGCTCTGATAAAATTCCAGGAGGTTAGGCTCTGGAGGGCTGGCCTTGCAAAGAACAGAATATCCTTTCTTTCATATTTCAAATGGTTCCTCTTGCCTCCCCACTGCTGAAAGCACAGGGGACTTTTTCTCTGATAGTCGCTGTGAGGACCTGGAGATAAGACTCACAGAAGTGTGAGGGTCCTCCATGGCTGGGTTCCCTGGAGTTTTTAGCTCTCAGACTTGTCCACACCGAGCCTCTATCAGTTTATCAATTGCAGCTCAGGCTTCTGTACCTCAGCATTGGTTCCTGAAGAGGTTTCTGCTCATGAATTCCTCCTTTGGTAAGTTGTGGTTCTCTGTATTTGCCTGTCTGTCTCTCCAATTTTTGGTATAGGGTTTTCCCTACACTGACAGATTTAAGAAGAGTTGTTGATTTTTCAGATCACTCAGCTTTTTGCTTGCTGTTAGGATGGAGTGGCAACTTCTAAGCTCCTGACAGGTTGGACTAGAAACTGGAAGTTGAAAAAGGGTTTGAAACCCAACCAACTTTCAAGGGAGGGGCATAGGGAGAACAATAGACACCTCAGATACAACTGTGGACTAGTGAAGGAAAGACTTGTGTCCTTTTCACGGTGAAGCCTGGGCAGTGGGAAGCCATATTCAGAAGTCCCCCTGTCCCCCGCAGCACAAAAGCAATACAGCTGAAGTGGCTCTAGGTAGATAGGCCATGGCAGGTAGAGGGGCCATGGCAGCCTTACAGAGTTCCAGTCACCCCACTGTGGTGCAGAGAATAACAGAATCATTTTCCCTTTCTCACTGAGGGTGGTATGGACCTGATCCCTCCGCAGACCTGATGAGGCCTTGGGGTTAGGATGAGGGGGATAAGATGAGATTGAAAGATGAGGCCGATGACTGTAGGCCAGGTGCCTGAGGAGCTGAGCTTCTCATGACCTAACATGAAGTGTCTGCTTCCAGAGAGGATATGAGCCCGAGGTAGAAATAGCTGGGGTATGGCCTGAGAATTTCTAACACGTTCCCAGGTGATGCTGATGCTCCTAAATCTGGGATAACACTTTGAAAACCACTGCATTGTTTTCTTCCAAACTTCCTAACCTGCTATTATTTGGTAAGTATAAGTAGATCTATGCATAATCAAAAGATACGTTACACTACCCAGTTCCACAGATGGTGTACTTCCTTGTACTATATGGTTAATCACCTAGATGTAGCAAGGAAAATGAACACTGGTGTCTCCCATCTTTTGGTTACTGCTATTTTTTTCCCCTTGATGTTGTGCTTTTATGTTAACACTTTTCTTTCTTTCTTCCTACATTTTCTTTGTTCTCCTTACTCTGATCTTTCCTTATAACCTCTATTTGTTGTACTGTTTTTTTCTATGTTCTGTGAAATACTGTGATCAGTATGTGAAAATAGTATCATTTAATTAAGCTTAAGGCACACTACCTTGCCTCTAGCCTGAGAACATCACAAGCCTGCTGTAATTTCTATGATTGGCCTCACTTAGGAGATTTTATTTGTTGAGAGGTACCTGAAAAACCTTAGCAAACTCGGTTTAGAAAAAGAAATGGTGGCTACAGTAATAATATATAAATCAGAGATTTGAGACACAGATGATGTATTTACCATAGGAAATTTTTTTCCTCTTTGGCTATTATTACTCGTGCTATCTACAAGATCTGTCCAAGAACAGTGTATCATCTAAAAGAGGGGATGATGGACTTAAAAAAATAAGTGAAAAAGAAAATTTAAATTAGAAGTCTTAAGTCAGTCATTGTATCCATATTGATATTCTTAACTGAAAAAGAACAAAACCCAGGAAGGCTTTTATTTATCAATTCCATGAAGAACATATTTCTTTTGTGTCATGGTGATCAGTGATTTTTGATTTTAAATATATAATATGCTCAAATAAGATTTCTTCTTATTTTTTGGACTTAAAATTTTTGGATTGTGTGATTCTGAGACTTACATGCATACGTTCATCTCATAAGGTGGAAAAGCTTTTGCTCAAATTCTTTTTGTCCATGTTGAAATGAGAATTAAAACCGCTAGAGGGCACTGTGGATAAGCATTTGTAGCAAAGATACCTATAGGAGCTAGAACTTGCCAGAATTTGGTTGTACAGGAAGTCCTCAATTACCCACATGTACTGATCCAAAAATGTGCTTATAAATTAACTCTTAAAAATTCAGGATTCAGAATGTATTTTCCTAATAGAAACAATAAAATAAGTAGTAGTATAATAATTTCCCAAGTTGACCCCTAATAGTCTGTTAAATATATATATGACACAGGTTTGTTTGTTATGTGAAGGTAAGCAATAATAACAAAAACAAATATTATACACCTCATTGAGATATAATGGGATTTACCAAACAACAAATAAGACTATACAACTCATTTAGATATAATGGGATTTAAGAATATTTTGATGTAGAGAGTTTTATTTTGGTGGGAACTGGCTTAATTACAAAAACCCACTAACTTGGAAATATTACAGAGTTACAATCTCTGTGTCTCAAAAACAAGAATAAAACAAAATACCCAGGAATAAACTGTTAATCTGTGGGTCACCCCCGTTGACTGGATTGATAGCACTACCCCCTCCTCCCAACTCCCTTCAGTTTTTAGTGGAGTGGGGTTCATACGGTTCTGCCTCCCCTGCACCCCACCTGGCTGCTTTGTTCTTATGTCCACTACCTCTCACTACTGCTGCTTCTCCTCCTGGTGCTGTTCAGTAGCATGTTTGGCTTCTTTCCCTTTTCTTTAAAGGCAGCCAGATATCCAGCCAGTCCCAGCCTCTGGGTGAAGCCATTCCTCCTAGTTCCAAGCTAGCAAGGGTAATTTAGCACTGTTCGCTTGCAGACCTAACTTTGGGAATTCACTCAGTTCACCTCCCAGGTGGAAACGGGACCATCCCTATGGCCACAGCAGAGTCTCCCTTTCTCCCTGTGTCCCACCTGCCCTAGGAATGGTTCCCCTTTCCTCTTTCTTTCTTCAGCTTTCTTCCTCCAAACTTAATTACTGTTTTGGGATTATTTAATTTTTTTTTTCTCTAGGGCTTTCACTACGTAAGTCTACATTTCAATCAATGAGTGTCTTAAACTAGATAGGAAATAATACATGACTTGACAGTTAATTCTTTGCCCTGATTTCTTGCCACACTTCCCTTTGTTCTTTAGTGGAAATACAAAGTCACAGTTTTCTTTCATCTTTTAAGAGCTAATGGGGATGAAGGCAGAGGTCAATGGTGAACAGAGTGCCTGAAGGTTTGTGGATGATGCAAAGTATTGGGGGAGTACCCTGAGCCCCACAAACCACCTTTATAATTTAGGTTGCATCAGTATTACCTGGGTGCCCGCCAAAAATACAGATTCTGTGAGGTGTTAGGTGGGACTCAGAAAAGTGCATTTTAATTAAGTATCGTTGATGATTCTGATGAGTGTTATTCTGGCCACAGATATAAATTGATAAATTATATAATAGTCCCTCCATCCTTAAGCCTCCTTTCAGGCAAATGTGTCATGGACTTTAGAGTGTTATCTTTTGTTTATGGGTTTTTGTTTTAAGGTGGCAAATGTGTCACTATCACCAAGGAGATGGGAAAGGTATGATTAGTTGGATTTTGGATGAGGTTGTGAAAAAATAATGTTTAGTAAAGATGAGGATCAGTCTGATCTGCTCATTTAGGAGGATACATGTAGTATTTCCACCTACACTTTTCACAAAAGGAGAAAGCATTATTTATGAAGCCTGTGTGTTTGTGTGTGTGTGTGTGTGTTTTAGGTGATAAATAATTGAAAGTAAAGGTTGGCATCACTATGCCATATCAAGCTTTTCCTTTTCTTTCTTTCCTTTTTTTTTTTTTTTTCGGTGATGAGGAGACAGATGGTATTTTTTTCTATAGATGCCAAAAAAGGAAAACACCCAAACCCACCAAGTCTCACAGTTGTGGAAAGAAATCTTACATGATCTCTAAAAGCAAGGATCGGATTCTGCTGGCGCTCCTCTTATCCCAAAA
Organism: Nomascus leucogenys; assembly: GCF_006542625.1. NCBI lineage: Eukaryota > Metazoa > Chordata > Mammalia > Primates > Hylobatidae > Nomascus > Nomascus leucogenys. Next base: position 64,803,415 of record NC_044391.1, read on the forward strand.
GACTGGGGACCATGAATCACTTGGAAAATAGCTTTGTGTATTCTGAGTGCTTGTCACTGGATTGGCTAACTAGAGGGGTTTTTAGCTGAAACCAGGGCTTTCTAAGTATGCACTTGATAAGCATGTAAGAAGTAAGAACGAAATATATCCAGCTGATTAATAATGATATATTTCAAATATACTGGTGTTTAAATGGATATTAGACACTATGTTACCCTCTCCACCACTTCAAAATATTATACCATTTTAGGCTTTATAGTCTTTCATGACATCAAAGGTAATGTTATTATTTAAATAGAATAAGGACATCTGTTTTAGAAAGAGACAACAGGTTCTTCAATGTGTGTTTTGGCTAGGCAAATGATAGCAAAAAAACCTCTGATGCATCATTTTTAAATAGATCATTGAAATGACAGAGTTTTGATTTTTTCAATGTTCTTTTTAACATCTGACAAGTCTAAGTACTTCTATCTACATAAGTCACATACTAATTAGTAATTAACCACTGTTATTTAATTAGACTATCTAGTTGGTACATCGTGCATTAATCACTCCCAATTTGGTATGTGCTGGCTGCTCTTGGTGACTAGGCCACTCTGCTGGGGTTCATTTCATGCTGTGTGTTGCAGCTGTGCCCAGACACAACCTTTTTCTGCCTTTGTCTTGAAATTAGATAAGAAACATAAAAATGTAGAGAATTGCACTAACCCTAGTTAGTCAACTAAATTTCCAAAATGGTTACAAAAGGCAAAAGTGAATTTTTGCTGATTGAATGAAAAAAGGACTCTTTCATTCAAAAAGTCATTTTTTTTCTCCTTTTTTATGCTTCAGATTTTCTTTCAGATGATTTGACAATGATATGTATGCTTTAAGGAAAGGTCAAAATTATATTTTAGACCTACTGAATTTGCAAGTGTTCTAAGCATGCAATAAAAACACGTAAAATCTCTACACTATATTAGATGAAACATATTTGAATTAATTTTAATTAGAAATGGCCAAAGTAATTTAGAGACAATTGTTTTAATAAAAATGGTACATTTCTTAGATTATGAAACTTTTTGTACTGTTTATTCCATTGGTTGTTACATAAATGGAGACTTCTGCTATTATGAATTCCTTAAACCACATAGTATGTCTTAAGCAACTCCTAGGACCTTATCAATATTTTATCCAGAAAGTACTCTTGATAATTAACTCTACTGTTTTTTTTTTTTTTTTTTTTTTTTTAGATGGAGTCTTGCTCTGTCGCCAGTCTGGAGTGCAGTGGCGCAATCTTGGCTCACTGCAACCTCCACTTCCCAGGTTAAAGCAATTCTCCTGCCTCAGCCTCCCGAGTAGCTGGGATTACAGGCACACACCACCACACCTAGCTAATTTTTGTATTTTTAGTAGAGATGGGGTCACCGTGTTGGCCAGGATGGTCTTGATCCGCCTGCCTCAGCCTCTCAAAGTGTTGGGATTACAGGCATGAGCCACTGTGCCCGGCCGATTAACTCTACTCTTGTACGTGCACTCAACCCTAAGTAGACGTCACCTAAGTCAGTGGTTCTCAGCTCTGGGCAGAGGCCAGGGAAGGAGGAGATTTATGTATTCAAATTGCCTATAGAGTTTTTTGCTTGTTTAATTGTGTTTTTGTATGAAAGAATGTTGTTTGGGGTGGGGCTTTATGATGAATGGCAGCCATCTAGTGTGACCAGGCCATCATTTTCCCAGGATATGATGAACGCAAAACCCTGAGACAAAGACCATCTCAGGCAGATCCTGTACAGCAGGTTGCACACTTCCCTGAGAAGACTAGACACAGCCAATTCTCACTCCCCAGGAGACCCACTGTAGTTTTGCAGAAACACTCACTTACAGCAGCCTTGACAGAGTGGCAGAGGGAGAAACAGAGGCTTCAGGAGGGTATTGGCTCATTCAAATCTCCACCGTTAATAAGCACTGGAAGTAGGACCAGGTCTCAGATCTTTAGCTTCCTGATCTGGGGCTCTCTTCTCTATACATTTCTCTCCTTTTCCTCCTCATCTTCCTCTTTCTTCTTCTTCTGGATAAAGACATTTAGGCAAATAAGTTTAATGTGCTCATTATTTCAAGTTTTATGTAATGTTATTTCATAAATGTAATTTCTGATTATTTTCATTTATTCTAGTTGGCAGGTTCATTAATCAGTGTAAATATGTATAGATTATAAACTATGCAGGTGGTGCCTTTAATATTACATAGATATGTGGAAGTCCTTCCTTTTATTCTTAATTGTCAAAAGATGGAATTCTGTCTCTAGAAAGTTTTGGAAGCATTCTAATAAAGGCTCTATGAACGTGAGTAATGAATCCCCCCAAACTTCTTTGATTTTCCCTCATTCCACATATGATAATCCCCAATTTGAGAAAAAAGCTCTTTTAAACAGAATGAAAGGTCTGATTGTTGATACTTTGTAATAGAATCTGGCTGTTAAAAATACTCAGCAAATAGACATTCTTCTTCCCACTACCTCTGTGTAGCATAGGGAATGGTTTAGTCAGTAATGGTGTTTTCTTAGAAATTTGTAATAATTAACTGTGCATATTAAAAATAAATTTAAAATTCAGAACAAACCAGGATTAAAAAATTCCAGGTTTTTTTGGTCAAATTCAATGATCAGGTCTGTGATATCTTTGATAAAAGAAGTAACTCTTTCAATGAAAATAATATGGTCTGTGTTAGCAGTATCCAGATATTGTTATCAGTGGATCATTATTCCCTCACAGTTATTTTATGTCTTTTTTATTATATGGAGCCCTATCTGACAAGGGTCAACATTCTAAAACTACTACATGGGGCAGTGGTTATGCCTCTTACTATCCACCTTCGATGTATTCTCTTGGTCAAAGACCAACTGTGAAGGATTTATAAAGTGGTAGCGTGGCATAGTTCAAGAACTCAGTTTGAGCTAAGATTCCTGACTTCTCATCTATTGCTGCTGTCATCTACTTTTGTGTCCCTGGGACATCACTTACTCTGATCTATAAATTTAAAGGACTGCCCTAACATTATCATTTGTGCCTTTTAACCCTAAAGTTTTATGTGAGTATTTAAGCAAATATGTTGAAAACTTTGGGCATGCACTAAGGCTATGAATGCTGATTTAAACCTAGAGCTAGGGATTTTTATGTAAATTTCAGTGATTCCATAAACATTCTTTAGTTCTTGATAGGGTATTTTATAAATATTTTAAGGTGTCAACAGTTTGCCAGAAATAGCTAGCAGCCAGAACTCAGTCCACAATCTACACGTCATTTGGAGAAAATGCTAAAGACAGAATAGAGGCTACAATACATAGAAATGGCAAAATCCAAGATCCAGTTTACACATCAGTTGGTTAAGCAAATAACATATACCATGATTTGTGGGGCTAGCTGAGTTTAATGATAATAACTATAGGGCTTGCAAAACCCAGGCATTTATTTCTTTCTGCTTGTAGTGTGAAATCAGGGTAATGAAGTAGTTTGTTAAAAATATAAAGAGGAGGAAAACCCATGGATTTAACTATTGTTTTTCACTGTCTCACAGATTACCTGAAATTCAGTCAGTAGATGAGAGATTTGTGTGTGTATACACGTAAATAAACTTATTTTAGGTTCGGGGGTACATGTGATGGGTTGTTACACAAGTAAACTCATGTCACGGGGGTTTGTTGTACAGATTATTTCATCACCCAGGTATTAAGCCCAGTACCAAATAGTAATCTTTTCTGCTGCTCTTTCTCCTCCCATCCTCCACCCTCAAATAGAACCTAATTAGTGTCTGCTGTTTCCTTCTTTCTGTTCATAAGTTCTTATTATTTAGTTCCCACTTATAAGTGAGAACATGCGATTTGGCTTTCTGTTTTCTGCATTAGTTTTCTAAGGATAATAGCCTCCAGCCTCATCCATTTTCCTGTGTATAGTGTTATAGAACAGGCTAAAGAAGGCCCTGGTGTATTAGCTTGATTTGGCCTCTATGTTGTTTACTTAGCAGGCTAGGGTGGTTAGCTAGAACCAAACTCAAATTCTTACACATCCAGTTGCTTTAAATATAGCCCAAATAAGCGTATTTTTAGACACTTAGAGCTTGCCTGTTTTACGTAGCTTGTGAATCTGCACCCAGCATCTGTTAACCATAGATAAGACAAACTCCAGCAATAAAGACATCAAACCCTGTTGCCCTTTGATCCCTCTAACCCAAATAGTTTGCTGCTGAATGCCCTAACCTAGGCATGTAAGCCGCCTCTCCAACTTCTCCCCTGGAGATCCCTTGCTTTATTCTCCTTCTGAGTAGTGACCGCCTGCCACTGTCTCTGGAAGTACTCTTGCTGGGAGGAACTTCCTCTCTCATGCAACCATAAGTTGCAATAAAGCATGCTGTGTGGTAGTGCCTCTTGGGGTCTTGCCTTTTCTGTGGTCAACCCCCAAATCCTTGAACTTACCACATATGTGTAATATATATCTATGAGTAGGTTATTTAAAAATAATAAGCCAGGTAGATTTGCTTCTGCCTTGGCATGAAGAAAAGAAATCTACATAAAGGATGCATTAAAAATTGTTGTTCCTTCATAGTATGAAATTGTAATTTGGTTCCTGTTTTTATGTGAACATTAAAGATAACATTATATAGTGAAACACCAAAGGACTTAAAGTCAGAAGCCTTGAGTTTGAGCCTTGATTACTCATTAGCTGTGTGAACTTAGACAAGCCATTTAGCCTCTCTGAGCTGTAAAATAATGATGATACTACCTATAATTATTTTTATTGACCAAACTACAATACAGAGGTGACAGAAAGGGTGTAAAAGCAATGTAATTAAAACAGTATAATTAAGAGAGTGAACTCTCCTTTGAAATTCTGGCCTCATGACTTGGGTGTCCAAAGGGGAACCTTTTTGAACTTGTTTTTTTAGCCGTCAAATGAGGATAACAATACTACCTCATTCATATGGTTACTCTAAGGATGAAAAGATGTCTCCTTTAAATGTTTCAAATGCATAGACGTGCATATTATGTGTGTGCTTCAATGGTAAAATGAAGTACAAGTATCATCTAAAGCCTTTACATGTGTCATGAGGAATGTGAGCATAATAAAGAAGCATGATGTTGAGGAGGGGGTGATATTCAGTTTTAAAAAGTCGTGAAGTCTTTAGGCAGTAATTTTGTTTTGATGTGAAAAGTGTGAAATATTAGGAAGTGATAACACTTAGCAATGAAAGTTTCCCCAAATGATCAAAATAATTATTGTATGTTCCTTTCTCATGATTCACATATAGACTTCACACATATTATATTCAAACCACAAAAATACTACCCAAGTACAGAGATGAATTTAAAAGGAAAACAAGGAGTTTTCATTTTAATTTAATTTCCAGACAGTGGATTACATCAATGAGGTCTGGCATCTAATCAAAAACTGCAAATAAAGGAAGCAGATCAATTATCAGACTCCAGTTCAGTGGCTTCAACATGATGCCGAGTGCTTTTATTCATGTTACACAGATGAACCCAGCCCTCTTAACAGAAAAAAGCAAAGACTGCCCTTGAATGAAAACAAGGTGACTTAGTTTCCTAAAATCCAGTAGGAAGACCCATGGATTTAACTATTATTCTTTTCCATGTCACTGATTAACTGACATCTGCGCGTTCCACATGAAGACAGGAAGCCCTTTTCAGAAGACTAACATGGTAACGTGAGATCAGAAAAAACAATGAACTGTAGACATTTGCTCCTTGTGAGCCTAAGCGTAATATTGCTAAGTGCAGCGCTAAGGAGATGTGTATAGTTTGTCTTGTGCACTGCATTAGGGTGTGACAGCAAAGAAAATGTAGCTAAAATGAAGACAAGTCAATTGATATATCTACTTAGATTATATGCTGAGCAGCAGAAATGCCTTTGATGGATGATGAAGTCATAAAAGTAAGGTGACCTTAACAATGTGTAGGATAAAAATATGAGTGCTGTATGGGCAGATATGAAAGGGAGCAGTCCTCACCATTACAGTACTTATTTCTGTGGTGAGTGGTACAGAGAGCATGGATTGAGTGCATGTACTGAGGAGAACAAGTTAAGAAACAAGAGCAGGGGGATTATTTAGTATCTCATAAACTTTTGGGGAAGAAAGCGGGTATATAACTAAATAAATGAGAGAAAGAAAGGAAGAATGGAAAGGAAGGAAGGAAGGGAGAAAGGAAGGTAGCAAGGAAGGTGGAGTGGGAGGAAGAGAGAAGGCAGGAAGGGAGGGAGGGAGGGAGAGAGAGAAGGAAAACGGCAAATGAAAACAAAGTGGAAGGATTGTGGTGATTGAAAGTCAAATTTACCCAAACGTTTCATATTAGATTTTCTTAACATAAGGAAAAATTATTTTAACGATTAGTCAGTGTAGGTATAAAAATATTATGCCTTTGAATGTATATGTACACACATATATGTGTATATATGTATATCTACATATATGTGTGTGTATGTATGTATACATACAGAGACAGAGAGAACGCCTTCATCTATTCCTAAGTATGGGAAGGTTGGAGTGCTTGAATCAGGAGCTACATTTCATGTTACAACCAAAAGGACTTTGCTAGGCTTTAGTCTGCTCCTGTATAGAATGGAGATTATAATGCTCAAATGGTTGTTTTGAGGAGTCAATGAAGCAATGCCTGTAAAATGCTGATGTGAATTAAAGACTCCATCTTGTATAATAATAATAACACAACGAAGCAGATGTCAAGTTGAACACATACAGTTCAGGGGCGCCTAATCACCATACGCAACAGGTGTACAGCTGATTGGATTCATACTGACTTTAAGAAGGAATTAGATAAACTCCAGATTTGCTTAAATTAATAATTATTCATAATAGGCTTCTCCTTCTGCTAATGTGGAAATAGAGTTTAAACTTCTGTGGACTTTTAGGAAAATAAACTATATAGGTTAATGAAAGATATGGAGGAATAGATAAGTGTTAAAATTAAATTAACCCTATTTAAAGATAGAAGAACAAGAATGTAGAGATCTATTCCTCTTTTTTCACGGTTGTATTGATTGGTGTTGAAAGGACTTTTTATAAGTTTAGGAACATGTAGTAATGAAATGCTAGGACAACTTGTGAATTCAGCTGTTGTATTTTCGAAAAAAAATGTTGCTGGCAGCCTGTTGGAACATCTCATTTTTATTCTACTAAATGAGTATTAAAGAGTCTTCTTTCCTTGAGAAAAGGAACACTTCTAGAGAAAATTTCTGAAGTTTAAATATGATAACAGATGGTATTCCAAATCTTTTGTCAATTACATATGTGATAGAACTCCAAATTTAGATTCATTACACAGCTACAATTCTTGACGAAGTATTTATGAATTTCTAGTATAATCAAAGAATTACCTATCCGCCCCCCGCCCCCCGCCGCCCCATAGAGGTATGTATATATCCTTTTGGAGGAAATTTTAGGTGGGCCAGGTCACTGTTCTTCTCATTCAAAGATGACTTTAGTTGTCAGCACAAATAATCTTTGTGCTGTGAACCAATAATCTTTTCTACCCTCTGCACTGGAAACCATACTGACTGGTTTGTGGCTATAGCAGGTGACCCTGTTATATGAATTATCACATCTTGATCTTGTGATTATTCTCATTCTTTCACTCAGATGAGAAATTTCATTTCAAAGACTTGACTTGCTCCTTGCTGTGGTGGTTTTTTAGCCATCTGCGGTGGTATTATCTTGTTGGAACCATGTTCATATGTCCAAAATAATTCCATAGGCTGTTCTGATTTTATACTCCTGCTGCTCTGGTACCCTGCTGCCACATTTTTTTCTGTCTTTCCTTGTAAATTTAGACTGTGATTAAAAACGTGGGGACCCCCTTCAAGACCTTTGCACATGCTGGCCCAGATGCCTCTGTTGCTTTTCCCTGGGTTTCCACGTGCCTCTGAAGAGACGGGTTTTCACATGTCACCTTCTCACTGAGACAGTCCCTGACCTTTACATCAGTAGTTCCCATTAAAACCTTCCCAGTCCCATTATTTCTTAATTAAACACTGTAGCATTTTTTTATAGGATTTATCATGATTTATAATTACTTATTACATATTTTACTTGTTTCTTTATCTTTCTGTTATACTTATGAGAGTAGGACTGGAACACTTTTATTTTCCCAGATCTCTTAATTGGCAAGTATGTGTTTAATCATTTTGTTAATCTTTAATTTGAACTCATTTAGAACTTACAGAAAAGTTATAAACAATAGTACAAAAACTTTCAAATATTCACATTTAGCAATTATCACTGTAGTTTAAAATCATATTTGCACTGTTATTTTGTTTGTATATATCCCTAAATAGTTGTGTTTTCTAAGAGCAAGAACATTCTTGTTTGTAAACACAAGACAATTATTAAGACATTTAACACAGATATGGTATTAATAATCTATAGACCACATAGACATTTTGATAACTCTTTCATTAATGGTTGTTCTGTCAACTGTTTTACCAGCCCAAGATGCAATATGAGTTGCATTTAGTAGTTAGCTCATTTCTTTGGTCTCTTTAAACCTCAAACCATTTCTTAGCCTTTTTAATTTAATTTAATTTAACTCTATCTTATCTTATCTTATCTTATCTTATCTTATCTTATCTTATCTTATCTAGAGATGGAGTCTCTCACCACTGCCCAGGCTGGAGTGCAGTGGCACAATCTTGGCTCATTGCAACCTCCACCTCCTGGGTTCAAGCGATACCTCCCAAGTAGCTGGGATTACAAGCATTCGCCACCACATCCAGCTAATGTTTGTATTTTTAGTAGAGATGGGGTTTCATCATGTTGGCCAGGCTGGTCTTGAACTCCTGACCTCAAGTGATCTGCCCGTGTTGGCCTCCCAAAATGCTGGGATTACAGGCATGAGCCATCGCATCTGGCCTTCTTAGCCTTTTATAACCTAGACGTTTTAAAAGAGGATAGGATAGGTCAGTAATATAGTAGAATGTTCCTCCATTTGCAGTTATCTGATGTTGCTTCATGATTGGATTCAGATGCTGCATTTTTATGAGGAATACTACATGAGAAATGTTTCCTTCTTACTGCATTACATGAAGAGGCACATGATGTCAGATGGTCATGTTTAAATTATATTTCTTAACAGTGACTAAATGGATGGTAGAGGGTTATATTCTAGGACTTTAGACCTATCGTTTGATTGTTAGGATACCTTACAAGTAGTATTAAATAAATTGTTTAAATATAGAGAGAAGACATGAGTGTGAGTTCAGGCCTTTGGAGCCCTCGTGTTAGTCTAGAGTTAGCTGTTACACACTCTTAAGTTTTCTGTATTTGAAATATATGCTTATTATTTACCATCAAAAAGCTGTTTGAGGCTGGGCATGGTGGCTCACGCCTGTAATCCCAGCACTTTGGGAGGCCAAGGCGAGCGGATCACGAGGTCAGGATATAGAGACCATGGTGAAACCCAGTCTCTACTAAAAATACAAAAAATTAGCTGGGCATGGTAGTGGGCACCTGTAGTCCCAGCTACTTGGGAGGCTGAGGCAGAAGAATGGTGTGAACCTGGGAGGTGGAGCGTGCAGTGAGCCGAGATTGCACCATTGCAATCCAGCCTGGGTGACAGAGCGAGACTCTGTCTCAAAAAAAAAAGCTGTTTGACTGAGTGTAGATTTTTTTTTTAAAGGGATTAAAACACTTCCATCATTCCAGTATCTGGAACAAAGGCATGGGGTGAATGAATGAATGAATGAATGAGCAAATCAGTGTTTAAGCTTAATGTTATTTTGTCAGAGGCATGTGAACCAGAGCAATTCCATCTTGAATAGGAACTGGGTAAAATAAGGCTGAGACCTACTGGGCTGCATTCCCAGATGGTTAAGGCATTCTAAGCCACACAATGAGAGCAAATGTCGGCACAAGATACAGGTCATAAAGACTTTGCTAATAAAACAGGTTGCAGTAAAGAAGCTGGCCAAAACTCACCAAAACCAAGATGGCCACTAGAGTGGCCTCTGTTCGTCCTCACTGCTACACTCTCACCAGTGCCATGACAGTTTACAAATGCCATGGCAGTGCCAGGAAGTTACCCTATATGGTCTAAAAAGGGGAAGCATGAATGATCCACACCTTGATTAGCATATCATCAAGAAATAACCATAAAAATGGGCAACCAGCAGCCCTTGGGACTGCTTTGCCTGTGGAGTATTCTTTTATTCCTCTGCTTTCTTCATAAACTTGCCTTCACTTTGCACTGTGGACTCACCCTGAATTCTTTCTTGCACAAGATCCAAGAATGGAATCTGGATTGGAACTCCTTTCTTGTAACATCTTTCTGGTGACCATGGAAGGGACTATAGTGCAGAAACCCCTGACCCAAATGCTAACTTTGGGTAAGTGGTGGGGTCCCGTAACTTCTTTCTGGTGAACCCTGAAGGGATGATACTGTGAGACCTCTCACCCAAAGGAAATAGCACTGATTGGATGACTTTGGGTATATGCATATCCAGGAAAAGAATGGAATTAGGTTAGAGGCTTAACTCAGGGGAGTTAGAGTGTCTCCTGAGACAGAGAGGGTTAAAGGCTCCTCTCAATAAAAGGCAAGGATGTTTGACTGACCTTGTGTTAGAGGCCTGACTTAGGAGGGTTGGAGTTCCTTCTAAGATTTAGGGGGTTAGAGACCCCTCTTAGTAAAGTCCCTCTTGGTAGAGTCCTTCTCGTTTAAGTCCTTCTCGGCTAAGAACAGGTTTGGCACTACGGGATGTTAACTGCTATTCTCTTTGGAATAATCTGCTTTGCACTCTTTGCTTATGACTATGGTAAGCCTAATCCTTAGGCACGTACAGGCAGGTACAGGATTAGGCATGTTCAGGATCATGGGACATGGGGAGCTTTTTCCTCCCTAAGTGAGGAAACTTGAGAGCTATTAGGACTGCTGGAAAAGATTCCTTCACGACTGACAAGCAGCTGCCTGAACTTTTCAGTGTCGGCTGCAATGGGGGGTCTTTCTCTGGCCTCCCTGAGTGCCTTGCTTTCCCCACTCTGCCACGGGCAATGCTTCTCTCTCTGTTTCTGTAAACTGGTTGAATGAATGGTAAAAATCATTGTTTATTAAAGTTTTGATTAATGGGGAAAAGGATTTGCAAGGCTAATCTTAAGCTGTTGTGAATTTGGTGTGTGTGTCTTTCTGTGTTCTATAATGGAGAGGGGCACCTTAGGATAGAACACGGGCTTAGGACACCTGTAAGCCTGCTTTTCAAGATAGCCCAGCAAACTGGTCAGTTAAAAACTTTGCTGCAGTTCCCTGAAAAAACTAGATGAGGTTTCCTTCTTGTCTTGTATGTCCTCGGGAGCTTGACCTTGTAACCATGTGGCCATGCTTTCTGTTTTCACAATGGCGGCCTGCGTTTAGGGTTCAATTCCTGGCTTAGAGATGAGTCCTTTATCTTCTGTCAGTATGTATATGTATATATGTTGTGTGTGTGATATAAAAGAGCTTTGATTAATTGGCTTAAAAATAAGAGCTTAAATCAAATATTTTGTTAGAAAAGTAAAAAGTGTAATGCTTTTTAGTTAATGTGACTTAAGTAATCTTTAGGAAATAAAGACAGTTTTAAAGATTATTGGTAAAATAAAAATATCTTCAAAAATGTAAACATTTGGTCTAAGTTATGCAGGTTTGATATTAGGTTTGCAAAATGCTTTAAGGTCATAAACTGCTTCTTTGACTTTTGAAAATTGTTCAATTTACCTACCTTGGAGCATTAAATTCTAGATAAAGCCTGGGGACATGTGGAGTTAGCCATGCTGTCTAGCTATGCCGGAGGCAGCCCTTATCTGCACTTCTGCCTGGTGTGTCCTAGGATAGGCTCCACACCTAGTACATAATTAAAATCGCTTACTAACCAGGATTTTCACCAAAAGTAAAAGTCACTAAGAGTTAACAGTGTAACGTGTATTTGAGACTACTAAAGAAACAGTTTTACATGCAAAGTGTGTAATACAGTGAAATGTGTTTTTGGAAACGATTATAGAAAGGCATGGGAATGTGGATTTTTCTTGCCTAAATTAAAGGGTTAAAGGATTGTTTTAACCTATATATGCCTACTGTTCCATTATTGGAATGCTGAGCTTGTGGCAGTTATTTATATACTACTGCTCAAGGTCAACACCAAGGTCTGATTTTCCCCCCAAAATTTGTAACCTCCAGCATAAATGGGTTAAGTTCAATAGGATAAAGCTGAAGGTTTAAGCAAGTTATAGAAGGTTTGTGAGAAGTTAATTATAAAAGAAATTCTGTGTGTGAATATATTGGCTAAAGTTAAAGTGCCATTATTCAGTTTTTCTGTATATTGAATTTTGCAATAAAAGCACAACAAGTTTTTCTTAAAGCAAAAACCTGCTTATAATCTGCTCTTTAACAAAACTTATAAAGGGTTATAAAAGGTTTATGAGAATCTTACCTTAGGGTCAAACTAATTAAGATTAAATACATTTGTCTATAAGGTTTTATTAAGAATTGGGTTTGACATCAATAATGCACTAATGCAACAGTGACATTTGGCTTATTTGGTATAAAAATCATGCAGGTAGCATTGTCAAATGTAAAATAGTGTTTGGCTTTCTTTGGGCTGTATTCGTATAAATGTACTATTGATATGTGTTGAAAATTATAGGAAACTCCTATAATTCTGATATAACTTAGTGTATATTAATAATTATAATTGTTACATAAAATCATCATGTGCCACAGAGGTAACCAAAATTTGTCAATCGTGTTTTTGACTGGGGCTGTCCTAGAACTTTTTGCCATCCACAGACAATTGTTGTCTTGTTTTGGTCTTCTTTACAAGATGGTTTATAGTCAGGTATAGGACTTCGACAGGTGCATTTAAATGCAGGTTTCTGATAACTTTGGAAATTGTGACATTAGAATAAAGGAAACAACTTTCAGGACTCTCATGGATAGCTGAAATGTTCATGAATATCAAACGAGTTAAATACATAAACTAAAGAAATCTGAAGTAATCTTTTACCTTTTTGCTTAAAATGCTGCTGATACTTTGTTCTGTTTTTCAGAGTTGAGAAAACTTTTCTTTTGAGCTGTTTACAGCTTGTAGCAATTGAGTAAAGTATACTCATGAACAAAATTTGGAGCATATTTGTCTCTCTCTACCTGATTTGTCCATAATTTAGAAACTATTTGTGAGTATCCTTAATTTATGGCAATGTAGTTATTTGCATAAGTGCAATAAGAATCTGATTCCTTTTATAACAGGACACAATAGGAAAAACTGGTTATTTTACCAAGGCTTTGGCTGGAATGGCATGCTTTCCTTTAAGGAATCAAATTTGACTTGTAGAGCCAATAAAAGCCCTTTGGGGAAATGTCTCATACCTTGTCTCCACAGTTCCTGTACAGGGTTTCTGACCTGTGGTAAGTAAAGAATACCACTTTCTAACAAGTTCAGGAGCCCAAAGTTATCTTGGGACCTCATAAGGAGAGGAATTTACTCAACTCATAGGTATTTGATGGTACAAACCCACGGCTGTGCTCAGCTTTAAAAAAGTCTTAATTGAGATTGCTTCTATGGAGCAGAGTTCCATCAAAGCCAATTTAAAAAGAGCTTATGTGAAAAATAATTATTCTTGCTACACTTTATACAAATAAAGTGGCCAAGTGTAATAAAGCAAATCAACCTTACCATGATTTGTCTTTAGTAAAGATGGAAAACTGGAGATAGAAATATTATATTTCAAGAACTATGGTACACATTGTTAAATTGTAGTCTCATCAGTTGATTTTAGGTTTGTTTCTTCAATTTAGGCTAATGTTACTTATTTCTGTGAACCATCCAGTAATCTCTGACAGCAGCTCAAAAGAAACAAGAGAGATAGGTAATGTAAAAATCTGGATCAGTATTCTAATCGTGGGCACATATTGGAATCATGTAGCAACCCCATATCAGCTTGGTTCCAACAGTTGTCTAGTTCATGGAAAGCCTTCTAATTTAGTTTATTTGAGATAATTTTACTTATTTTGCTTTACTGTTGTGGAATATTTTGCTGTTGTATTCTTGGTGTAGGAATGCAGGACAAGCTTATTAAATGTTTTCTTAAACACTTACTAATCTTTCATACAGCACCTTTGTCAAAACTCAGAGTTATGAATGACCCTCACCATACTGATGCTTTCTGACTGAGCTCCTCTCTATCTTGAATACAAGAGACCCTAATAGTGAGGTAGGAATATCATTGCCCCTGTTCAGCCTGAAGGAGTTACAGAAGATGGATCTTCGTCCCTCTGCAACCCTTAGGATTAAGGGTTCTCTTATAAAAGGGAGGGGAGGAATGTCAGAGGCGTGTGAACCAGAACAACTCCATCTTGAATAAGGGCAGGTTAAAATGAGGCTGGGACCTACTGGGCTGCATTCTCAAATGGTTATGGCATTCTAAGTCACACGATGAGATAGAAGGTTGGCACAAAATACAGGCCATAAAGACCTTGCTGATAAAATGAGTTGCAGTAAAGAAACCAGCCAAAACCCACCAAAACCAAGATGGTGACGAGAGTGACCCTCTGGTTGTCCTCACTGCTACACACTCACCAGTGCCAAGACAGTTTACAGATGCCTTGGCAACATCAGGAAGTTACCCTGTATGGTCTGAAAAGGGGAAACATGAATAATTCACCCCTTGATTAGAATATCATCAAGAAATAACCATAAAAATGAGCAACTAGCAGCCCTCTGGGCTGCTCTGTCTATGGAGTAGCCATTCTTTTATTCCTTTACTCTCTTAATAAACTTTCTTTCACTTTATGGACTGACTCTGAATTCTTTCTTGCACGAGATCCAAGAACCCTCTCTAGGAGCCTGGATCAGGTGGGACCCCTTTCCTATAACAATTTTATAATAATGTGCCAGTTTTGAAAACCGATCCTTTATCTCCATAATATGTCTTTGATAGAGTCATAATATGTCCTAGCTGGAAAGCCAACAAGCTAGCTAACAGATGAAATAAGAGGCCCGGGATTATAGAGTGATTTGCCAAAGGTCACACACATGATGTGATTTGGATCTAAACATTTCCTCAATGATAGTCATCAGGCTTTTGGATAATCATCTTAATCCCTACAGTAGAAAAAATTTTCTAAGTGTAGAAGCACATTTTGACATCATCTTCAAAGTTTTTTCTCTCTCCTTCAGGGATGACTGAGTAGAATCTAATAAAAATGCTTTTAATATAATGTGCCTTGATTGGAGGTGGATAATGGACTAGACAGTGTTCTGCCACTGGACGTTACTTATCCTGCCTTCAGCTTAAAGATGCTGGTGATCTTTTCAGAGCAGAATCAAAGACCATTAATGGAGTTTGATGTTTTCTTCAGTTCAGTAGAGGTGGAGATGTAGTGACTGTTTCTTGTGATTCTTGTCTACCTAGTCAATGGCAAAGATCATGTATATCATTCTTGTGGTATCTGTTTACTCTTGATACTGTTAATTTCATAGAGCATTTTATACATTTCTAAGTCCCTCAGCAAAAGCAGGATGAGAAAAACATGGAGATGGAAAACAATTTCTTAGGCAACAGGTTAAAATTCCTTTAATTACACTGTGATAGATTTTTACATCTGAAAAAACCCTCCTGCTACAAACATAGAGAAATGCTAGGTTAGCTACAACAAACATCCTTTCATATTAGTAGCCGAGAAAGTAAAGGAAATTCACAGAGGCTAAACTATGAAAAAAGAGAAATGTAAACAGGGCAGTGAGGGACTCTATCCTCGGGTTCTTATAGCCTCATAGGGAAATCAGTAACATTTGTCTTTGCATGGTATAGCATTGGTATTAGATATAAATAATTGATATGAATAGTATAAATAATAGTTGTTAAATTAGTCCAAATAGATTAAAATATATGTGTGATGTTTAATGCAATTAAGTCCATGGTGATTACTCCTAAAGTCGTTAGAATTCTGCAAATGCAGAATTTACAATTTTTGGTAGCTATTTTTAGACTGCAGTCTTGAATTCAGCGTGGGCTCACAAGCTGTCCACTCAATAAATTAAACTCAAATGAAATTAAAATTTGAGAAAATGAAAATTCAAAATGAATGATTCTTTTACATTTTGAAAAACCTGTATTCTGTAGGAAGGTAATGCTATTATGAAGTACCTTTTAACATTGTGACAGTTTTATGCGTCAGCTTGAATGGCCACAGGATGCTCAGATTAATTATCAGTTCTGGGTGTGTCTGTAAGGATGTTTTTAGATGAGATTAGCACTTGAATCAGTGGACTCAGTAAAGTAGATTGCCCTCTCCAGTGTGAGCAGGCACCAGTCAATCTTTCGAGGTCCTGAATAGAACAAAATGGAGAGAAAGGAGGAATTTGCCCCTGTTGCTTCTCGCCTTAAGCTGGAACATCTCATCTCATCTCATCTTCTCTGGTCCTCAAACTGGAATTTCCACCATCAGCTCCCATGGTTGTCAGGCTTTCAGACCTGGACTGAATTACAGTGCTGGCTTGCTGAGTCTCCCGCTTGCAGATGGCAGATTGTGGGACTTCTCAGCCTTCATAATTGTGTGAGCCAATTCCACTATAATAAATCTCCATGTGTATAACTCCTACTGGCTCTGTTTCTATTGAGTTCTGTGATTAGTACAGTAAGGATGCAAATGAAACAACCCTGTAGACATTTTGAGAAATCTGGATGGTCTCATTTTTCTCACCTGTGAAACAAAGGAATTGAGTAGATGACCGCTTATGTATTCTGTGATTATATCTTCATTCATTTATTTAATATTTATTGAGTGTTACTATATGCCCAATGCTGGACATTTGAAGATGAATAAAATACATTTCCTTTGCTCAAAAAACGTATGTTCTAGTGAGAGAAACAATAGTAAGCAAGTAATTAATCCAATATGTTATTTAACTGGATGTATATGTAGAATTGACTGACTGAATAAACTTGAAGCAGGAGACCAGCCAGGAGATGACTACATTAGCCTAGGGTTAACATTGAACGTTGATTCTTTCTATTCGTTGCTGTTTACCTTAATCTAGTTGTTAAATTGAGTGTATTCTTTTCTTAAAGTCTATAATCTTTATTAATGTGTTGAATCTGGCTTGGATTTTAGATGGCTTTTACCTGCTGACAGTGCTGAAGTGTTGAGGTCTTGCAATTAGCTCAATAGGTTATGCTTGATAACAAATTGATGTGAGGTTACACCAGGGAGAGAATGGGACCATGAATTTTCTCTGTCATTTGATTCAAGATGAAAATGATGGGAATCACACCTGAAGAGAAAGGAAGGCAACTGCAGGACTGTTGAGGCCCCCTGAGTTTTCTTAGTATCTTTTATCAAATGAAAGATACGGCAGGTGTTTTATGACATGATAGAAGGACATATCTCATTCTTTCCCACTAAGTGTTTTCTAGCTCTTTGTTCTCTGATATTTAGCTCTGTGCTTTTCTACACAGTTTTGGGGCACTAATAATATAAAGTAGAAAAGTAGAAAGTTTCTAGATCACAGAGATCATTACAGATCTCAGTGGTTGTTATCTCACATTGCATTAAAAATAAATCTCTTCCACTGAAGTTGCTATATACATTATCCTTTTTAACAATGATATATGCATTTTGAAATATATAAATATAGAAAGAAGTATATTTGTAAGTTTAAAGAATAATAGTGAAAGGAACAATCTTCTACCTACCACTCAGCTTAAGCAACTAATATCCTGAAGCCTTCTATGGACATCTCTCTGATCTTCTCCCACTCCCCTACTGCCTCCTTCCAGTGGAAACTTGTATAATTAATTATGTGTTTGTAATTATTCGCCTTTCTTCATATTTTATCAGGTATAAATGCATTTAATTAATATGTTATTTTTCATTTGTGAAACTTGATATCATACTCATATAATATACACTGCCAAGACTTGCTTTTTTCACTCAACTTTATTTTTCTGAAATATAGCAATGTCGCTGTTTATGACTAAGGTATTTGCTTTTATTACCGTATTGTGTTGAAGGAAAATAACATAAAAAATCTTTTTTTGTTCTTAGTGGAAATTCTTGTTGTTTGTAGTTTTCTTGCCATTTCAAATATTGTTGCTAAGAACATTCTTGTAACATGTCTCTTTGGGTACAAATTCACAGATAACAAATATACCTAGAAGTCAAATTGTAAGGTTATATGTTATGTGTATCTTCAACTTTGTTACATAATGCCAAATGATTATCCATGTTGGTTGTACCAATTTATACTCTTATCAGCTGCAGGTCCATTCTTATTATGTAACAGACTACAGTTTTTACCTATCTATGTAATATGTTATCTCTTCATGGTTTTAATTTTAATTTCCCTGATTACAAATGGGTTGAAATATCTTTTCATATTTATTGATCTTTCATATTGATGGCAGCAGTGGCCCACCTGGAGTGCCTGCAGCAAACACACTGGCTACAGTGGTGGTGGTGTGGCCAGGGCTGCAGCTCCATGGAGCTGGAAACAGATGGAAGCCCCACTCCCTTCCAAGTGGGCAGGTTAGGAACCTTGCACTTCCCGGGTGATGCTGCAGCCACCCAAGCCGTGGCTGCAGACTCAGGCATCCCTGTGCTCTTGGGGGCTGGAAGCAGGCAGGAGCCCTGCTGTCCTGGGGAACAGCTATAGCCATCCAGCCACAGCTGCAGGCTAGGCATCTCTGTGTTCTTGACAGCCTGGGAAGCCCCCCTTCCCTGCAGCTTGGAAGTGCCTGCCTCTGCTGCCTGGCCTCTCCCCACTCCTGATGCTCACTCCCATCTTCGAGCAAAGTTGAGGCTGCGTCTGGGTGCTGTCACAACCCAGCCACTTGGGGCAATGCTAACATACTAGACTCCTGCCGCCTCGGCCCCTCCAGACGCTGGGCACTGACAAGCATGGGAGGGAGGCTAAGGGTGGCTGCCAGGGCCTGCAGGCACTCCTCTTCACAAAGAGCCTGGGCAATGACAGGAGGCAGATAGGCTCCTAGGCAGAAAGGGGTGAGTCCCCTGTGAAGCCCCATCTTCAAACCAGGGAGGGCCTGAAGCCTGGGGGCCTGGCTGATGGACAAGAATGGGAACATATGATGCTTTTTCTGGGCCCACCCATGGCCACCCATGAACCAGTTAGTACTCACTTCCTCCTCTTTGAAGCCCATGAAAACTCTGAACTCAGCCAGACTCAAGTAGATGACTGGATGACCTGCCTGTGGAGAGGAGTGACCCACTCCAGGGTCTCTTCTCTGCTGAGATTTGGGCAGACGTCAGGACTACCAGCTGCAGAGAGGAGCTACCCACTACAGCGTCTTCTCTCTGCTGAGAGAGGAGCACTCCAGGGTCTCCTCTGTTGAGAGGTGGGCAGATATTGGGAGTACCAGCTGCAGAGAGGGGCTACCCCCTGGGGGTCTCCTCTCTACTGAGAGCTCAATACTTGTCGGGATGCCCTGCCCGCAGATGGGAGCTACCCACTGAGGGTCTCCTCTTAGCTGTTCTGTCACTCACTAAAGCCCCTCTTCATCTTGCTCACCTTCCACTTGTCTGCATACCTCATTTTTCCTGGACACAGGACAAGAACTCAGGACCTGCCAAATGATGGGGCTAAAAGAGCAATAACACAAACAGGGCTGAAGCATGCCCCTTGCTTGCCATGTTGCAGGTGACAAGAAGGAGAGAAGAGAGAAGGAGAGAAAAGCTGTGGCCCCTTGGGAAGCCTAGACCTAGGAGCTCACCAAGCCAGGGCTGTGACACCCTCTCTGGGGCTCTGCAGTTCCCGGCATCTTCAAGCTTCTGGGCGCCATTGTGTTCCCCAGTGCCAGCCCTGGAAGCTGCTTATGGTACACCTGGTCCAGTCACAGCCTTACGGGGAGCCGGCACCCTTCTCAGAACCTGGAGCTAAGCACCCCACCACAGCCAGTGTGCATGGCTCTGCTCAGTGACTGGACCCCATACTCAATTGCTCACACACCCCTCGTCACTCGCCCCTGGCTTGCCCTTGACCGGCATGAGAGTCAGACCAGTAATGTGAGCTGAGCACAGTCTGCCAGTCTGAGTGGGTGGAATGACCCCAGCAGGCTCGAGTAAAAACTTGGGCAAAGGTGCCCCTGGCCACAGAGGTTTCCAGCTGGCGAATCAACACCTGAAGGATCCTGTGACAATATGCCTCTTGTGTAGAAAACATATTTATATCTTGTGGCCATTTTCTTTTCTACTGAATCCTTTTTTTAATTAACATTTTAGGAGTTGTTTAAATGCTTTGAATATTAATCTTTTTTTTCAGTATGTGTTGTCAATGTTTTCTGCAAATTGTGGCCGTTTCAAACACATGTAAAAGTAGATAGAATAGTGGTACCCACTGCTCAGCTACAACAGTATCCCTTTCATCAATTCATGGTTACTCTTACTTCATCAAATAGGTACTCACAATTCACCACCTCCCCGCCAAGCAAATGCCAGACATCATATAATTTTACTGTGGCTTGTTTTTCATTTCTTCGACGTTTCTTTTGATAAAACAAAAGTTTGTAATTTTAATGTAGTTGAATTCCTAAGTTTCTTTCCTCTATGGATTGTGTTTCTTATTTAAGAAATTCTTCTGTAAAAGATTGTGGAGATATGTTCCCAAGTTTTTGTCTGTTTTAAAGCTTTACCTAGACACTAGTTATAATAGCCTTTCCCCATTCTTTCACAGATTTCTTATGCTATCTCTGGCATATCAATTTTACAAATCTGTGAGATCTGTTTCTGGGCTCTGTACTCATGCTAATACCATATTTTATTAATCACTATACCCTTACAATAAATTAATACTATATGTTATTATATCTATAGTATTCTTATATATTATTGTATATATAACTATATTAATAATTATTAGGGCAGGAGTTCCCAACTTTGCTCTTCAGAAACTTTGACTATTTTGGGCTTTTGTTGTTTCATGTAAATTTTAGGATTAGATGATGAGGTTCTACCAAAAACTTTTGAGATTTTGACTGGCAATCCATGTATAGATAAATTTGTGATAAAGTTACAGATTTTATGAAATGCAAAAGTATAACACATTCACAGATTCAAATTCCCCAAATTTGAAATATTTTGGGGTTTTAATCTGTGAATGTGTTATACTTTTCAATTTATTTAGATTTATTCCTCTTTTTATTTAGGCTTTTAATTGGCTTTTTCCTTCTCAATGAAATCTTTACCATCCAGACTATTTAAAAAGGAACCCCACCCGGTTCTAGAATATTTCTATTATACTACCATAGTTCTTAACCTCATATTACATGTTGCTTCTCCTTGATATAAATGATAACAGAGTTTCATCTGCCTGATTATTTCCTGGAATAGTCCCTGGTATATAGTAGGTGCTCAATAAATTAATTTTAAATTTTTTTTTCCATAGAGGTCTTTCAAATCTTGTGATAGATTTGTTCTTTGATTTGGTGATGTGCCAGTAAATGTTTAACAATAGGTTATCTGGGGAGTGGGAGAAGCGGAACAACTTGTAGATTTGCTGATTTCCATGCTGTAAATTCTCCTGCCGTGGCCAATATCAAGTTATTGACATGACATCACAGAATGGGGGAGTTGAGAAGAGATGTGGAGTAGTGTGCCATTATATAGTGTTCCCACTAAACAGAAACAATAGATGCCAGTAACCTGAACAATGTAAATAATTGCAAAATGTAATAATAATTATTAGTAATTATAAGTTTATATAATTTAATTTTTATTTATGATCATATTTAACAACTGGCTCACAAAATTCTTAAAAATTTAACAGTGACTAGGCCGGGCGCAGTGGCTCACACTTGTAATCCCAGCACTTTGGGAGGCCGAGGCGGGCGGATCACGAGGTCAGGAGATCGAGACCACGGTGAAACCCTGTCTCTGCTAAAAATACAAAGAATTAGCCGGGCGAGGTGGCGGGCGCCTGTAGTCCCAGCTACTCGGGAGGCTGAGGCAGGAGAATGGCGTGAACCCGGGAGGCG
Organism: Nomascus leucogenys; assembly: GCF_006542625.1. NCBI lineage: Eukaryota > Metazoa > Chordata > Mammalia > Primates > Hylobatidae > Nomascus > Nomascus leucogenys. Next base: position 64,825,426 of record NC_044391.1, read on the forward strand.
GAGCTTGCAGTGAGCCGAGATTGCGCCACTGCACTCCAGCCTGGGCGACAGAGCGAGACTCCGTCTCAAAAAAAAAAAAAAAAAAAATTTAACAGTGACTTCTTGCAAGCTGTACAAACTGGCTCCAGAATTCCACTGTTTCTTTATGTTTTTGTGCAACTGTTATATTTCCGTATATAAGTTTTCTAACGATTTCTTCTTGATTTATAGGAATGCAGCTAACTTTTATATTTGGTCTTACATCTGGCAAACAGGATAAAATTTCTTCATAATTTGAATAATTTATATGTACATCTTTCCAGGTTTCTTTGTGGACTGTTCTATCATCTGAAAAATGACAATTTTGTTTCTTCATTTCCAATCCTTATATATTTTATATCTTATTGCTGTATTATTGCATTGACATGAACTTCCAGTATAATGTTGAATGTTAGTGGTAATGAAAATCATCCTTGTATTGCTTCTGATTTTAAATGAGTGCTTTAAGATTTTATGTTTCTTTTTGATATCTTCCTTGTTGGACAAAATAAGTTTTCTTTTATTTATAGTTAGATAAAAATTTGTTTTTATTATTCATGAGTGGGTGTCAGATTTCATAGCATGATTATTCTCTATTCATTGAGATGGTCATATACTATATAACAAAGATGTTCGACATACCAGGAATAGTTTGTGGCATGCTTAATAACATAGTGTCAAAATGCAAAAAGCAATGATTGACAGAAGTAAATGGCAAATGAAAAAATAAGCACATGGAAAAAAGAAATACATGTGAACAACATGACTAGCTACTTGATCTACTGCAAAAGTACAGAACACTCCAGTGAATGCAAAAATACATAGTATTCTTTTTTTTATTATACTTTAAGTTTTAGGGTACATGTGCACAACTTGCAGGTTTGTTACATATGTATACATGCGCCATGTTGGTGTGCTGCACCCATTAACTCGTCATTTAGCATTAGGTATATCTCCTAATGCTATCCCTCCCCCCTCCCCGCACCCCACAACAGGCCCCAGTGTGTGATGTTCCCCTTCCTGTGTCCATGTGTTCTCAGTATTCTTGAGCTACATTAATTATTTACAAAAATTAACCATTTAGCAGATCAGCTATAAAGCAATTTTCATCAAATTTCAAAGAATCTGTATCATGCATGCAATGTTCTCTGACCACAATTAAGCTGCTTGTACTACCTCTCAGTAATGTTTTCATATATGTTTTTCCTTTCCTTCCAACTTTTATTTTAGGCTTAGGAGGTACATATGCAGGTTTGTTACATGGATAAATTGCATCTGGGGTTTGGTGTACACATTATTTCATTACCCAGATTGTCAGCATAGTACCCAATAGTCTTCCGATCCCCAGCCTCCTGTGCCAGCATCATTCTGATACCAAAACCTGACAGAGACACAGTGAAAAAAGAAAACTTCAGACCAATATCCCTGATGAACATAGATACAAAATCCCTCAAAAAATATTAGCAAATCGAGTCCAGGAGCACAGCTGGATTGATAGAACAGTGGAATGGCTTTTGATTGATAGAACGGTAGAATGATCTTTGAGGTCAGAATTACAACATGAACTAGGTGACGATAATGTGCAGGGGTGGGGCAAAGTTCTCCAGAAGGCCAAGTATGCTCTGAATCAGCACTCAATATATGGTACTATTTCTCCCATATCCCTGAATAACAGGTCCAGGAATCAAGGGGTGGAAGTGGAAGTGGCACCACTCACTGTCACCCCTAGTGATCTACTTGCAAAATTTTTGCTCCCTGTTCAAGTTACGTTCTGCTGGGCTAGAGGTCTTAGTTCCAGAGAGAGGAACACTGCCACCAAGAGACACAACAACAATTCCATTAAACTGCAAGTTAAGATAACCACCTGGACACTTTGGGCTCCTCCTGCCTTTAAGTCGACAGACTAACAAGGGAGTTTCAGTGTTGGCTGGGGTAATTGACCTGGACTATCAAGATGAAATCAGTCTACCACTCCATATCGGAGGTAAGGAAGAGCATGCATGGAATATAGGTGATCCATTAGGGCGTCTCTTAGTATTACCATGCCCTGTGATTAAGGTCAATGGGAAACTAAAACAGCCCAAATCAGGCAGGACTACAAATGACCCAGACCCTTCAGGAATGGAGGTTTGGGTCACTCCACCAGGGGAAAAAATCACGACCTGCCAAGGTGCTTGCTGAAGGCAAAGGGAATACAGAATGGGTAGTAGAAGAAGGTAGTCAGCAATACCAGCTCTGATCATGTGACCAGCTACAGAAATGAGGACTGTAACTGTCATGAGTTTATTTCCTCCTTTTTTTGTTAAAAACGTGTTTGTGCATGTATAGACTTGTACTAAGAAAATATCTTCATTTTATTTCCTTTTCCTTTATCATGTGACATAAGATTTATTGACTTCATATCAGCATTTAAGTATCACTACCTTTATGTAATAGTATTTTTGGGTTGGGGATTGGTGTGTTTCCAGTTGTATGAAGGATAATTGTATTATGTTAGGCATAATTATGACCTCATTATTGTCTTTATTTGAAGATTATGTATGATCTCAAGAGATGTGTATGGATCCAAGTTGACAAGGGGTGGACTTGTGATGGTTAATTGTGATGGTTAATACTGAGTATCAACTTGATTGGATTGGGGGATACAAAGTATTAATCCTGGATGTGTCTGTGTGGGTGTTGCCAAAATAGATTAATATTTTAATGTATATATGTGTGTGTGTATATATATATATATATAGTTCTATTAGTTCTGTCCCTCTAGATTACCCCGACTAATACAGTTATATTAGATATCTGCTAAATGCAGTGTCAGCGGTCTTTGATTCTGTTATTTTCTGCTCTCTGCATTCTGGTTGCTTATTTCCTCATGTGTTTGATCGCATTTACATTTGAGCTCATAATCCATGGGATTTTATCTGTAGGAATTCTTTGAACTTCACATTTAAAGTGCTTTACTGCAGAGAGAATTTGAGTTTGCTTTGTCTAAAACTGTAGGCTGTGGCAACCTTGGATTACTAGATATTAATATTTTGGCTTGGATTTTTTTGACCACACAGATCCTGTCAATTTAGCCCCCAAATCACCCACCTCCATCCATATTCAAGACAAAGAGATTGTTTTTCTCTTAGTTTGTCTTGTAGGGTGTATTTTATTTTCTAGTTCACTGTTTCATAGAAGGTATTGCTTTTTTAAAAATTCTTGCTTTTAAGGAGTGAATTATTTTACCAGCTAAATTGAATAGTCCATAGACTTTGCATCTAATCATTTATATGATTGTAGACTATAAAACCCAAAATGGTAGGCCCTCAGAGAAAAATCCCCAATTGGTCAAGATGTATCATTTGTTCTATGTATTACTTGATATAGTGGGTTGATATTTTGTTTAGGATTTTTGCATTTATGTTCATAAGTGAAACTGAGTTGAAATTTTCCTTTTGTACCAGTTTATTGTTAGAATGTAATACCAAGGTTATACTGACCTAAAATAAGTTGAGAAAAGTTCCCTCTTTATCTATTCACTGGAAGAGTGTACAAAGTTGGCTTTGTTTTTCCCTTTAAATGTTTGGTAGTATTTTCCAATGAAGCTACCTGGGCCTGACATTTTTTGGGAAAAATTTTTAAATCACAGATTTACTTTATAAAATTATTAAAACTATTGAAATTATTGAAATTTTTTATTTCTTTTGTCAATTTTGTTGTATTTTAGAAATTTATCCATTTTCTTTATGTTTTCAAATTCCTTATCACACGTTACGATACACTCTCATAGATTTTGTAGTGATGTCCCCTCTTTCATTTCTGACGTGACTACTTTTCTTTTTCCCTTTTATTCTTCATTTATCTTGCCAAGGGATTATCAATTTTACAATCATTTTCAAGATCCAATTTTTAGCTTCATTGATCCTTTCTAAGTTTTGTTTGTTTTCTGTTTCTTTAATTTCTGTTCTTATCTTTGCCACCTCTCTTTTTTCACTTTATTTGCATTTGTTTTACTGTTATTTTTGTAAATTTTTGAGATGGATTTAGCTCATTAATTTTCAGGTTTTCTTCCATTCCATTATATTAAAGATTAAACATTTTCCTATACACTTCAATAATAGCTTTAGCTGAATCTGGTAAATTTTTCTGTGTACTATCATATGTAAATGTTTTTTTTGGCTACTATGGATCAAAATGGTTTACAGTGCACAAAATAAAGGGCAGAACTGAGGCTACAGCTAAATAAATAGTATATGTTTTGGAATATGTTCAGCTCCTAGTAAGTTAGCATATCCATTGCCTGAGAGTATTTTTAGCATGATAGAGTAATACTGTTGGCCAAGACAGCATGGGTGTATTTGTCACACTAGGTGTCACTGACTGTGAATATATGTGAGTATTCAGAACATGAGAAATACAAACACGTACTGGACAGAGTATTTCTTTAAGATAAAAGAAAGCTTTTGGAAATATAGTATTATAACAAATCAGTACTTCAAGGGAGTGGCATTTAATGCTGTAATCATTTTTGTCATTATATAACTATAATTCTCACTACTTTTTTATATTTATATAGCAGGTATTAGGAAATATGTCTGAAATGTTGGATAGTTCTATCCTAGTTTAAAAGGTGGTCAAGAAGTGCCTGGGTTACAGCAATTCCATTACGGGGTATATACCCAAAGGAATATAAATCATTCTACTGTAAAGGCACATGCACACGTATGTTTACTGCAGCATCATTTACATTAGCAAAGTCACAGAACCAACCCAAATGCCCATCAATGATAGACTGGATACAGAAAATATGGTACATATACACCATGGAATACTACGCAGCCATAAAAAGGTATGAGATCATGTCCTTTGCAGGGACATGGATGAAGCTGGAAGCCGTCATCCTCAGCATACTAACACAGGAAGAGAAAACCAAACACCACATGTTTTCACTCATAAGTGGAAGTTGAACAATGAGAACACATGGGCACAGGGAGGGGAACATGACACACCCAGGACCTGTTGAGGGGTCGGGGGCGAGGGGAAGGAACTTAGAGGATGGGTCAATAGGTACTGCAGACCACCATGGCACAGGTATACCTATGTAACAAACCTGCACATTCTGCACGTGTATCCCAGAACTTCAAGTAAAATAAAAAACATTAAAAAAAAAAAAAAAAGAAATGCCTGGGTTAGTCCCTATCTGTGCATTTATTTCCTTGCATGTGGGACATTATGTGAGAGCACCAAAAGACAAGTTTATGGTATATTTATGTGTAAGGTAATGATTTTTCATTAATTACAAAATCTTTTATCTAAAATTATAATAGTCTGTAAATTATTTTTATCCACAAGACAAATGGGTTCAATCATTTTAAAAAGTGACATCGAACATAATAATTTGTGCCCTTAAAATAGAGGGCTGGGTTAATAATGGTTTTTCAGCTGGAGAGAATGGCCCGAGGAATTAACTTTAGATTCCACCACTTTGCAAATAACAGCTTTCCCAGAGCAAATAATGATTGATACTTAGTGAGTAATAAAGTTTTATTTCATTTGACAAATTTTACAGAAAAGCTAGCTGCAGTTAGTGTTTAATTCTGATTAGCCTGAGGGATTGAGGGACAGATAAGGCAAAACAATCAATAATTCACAATTCTATAGCAGAATGAAGGGAAATGAGGTGGGGCCTCTGGAAGGGTAGGAGCTCAACACGTGAGCAAAGCTATTGGGTAGTGGGGAATCCAGACTACAGTCTTTGTTTGCTGGATTGGATGTTCAGAATAGCAGAGGTTCTTTGTTTTTGAGACGAGTCTCATTCTGTCGCCCAGGCTGGAGTGCAGTGGCACAATCATGGCTCACTGCAACCTCTGCCTTCTGGGCTTAAGTGATCCTCCTGCCCCAGCCTCCCAAATAGCTGAGATTACAAGCGTGCACCATCATGCCTGGCTAATTTTTGCATTTTTAGAAGAGATGGGGTTTCACCATGCTGTCCAGGCTAGTCTCGAACATCTGACCTCAAGTGATCTGCCTGCCTCAGCCTCCCACAGTGCTGGGATTACAGACGTGAGACACTGTGCTGGGCTAGAATAGCAGAGATTCTTAAGCAGGTGAGAACTTTAAGGGTGGTGCACAACTTCTAGGCACTGAGAAGTTGATATGGAGATGAATCCCTTTCCTCATCATCTCTCTCAACTCTGCCTCAGTCTCTTCCTCTGCCTCGCCTTTAAAAATAAAATCTAACATTGATGAAAGAAGCATATGTTGTGGCATTGTGCTTGTTAGGTACATGATCTTAAGGAACTTTCAATCTGGTAAAAGAACCCTTAGGAGATCTATCGCTAATATAGTTCTAAAGAGTGATTTCTTAAACCATTTTTGTCTGTCACCTTTTGTTTCAGAACGAATGTCTTATATTCCCTTGAGTTAAAAATTTACATCAGTAAAGACTGAAGATTTAATCTTACTGACAGTCCCGAGGACATTCAAGGGCAATATCACCCATGTCCTAGGAAGTTTAGGAGTAAGACTGATGGTATTAAGGATATTCAGATTGCAGCTCCTTCTAAATGAAAATTTATTATTTCATTATTCCTAAGACTTCATTTATTACGATCCTTGGGATTTGAGATAATTGAAGACAACAATAATAATCTCTTTATGTGTTACATAGTATGGAGTCATTCATTTTGAAACATTCCCAAGTGTGTTGCCGACTGCATATAAAATTCAGAGTGGGAAGCTCAGGAATGGTGAAGGAAATGTGTATAGACATACACATGGATGCCCTCGAAGTCCTGAGAGGAACTTGTGGCCTCAAAATATGATAAATCCTGTAGAATGTTTGACATGTTGTAAACCCTCCTCCAACTCATAGTAGCCATGGTAATTTGATGTGAGAGGGAGGATACTAATAATAATAATGACAGTAATAATAATAGATGATATCCACATCTGTTCTACTGAGCAGCAATAGCAAAAACTATACTATGTATGTATGCAAGAAATGTCAGACTTCCTTTCATTTCTCAAGAATAAATGAATAACAAAATATATTTGAAGCCCAAAGGTATATAATTAAAAATTATTGTAAAACTAGGTTCTGACAAGAGTAATGTTGTAAGGAAAATTGTACATTATGTGTTCTTTCACTAAATATTTCCTCTCCTGTCAAATGGTAAATCAGGCAACCACTTAAAGGCATCTATTTAAATTAGCCATGATCAAGTTATATGACAGTGGAAATCACACCATCTTGATAAAGAAATTGAGATGCATAAAATGGTAACAAGGCTGTGTGAATAGGAGCAGTGCTAAGACAGAGGTGGGAATTCGTCTTCTCAATGGCTATGTCTCACATGCACTCTATTCATTATTGAAAGTTACCCCACTCATTATTCAAAGTACAAGCTAATGAACTTAAGTATATAATAACAGCTTCAAAAGGAGTCACATGGGCTTAACCATCGTTATGCAATTTGTCAATACGATTTTAAAAACCTATATGCAGTGGACAAGTCAACATGATGCATTAAATAAGGGCACTATCTCTGGGTCAGTGAGATCTGGGTTCAGATACCAGCTCTATTCCTCGGTCATGTGCAGTATTGGTAAGCTATTTCATTTCTTTAAGTTTTAGTTTTCTTGTCAAATACAAAGATGATATAGTTGTATTTGATGAGTTGTATTTGATATAGTTGATAGGGTTATCATGTAGATTAAATATGTGCAGCACATAATAAAACAATACATATTAGCAATGCTGGCAAATTTGAGGAAGATGTTTATCTCATTGAATAACTAGGTTTCTTCAAAGTATTCTATTTTTAGCTTCAGTACTATTGGGCTTGTTCACCCCTTCCCACCTTCTTTGACCAAAAAGAGGCCATATCTCATGACTTTTCTGGCATCTTTTAGGTATAAATACATTTATTTATCTGGTCACTTTTAGTGCCCCCAGAGCAGTCTCAGTCCAGTCCAGGGCAATAATCCAGCCTCCCAATGCACTGGCTCCTGCAGAAAAGAAAGAGCAAGGAGGTAAGGAACAGGAGAAGTCATAATTGAGTGTAGCAGTCACGGACAGCCCCTCAGGGACACTCCAGGCAGATGTGGGTGTTTTTGTGGGTTCTTTGGAGACCTTCTGTAGTGTTGCTGGGAATCTCTCCCCTGAGTTCCGTGATGTGGGTGAATAAACCTCTTTGCCTGGTCACTTACGTTTCTACCCTCATTTCCCAGACACTGCTGGTGTCTCTACCCTGTCTCAAGGACCCTCAGGCAGAATTTAAGACAACTGCTGGCCCTCTCAAGTGTGGCCCATGTCTGACCCAGGGGAAATAGTCCCATGCCCTTTGCCCCACACATTCTGTGATTGCATTTTCCCCCCAGTGCAGGGACCACTCTTGGCAATGTTGTCAGAGCAGGTTGCCAGGCAGTCTCTTCTGCTTTAGATTTCTCAGGTGTGGGCTCACTTTCATTCTAGGAGACACATATGAATCTCTCTGATATCCTTTTCCTTGGGCATGAGGTGCAGAAAATCACTCCCTGCCCCCAAGGAATACCGCGAGCTGTTATAACTTCACACCTCTCCTCCCAGTCTCTCCAACCTTAGAGGTGCTGTCCAGGTCAGGGTTGCAAAAGAAGTTCTTGATCACCTCCTTTAAGGTCTTTTTGGTGGTCCCTGACACCAACTGGGTGTCTTACAATTGGGTTCACTTCTGACACTACTGTGAGTTTGTGCAGACACCACAGGTTAAGAAGCTCAGTCTCATACACTTGCCTTCCCTTCAGATGCTAGCTGGACATCCTGGCTCCCCATGCTACCTGCTCTTCTGCTCAATTTGACTGTAAATATGGAAGTTCCCGTCAGGTTCAAAAATTTGTTAGAATTGATACAAGACTTAGGAAAGCGCTATAGTTACTATAATTACAATGACATTTTATTATAAAGGATACAAATGACCAGCCAGATGAAGAGATACTCAGGGCAGCAAGGTCTGGAGGGGTCCTGGGTACAGAGCTTCTGTGCCCTCTCTAACTGGTCTTTCTAGCATATCAGTATGTTCACCAACCAGGAAGCTCTCCAAGCCTTATTGCTGAGAGTTTTTATCTAGGTTTCATTTTATGGATATAATTGGTTAAATCATTGGCCATGTGATTGATCTCAATCTCTAGTCCCCTTCCTCTGCCCAGAGATTGGGAAGGTGAAAGTTCCAACCCCCTAATTACATAATTGGTTTTTCTGGCAGCCAGCCTCCATCCAGAAGCCATCCAGCCAGTCTCCCCACCCCACATCCATGAACCACCTTGCTGGCATAAATTCAGGTATGGTCCAAAGGGGTTTGTATGAATCACAAAAGACACTCTTATCATTCAGGAAATTCCAAGGGTTTGTGAAACACTGTGCCAAGAACTCGGGACAAAGACCAAATGTACTTTTAAAAATTATACCACAAACATGGAATTTGGGAGTGGTTGGTACCTATCCAAGGGCCTTAGTCAAAAGTGAGAGGAAGAATATTATTTTAACATCTTATTACAGAGTGAAAATGCAACAGAACTATTGCAACATGAATGTTAGTTCAGATAGGGCAAATACAACTTTTAAATTTGGGTGTGATTAGTTTTAAATGTTCTTGGAAGTTTTTTGCACCAGGTTACGTAATTGTAAGTGAAAAGAAGTGATACAGATCAAAGAACTTGTTGAAAAATTGCATCCCTGATAACTAGTGACATATTTTTAATGTTAGTTATATACACCCTGGAAGTACTGCCTTTAGTGAACCAGTTTAGTTGGAGATCCCCTGGGTATCAAAGCCATAAGAGCAATGGCGTATAAGAAGGATATTTTCCGATTTTGGAAGGTTTATACTTTGAAAGAATCTATGTGCTTGTACATCTTAATCGAGGATTGGAAAGGAATAACTTATCTGGTAATTTCTAAATTTTCAGAAATGTTTGAGGGAACTAAAATGCTTTGAATTTGAAGAACACCTTGGGGTCATATTGAGACTTCTTGAAAGGCTGATCTTTTTCATAATATGGAAATAGATTATATTGCAAATCTCCCTGAATATATGAACAATCGGTTTTGAAATTCAACTGAACTGTGTCACAGTGTTAGTTATGATCATTGTGAAAGCTGCGCGGAGAGGTTATCTTAAAACCCACATGGCACATTTCAAAACGATGTCTCATAAATAAAATTTGAAAACTTTGGATGTTTTGCAAACTGTGTTTTAAATATCAGAAGTACATTGTTCTCATTTGGAGTACAACTTGCCTTTAGGTTTTTGCCTTATTTGTTAGGTTGTGTGTGACAATGATACTTTCCTTATGGATACCAATAGGATTATTATTTTTTTTTCAATTTTATTTATTTTTTCTTCCTTATCTTCATTTTCTTTTTTTTTTTTTTTAGTTATACTTTAAGTTCTAGGGTACGTGTGCACAACGTGTAGGTTTGTTACATATGTATACATGTGCCATGTTGGTATGTTGCACCTATTAACTCGTCATTTACATTAGGTATATCTCCTAATGCTATCCCTCCCCGCTTCCCCCACCCCACGACAGGCCCCGGTGTATAGACTGGTCTTATTCTAAAAGAATGTCCATGTCCCCAAATACTAGAATAGTATCAGACTAGCAACGGCCGTAAACTCACCTCAGTGTTAATCCTACTCAGAATTGTTTAGATTTATTACATGTTTATTACTTTCTTTCTTTATAATAGGTAGGCAATGGATGATTACAATTAAACTGTTAACCTAGAAAACATTTTAGATAAGAAAAGTATAAAAGTTCTGTGATGCAAACTCTATTTTATTTAAAAAAACATAAAAACTGTATAATTAATGGGGAGCTCCTTTTTCTGTTAAAGCTAATAAGAAACAGGAGAATGCAGATTATATAAAATTGTATTAAATAAAAATTTTGTACATCTGTACTGATTATTTATGTTTAGGACATTTTTCATGAAAATAAAAACATGCTATGGCAAGAAAAAAACATGTAGCTGTTGGAAACAGTTACCCAGGAAATGCTCTTTTAAAATATGTATCTCTTACAATACACTTAAAATCACTTTGATTATAATGAAAATAATACAAATTCACTGTAGCATATTAAACATATGGATAGGCAAAAATCAACCTTAGGAAAAATAATCAGTGAATAAAAGCATGGACTGTGGAGCCAGAATACTTGAGTTCAAGTCCTGATATGTCCATTTACTAGCTGCGTGGCATCAGGTAGGTGTGCCGCTCTTTTTGTGCCTCCATTTTCCTCATTTGTAAAGTGGCAATAATAATTATAATATCATTTTCTTATAGGGTTAAAATCAAGATTAAATTAGTTAATATTTGTAAAGTGCTTAGAACACTATCTTAAACATATTGAATACTATACAGATGTATTGTGAATAAGATATACACATAGTCTCTTTAAGTAAAAATTTTACCCTATATGTCTTGTACCTTTTTTTTAACTTTGTATATTGTAATTATTTTCCACATCTTTAACATTTTATTTATTATTAAATTAAAGCATTTTATTGTATATTTCTACCAACAATTAGATAAACTGTTACACTTTCAGCTTGTTTTCAGCTTTTTATTCTTTTAAACAGTCAGCATAATTGTTATATCTAAGTTTGTAGTAGTTATAATTTTAGAATAAATTACAAGAAATGGAATTACAAGTATATAGATGTATACATATTTTTTAATTAAAATTTTACATTTATATTTAACAGTTTTCTCTTCTTTTCCTTTTTTTTTCTTTTTAATTTAGAGATAGGTTCTTGCTCTGTCACCCAGCCTGGAGTTCAGTGGCGTAATCATAGCTTATGGCAGCCTTGAACTCCTGGGCTCTTCCTGAGTAGCTGAGACCATAGGCACACACCACTGCACTCCGTTGTATACACATTTGAAAGCATTTTTTAAATATATTAACAAATTGCTTTTTGTAATGTGCCACTAATGTTCCTCCCAGCATCAGAGGATGAGGGACATTAACACACTTTTCCAAACCTCTTTTCTCAAACTACTTGTTTATATCATGTTGGGAAAGGTGTTCCCAACAAAAACTTTCTCATTTGTCAAATTAACATTTTAACTTTTATTTTAATCTCTTTTCTAGAGAGTCTTTTAAAGTTTTAATTTGACGTACTTGAACAGAGTTTTGAAAGGAGTTTTATAAAATTAATAGTAATTATGGGTGTTAGAATATAGCTTTGAAAAAATGTGTCAACTTTAGAAGGTAGCAAGAACTTGACTTTCTCTTTTGTATTTTAACGTAAACTATACATTTGTGGGAAAGTGGGTGACTTGGGAGGAAAAACCAGTAATAGGCTGCCCATTACACCTGATAACAATTACTACTATGAACACTCTGTGCTAGGCACTGTGATAGTGTCTCTCTCTCTCTCTCTCTGTGTGTGTATAACATATATTTTATGTAATTTCAAATCTTCGTATTGATATATTAACCTTATGGGACAGGCTATATTATTACCCAGTTTTACAGATGAAGAAACTGAGGCACAGAGAGGCCTTTTTTTTCAGAACAGATGTGAGCAGGCACCCACCTATATGTAGGGTAAAGAAATGGTTACCTGAGCTCTGATCACGGCAAGTCTCATGCCTTTGAGTTGTCACTGACTGTCTCAGAGACAGCCAGAGATCTCCACCCTTTTTGTGCTTAATGACCTTCGGAAAGAAACTGCTTTAAATGATGGCCGTCTTCCATTTGTGTAACTTTAAAAGTTATATTTTACTTTGAGGTGTTTAATCTGAGAGGTGGCTATGTATTGTGAACTTCTGCTCCCTTTAGAAAAGGAAGCAGTGTATCTAAATTGCCCAGTTGGTAAGCGGGTCTTATGAATGAGTCACTTATTCAGGAAAAATGTCTTGATCACCTACTACGTGCCAGTCATGGTCCCGTGAATTTCTGGGGTTACATGACTAAGATAGCAGCCCTGCCCTTAAGGAACTTCTAGCGGGAGGCAAGAAGTTTGTGTGTAAAGCACTGGTGATTATATCCAGTTACCTAATGCCTGTACAGGCTTCAATTCACAAAGTCAGGATTTCACCAGTTTTCCCAATTTTATTTAACCAAGAGTATTCTCTGTAAAAGTGAATTGTTGCTGAAACATTTTTAAATTCCAGCTATGTTAATAAGAAGCCATTTGAGAGCAGCTGTGCTTCATTATTTATTTTTATTCAATATTTAATTTGGAAAAAATAATGTAGAAAATAGAGATTTTTTTTTTCTGGGACAATCATCATACATGTTATTGACATCAGATAGTGGGCAATTTAACCTTCTCAAAAATAATATATTCGCTAAGAATCTCAGCAGCCTCAAGTCAAAAATGAAAGCTTACGTATACCACAAGGGATAGTCAAATCAGTATGAAAAAGTCTGAAACCTGTATTTTCTTGCTGAACATGATCTTCTGTAATCACAATAGAAAGCTATTTCACCAAGTGTTATCCAGGAAGGGATTGGTAGGTGATATTACCTGGATCAGTTTTTCTATGCTGTGAATACCAATGTAATCATTTTCTCAGGTTTTTGTATTTTTCTTCAATATCCATTTAAAAATGAACCAAATACTCCTTCTTGTTCTACTGTAGTTCTTCCATGGCACTGTTTCAAGCACTTAACAAATTTCATATACTGAAGGAGTAAAAGTTATCTTGGTGACTTAAGAAAATACCCATACAGACATACTCATTCTTAAAAGGGTTTCTTCTGTGGGAAGGAAGTGGTTTCTACAACATACATGTAATTACTACAGTAAATTGTATTGTGAATATGAAGCAGATGAAATGTGAGCCCTGTAGACTCATGAATTTTGCTATTACATCTTGTCTTCAGTTTCTTTTTTTGTTCACTCTGTTGTCAAAGTGCTTTGTACATTCTTCTCTGTGAACTTTGCAGATCAGAGAAATCAACTGAAAGAAGGAAATGATATGTTTTAGTTTATTCAAAGGATCTATAGCAGCGGTCCGCAACCTTTTTGGCGCCAGGGACCGGTTTAATGGAAGACAATTTTTCCATGGATCGGGGGATGGGTGGAGGTGGGCATATGGTTTAGGAAAGAAACTTTCATCTTAGATCATCAGGCATTAGTTAGATTCTCATAGGAGCATGCAACCCTGATTGCTCACATGCACAGTTCACAATGGGGTTCATGCTCCTATGAGAATGTAATGCCACTGCTGATCTGACAGGAGGTAGAGCTCAGGTGGTAATGCTCGTTGGCGTGCAGCTCACCTCCTGCTTTGTGGCCTGGTTCCTAACAGGCAGCAGACTAGTACCGGTCTGCAGCTCAGGGATTGGGGACCCCTGATGTATGTTTAGAAATAAATTAGGATAATGTATAGATTTATAAAAAGTGGCTTAGAGGTACCCACTTTCTTGTCACTTTATTAAAATCCCTTTAAGATAAAAAGAAAATGTGTTAATAATTGTGAAAGAATTATATATCACTTTTTTTCCCCGGAATCTCCATTGTTACAAGGAGAGAAGCTTAGTTTTTGAGAGAAATCTGCCAACATTTGCTGTAGCAGATGTATTTTAGTTGTTTAAGAATGTGTGATAATCTCACTCTTTCATTTTGGGGTGGTCCTTACTTTAAAAATAAGTGTAAGTGGGTTATGGCATTCATTTTGTAAGTCATTTACAAAAGTTTGCACCATTCTACCTCTTGTGACATTGAAGAAATAAAGCATAATTTTCATTTTGTCAGCAAATCTCTCTATGACAGGCAAGGGCTTACATAGTGTATACAGCAACATTCTCTAATGGATTGCAGGTCCCATATGAGAATGTGCAGTGTGCTCATTAAAATTGCAGCAGCAGAAAAAGCAGAATAAATTGTCACCAAGTATTTAACTATGACATTTATATGTATTTCTTTTTGACATGCCTATGGGCATTTCACTGTAAATTGTCCATGAGGATTGTTGTGACAGCTTTATGGACTAAAGTTAGGGACCCAGCCTCTCACTTGGCTAAAGGATGACAGCCTAAATAAGAAGAATATAGTGAAAATAGCTTATTAATAGCTGTATGATTCTGTTATGACGAAGTTTAGGTACAAACTCTCCCAAGTACCTTGGGAATTTGGAACAAAAAATGAGAAAGCAAGTATCATCAAATGATTTCCAAATATGAGAAATATGAAGGCTCTATCCCTGGAAGAATTTAACATGCAACAGTAGTATCTACCTCTCAGGACTATTGGGAAGATTAGTGAAAGCTGCTAGCCCAGTGACTAGGATACATGGGAAGCTTCATAGATGTTTAATTTTTTCTTCTTGTCTTCTGGCATTGTCTTTCTTTTCTTTTACCAAACCATCTAAGGAAATAAATGGGAAAAGAGCAGGTGTTATAGCAACAATAATCATTGCAAATTTTCTGGGGAAAGGTTGGGGCCACTGTAGAAGGATTCAGGAAGAGGTGGAATTTGTCTAGTCTTTGAAGGAACTTAGAATTTAAGTTAAAGTTGGGGGAAACTGGGAGAGTGTTCTTGGCAAGAGGGCCCTCAAGAACAGAGGCTCAGCAGCAGCGTTTAACCTGGTGTTTCCGGGGAGCCATGCAGGGAATAGCTAAGGTTGGAGGCTGATTGGGCTGATTGTGGAAGGCTTCAACATGAGAGCTCAGGAGCCCGTGGACTTCATCTTCTCAGCTTTGAGGGAAGTTGCTGAGTAATTTTACTTGCTAGAACAATGACAACATTTATAGAGAAAAGTATGTCTGGAGAGGAGCAGGTTTCAGACACAAGATTTATTTTTAGACACAGAAATTGTAAGAGATGAGAAAGTCACAAAAGCACGGGAGGAAGGTTAGAGCTGTATATGTTGAAGCCACAAAATTGGTGAGTTTTCTGAGAGAGAGACAATGAGGAGGAGGGGGAGGAACAGGAGGAAGTATGAACTCTTAACTAACTTTGGCATATGCTTATGTTTTGTAGATGAGAGGGACAAAACAAGCAAGAAACAGAGTTAAAGGAATGGTCACTGAGAGAAAAGGAAACATTAACAGTGAAGATAGTCATGTTTGGTGGGGGAGAGTTACTTTTTTTTTTTGCCTCTCAGATTTAGGCACTGTTTGGTGGCTTTATGTGTTTTAGCTCATTTTATTTTTATAACAACCCAATTAAGTAGACAGTATTTTCACCAAATTATGGAACATAAAAGTGGGCTTTTGTCATTAAAGAGGGCCATGCACATTTTAAGTGGCAATTGAATTGAAAATATTTATTGCAGGGGATTAGGGAGTTGGTGATTAGAAAACAGCAGAGGACATATATTTTCTGGAGAAATTTTGCAGTGTGAAAAAATGTTAAAATGGTAGATCTCTGGTATCTGGGGTCAGAGGAGATTTTCAGACTGTGATATGAAGAAGATTTTATCTTCTTTGCAACTCATGACAATTTCTTTGTAGGATGGGAAGAACATTTCTGAGAAGACGGTAAGAGAGAGTTGTTGGAGCTTAGCTGAGCAATGTTTTATACGGGAGCCAAAAATTTTACTCTGCAAGAAAAATGAGTGAGAAAGAGAAAAGACTGGTCTCAGCACTCTGTAGTGGGAGGATTGTGAGGTGAGATATGGTGACTAGGGGTCAAGGAGAGAGACTGGAAAGGAGATGTGTTTAATGGGGATTTTTCTGAGTGAAACTCTATGCTTCATGGGACATGACACCTCCTGTTATCCCCACACATTTCCGTAACACTACAAAATCCAGGATGTACTTGGTATGATTACATTTTTTTTCATGATTGTCTGTAAGGGAGATGAGATTTATATCAATGTTAGTGAAGTACTAAAACAGTCATTCCATATGGAGGAGGACCCATATTCATGGGGATTTAATTTGTCATTGTTGTTTTATATTGGTTTAAGATTAGGATAGTTGAGGTAATAAATTTATGGGGTGGGAGAAGAAAACAGTAGGGAGTGAGAGACTAAAGTTTCAAAAGTGAGATTAGATGGACTCAAAAATAGGTTTATAGGCCATGAATAAGAGGTGGTTATTTTTCCTCAGAGGCAGAGGAAAAAATAGAAGGTTGGGGAAAATAGAAGCGCATTTTTAAAGTGAATTGGTGGTTGTGCCTATGATAATTTTGGGAGAGACACTCAAGATGAGGAGTTATGCCAAGATGAACTTCATCATATCAATCTCTCTATCAAGCAGGGAGCAGTATCATTTTGGGGGATGAGGAAGCAGCATTAAACATAAGATTTAAAGAAGGCAGATGTTTTGGACCATCTGATTGAACAATGAATAAAATGATTGCCTAGAGCAAGAAAGTGTTTGAATGCTATCAGATTCATTTTATAAATTTTTCCAGGAATATTGCCACTTGCATTAGAAGTAAATAAAGTTGAAGGATATATTTAGGTAGGAAGAACTAGCTATGCTTCAAATTATATCAGAAGGGTTGTTCCCCACTTTGTTTGGAAGAGGCGGTTAGATATGCACCAGTTTTCTTAAAAGAGACAGTCCACCTAACTAAATTTATATGTCTCAGGGTATATAATTAAAGTATCTATATAGATGTCCATACCATCTATGAAATAGCTCAATATTTTGCCTCCAAGACTGTAACCTTGGTGGAATAGTCCAAATATGAGTAATTTTCCCATTAACTGGTTCAGAATTTTGCTGATGATGGGCTAAATCAGGTATGTCTCATGGCATTTCTCTACCCTTTGTTCCTTGTAAGAAGGACTTTTTTGATTAAAGTTCCCACTGAAGAGATACACCTGGGAGCCATGGTCTTAACCAAATGATCCTAGTTTTCCCTAGACCACAGTGGACTGGAATACGGGAGTGTCCTGACAAAAGAGCTAAGGAGTAGTTAGTGACTTATGAACCATTGCCTGGCAAGAAAAGGTGAGGTAGGCCAATACAATTCTCCCTTTAGGGAATCTGATTTGATAAGTGCTAAGACAAGAAACTGCAAGTGATCACTGAAATAGAAAGGATGTCCTGAAGTCTAATTGTGGCCATAATGGTGGGTTAATTACGAGTCCAGGTCCAGTTTCTAAAATGACTTTAAGATGTAAACCTAAAAATGTAATGTTAAAAGTTTGTTTTTGAAGAGCATTAACTCTCGGCCTCATGGGTGAAATGATGTCGTGTACCTGCTGTACGGAGACACACGATGTCTTCTCAGCTGAACAGTCTGAACGTTTAGAAACAGCACTCTCCCTCCTCCTGCAGAATGTGACTGCTCAGAGAACTCGTAGAGACACCAAGACTGAAAATCCTATCTCCCAAGAATCTTTTATCATCTTCTTTCCTAAAACATGAAGACTATATATGCGTATTTCTTCAATGTAGAATTATTTCTGTTTTGAAGCTAGAAGATGTTTTTAAAAAGTATAAAGGAATGCAGTGGAGCCTTTAAATCCCTCATTGACAGTTTGTATTCCCTGCATAACCTTGAATATCTTATTAGCAATGTCAGTTTGCTTTTTGAAATGCAATCTCACTGCTCAAAGTAACCTCCAACACACTTGCCAGTTGAAAAAAGAAAGTTCCTATGTGGTTAAATAGAATCCAAATTTGTCAATCCTAGGTTTGTTTCTTTTTTTTTTTTTATTATTTTACTTTAAGTTCTAGGGTACATGTGCACAACTTGCAGGTTTGTTACATATGTATACATGTGCCATGTTGGTGTGCTGCACCCATTAACTCGTCATTTACATTAGGTGTATCTCCTAATGCTATCCCTCCCCCCTCCCCCCACCCCATGACAGGCCCCGGGGTGTGATGTTCCCCTTCCTGTGTCCAAGTGTTCTAATTGTTCAATTCCCACCTATGAGTGAGAACATGTGACGTTTGGTATTTTGTCCTTGCCTCTGTACATTGTTCTTATTTCATTTCATACTTAGAAGATGTTATAAAGCCAATTAAAATTATATGCAGTTCTCTGATGATATAAAAGGATGCATGGCTCTGAGGGAGAGAAGTGGCTAAAGGTGGTTGTCAGGGGCAACAAACGAAGGAGCTGTAAATTAATAGGCTTGTTCCTTTCAGATATGGCACTAATCAGAAGCAAGGAGGGAAATTTAAAATAATTTCTTAGAGCAAAAACCTCTTCCAGTATTAGGGAGATTCTAAACATGTTTTTATGCTAGGTGAATTTATGGGCCTCCTGGGGGTCTCCTTGAAGGGATAACTGAGAACCAATTCTGGAGAGAGACCTACATCTGGCAGGATCAAAAAAGACAACCACAGAGAAAGAGATGATTCCCTAAAAAGAGAGATGATGACACACTTCAGGAATCAAACCAAAATTAAGCAAGTCAGGGAGGAGATGCTTTCTCCTTAAAAGCCATAAGAACAGTGTGAATCAGTTCACATTATTTCTATTTTGTTTTTTAAAAAGTTTAAAAGTTTCCGCTTAAATATTACTGTTTAAGTTCATTTAAACTTCAGCTATTTGCAATATGTATATATGTATTTTGTTTTTAATTGGAAAAGGGTTTGGAAGCTCATACTAATTTATTACTTCAATAAAGTTTAGAGATTGCAATTTATACCAAAATCGAATCTTTGATTTTGCCACTAACTGGTGCTAAAGTTATTCAGATTGAAAGGATATTTTATCAGGTGGCTCTTTGAAGGAGTGTGTGTGTGTGCTTTGTCCGTCTGTTAGCTTTGTTAGTCAAGACTTCTATGAAATGTTTTGCAGTGTCATTAGTATAATGACTCATGATTAATTTTTTAAAAATCTGGTTTTTTTAAAGGAAAAACTCTCTCTCCTGAATGGTATGATTACCAATGTGATATGATAAATTTTTGTTTCTATCCTTGGTTTTGAACACTAGGAATTGTATGCATAATTTAGCGTTCAATAACAATAGCCCTATAATGGAGAGATGTAGGTCAAAGGTTATATAAAGTTGTATATGTATAGGATGAATAAGTCTAAAGCTATGATGTACAGCAGGCTATAATTAATAATATTGTATTGTGTTTGTGATAATTGCTAAGAGTAGATTTTAGGTGCTCTTACTACATACAAAAAAGTGGGGGTAACTATGTGTGATGATAGGTTTTATTTGCTTGACTATGGTAACCATTTCACTGCATATCAAAACATTATGTGGTATGCCTTGCATACATAAAATAAAAATACAATAGCCCTGTTAGTTTAATTTTAGTAATATGATCTGATAAAATAAAGATAAAATTAATATGTAAGAATAATAGTAAACTGGCTGGGCATGGTGGCTCACGCCTGTAATCCCAGCACTTTGGGAGGCTGAGGCGGGCAGATCACTTGAGGCATTCAAGACCAGCTGGCCAACATGGTGAAACACTATTTCTACTAAAAATACAAAAATTTGCCAGGAGTTGTGGTGGGCACCTGTAATCCCAGCTGAGGAGGAGAATTGGGAGGCTGAGGCAGGAGAATTGCTTGAACCCAAGAGGCGGAGGGTGCAATGAGCCGACATCACACCACTGCACTCCAGCCTGGGCAACAGAGCAAGACTCTGTCTCAAATAACAAGAAAAATAAAAAAAAGGAATAATAGTAAACTATAAACTCCCTGAAATGGAGGCTTTGGTCATACCTTAGTACCTAGTATATTACATATCCTTAGTACCTAGTACAATTTCTGGGACATATTTAGAGCTCATTACATATTTCTTAAAAACAGTCAGTAGTTCACAGGGAATTGTTAATATGATTATAGGATTATATTTTTTATTTGGCAAAATCAAAACTCCACCAAATCACAAATTTTATTTGGCAAAAATCCATGTAAAGCAGTTGTGCTTGAGGGCTTTCTAAAAAGTGCTGAGCTGAAATTGTCCTGATAGACAAGAAAGGGAGAATGAGTTCATATGGTGAGCAGCAGAGATGAGACGAAGAATCCCACTTGTATACAGATAAACACACCTAGCTAATGTTCAGCAAAGTGGGGTAGAGGGCTACATTAAAATTACCCTTATAATGTGATTCCTCTCTCTATGTTAATGATGCATAAGGAGAATATCATTTGCAGATGAAGTAAATGGTAAATAAGCTCTGAGATACAATTAGGATCCTTGAGAAAGGTCATATGAGGAGTCTAGCAAAGGTTTGATGGTGTTAAGAGAAAAACCTTAGTTTAAATTTAGCAGAGTTTAATTAAGCAAAGAATGATTTGTGAATCAGGCAGACTCCTGAACCAGAGTAGTCTCAGAGACTAGTGCAGCAGTGATGCAAGAAAATTTATGGACAGAAAAAGGAAAGCGGCATACAGAAGATAGAAATGAGGTACAGAAACAGTGCCTTATTCAATACAATTTGAACAGTTGGGCCCTTGATTACTTGATGATTGGCATGAGAGTAGGTTACAGTCTGTTTACACATCCAGTCAGTTACAGTTTAATGTGTACAGAGAAATCTTTGGGCTGAACTTAAAATAGGCAAGGAGGCAACTTTAGGCCAAACTTAATTTAACAAGCGATAACTATAGGTGAGATGATGGGAGTGGCTTTGGCTTTAGAAGCAAAAGACAGTATACTAAGCATTCTCTGGAACTGTTTGTAGAGTTGTTGAATTTCCTGTTGACTTCGTGAGCCATAGTAAACAAGCTAAATGTTTTGGGTTACCTGTGTCACCTGTTGAATTCTGAGGCTATTGCTTGATTGGAGGAACCCCTTCCTTGGGAGATATGCAGATTCAGTTCTAGACTGCCAAAATAAAGCAAATATTTCAATAAAGCAAGTCACATGAATTTCTTGGTTTCCCAATGCGTGTAAAAGCTATATGTACACTATGCTGTAGTCTAGTGTGCAGTAGTCTAGTAAGTGTGCAGTAGGATTATGTCTAAAAGATGTGCATAACTCAGTTAAAAAACTTAATTGCTAAAAAATGCTATGATCATTTGAGCTGTCAGCAAATTATAATCTTTGCTGGTGGAGAGTCTTGCCTTGATGATAATGGCTGCTGACTGATCATGAAGGTGGTTTCTGAAGGTTGAGGGAGCTATGGCAATTTCTTGAAATAAAAATGAAGTTTGCTGCATCAATTGACGCTTCTTTCCATGAAAGACTTCTCTGTAGCATGTGATGCTGTTTGGTAGCCTTATACCCACAGTAGAACTTCTTTCAAAACTGGAGTCAGTTCTCTCAAACTCTGCTGCTTCTTTGACAGCTAAGTTTATGTAAAATTCTAAATCCTTTGTTGTAATTTTAATAGTGTTCTCAGCATCTTCACCAGGAGTAGGTTCCATCTCAAGAAAATACTTTCTTTGCTCATTTATAAAAAGCAACTCATCATCTGTTAGTTTTATCATGAGACCTGCAGCAATTTAGTCACCTCTTCAGGCTCTACTTCTAATTCTAGTTCTCTTGCTGTTTCCATAACATCTGCAGTTGCTTTTTTAACTGAAATCTTGATCCCCTCAAAGCCATCCACAAGGGTTGGAGTCAACTTCTTCCAAACTCCTGTTAATGTTGATATTTTTACCTCCTCCCATGAATCACAAATGTTCTTAACATCATCTAGAATGGTGAATCCTTTCCAGACTATTTTCAATTTACTTTGCCCAGGTACATCAGAGGAATCACTATCTATGGCTGCTATAACCTTATGAAATGTCTGTCTTAAATAATAAGACTTGACAGTTGAAGTTACTCCTTGATCCATGGGTTGCAGAATGGATGCTATGTTGATAGGCATGAAAATCTCCTTGTACATCTCCATCAGAGCTCTTGGGTGACCAAGATTGTCATTGTCAATGATATTTCATAATATTATAGTGGTAATATTTTGAAAGGAATATTTTTTTCTGAACAGTAGGTCTCAACAGTGGGCTTAAAATATTCAGGAAACCATGCTGTAAACAAATGTGCTGTCATCCGGGCTTTGTTGTTTCATTTATACAGCACAGGCAGAGTAGGTATAGCATAATTCTTAAGGGCCCAAGGATTTTTGAAATGATAAATGAGCATTGGTTTCAACCCAAAGTCACCAACTACATTAGCCCCTAACAAGAGAGTCAACCTGTCGTTTGAAGCCAGGCATTTACTTCTCTTCTTGAGCTATAAAAGTCTTAGATGGCATCTTCTTCCAATAGAAGGCCATTTTATTTCCACTGAAAATCTGTTGTTTACTGTAGCCATTTTCTTCAGTGATCTGAGCTGGATCTTCTGGATAGCTTACTGCAGCTTCTCCATCAGCACTTGCTTCTTCACCTGGCACTTTTATGTTGCAGAGGTGACTTCTTTCCTTAAACTGCATGATCCAACCTCTGCTAACTTCAGACATTTCTTCTGCAGCTTTGTCACCTTTTTCAGCCTTCACAGAATTGAAGAGAGTTAGGGCCTTGCTCTCGATTAGGCTTTTAGAGGAGTGTTGTGCCTGGTTTGATGTTCTATCCAGACCACTAAAACTTTCTCCAAATCAGCAAGAGGCTATTTTGTTGTCTTATCATTAGTGTGTTCTCTCTGTAGTAGCGCTTTTAATTTCCTTCAAGAACATTTTCTTTGCATTCACAACTTGGCTAACTGGTGCTAAGGGCCTAGCTTTTGTCCTATCCTGGCTTTTGACATGCCTTCTTCACTAAGCTTAATCATTTCTAGCTTTTGATTTAAAGTGAGAGATGTGAAACTCCTCCCTTTACTTGAACATTTAGAGGCCATTGTAGCATTATTAGTTGGCCTAATTTCACTATTGTTGTGTCTCAGGGAATTGGGAGACCTGAGAAGAGAGAGAAAAGGGGAACAGCTGGTTGGTAGGGCAGTCAGAAGATACACAACATTCATCAATTCAGTTCACTTTCTTAAACAGGTGTGGTTCATGGTGCTCCAAAATAGTTGCAAGAGTAATATCAAAGATCACTGATCACAGATTACTATAACAGATATAATAATAATGATAAAGTTTAAAATATTGTGACAATTACCAAAATGTGATACAGAGACACAAAGTGAGCCCATGCTGTTGGAAAAACAGCGCTGACAGATTGCTTGATTCAGGGTTGCCACAAACCTTCAATTTGTGAAAAACACAGTATCTGTGTAACACAATAAAGTAAAGCACAATAAAATGAGGCATGCCTGTATTTACTTAGTGTAGGTACTTCTGTAAATTGCCATCTCTAGCAATGATGGCAGCCAGTTGTCATAGTTAATTATTTTTTCCTGGGTCTTACCAAGGAGTTTGAGCCCACTCAAAGAGCTTAGAGTAAATACAAAGGAGAATCACCATTAAAGTCTTTATTCTTTATGGTTTTTAGTTATGTTTATTTAGGTAATGACTGACTATGCATATGGCTTGTTTTGTAAGGTACTTCAAATCTCTCTTGGTAGTTGCCCTGACATAAATAATAAAATGTTTTTTACATTTTTTTTTTTTTGAGACGGAGTCTCGCTCTGTCGCCCAGGCTGGAGTGCAGTGGCTCAATCTCGGCTCACTGCAAGCTCCGCCTCCCAGGTTCACTGTTTTTTACATTTTTATGGTTCTGAAAAAAATAAACCCTCAAGTCTTAAATCAACTTTTTATGTAAAACCTATACTTTGCAGGATATATATGGGATTTATATTAATTAAAAAGGTTATAGACTAGTAAAACAGTGCTAGGGGCTGGGGAGGTAGTCTGATAGAGGGTGAAATAAAGACCTCACTGAGAGGTGACATTTCAGCAAAGTCCTGGCAGTAGAGAGGGAGAGGGTGGTAAATATCTAAGGGAGGAGTGTTCCAAATTGAAGAAACAGTAAAAATGAAAAGACTCAAGGCAGGAGTGGGCCTGGTGTGTTGATTCAAGACCAAGAAGCTTATTTTGGCTGGAATAGACCATGTCTGGGAAGATAGCAGGAGATGAGGTCAGAAAGTTCACAAGGGGGCCTGATTGAGTAGGGCTTTAGGGTCTTGGAAAGGCTGACAGTACCCTGTGTGAGGTGGGAAACCACTGTAATGTTTTAAAGCAGAGGAGGAACATGATCTGATTTAGGCTTTAAAATGATTATTCTGGCTTCTATCCCTATTTCAGGAATATATTTGGCTGTAAGCAACAAAATATCTGACTAATAGTAATAGTAATTTAAACAAACAAAACCTGTTTTCTTTGATGCAGGTTTCTGAAATTGATTCAACCTTTCCATGATGAAATCAGGGATTCAGGCTCTTTTGTTGTTGTTGTTGTTGTTGTTTTCTGTTTGAGACAGGGAACAGAGTCTGGCGCTGTTGCTCAGGATGGTGTGCGGTGGCACGGGCTTGGCTCACTGCAACCTCTGCCTCCCAGGCTCAAGTGATCCTCCCACCTCACCTTCCTGAGTAGCTGGGACTACAAGCACATGCCACCATGCTTGGCTAATTATTTGTATTTTTTGTAGAGATAGGGTCTTGCCATGATGTTCAGGCTGGTTTTAAACTCCTGGACTCAAGTGATCCACCTACCTCGGCCTCCCACAACACTGGGAATATAGGTGTGAGCCACTGCACCCGGCCCCCAGACTCCTTTTATCTTTTTTCTCCACCATCCTCCACATGTTGGCTGTCCACATTGTACTTTTTGTTCCATGGTTATAGGATGGCTGCTGCAGCTCCAGATATCACATCCTTGTTGAAGGCAGAAAGGAGGGAAAGACAGCACTAGCTACATCTACTTGGAAAGCTTTACCTCTGTGTTACAAGCTATCTGGATCTGTAAGGAAGGATGAAACAGTTAAAATATTTTCATTCTTAGCTCCTGTAGAAATGGCAGTTAAGAAATGAAGAAGTTAGGAGTGGATATTGGGTCAGTCAACCTGCAGTGTCTGACAGTCATGATTCATGATACCTGTTTTGGTTTATCATTTTACCAGGCTCTTCATGTACATTTTCTCATTTGGATCCTGCAGTGATCCTCTGGGGGAGAGCAAGTAAGAGATGGCAAGCTTCATTTTAGGGACGAGAAAGCCAAGGCCCAGAGGGAAAGTGACTGCCTCACAGGTCTTTTGATGACAGGGCAGAGACTAACACAGATGTCACTAACTCTCATTTATTATATCCTGGGACCTAACTTTAGCATTATATGAATACCTTGTATGAGGCATTACCAGTTGCATTCAGCCTCCTCCAGTAAATGAGAGAAGCCACCTGGTCTCTGCAAAGGTTTGGAGACTATGATTACTTTGTGGCTTTTCTCTAGTTGCCCCAGAGCTGAGCTTCCGCAGGCAATGAAGAAAGCCAAGGAGTAAGGAAAATCATTACTCTCTGTAGGGAAGAGGCAGATTCATCCTTCTGACCTGTGACACAGTGGAAAAGTTCCTGAGAATTCATGGGTCGAATGTGTTTCTTATAGAAAAACATTTAAAATGCACCAGAAGAGCTCTGTCTGTAAAGACAATATATTTCATTAGTTTTATAAATTGCATAATTCTTTTATCAAGATAAAAATGGCCCTTTGTTTTTTAACTAACCCTGTGGTTTCTTCATAAGATTTGCTTAAAGCTGGGTTTCCAAATAGCTCTGGGAAGCAGAACAGCTGCGCTCGTGCCAGACGGGTGTTTTTCCTCCTGCCTGAGTAGATGCAGCTGGGAGACGCTGCTCTTCAGATCCATCTTGTGTCCAGGTGTGCGTTCACCCTTCCCTTGCACATGACTGATGCTGTTTTATCCAACAGACCTTGGGATTGAAATAATGAATGACCCAAGGCTCTAAAATGGCTATGAAAGAATATAGAAAGCCCCTAGGTTTAGGCATAAATAATAAAATTAAACGGAATGGGAATTTTAACCTATGATGCTGAAAATGTAAACTACATTTAATCTTTATAACAACGTGTGAAAGATGTTACTATTTTATTACAGTGTCTTTTATAGATAAACTGAAATTTAGAGCTACAATTAAACTACTTACAGTTACAATCAGTATTCAACCAAAAACAGATTTGGATCTAGTTGTGTTCTGCTTATGTAGCTGCTAACAGCTTTCTGCAGTGTCCTGGGCACCGTAGCAAAACTCGAGGGAAAAATGAGGAATGGTGATGAAATTCTGGGGCATCTCAGGACCTTAATTTCACAGATAGGTAATATCACATGTATCCTATAAATGGCATGTGTTGTGGCCTGGTTCAAGTCCGGTGATTGGTTCTCAAATTCCTGTGTGCTTAAAATTCATCTAAGGAGTGTTATAAAATGCAGGTTTCTAGGCTCCAATCCGGAGGTTCTAGTTAAGCAGGGGTGGTGACAAGCCTGGGAATCTGTAGTTTAGTAAGCACCCAGGCTTCTTTGATGTAGATTTTCTGCAAATGACATTTCAAGAAATATTGCTTTAAATTGAAATTTAATAGCCAGAATGGCACTAGGCATTCAGGAGGCTTCCAGCTTCACATCCAGGAGTTGGTAGATTGATGCACTTCTCACTAATAAAGATAAACAAGTTATCGCCAATGGAGACTTTTTCCCATTTATTCCAGTTTGGCATTGAGAACTTTGAGGAGATATTGAAAAAGCACAGTAGCTCTTTTCCAGGTAATAATAGAGAAACAAAAAAAAATTAAGAGGCAACATACAGCTTGCTTTATTTACTCTTTCCCTTTACTTTGGATCTGGAATTTTTTTATTTCTTTTACCTAGCCAGACACACCAGAAGAGATTCTCAGAGGATGCTAAAAATATTGCTCTTGTCACTACAGGCTTCACATTCCCATTGCTCTCTCTCTGCCTGAATCCTCAGTAGAAAAGATGGCTTTTGTCTTTTGTCTCTTTCTGACAAGAATTAGGTCCCTGGGTTCTGAGTTACTTTTGTGATAAGTTCTTGCCTCTCTGGCCAGACACACTAAGTCCACATTGAGGTCAAGCATTTAGGTCTCAGGAAGTCATAGGACCCTATATGGGGCTCAGGCTGGGCCGGGCTTTTGTTTCAAATAGGGAGCTCAGTCTGGTAATGAAAAGAAGAAAATAGAACAAAAAACCTCCTGAATACAGCTTGAATATAACAAATAACCTGAATATAAGTTTGTTTCTCCATTCCAAAAATGTTTATTGAGTGGCTGCTGTTTGTTAGATATGTGTCAAGGACCAATCAGGTTAATAGTTTATGATTAAAAGAAGCGATTTAGAAAACCACATTGTCGGCCGGGTGCGGTGGCTCACGCCTGTAATCCAAGCACTTTGGGAGGCCGAGGTGGGCGGATCACGAAGTCAAGAGATCGAGACCATCCTGGCCAACATGGTGAAACCCCATCTCTACTTAAAATACAAAAATTAGCTGGGCAGAGTGGTGCATGCCTGTAGTCCCAGCTACTTGGAAGGCTGAGGCAGGAGAATCATTTGAACCTGGGAGGCAGAGGTTGCAGTGAGCTGTGGTGGTACCACTGTACTCCAGCCTGGCGACAGAGTGAGACTGTCCCCTGTCCCCCCCCAAAAAAAAACCCACATTGTCTTTTGTTTTCTGTTGAAAACCTTTAGCATCTGCTTCCCCATTCGATATTACAAGCTTTTAAAACATTAATAAGTAGATCATTGTTGAACACTTATTGTGCCTGATGCCCAGATAACTCTATTTTCAGGCCATGTAAAGAAGAATATCAGAGCATGGATTTAAGAGGCAACCAACTGTGGGTCACACCTTGCTTCTGCTTTCCTTCCTATTGGCTGGGTGAACTCGGGCAAGTTACTTTGCCCCCACCCCCAATACCCCATCAAGCATTTTTTTTTTAAACGGTGATGTAA
Source organism: Nomascus leucogenys (assembly GCF_006542625.1). Lineage (NCBI taxonomy): Eukaryota > Metazoa > Chordata > Mammalia > Primates > Hylobatidae > Nomascus > Nomascus leucogenys. The sequence continues at coordinate 64,854,098 of NC_044391.1, forward strand.
TACCTTCAAGTATGTATCTAAAGATTAAATAACTAAAGAATGTAAAGCATTTGGCATACATTTAGTGTTTAATGAATTTCAATTAATACTATTATTGAGGTTTTCCAGCTGCTCTCAAGGAGACTTTAGTATAGCTGGGAACACAGATATGTCCTTATTTAAAAGTGTATTAAAAGTCAATGTGGCAAGTTTCAGATCAGTGGAAGCTGGAGACTGGAGGTGGTTGGAGTGCTGTTGGAGGAAGCACTGTCAGAGGTTGGAGCAAGGAGAGCAGTTCTCGGAAGGAACTTCTTAGGAGAGCCAGTCTCGAAGATATGGTGTAGACAAAGCCTGAAGCTGCACTCTTACTACATTTGCAAGTTGATCTCCAGTGTTCGGTATTCTATTTGTGGCTACACAAATTGAGAAATGTCAAAAATGTAAGTGGCAGAAAAAAAGGACAGAAAATTATTTCTGTAAGGATAAGTTAAAGGTATTGTGATTATTTGAATCTGGGAATGTGGTTCTTAATGATTTTAGTACGTGAGCCATTTTGGAAAGGAAAAAGAAAAAGATACAAGACAACGAAACTAGTGATAGTGATTGTGTTCTTTATTTTTGTTGGCCTCACATGCCTAACAGAGGGGTTAACACAAGAAGTTTTTAATCAATCTTTGTTAATGAATCAATGTACCTTCCCTGTTTTCTGTTTGATTTTACATAGCCACAAATAAAAATAACTTTTGAAAAAAAAACCAACTTACCTGGAATGGAGAAACTGGTAGCCTTTGAAGTTATACCAGTTGCATTATAGTCAAGGTAATCATACAATTTGTCATCCAAAATGGGACACTTTTGAGAATCAAAGGGGACTCTATTAATAATTAGACTAAGACATTAAGTATCAATTTGAATTGTCCTGGGTACATGGGGACATTTGGGCATCCTGATTATAGTTTTTATTTATTAAATCCCTCCTCATTAGTCTTTTGTTAGTTAATACCAGAAACAAATTAATAGCTCCTATGGAAATTAAATTTACGAAGTCTCAGTCATGCAAATGCTATAAGAAAAGCTAAGGGATTAAAATAAAATGAATAAATAAAAGTTGATATTTATTGAATGCTTATTTGCTAAGCAATTATATCTCTCAATTATAGATATAAAGCTCAGAGAGATACATAACTTCCATGAGGTTCTGTTGCTAGTAAGTAATAGAGATAAATGAGGCTTTAATTCTAGATTTCTCTGACTTGGAACTTTATTGGAATATACACTTGACAGTTCTGGTCTAAAGCAGAAAGATGTTTAATAACCGTAGTTAAGTAAAAATTGCAATTCTTTTTTTTATTTTTTTTATTATACTTTCGGTTTTAAGGTACATGTGCACAATGTGCAGGTTTGTTACATATGCATCCATGTGCCATGTTGTTTTGCTGCACCCATTAACTCATCATTTAGCATTAGGTATAGCTCCTAATGCTGTCCCTCCTCACTCCCCCCACCCCACAACAGTCCCCCGAGTGTGATGTTCCCCTTCCTGTGTCCATGAGTTCTCATTGTTCAGTTCCCACCTATGAGTGAGAACATGCGGTGTTTGGTTTTTTGTCCTGGTGATAGTTTACTGAGAATGATGTTTTCCAGTTTCATCCATGTCCCTACAAAGGACATGAACTCATCATTTTTTATGGCTGCATAGTATTCCATGGTGTATATGTGCCACATTTTCTTAATCCAGTCTATCATTGTTGGACCTTTGGGTTGGTTCCAAGTCTTTGCTATTGTGAATAGTGCCACAGTAAACATACGTGTGCATGTGTCTTTATAGCAGCATGATTTATAGTCCTTTGGGTATATACCCAGTAACGGGATGGCTGGGTCAAATGGTATTTCTAGTTCTAGATCCCTGAGGAATCGCCACACTGACTTCCACAATAGTTGAACTAGTTTACAGTCCCACCAACAGTGTAAAAGTGTTCCTATTTCTCCACATCCTCTCCAGCACCTGTTGTTTCCTGACTTTTTAATGACGGCCATTCTAACTGGTGTGAGATGGTATCTCACTGTGGTTTTGATTTGCATTTCTCTGATGGCCAGTGATGATGAGCATTTTTTCTTGTGTTTTTTGGCTGCATAAATGTCTTCTTTTGAGAAGTGTCTGTTCATGTCCTTCGCCCACTTTTAGGTGGGGTTGTTTGTTTTTTTCTTGTAAATTTGTTTGAGTTCATTGTAGATTCTGGATATTAGCCCTTTGTCAGATGAGTAGGTTGCAAAAATTCTCTCCCATTCTGTAGGTAGCCTGTTCACTCTGATGGTAGTTTCTTTTGCTGTGCAGAAGCTCTTTAGTTTAATTAGATCCCCTTTGTCAATTTTGGCTTTTGTTGCCGTTGCTTTTGGTGTTTTAGACATGAAGTCCTTGCCCACACCTATGTCCTGAATGGTATTGCCTAGGTTTTCTTGTAGGATTTTAATGGTTTTAGGTCTAACATTTAAGTCTTTAATCCATCTTGAATTAATTTTTGTATAAAGTGTAAGGAAGGGATCCAGTTTCAGCTTTCTACATATGGCTAGCCAGTTTTCCCAGAACCATTTATTAAATAGGGAATCCTTTCCCCATTTCTTGTTTTTGTCAGGTTTGTCAAAGATCAGATAGTTGTAGATATGCAGCATTATTTCTGAGGGCTCTGTTCTGTTCCATTGATCTATGTCTCTATTGTGGTACGAGTACCATGCTGTTTTGGTTACTGTAGCCTTGTAATATAGTTTGAAGTCAGGTAGCATGATGCCTCCAGCTTTGTTCTTTTGGCTTAGGATTGAGTTGGTGATGCGGGCTCTCTTTTGGTTCCATATGAACTTTAAAGTAGTTTTTTCCAATTCTGTGAAGAAAGTCATTGGTAGCTTGATGGGGATGGCATTGAATCTATAAATTACCTTGGGCAGTATGTCCATTTTCACGATGTTGATTCTTCCAACCCATGAGCATGGAATGTTCTTCCATTTGTTTGTATCCTCTTTTATTTCATTGAGCAGTGGTTTGTAGTTCTCCTTGAAGAGGTCCTTCACATCCCTTGTAAGTTGGATTCCTAGGTATTTGATTCTCTTTGAAGCAATTGTGAATGGGAGTTCACTCATGATTTGGCTCTCTGTTTGTCTGTGATTGGTGTACAAGAATGCTTGTGATTTTTGTACATTGATTTTGTATCCTGAGACTTCGCTGAAGTTGCTAATCAGCTTAAGGAGATTTTGGGCTGAGACAGTGGGGTTTTCTAGATATACAATCATGCCATCTGCAAACAGGGACAATTTGACTTCCTCTTTTCCTAATTGAATACCCTGTATTTCCTTCTCCTGCCTGATTGCTCTGGCCAGAACTTCCAGCACTATGTTGAATAGGAGTGGTGAGAGAGGGCATCCCTGTCTTGTGCCAGTTTTCAAAGGGAATGCTTCCAGTTTTTGCCCATTCAGTATGATATTGGCTGTGGATTTGTCATAAATAGCTCTTATGATTTTGAGATATGTCCCATCAATACCTAATTTATTGAGAGTTTTTAGCATGAAGCGTTGTTGAATTTTGTCAAAGGCCTTTTCTGCATCTATTGAGATAATCATGTGGTTTTTGTCTTTGGTTCTGTTTATATGCTGGATTACATTGATTTGCATATGTTGAACCAGCCTTGCATCCCAGGGATGAAGCCCACTTGATCATGGTGTATAAGCTTTTTGATGTGCTGCTGGATTCGGTTTGCCAGTATTTTATTGAGGATTTTTTCAATTCTTACAAAAAATTAATGATGTCTCAGAAACAGAATTTCAGAGGAGGAGGCAAATTCAACCTTTTCATGAGAGGTAGAATCTTGTTTCCTAGAATCCTTAAGAACATGCTAGCATCTCTTGCTTTGTGGTAATTTAGACAAAATTGAGAAAGGGATGTAAATCCCACTCTTTATACACTAATGCATTAGTGTAACCCATGTACACGAATGCATTATTTTTTCTTGTCGTTTTTTCCTTCATGTTAGAGGCTCATTCAGTTTTCTCAGAAGTTGAGTTTTTTCAACATATGAAGAAGCCCTGTGCTTTCTCCATGGTGGTAAATGCTGATTTTTTTTAGACTGGCTTAGTCATAACTTTGTCTACATATAAGAGACTAGACCAGGGTTATTTTATGATTTCCACCTTAAACCTGAGCTATGCTGTCCTCTTAGATTTTGGCTAAGACTGGGTACATCTGAAGGATGGTGGGGATGTTGTATTAGGAACAGAGCACCTGGTGGCTTCAAATCTAGGAGCTGGAATCAGCCCTCTGTGTTCAAATCCTGATTCAGGCATGCAGTAGCTGTGTGGCCTTGGGTAAGTTACTTCATTTCTTTGTGCAGAGTTGGCTTCATGGGCATGTGATCTGCATAGTTGCACGGCGCCCTGGTCAGGAGGGCCCTGGACTTGGTTTAATGTTCTGTAGTTGCTATCTTGAAATGTGTAATATTTTTTGAACAAGGAGATCCATATTTTCCTTTTTCACTTGGTCTAAAAAATTAAGTAGCTGATTCTGTTTCTTAGCCTTAGATTTTTTTACTTGTAAAACAGGGATAGTAATATTTTCTTCATCTTTGTGTACATAGGATCCTCCTAGGAAAGGATATGTCAGTGGTAAGGTGGAGTCAGGCAGTGAGTTTAATCTAGCTTAGTAGTTTAATCTAAGCTAATTTATTTAAAAAGGAAGGTTGAACTTGGCTATTATATGGTGTCCACCTCTCGTGTTGTTTTTTTAGCTTATCTTGCTGTAGACTTGTGCCTTGGGGTATAGAGGGGAAATTATAGTACTCTTTTATATGAGAATATCTAGGAGACATTAGGAGCAAAAGCAGCCTTGTTTTGAAACTGTGGCCAGGTAGTATCATATGAAGATGGTGGGGAGGGTCTCTTTTCTTCAGTAAAACTGGGCTTTGGTACCACAATTTTGGGATAGCATCAGTGCCATAACTTGGTTGACTGGCACTGTCTGAGTCCCAGCAGTGCTGACGACAGTGGGGCCAAAGTTCCCTATTAGGTTTTTGAGGACTTTGGAGAGCCAATCAGCTGATGCAATCACTGCCATTACCGCCACCTAAATGAACTGACTTTTTCAAAAGAGGAAAATGGCAAATGCCAGGTAGTACCTCAGGCATTGTATTAAAAACATACGTGAGAAATTGCCTTCATTTTCTAAGAAATAATTGGAATGGATTTTGTAAAGCGCTGGAAGTACTTTAAAAATTAGTGAGGAAATGACATCAGAGAAATGTGGGCTATTGATAACATTAAGAACTATATTGTACTGTGAGTGTCTGTGGCCTGTGACACAAAAGTTACCTCGATATATGAGCCTCTTTTTCTTCTATTAATTAATGACAGGAAGAATTGGATTTCAATGACATATATAGCAACATAACATTCAAGCAAATCATACTTGAACACCAAAGGCAAGGAAGAAACAATCTTTAATGAAAAGGTTACTAATTCATCTCTTCCTTATAAAAACTAATAATGGATCATTATTGTGGTGTTCGAAAGGTTTTCATATCTTGCTCACACCTCCCAGCTCATGAAGTTAAAAGCTATTTAGCATGTAAGTGAGATATTCTGTTCATGATTCTACACTTACACTGTAGATTTAAATATGGATAGCAATTCAGCACATATCTCCAATTAACCAGTGCTGATATATATTTGAGTAATCAGTGTCCACAGCAATATGGTAATTTCTGATTGTGCAAGGATAAACATAGTTGTCCCCTTAGTCGTTGAACTTTACTATAATAAATATAGCCCTTTGAGAATGGTAGTAGATAATGAATTAATGGGGGATTTATTGTAGCAGGCTGTAAAATAGCCCAAAGGAAGATATGAAAAAATCAAAACACCAACCGTTTCCAGAAGCAGTAGTAGACAGGCCTTAAACTATTGATTTGACAGTTTGGGCCATTAGAATAAAGGCCCAACTAAGAAGCAGATTTGGGGCATTAGAATAAAGACCCAACTAAGAAGCAGATTTCCCAGTCTGCAGAGCCTGCCAGGGAGAAGAAATATGCCATTTAACAAGTACCTTGCCCAGGTGTTTTTGCTTCTACCAGCTGGCAACTACAGAATGTGGTACAGTCTCATACTCACCAGGAGACATTACAACAAGCTCCTGGGGAGTTAACAAATAGAAAATACCCAGGCAGGCTCAGCAGGAACAAAGCTTTAATATTCTTAACCTGCTGAAGGCAGTGAAAAGCGCTCATTAGAACAGTTGCTCAAATGAGTCACATTTCGATCGCCTTCCAAACCTGTGTTTGTTTACTAGATGCTACTTTGAAGCTGGCATTTCCACAGGTACAACTTGCTGCAAACAGGTCAAGAACTCTGCTCTAAAGTTGTGCAGAATTTGAGGATCTTTATTTTCATTTAATGTTAGATTCATTTCAGTTTATAGCCATGTGAGAATATTTGCCAAAAGGAACTCTTTTTTTTTTTGTTACTTTGGTCTGATGTAAATTTACTACTTAGAAACGTTGAGCTGAATTTATTACTTAGAAACATAAACAATGGCTTGAACTACTACATTTTCCAGCCCTTTAACGTGGCCAAACGTCATGTAACATGTCAGCCCTGAGCTTGGTTAATTTATTGCACCTTTCTGTTGATTGGAAGGGTATGAGTCCTAGAAGATTTTGCTTTCATTTTGAAATACCATCTGCTAAATTGCTAAATTATATTTTAATCACTTTTTTTAATATGAAGGGGTTCCTTTCTAAGAACAACTTAGAAACATTAAGATAATTTCACCTGCAATTGTGACCTTGAAAAAGATGGAAAATGTTACTGCTTCATTCTTTTGGCATAGTCCTTCAAACCAAACAAAGGATTCCAACAGCATAATTTTATTATTCCTTTTGCTGACAGTTCAGGTTCTTCATTCATACTTTGTATTTTCTTATTTATAGAAAATATTTTCCTCTCAAAGACATAGCTTTAGAAATTCCCTGATACCAAAATATGTTGTTGTACTTATATTTTACAAACTCAAAGAGAAGGAGGAAAAATACCAGTATTTTTCTGACATTTCCTACAAGCAAGTAACTCAAAAGAAATGCAAAAAACCAAAGAGACAGAATTCAGAAAGGCAAATTACAGGAATTAAGTAATCATAACTTCTGTGTTGATAAAAACTCAGAAAAAGGAAATGACGTAATTATCCAAAATGTTTAATTTTGAGAAATAGAACACCATTTATGTAAAAGACATCTTCGTATTATTGGCACTTTTGTTCCCCTCAACTAGTGTTTTGAAGGATCACGCCTTCAGAGCAGAGAGATATGCCAACGACAGAAATATTTCAGATTCCACAGAATTTTAGTTGATTTGTTGTTGGAGTTAACAATAAAACCATATCAAGTAATTTGAACTGGATAAGTTGGCTGAGGATAGATGTCAAGCAACATACATGACACAGCTCTTTAACGTTCTAGGAAAGTGGCTGTCCCCAGCTGGATATAGCATTTTGACAGCATGTGTGCAAACATAGCTGGTTCATCCTTGGTGAGTCATTTGTAGCCACGAGTATACTCTGCAGGCGACACAAGAACCAATGCATGATTGGATGAACCACAGAGGAGGCACTTTGGTGTTCAACTTTCAACATATTCTGTTTTTACATGTTTACATTTCACTTTTTTTTCTGAGGATACTCAGTTTAATATCTTCTATTTGAGGTGCCTTACAATTGTGTAAAATTCTTAGGTATTATTATTATTTTGTTTGTTTTTGTTTTGTTTTTATTTATTTATTTTTATTATACTTTAAGTTCTGGGATACATGTGAAGAATGTGCAGGTTTGTTATATAGGTATACACGTGCCATGGTGGTTTGCTGCACCCATCACCCCGTCACTTACATTAGGTATTTCTTCTAATGCTATCCCTCCCCTAGCCCCCCCACCCCCCAACAGGCCCCAGTATGTGATGTTACCCTCCCTGTGTCCATGTATTCTCATTGTTCAACTCCCACTTATAAGTGAGAACATGCGGAGTTTGGTTTTCTGTTCTTGTGTTAGTTTGTTGAGAATGATGGTTTCCAGCTTCATCTATGTCCCTGCAAAGGACATGAACTCATCCTTTTTTTATGGCTGCATAGTATCCCGTGGTGTATATGTGCCACATTTTCCTTATCCAGCCTATCATTGATGGACATTTGGGTTGGTTCCAAGTCTTTGCTATTGTGAATAGTGCTGCAATAAACATACGTGTGCATGGTCTTTATAGTAGAATGATTTATAATCCTTTGGGTATATACCCAGTAATGGGATTGCTGGGTAAAATTGTATTTCTAGTTCTAGATCCTTGAGGAATCGCCACACTGTCTTCCACAATTGTTGAATTAATTTACACTCCCACCAACAGTGTAAAAGCATTCCTATTTCTCCAGATCCTCTCCAGCATCTGTTGTTTTCTGACATTTTAATGATGGCCATTCTAACTGGCATGAGATGGTATCTCATTGTGGTTTTGATTTTCATTTCTCTAATGACCAGTGATGATGAGCTTTTGTTCGTATGTTTGTTGGCTGCATAAATGTCTTCTTTTGAGAAGTGTCTGTTCATATCCTTTGCCCATTTTTTTGATAGGATTGCTTGTTTTTTTTCTTGTAAATTTGTTTAAGTTACATTTCAATATGTAAAGATATCTCAAGATATTTTAGATAAGGCAGATCTGATTATCTCAACATAAGATTTTATGAGACTAAGGGGAAGCAAACCAAAAAATTGTCTGTCTCCAGAGAGGTACTATTTTAAAGGAATTAAAAATGAGAGCCAGGTGCAGTGGCTCATGCCTGATATCCAGCACTTCGGGAGGCCAAGGCAGGTGGATCATCTGAGGTCAGGAGTTCGAGACCAGCCTGGCCAACATGGTGAAACCTCATCTCTACTAAAAATACAAAAAAATTAGCTAGGCATGGTGGCAGGTGCCTATAATCCCAGCTACTCAAGAGGCTGAGGTGAGAGGATCACTTGAACCCGGGGGGCACAGGTTGCAGTGCACCGAGATGATGGCATTGCATTCCAGCCTGGGCAACAGAGTGAAACTCCATCTCAAAAAAAAAAAAAAAAAAAAAGTGCATATGGGAGTCTTTCTCTACATATACTGAGGTTTGACAGTTCTGTCCAAAGTACCATTGTAGAACCTTTAAAACCATATGAGAAACACAAAATTCTCTTCTCATGTTGTATTAGTCTGTTCTCACACCGCTAATAAAGACATACCCAAGACTGGATAATTTATAGAGGAAAGAGATTTAATTGACTCACAGTTCAGCATGGCTGAGGAGGCCTCAGGAAACTTACAATCATGGCAGAAGGGGAAGCAAACACGTCCCTCTTCACATGGCAACAGCAAGGAGAAATGCCAAGCAACAGGGGGAGGAGCCCTTTATAAAACTATCTCATGAGAACTCACTATCATGAGAACAGTATGAGGGTAACTGCCCCCATAATTAAATTACCTCCTACCGGGTCCCTCCCATGACACGTGGAGATTATGGGAACTAAAATTCAAGATGAGATTTGGGTGGGAAACAGCCAAACCATATCACATGTTATGCATAAAGATGATGTTTTTAAGAAAGGGACTTTTCTTAAAGAGGATAGTTTTATGTTCTAAGTCAGGGTCAGCAAACTGTGGCTCACAGGCCACATCTTGCCTCCTACCTGTTTTGGTATGGTCTGTGAACTAAGGATGATTTTCACGTTTTTAAATGGTTGAAAAAAAATCAAAAGAAGAAGAATATTTTATGATCCAATGAAGATGATATAAAATGTAAATTTCAGTTTCCATAAGTAAAGTTTTATTGGAACACAGTCACATTTGTTCATTTATGTATTGTCTGATGTATTGTCTGTTACATATGGCTACTTTTGTGCTTCCATGGCAGAATAGAGTTGTAACACCTACAAAGCCTAAAATATTCACTATCTATCCCTTTGCAGAAAAAGTTTGCCAACTTCTGTTCTAAATTACTTATCTTCTGATTTTGATACAAGATTGCATAATGAAAACTAAGTGTTTTTATAGTTAAATGGGAATTTATGTTATAATTACTTTTGGACTAATATTATGAACAAATAATTATAACAGATTTAATTAAACCATAGTATTATTTTCCATTGGCATTTGCATGGCATGAAATAGGTCCCCAATAAGTATTTTTTGAAGAAATAGATAAATAAATTGACACATGAAGCAGAAAAATATTGGTACTAAAAGAATAATCCATTTTAGCCACTTACTTTTTCTTCTGATTTAAATTCTGTTTTTGAAAACTTGTTTACTTTAGTAATATTGGTCATTTCTCTGAAGTAATCAGTTGCCATACATTTGAAAATGATACAGTTGTGGAATCACAAACTATATTTGTGTCTGATTTAATTCAGCTAAAAATGTGATCCTAATTAGATGCATGGTGTTCCAGCTTTTTGTGTTCCTCAGTTCATTTTTTGTGGTTTCTTTGTGCAGGCAGTATTAAACATATATGCAAATCTCTACAATTATTCACACTGAGAGACAGAAGTGTCTGTGTTCTGTGATCATCCGTTTATACATTAAAAAACCTTCTTTGCAGGGAATAAATGATTAGATGGCCTTGGAATATAAATCTGAGATTTCTGCTGTACAGTGATTTCCTTCTGACAGAGTCTTTTTTTTTTATTATTGTACTTTAAGTTTTAGGGTACATGTGCACAATGTGCAGGTTTGTTACATATGAATCCATGTGCCATGTCGGTGTGCTGCACCCATTAACTCGTCATTTAGCATTAGGTGTACCTCCTAATGCTATCCCTCCCCCCTCCCCCCCACCCCACAACAGTCCCCGGAGTGTGATGTTCCCCTTCCTGTGTCCATGTGTTCTCATTGTTCAATTCCCACCTATGAGTGAGAACACGCGGTGTTTGGTTTTTTGACCTTGCGATAGTTTACTGAGAATGATGTTTTCCAGTTTCATCCATGTCCCTACAAAGGGCATGAACTCATCCTTTTTTATGGCTGCATAGTATTCCATGGTGTATATATGCCACATTTTCTTAATCCAGTCTATCATTGGACATTTGGGTTGGTTCCAACTCTTTGCTATTGTGAATAGTGCCGCAATAAACATACGTGTGCATGTGTCTTTATAGCAGCATGATTGATAGTCCTTTGGGTATATACCCAGTAATGGGATGGCTGGGTCAAATGGTATTTCTAGTTCTAGATCCCTGAGGAATCGCCACACTGACTTCCACAATGGTTGAACTAGTTTACAGTCCCACCAACAGTGTAAAAGTGTTCCTATTTCTCCACATCTTCTCCAGCACCTGTTGTTTCCTGACTTTTTAATGATGGCCATTCTAACTGGTGTGAGATGGTATCTCATTGTGGTGTTGATTTGTATTTCTCTGATGGCCAGTGATGATGAGCATTTTTGCATGTGTTTTTTGGCTGCATAAATGTCTTCTTTTGAGAAGTGTCTGTTCATGTCCTTCGCCCACTTTTTGATGGGGTTGTTTGTTTTTTTCTTGTAAATTTGTTTGAGTTCATTGTAGATTCTGGATATGAGCCCTTTGTCAGATGAGTAGGTTGCGAAAATTTTCTCCCATTTTGTAGGTTGCCTGTTCACTCTGATGGTAAGTTCTGAGTTTGAAGCTTCCATGATTATTGATTATAATTATTTTTAAAGTTAATAACTCCTTTGGGGATTTATTTGAGACTGAAGTAAGTCCAACGTGCAAAACTTCTAAGTTAGTAAACAAATAAATCTCCAATCTCATCAAGCAAGTTATTTACTCGAAGCCTTGTAAATTAGAAGCATGGTGCCCCACAATTCCGTTAATAAAATCTCATCAGCATAATTTAATGTCACATATACAGTATTAGGTTTCAGAGCCAGAACCACAATTACTATGAGAGAGAGTTAACTGTATAAATCTTAATGGGAGAAACTTCCAAAACAATTTAGAACAGACAGGTATAACAGAAAAACTCCCCAGGTAAATAATATTAAAATATTATTTAATTTATATTTATGAAATTATCTGCCAAATAATTGTGATTTATAAGATCGTTTCAACAAAAAGGACAGCAACTATTGCTCATCTGTAAAATAGAATAATTCTATTAGAATGCCATTGATACCATGTTAATCTTTATTTACACAGTTTGATATAAAATCAAAATTGTACCCATGTTATTTATAAGCATGAAATCTTTGGACGTATAGAAAATTTCAGTATGAGTTAGAAAAGAACTTAACAATTAAAAATTTTAAGGATTTCTTAGTCCAAATTCAACATTTTTTCTCTACGAATGTATGAAACTTAATTGATACTACTGAGTATTTTAACTGACTTCTAATTGTGTTTGAAGGATGTATTATCTATGGGTTCTATAGCTACTGTTTTCTATAGGTTTCTGTTCTAAATCAGTGTATCTATAGGGATATAGACATAGATATAGATATTACTAAATATTTTTCTCATAAACAAAACAGTAAATATCCTTACTTTTTCTTCTTATGGTTTTTAAAACATATAAATGATTGATCGATAAAATAGAATTGAGAGAAATATGTTACATAAAAGTACTTTCTAGAAAGCAAAGGAGAAAAATTGGAAATAATTACAACTATCAAATAATAATTATGTAACAGTTTTACCTATAAGCCTTTAAAGATATTAAAATATACCAATTTATAAATATAATTCATGCAACATGAAAGTATGTTATACAACACAACAATATAATGAACTCTACCACTCAAATCAGGAATCAGAACACTACTAGTAGCCTTACCCTGGATCCCTCCACAAATAGTGATTATTTTGCATTTTGGCTTTATTTCTCCCATGCCTTTATTTTAAAATAGTTTTATGTCATATGTATATGTGTATATGTGTGGGTGTAAGTGTGTGTATGTGTATATATAGCCAAAAGTAGGTTGCTTGATGTTGCTTATCTTTGAACTTCTTTTTGTAATTTGTTTTTTCATCTTTGATGTTGTGACTATACTTTATTAATTTTCTCATAGTAAAACATTCCATTGTGTGAGTATACCACAAGTTATTTATCCATTTTTCTACTCTTGGACATTTGGACCATTTCCAGTTTTCTTCCCAATTTTATATGTGCTGCTATGAATATTAGTGTAAACATCTTCCTTTAAACGTATGCAAAAGTTTTTCTAGGCATATAATGAAGAGCAGAGTTGCAAGACCGTGGTTTATCCAAATGTTCAACTTGGATATTGAACATTTATGTTCAGTAACATAAATAATTTACTCAATTATCATATAATGACAAATTGTTTTCGAAAATGTTTGTGCCAGTTTACACTATCCCTGGCAATATTACCCTTGATCCATATCCTCACTTAAATTTGTATTGGGTATTGGTAGACTTTTTTTTTTTTTTTTTTTTTAAGACATGGTTTCACTCTGTTGCCCAGGCTGGAGTGCAGTAGTGGGATCTTGGCTCACTGCAACCTCCGCTTCCTGGGCTCAAGGTATCACTCCTGTCTCAGTCTCTTGAGTAGCTGCTAGTACAGGCATGCACCACCACGCTGGGCTAATTTTTTGTATTTTTTGTAGATACAGGTATTCGCCATGTTACTCAGGTTGCTCTTGAACTCCTGGGCTCAAGAGATTCACCCGCCTTGGCCTCCTAAAGCCCTGGGATTACAGGTATAAACCACTGCACCTGGCCAGATTTCATAATTCGTGCTAATCTCTTGGGTGTAAAATGATCTCATTGAGGTCTTAATTTTCATTTGCTTGATTACTAATGAGAGTGATCATCTTTTTATATTTTTATTACTGTTACTTTTTTTGTGTGTGAAGTATCTTTTGCTTGTTACATGTTTTGTTCAGTTTTTCCTCCCAGTTAGGTTGTTTGTCTTTTTTCCTACTTATTTGTATTAAATTAATTTTCCTAGATTAAATTCAGTTTCCTAAAAATACAACAAAAAACACAAGCAAAATATTTTGAGCACAACTGTTTCAAAATGTTATGTGAATTCTCTAAAGCAGTACGTTTTATTTATTGAAATGGTCTCCAACAAGAAAATGTCTAACTGGTTAAATATTGGTTTAAAGGTAGATGACAGACTAAATCATATATATAGATAGGTAGAAATATGTTTGTGTTTTTTCAGCCCCAAACTAAGAGTGATCCTTTATCCTAAAGCCTTTAGATTCTAACATATTTATTATTGGAACAAGGGGAATACTAAATTTGGGTCTGACATTTTTATATTATTTAAACATCATTTATATTATACTTATACTTTGAAAAGTCTTCCAATATCCATGGAACAAAAAAGTTCAGCATGATAACTACCTAAGCCATTACTACCATATCTGTAGATTTTTTTAAGCCTTTGTCAGTAGTCTATCATTATGCCATTATCAATATAACATACTATCGATAAAAAGGTACTTAAATATCATTATACTAATTATTTTAATTATTTAAAATACAACTTTAAAATCCATTTGTGTCCTAAAGTGATATTTCACAGTAAGAGGCAAATGTATTATATGAAGCATGAGCTTTCCCTGTTGTGTCTTTCATTCTTTCCCTCATCTGTATCAGAAAAGGTCACAATCTGGGGATAATTATTCACTTCACCTTTTCTACCTGGTGAGATGGCTTGAATTCCCAAGATCTGTCCTTTTCGGGGCTTCATACTGGGATCTCAGGCCCCCATGCTAAGCCTAATTTACTTATTGACTTCATATATTTATAGTGGCATAACAATGGCCATGTGGATTCTCTGCTAAATATACTCTTACGTTGTTGCTTCCTATATAAAAAAGCACTCAATCCTACTGGTACCATCAGACCAGTGCTCCCCAGGTGGTGTGAAAGTTTATCTGAAATCCAGTTTCTGAAAAATAAGTAAACTTTATATGGGAGGAGTTCCCTGAAATGCTTGCTTCTCTGTACCATCTAATATAAGCAGAATTTCTGAAAACTACATTCAGCTAGGGTTGCTGTGAAGATTCAGTAACAGCACCTGATATATAGGAAGTTTTCATTAAATGTTACCAGTGAGGAAAATGATGTTGATTTTTATATTGTTAGAAATCTTGACACATTTGGCATCATCCATGTTTTGCTATTAATTCGTAAGACTACCTCATTAAACCTTTATTTTGAATGTGCAAACATTTCTCATTTGTAGTCTTTGGAGGCCTAGTTTTACACGTGTTTTATTTCCATAATTACCTAAAGCTAATTTAACAGGTAGTTTGTCTCATTATTTTTTTCTACTATAGTGTCTAGAAACGTGCTTTACATAGTGCTCAATGAATGTTTGATTAAATTAAAACATGGTTACCAGGGCATCTGCATATTATAACCACAGATTAAGAAATGTAGATACAGAACATGTATTCATTTGAACTTCAAAGTACGAATCCAAATAATAAAGCTGGTATCAAGGTGGCTAGTGGTTCTGGGGCTCTGGTATAATCACTCTGTCTGGTTTGCTATCACCAAATTATCAATAGGGAGCTTGATGTGAGAACACATTCAAAAGCAGATCACCTTCAGCTGCCCTCTACAGGGGTTCAAGAGTCCATTTTCAGCAATGCAGAAAATAGATTGAGAAACATATGTTTAGGGGAAAGCAAAATGGTGTTTTCTCACCTGCAAAAGGTAGTTGCTAATAATGCATTTTAGCTCTTGTATGCCATCTCACTAAATCTGTACTGCTTTGAAATTATAGAACATGTTTTTTCCTGGAAGACAGAAATTATCTTCTTTATCCCCATGCCTGATCATTACTGAACATAACAATTACAAAATGTATAAAAACACTGTCTCTTTGGGCCCCTTCTTTAGCTATTTTGTTTTCTAGAGAAGAATAAGAATAAATAAAGCAGAGCTTCCTTCAAAATTACAATTTCTTCTGGAATCACAGTTTCAGAAAAAAGAGAGAGAAGAGGATGAAGTGTATGAGAAAGGAGAGAGAGAGGGAAGGATACAGAGAATAGCACAGGGTTTTAAATGAATTTAATTATTCTCCTTTACCAAGGTTTCTTGCTATAAGTCATCTCAGGTCAATTTACTCCCAACATCAGTTTTAACAAAGAAAAGTGAACAAGAAAGCTAACAACAATGGAAAATGATGCTGGACTTTGCCAGAGCCTTTATTTCAACAGGATATTGAGTATTAAAATGCTTTGGCTTGGAGAATCTTGGATGTTGCTTCCAAGTCTTTTTTTTTTTTTTTTTTTTTTTTTTGAGATGGAGTCTTGCTCTGTTGCCAGGCTGGAGTGCAACAGCATGATCTCAGCTCACTGCAACCTGCGCCTCCCGGGTTCCAGCGATTCCCCTGCCTCAGCCTCCTAAGTGTGACTACAGGTGCGTGCCACCACTCCCAGCTAATTTTTTTTGTATTTTAGTAGAGATGGGGTTTCACAATGTTGGGCAGGGTGGTCTCAATCTCCTGACCTCGTGATCCGCCCCCCTCGGCCTCCCAAAGTGCTGGGATTACAGGCATGAGCTACTGCCTCCAGCCACAACTCTGGATTCCTGCCTCCATTGTACTTTGGTCCTGTTTTCCATTCTAGCTCTAGGTTTGTTCTGCATGCTGGCCTTCAACTTTGTTTCCATTCAGATCCAGACCTGCTTTGCTTTCTCATTTTCTGGCTCAATTCCCAAGCAAAATTCTGTCTGGATAGATCGGAGATTCAAATGGTCGAGGGCCATTTGCAAGCAGCTGTGCTGTTGCATTTGAGGTTTTGGTAGGCTCTTTCACTATCAAACAAAATATGGAAGCCTAGATTTTAGAAACAGTTTTTACTTTTAGCCGTGAAATGCATGAACATAGTACATGAGGTCCAACAATACTTACAGCTTATATTACAACAATCAGGGTGACTTCCCTTGGTCTTGTTTCCATCGGACAACGACTGTGATCTCATTTGAATTAAATTCATTGTCATTATTTACATTATCATGACTTTATAATTAATGTTGTTTGCAGAACCAAGCCGAAGAGTATGATGCCTTTTTTTCTTATGCCTCTTATACACACTGTCATAGATCTATTCCTCTCCTAGTTGTTTTTACTTTTGGTCTATGCCACAAAATTAGTACACTTTAGTTCCAAATTATATCCAATTATATTATTAATTTTACAAAACAAAATAGCTCAGTCGCCCTAAAAATACTCTTTTATTCACTAATTACTTCAAGGTATTTTGAGTAGGAAGTGTGTTGGATTTTTCTTGTGTGTGCCTTAGAACAATGTGCTAAACAAACAAAAAATATTCAATAAGCACCTTAGTTGATATAACTGAATTCGCAGTGTTTTTTCTTACCGTTCTTTCTATGTGTGTGTGTATGTATGTATGTATGTATGTTGAGACAGAGTCTCACTCTTGTTAATCAGGTTGGAGTGCAGTGGCATGATCACGGCTCACTGTAGCCTCAATCTCCCCGGGCTCTGGTGATGCACTCACCTCAGCCTGCCGAGCAGCTGGGACTATAGGTGTGTGCCCCGACCCCCAACCAATTCCCCTATTTTATGTAGGGATGGGGTGTTGCCATGTTGCCCAGGCTGGTCTCAAACTCCTGGGCTCAAGTGATCCACCCTCCTCGACTTTCCAAAGTGCTAGGATTACAGGCATGAACCACCACACCTGGCCTTCTTATTATTTTTAAATTGGTAAGTTCACAAATGTATAGCATTCAAAAATGTTTTTCTCTGCCTCTCTAATCTTGACATGTATTTACCAAAGGAACATATAATCTGTGCATTATTTGTTTATAAAGTACAAAAGGAGCTCTAAACTGATATAAAATAGTGGTTCTCAAACTTTTTGATATCAGAAGTCTTTTACATTCTTAAAATTTATTGAGCACCCCAAACATTTACTTTAGAAAATTCTGGAAAATACAAATGTACACAAGCAGAGCATTCTGTCAGATGATAGCATGATGATATCATATGTCCCTTAGCCTCTGGAACACTTCACTGTAGCTTTAGATAGTTAAGAGTGAAAAAGTCAAATAACGGCTTAGTTCTGTTATAAAAACAGTTTTGTTGTTGCAGAACTCAAAGGGTCTTGGTGTCTCCAGGGCTTCCCAGCAACACTTTAGGAATTTCTGCATAAATATGAAGTGGTAATAATAAATATTTTCAGAACAGCTTAAAGTTTACAATGTAGTTTCACAAGTGTTTTCTCTTTGATTTCCCCCATAACACTGTGAGATTAATTAATATAGTCATGACAATATTATATAAGTTTACAGGTAAGAAAAAATTATATTCAGGGAAATTAAGTGATTGTCTCAGGGGGACTCAACTAATAAAATTAACTCAGATCTTCTCATTTTAGAGCTTGTGATTTTTCCATTATATTGTATTTCCCCTTTAAAAATTTCCATAAAACAAGGTTAGTTGAGTTAAATCTAGTTCTATCACAGCCTCTGGAGCATGAGGCTGATTTGAATTAGAACTGATGTCTCCATTTAGCTTATGAGTGATCTTGTGAAATCTAATGTGGTCCTGGGTGACACCTGGAAGTTTAATTTGGTTCAAGGTTAACCTAAAGATGTGGGGAGACTTCCTTAGATGGATCTTAGGTAGTTCTGGGAATACACCTATCATGAACCTATAATTCTGCTGCAGAATTTACCTGGACTCTTAGGCACAAATGGTTGACAACTGAGCTATACCACTCAGGGTTACTGGATACTTGAACAGACTTGCCAAATCTTTCCTGGGCTGAACTGTTGTCCCCAGCAGTAGACTAAAATGGCCAACAGCCAGGAGCAAAAGTATCAAATACTATATGCCTGGGAGCTGGCCCTAGTGTATTTATTTCTTTGGAGGACTGCACTTTCTATACGGTTTTTAAGTTTTAACCTTTGGGCAAATCAAAATGACAGCACCTGTACACCCTGTACATCAAAAGGGACCTGGTCAAATGTCATTCTTTTTCTCTGTTGCTGCTCAGGGCTTTGATTCTTCAAGTATTAAACATGAAGACAATATGGATCACAGGTATAAGGGACACAAATATGTGCTGGGTAGGAAACTATAAATAACAATGTTAAATGTTCTTTGAAATTAATGAAAAGGAAGGATGAATTTATAGAAGTGGTATAAAAAACTCTTTGACAATCTTTGCTCTGCAGCAAACTGAACTAGTTAGAAGAAATATAATAAATGCTTTATTGAAATACAAAAATGATAATATCTTCTAAACTGTATCTTTGATGTTTTACTTAGCTGCTAAAATAAAGCAAAATAAATAAAGCCACCACCCCGACAACCGCAAAGCTCCCCTCTGTTGACTAGGAGGAGAAAGTCTCTGTTTCTTCACTTGACATTTAGGTGCTTTTTGTCAGTATTGTGCCATACTCAAAACCATCTTTTCCACTTGGTCTCCTCTTCCCAAATAGTGGCCCCTACCACCTTAAGCCAGGTTGACTTCTGTATTGTCCCACCCCACAGATTTTTACCTCTGCATTTTTGCTCATGTGATTCTCTCAGCGTAAGAGAGTCACATGAGAATACACTTATCATGAATCTATAATTCTCCTGTAACGCTTTTCCTCAGTGATTTCTACCCATTCTTCAAGCCATTCTTTCCCAGTCCAGTGAATAGCAATTTCTTCTTCCTTTAACCTTTTACAGTAGGGGATAGCAAACTTTTTCTTAAAGACAGTAAGTATTTTAGCCTTGGTGGGCCATAGGTTTCAGTTGCAATATTGAGTTTTCTTGTTGTAAATAAAAACAGCCATAGACAATTCTTAAACAAATAGGTGTGGCTGTGTTCCAACAAATTATCTACAAATAGTTAGTAATAATTATTAACAAAGGAGCTATATTTTGCCAATCCTTCTTCTAGAGCATCTATTGTGATTAGCAATACTTACCACATAATGTCTTCTTTTCTTATTGTCTTATGTGTTTATCCCATACTTGATCAACTAGAGTATAAATTTCACGAAGACAACCATAGCATTTTTTCTATTCCACACATCAATTCTGATACATTAAACATGGTGTGTATTCAGACATAGAGATATTTGTGATTGATTTAACCACCTTTAAACAATTTTTTTAATTTAAATTTTATTTTAGACTTGGGGTACATGTGCAGGATTGTTATGTGTGTGATGCTAAGGTTTGGGCTTCTAATGATCTTGTCACTCAAGTAGTGAACATAGCCTCTAATAGGTGGTTTTTCAACCCTTGCTGCCTTCCCACTTTTGGATTCTCCAGGGTTTATTGTTCCTGTCTTTGAGTACAGGGCCCCTTTTATTTTTATTTTACTTATGTATGTATGTATGTATGTATGTATGTATTTATGTATGTATGTATGTATGTATTTATTTATTTATTTATTTTGAGACTGAATCTCACTCTGTCACCCAGGGTGGAGTGCAGTGGCACAATCTCGGCTCACTGCAACCTCTGCCTCCCGGGCTCAGGCAGTTCTACTGCCTCGGCCTCCTGAGTAGCTGGGATTACAGGCAAGTGCCACCATACCCAGCTAATTTTTGTATTTTTAGTAGAGATGCGGTTTCACCATGTTGTTCAGGCTGGTCTCAAACCCCTGACCACCTAAGGTGATCCACCTGCCTCGGCCTCCCAAAGTGCTGGGACTACAGGCATGAGCCAACACCCTCAGCCCAGAACACCTTTTAAAGACAAGAAAAACACTTAATTCCTCTTTACTTCCATTCTTGTGTCTTTTTGTTTGTGTACTACTTCTTAATCTTGGATTTATGTGTTTTTTTCTTTTTTTTTTTTTTTTTTGCTGAGTGCAGGCATCACCTCTTGCTGATAGAGTGTATTACCTCTCTATGTTAAGGTATACAAAGATACATATTAAAACAGATCAAGATAAATGCTTTAAGTTATATCCTCAGAAAAATATTTTGTGACTTATGTATTAGTCTGTTTTCATGCTGCTGATAACGAAAAGAGATTTAATTGGATTTACAGTTCCACATGGCTGGGGAGGCCTCAGAATCATGGTGGGAAGTGAAAGGCACTTCTTACATGGTGGCGGCAAGAGAAAAAGAGAATGATGCAAAAGTGGAAACCCCTGATAAACCCATCAGACCTCAGGAGACTTATTCGCTATCACGAGAATAACACAGAAAAGACCAGCCCCCATGATTCAATTACCTCCCCCTGGGTCCCTCCCACAACACGTGGGAATTCTGGGAGCTACAATTCAAGTTGAGATTTGGGTGGGGATACAGCCAAACCCTATCAACTTACTTGTTGGCAGAATGATCAGGAGGAGGCCTCATGCTTAGCCTGCCAAAATAGCACTCATTTCTTAGGAGAACAAAGTACCATAGGTTGGGCTCCTGATAGAAAGCCTGTTGAGTTTTGCCATTTAATAAAATAGAGTACACAGTGTAATTTGTACAATGTCAAACTTCAAAGAACAATTTATAACAACAATGTTTCTATTTACAGCATGCCACTAAGGAAGGGACAATAAAATGTCAAGTTTGACAGTGTCTACTGATTGATATTAAGGTCAGAAGGGGGGAATATTTCTATTCTCAGCATTTTATAGTCAGTTGACACAACAGAGGGCTGAATACAGTCAACTTTGCATTCTTTTCAAAATTCAAGGCTTTGGAAAGGACAGTATTCTAGATGTTATATTTACCCAAGGGAAACTGAAGTGTAAAAACAGAAACAATTTAAAACTGCATGTTTCTAGTTGTTTTTTTTTTTTTTCTGTTAGCCTCAAGAAAAATTCTGATAAATGTAGTCCAGTCATAGGTTTTTATTCATGCTGTATTGTAACCATATATTTGGGTATGTTAGCTGTTCATTTCTAATACTACACCCACATTTTCTGGTGACATAGATGGGGTCAGAGTAGATTAACGATAAGCCATATGATTTGTAGAACTGATGAGGGGGAAAAAAGTATAGCCATCCTGCGTGACAGAAGAAGATACTCAGCTCAGATGCCTCATCTTGGAATATGAATTAGCATGGTTCACTTGTAACAAAGAATGGTTATGCTGATCATAGTGAAGAATCTGATATGTGTCAGCTGCATCTCTTTATAATAAAATAACACAGAGCTAAGTATAGAAATAAGTCATTCTCTTGCCACTGTGTGGGATTAAATGCTCAACTTTGTGTAGGCATTTATTACCTTCTAGATTCTTCACATGTTGCTAAAATCATAGAATTTCTGGAAGCATATTTCCACTCACATCCTCTGACAGGGTGTTGCTTTCAAAAAGCAAAGCAGTGTTTGGCTGAGCTCAGTACAGTGGGCCAGGTACTGATGGGTACCAATCAGAGCTTGACATTTAGAACTAGGGGCTTTCCTAAGTGCAGTGCAGTGAGATCATCTTGCCTAGGAGGTAGGAGATGAAATGCTTTAATGCTAGCTTGTGTAGAAGACATTACTTTTATTACCATCTAGGGACCTCCAGAGGCATACTGAAAGAACATCACCTCTCGCCCACACATAAGAGTGACTTTGCCAATGGAATAGCTGTTGTTGAAGCTAACTCATGGGAATAAAAATACTGAACTCCTTCAAAAGCAGCCACACACTATAGAAAACCAGATGTCTACCCAGAGAACTCAAGTGGCATGGAAAAGCATCAGCAGTCTCCATATAGATCCTAAGAGGCTAAAAAGTATTCATTCTTTCACTAGTAGTTTTTGAGCTCCAACTCTCTGCCAGGGGGTGGACCATACAAGACAGACATAACTCCTGTGAACACAGAGCATATATTATGACCACATAATTTTGTGAATACAGTTTTCTTAAATTCAGTAAAGGAGGAAGAGTACAAAGTGTTCTGCCCTTCTGCAGTACAGGAAATTGGCTTGACCTAGTTTGGAGTGGGGTTTGGAGCAGAAAAATTCCCTTGAAGCAGTGACATTTAAGTTGCAAACATAAGGATGACTAGAAATTAGACTGAAATGGGGGTGGGAGGAAGGAGCAAGTGTTTCAGAGATAGGGGATAAGACTGTGAAAGTTTGAGATGAGCGTGGTAATACTCTGAATCTATAAGAATGCTAATTGGGCTTGGAGTTGGATTAGGCTAAATCCTATTTTTTTTTCAGTGTCTAGTCAAGGGAGATTTTTTTTCTGAAGAAAGAATAACATGCCAGAATTACTAACATTATTCAAATTAAATTATTTATTCACAGCTCCCCTGAGTATAAAGCTAAAGACTTTGTCTCTCTAACTTTGTTATTTCTAATTGATAGTGTTTTCATCAATCCCAGTTTGATCATTATTAATATAATTGTATGACTTTTTAAGTTTCTGAAATGTTTTTAACCTGCTTTACATATATCATTCCATTCAGTTCTCACAATTAATATGAACAAGAATCGCAGTGTCCAGGATCCCTCTCTGGGGGATGGAGGACATTGGCACAAACCTCACAGTTTTGTATTAGACCAATTCTAATGTTTACAGTGAAAATCAGATGATGGATGTTAACAAAAAACCATGTTTGATTTCTCAATCCAACCATGGGAAGTTTCTTTTTCTTATTTCTAGGAAGTTATAAACCAACCATCCCAATGAAATCATCTTTTTTTCATTGAATAGTATTACATAGATCTTTTAAGAAATATTTACTCATTACTTTTTCTTAAATGCTACTAAGAGACAGAATCATCTAAGGGACAGAGGTGGAATGTGAGAAAATTGATCTTTCTTGGAGGAAGGCAGATAAACTGGATGACCATTTAAGATTTCTTTATTTTTATTTTTTTATTATTATACTTTAGGTTTTAGGGTACATGTGCACAATGTGCAGGTTTGTTACACATCTATCCATGTGCCATGTTGTTTTGCTGCATCCATTAACTTGTCATTTAGCATTAGGTATATCTCCTAATGCTGTCCCTCCCCCCTCCCCCCACCCCACAACAGTCCCCGGAGTGTGATGTTCCCCTTCCTGTGTCCATGAGTTCTCATTGTTCAATTCCCACCTATGAGTGAGAACACGTGGTGTTTGGTTTTTTGTCCTTGGGATAGTTTACGGAGAATGATGTTTTCCAGTTTCATCCATGTCCCTACAAAGGACATGAACTCATCATTTTTTGTGGCTGCATAGTATTCCATGGTGTATATGTGCCACATTTTCTTAATCCAGTCTATCATTGTTGGACCTTTGGGTTGGTTCCAAGTCTTTGCTATTGTGAATAGTGCCGCAAGAAATGTACGTGTGCATGTGTCTTTATAGCAGCATGATTTATAGTCCTTTGGGTATATACCCAGCAATGGGATGGCTGGGTCAAATGGTATTTCTAGTTCTAGATCCTTGAGGAATCGCCACACTGACTTCCACAATGGTTGAACTAGTTTACAGTCCCACCAACAGTGTAAAAGTGTTCCTATTTCTCCACATCCTCTCCAGCACCTGTTGTTTCCTGACTTTTTAATGACGGCCATTCTAACTGGTGTGAGATGGTATCTCATTGTGGTTTTGATTTGCATTTCTCTGATGGCCAGTGATGATGAGCATTTTTTCTTGTGTTTTTTGGCTGCATAAATGTCTTCTTTTGAGAAGTGTCTGTTCATGTCCTTCGCCCAATTTTGGTGGGGTTGTTTGTTTTTTTCTTGTAAATTTGTTTGAGTTCATTGTAGATTCTGGATATTAGCCCTTTGTCAGATGAGTATGTTGCAAAAATTTTCTCCCATTCTGTAGGTTGCCTGTTCACTCTGATGGTAGTTTCTTTTGCTGTGCAGAAGCTCTTTAGTTTAATTAGATCCCATTTGTCAATTTTGGCTTTTGTTGCCATTGCTTTTGGTGTTTTAGACATGAAGTCCTTGCCCACGCCTATGTCCTGAATGGTGTTGCCTAGGTTTTCTTGTAGGATTTTAATGGTTTTAGGTCTAACATGTAAGTCTTTAATCCATCTTGAATTAATTTTTGTATAAAGTGTAAGGAAGGGATCCAGTTTCAGCTTTCTACATATGGCTAGCCAGTTTTCCCAGCACCATTTACTAAATAGGGAATCCTTTCCCCATTTCTTGTTTTTGTCAGATTTGTCAAAGATCAGATAGTTGTAGATATGCGGCATCATTTCTGAGGGCTCTGTTCTGTTCCATTGATCTATGTCTCTGTTGTGGTACCAGTACCATGCTGTTTTAGTTACTGTAGCCTTGTAGTATAGTTTGAAGTCAGGTAGTGTGATGCCTCCAGCTTTGTTCTTTTGGCTTAGGATTGACTTGGCGATGCGGGCTCTTTTTTGGTTCCATATGAACTTTCAAGTAGTTTTTTCCAATTCTGTGAAGAAAGTCATTGGTAGCTTGATGGGAATGGCATTGAATCTATAAATTACCTTGGGCAGTATGTCCATTTTCACGATATTGATTCTTCCAACCCATGAGCATGGAATGTTCTTCCATTTGTTTGTATCCTCTTTTATTTCATTGAGCAGTGGTTTGTAGTTCTCCTTGAAGAGGTCCTTCACATCCCTTGTAAGTTGGATTCCTAGGTATTTTATTCTCTTTGAAGCAATTGTGAATGGGAGTTCACACATGATTTGGCTCTCTGTTTGTCTGTGATTGGTGTACAAGAATGCTTGTGATTTTTGTACATTGATTTTGTATCCTGAGACTTTGCTGAAGTTGCTAATCAGCTTGAGGAGATCTTGGGCTGAGACAATGGGGTTTTCTAGATATACAATCATGTCATCTGCAAACAGGGACAATTTGACTTCCTCTTTTCCTAATTGAATACCCTTTATTTCCTTCTCTTGCCTGATTGCTCTGGCCAGAACCTCCAGCACTATGTTGAATAGGAGTGGTGAGAGCGGGCATCCCTGTCTTGTGCCAGTTTTCAGAGGTAATGCTTCCAGTTTTTGCCCATTCAGTATGATATTGGCTGTGGGTTTGTCATAGATAGCTCTTATGATTTTGAGGTATGTCCCATGAATACCTAATTTATTGAGAGTTTTTAGCGTGAAGGGTTGTTGAATTTTGTCAAAGGCCTTTTCTGCATCTATTGAGATAATCATGTGGTTTTTGTCTTTGGTTCTGTTTATATGCTGGATTACATTTATTGATTTGCATATGTTGAACCAGCCTTGCATCCCAGGGATGAAGCCCACTTGATCATGGTGGATAAGCTTTTTGATGTGCTGCTGGATTCGGTTTGCCAGTATTTTATTGAGGATTTTTGCATCGATGTTCATCAAGGATATTGGTCTGAAATTCTCTTTTTTGGTTATGTCTCTGCCAGGCTTTGGTATCAGGACGATACTGGCTTCATAAAATGTGTTAGGGAGGATTCCCTCTTTTTCTATCGATTGGAATAGTTTCAGAAGGAATGGTACCAGTTCCTCCTTGTACCTCTGGTAGAATTCGGCTGTGAATCCATCAGGTCCTGGACTCTTTTTGTTTGGTAAGCTATTGATTATTGCCACAATTTCAGAACCTGTTATTGGTCTATTCAGAGATTCAACTTCTTCCTGGTTTAGTCTTGGGAGGGTGTATTTTTCGAGGAATTTATCCATTTCTTCTAGATATTCTAGTTTATTTGCATAGAGGTGTTTGTAGTATTCTCTGATGGTAGTTTGTATTTCTGTGGGATCAGTGGTGATATCCCCTTTTTCATTTTTTATTGCATCTATTTGATTCTTCTCTCTTTTCTTCTTTATTAGTCTTGCTAGCGGTCTGTCAATTTTGTTGATCGTTTCAAAAAACCAGCTCCTGGATTCATTAATTTTTTGAAGGGTTTTTTGTGTCTCTATTTCCTTCAGTTCTGCTCTGATTTTAGTTATTTCTAGCCTTCTGCTAGCTTTTGAATGTGTTTGCTCTTGCTTTTCTAGTTCTTTTAATTGTGATGTTAGGATGTCAATTTTGGATGTTTCCTGCTTTCTCTTGTGGGCATTTAGTGCTATAAATTTCCCTCTACACACTGCTTTGAATGTGTCCCAGAGATTCTGGTATGTTGTGTCTTTGTTCTCGTTGGTTTCAAAGAACATCTTTATTTCTGCCTTCATTTCATCATGTACCCAATATTCATTCAGGAGCAGGTTGTTCGGTTTCCATGTAGTTGAGTGGTTTTGAGTGAGTTTCTTAATCCTGAGTTCTAGTTTGATTGCACTGTGGTCTGAGAGACAGTTTGTTATAATTTCTGTTCTTTTACATTTGCTGAGGAGAGCTTTACTTCCAACTATGTGGTCAATTTTGGAATAGGTGTGGTGTCGTGCTGAAAAAAATGTTTATTCTTTAGCAGTGTGTTTCAGTGGCTTAAGAATTCTTCTGTTTAAAGAAATATGAACTGTTTTGCATATCATTGTGCATGATTTAGTATTGCTGTGGTTTATACAGGGATGATTTAATATTGTTAATTTACTAACAGAGTATATTAATCAACTAATAGTATTTAAAGAGCTAGTGTATGAAAAATCAAGCAGAAGGAAAAGCAAAACGTGGAAGAATCTACTTTAGCTGTGTCCCTTATGATGTATTACGACCCTTGTTTGATACATGACTATAATAAAGCATTGCCATTCAATTAGAGTAAGTTAACTTTAAAATTAATATTGTGCCTATGCTTGATTCAATTTAAAGGGCTGAAGAAAGGGAAGAGAATTTTGAACCATTCACTATGCATTAGCTCCAGTGACAGAATATAAATCATAGTAAGTCATGGGCTTCTGCCCAGTTCTGATCTCTGTGTGGTGCATGTCAATGTCAAACTTAAAAAATGTGCACTTTGGTTAGAGCGGCATGCATTTGGTAATTGGACAGAAGTGAGTGGAATGAATTGGAAGTTAAAATCTAGCCCTTTGGAAATGTTTTGACACCTTACCCAGGAGCTAGCATTTATTAATAGTAATGGTTCCTAAATTTTTATTTTGGCTGGCTTTCTGAGTATATTGAAAGACCCAGAAGGAGTGATGAAAGAAATGCATTAGTGAAAAGTATTAAAAAATTACCTTTGACATCTCTAGCACACAGAGCAAGTCCAGATGGTTGACAAAAGAGCATAAATCAATCGACACAAATATCCCCTTAAATCTTGTCTTTCATGTCCAGTATTTAATTCTTCCCATTCCTAGTATGAAGATAGGAATTCCACTATCACTAAGAAAATCCACTCTGGGCATCCAAGTCGATATTTCTAAAAATTCACTTACTATTAATTAATGAATAGAGCTAATTAGGGAAATAACTTGCATATGTGTTTGTGTGGGGGGGAATACTCAACTAAAAAGGGGAGAGAGAAATTAAAATGTAAGTTCTTACTGTGTGCCAAGGACTTTGTTAGACACTTTTTCTAATTTATAAACAACTAGTAAATATTATTTGTTTGAAAGTATTTGGCATTGTTTCATACATATGTACCATCATATTTTTACATTGGTAATGTGATCCTACAAGACTAATTAGTTAAGATATTACCATGTTGGTCAACATTTTTTGTCAGGGGTGGGATCAGGGCAAAAAAATATCATCTGATTATTAAAAAGATGCATGATATCACTACAACTTGTTCTTGCTGCTTCTGTAGTGAAAAGCACTGTAAAGGAAAGGACATTTGTCTCTGCTGTACATGCACACGACCCATGTACGATGCATATTGCACAAACATATACTAGCAGTTTAGTGAAAGTCTGATCCTGAAGCGTTAACACTTGTTAACATTTTTATTTGCTTTATTAAGTTGAATATTCTTAATTCTTTTTGGCTTTTTGTATATGGAATCCTCAAAACAGACAAGTTTTTGGCAAAAACTTTGAGAAAAATAAGTAAATTCATTCAACGAGTAGGATTGGGAAGCCATTTTGCATGAAGCTTATGTTGAGAATGGATTTGAATAGAAATCTAAATTTCTGCAAATAGAAATTTGATGGGACCACTGGGAAGTAAGTAGCAAAGTGGGGAAAGAAATGGAAGATTTCTGTTAGTTTAGTGGAATGGAGGCTGGATAGTGAGTGTGTATCAGTACAGAAGTGGGAAGAAAAAATGAAAGTAGGCCTTTAGATTCAAGAGAAAGTTGCAGAGAAAAAGCCTGGAAGATGAATAGGAGAGAGAGAAGAAAAGGCTCGATTCAAAGTTGTCACTTATTTTCAGGTTAGGTATTGATTTTCATGACTCAAAGATATAATAGCTTCCAAATCTTCACCAGTGGCCAAGTTGGAATTATACCAGTTAGAAATACAGTAATCTGGAATAGGTCAAAATGAGTGTTGCTGATGCTTAGAGACAGTTCAGATAGGAATCCATAATGAAATTTGAAACAGGAATATAGGATGAGTCTTCTAAGAGTCCAATTTAATAAGTTAGAGCAGAGATGGATAAGGTCAGCTTTTGTATAAAGTGGCCCCAGGGTCAGTAGGGTCTATAGTAACTGGATTGAACATTAACATATTTGAAAATAGAATATGCATTGGTCAGCATTGCAAACATAGAAAAAGATGAGTTGAATTCATTCAGCCAAACAAATATATATTGAATGCCTTCTGGGTGCCAGACAGAGGCTATAGTGATGAACAAGACAGGCAATGTCCCTGACCCCTCAGAGGTCTTACAGTCGTAGAGGTCAGTGATGGCATGATGTGGCTGAGCATTGTCCGGAAGAGAGGCTGCCAGTGATACTATTCTCCACTTTCCAGAACCTCTCTCCTTTGAAGACAGAGACAGCAGGCATTTTTGCCTATTATTACAGACTTAAATCATCTTACAAATGCCCTTTTTTTCTGAGACCATGCTAACTCTACAAGTTTCTGATCATAATTTGGATTCTTAGATGTGTCTGCCTATTGAGAATGAATACCAGAGTCAAGCAAATATGAGGGCTTTGGTCCTGGTGATGTTTACATTTCTCTTTTAAAATATGGCCATTAGTATTCTGTGTGTTACATCAGTCTACTGAGGTATATCCCTAAGGGCTAAACCCCTTCTTAGACTTCTGCCAAAGTCATATTTTTGAGTCTTGAAGGTTGGGAGCCAGATCCTATACTATCATAACTTTCTTGAGAAATAGCCAGCTGGGCTCATTGGTGACACTCAAAATCTGTGTTAGCTGTTCTTGTTTTGCCTTAACATTTCTGAAAGGAATAGGTCATAGTCTCTCCAAATAATATTGAACATATATCTGAGACATACTGCTTTCAAAGGAGTGATAGAATAGATATGTTTATCCTTTCTTGTTTCCTTATAGTGGTTCCCTTGTGTCATTTCTTGATCTCATGGCAGACGTCTCTTGCCTCAGGTATGGCTGGCAAAGAGCCAGCCCATAATCTTATGGGGTGTCTTTCAACTGTTCAGGGGATGGAGAAGTCTCATGATGTGTTAATTTGCTTTCGACATCTGGTTCTTATCCATCTGCTTAGAAGTCTGCTGTTATTAATTGATTACCGGCAAAGCCAACCTCAGGCTATCTTTTTTTTTTTTTTAAAGTCAACCTGAAGTTACTTCCACTTTTCTAAAGTGATCTTAAGTAGAGCAACAGCTAATTATTCTTTAACAAAATAGCAACCTCTGTGCTTTGCAACCTCAGCCTTTTCTTGGTATCAGCATTTCTCTTTTTTTAATTTTTTTAAAAAACAATTATTCCATACAAAATACTTAAATAGATTTCTGGCAGGTGACCATTGCCCTTTGCAGATCTCTGTGATGTTTTGATTTTCATGCCCTAAATGGTATGCCACAATGGACTTGGTTGAAGAAATTAATAGTAACACTATACTTTTAACGCTTTTCCATAAGATGGTAAAAATACTTGGGTATATGTGGAAGTTTAATTATTTACATTTTTTTAAATAGTGATATAGTAGGGTGTCTAAAACTTTAAAACTTTTTGTTTTGTTTTTCAAACTTTTGGTTTAGCAGTACAACCTTGTTTTCAGATAAAATGTAAAGAACCTGATATAACAAAGTGATAAAACTAGAGATAGTCTAGATGAAGCCTGAATGCATCAGCGAATTGGGTGGAGTCCTGGCTTAGAACTGCATAAAACATGACTTCAAAATGTAGAGTTTAGAATTTCAATATCAAATGTTACTAATGAGGAGGAGCATGAGAAAGAAACAGAATAAGAAGCAGAATATTGTTTTGCCATATGCATATGGAGGAGCACTTTGAGAAGTCCACCAAAACAAGTGGGATATTAGTAAAAAGGGTAAAATGAGCCTAGAAGCTATAGCAGATTGGTAGCTGAGCAAGCCATGCAGTGGTGGGGACATTAAGAATGATGACCTGATATTGCTTTAATGGGAATGCTAGTTACAGATTGCAGAGGAACAGTAGTATCAGACTAAAAAAAGCCTTTGGGGGTGTTTCAAATTGTATTAAAATTAGAATGATTCTTTCAGAGCAAAGGAATCAGGCATATCAGGACTCCAAAAATAATGACAAAGTTTAATTCAATTCATTTATCCTCTATAATGGGCTAGACATGGTGCTAGGTATGTTTATATTATGTAGTGTACAGAAAATAATGCTGAAGCTGAAAACTGAAAACACGGGTTATTTTATGCCCCATAAACGTGCCAGATGGGAATCACTAGCATTCTATTATCTACTAATATGTGGGATAAGGATACAAAGTGACATTATACATATAAAAGAATTGAGATTTATTCTTTTCATTTGGAATACTGGTCTTTTTTTATGGGCAGTACTAGCAGAGAGTTTGGAATATATATAGATATCTATGCATGTGGAGACCAATAAATTCTATTAAACATCCTAATTGTCTCTTAGATTTACTGCACACGTTAATGCCTAATGCTTCATATCATGGGAATATTTAATGCCAGGTTCATTCTATTTTTAGCTAAAGCTTACTCATTGCCAAGTGATGATGTGTTTTCACCCATAAAATATAATGCTTTATGATACTTTGCTCATATTGTGCTTACTCTCTTTTGTCTGTAACATCCCCCAAAGCAAAACTCCTCTCTGCCTCTTAAATTTTCCTCAAGTTATTGCTTTATCTTGTTTCTCATCATCACCATAAAATTTCTAGAAATGATAGTTTCTATCACTCAGTATTTACTTCTCAATGCACTGCAGGTTTTCTTCTGCATCTCCAGTGCTTAATAAAAGTACTCACTTCAGAGCCGTTATTGGTGACCTGCTAAATATCAGCTCTGGAGTGTCTTTGTAGCCTCTGTGCTACTGCTTGTCCAACCATCAGTTTGGTACTTGTCTTGGTCCATTGCGGTATTTTGCTGTAATAAAATATGACACACTGGGTGGATTATAAACAATAGAAATTTATTTCTCACAGTTCTGGAGGTGTGAAGTTCAAGAATAAGGTACCTGCAGATTCGGTGCCTGTTGAGGACCATCTTCTGGTTCCTAGAAGGTGTCTTCTTGCTGCATCCTTACATAGTAAAAGGAAAAGGCAGCTCTCTGGGGACTCTTAGAAGAGCACTAATCCCATTCAGGAGAACTCTGAATCAGATTCCAAAGGCCCCACCTCCTAATACTACCAAATTAGAGATTAGGTTTCAACTTATGAATATGTTGAACATACACTTAATACATATGTTCAACATATTCATATGTTGAAACCTAATCAACATATTAGGTTGGTGATGGTGCCTTTGAGTGACACAAACGTTGAGACCATGGCAGTGCTATTTGCCTTAAGTGTCACTCTCCCAATCTGCTCTCTCCTTCTTTGGCTATTTCGTTTCAGTCTCTTTCATGGACTGTCCTTCCTGTATCCACTAACGTTCCCCGAATGTGGGTCCAAATCTTCAGTCTTTATAGTTTTTGCCTTAGTTTGGGACTCATCACCTCTCACCTGATTTACTTCCGGAGACTCCCAATATCCTCATAGCTTGTTGGGCATAAGCCTCTCCTACCTGTTCCACATCGTACTACATACTTTGGGAAGAGCAGCTGTCCATTAAAACAAGCCTGGTCTTTCACTAGATTACTTAAAACATCCATTGCCCAATAGATCAAATGAAAAAAATTCTTGCATGGAATGCAAACCCCCTCAGAGACCAGCTGTCATTTTCTGTTTCTGTCTTATGTCCTTCCACTCTTCTCCCTACACCAGCTGGAATGGCTGCCTCTGCACTTGTGTTCCTGAGCATGTGGCTGTCCTCCTTTCTCTGTCCAGCAATATCTAAGGTGTTTAATCCCTGCATGCCTTTTTCTTTTTGGTACAGCAAGGGTAACTGTAATGTCTGTATTAAGGAAGATTGTGGTGGTCAAAGGAAATAGGGCCTATGTAACTGCTTTATTTTCTACAAGCATCATAAACTGATCTATACATATTTATGTGGTTCTTGTTATTAGATCACTTTGAGGTGGGCTTGGGGGAATTTGTGGAGGATACTCAGGAAACCAATAAAGACAATTAAAAGTTTAAAAATTAGAATAATGAAGAACAGGAAAAGGAACAATTATTCAGCCAGAAGAAGAAAAAGCCTGAAGGGAGATATAAGAAAGAAAAATTATTTCCTAGAGGACTGACTTAGACTATCCTCCATTAATATTGAGAAGAAAGCACAGCAAAGCATGTAGGATTTATGCTTGCTATAAGGAACATTTCCCACATTAAGGGAATCGGCTATCTAGAATAGTTTATTCATTAAACTCCCCAAATCTGTTCATCTATAGATCTGAAAAGATATATTTTCTTCTGTCTAACCCATGTAGGTATGAAGAAGCCTGAATGTGGAGAAGTGAATTAGGTGATTTCTTGCAGTTCTTTTTTTTCCCCTCAGTAAGTCATTCTTTCAGTCTCTCTTTGCCTCTATCCATCTCTCTAAATGTCTCTCTCTGGCTTTCTTTCTCTTCATCTCTGTAATACTATTTCTCCCTCTCCTTTTTCTTCCATTTGTTGTCTTACCTTTCTCTCACCATTCCTGAATACTTTTTCATTTGAGCTCCTATCCTCCGAGCCCTAAAATATGGTACAAACAAAAGGTTTCAGAAATAGTCCAAACACCACTATTCTACCCTTTTTTTTGGTCTTAAGTTCCTCATATTTTTTGGTTGGCATTGTAAATATTTTGGATAAGAGGATGATATGGTTTGGCTGTGTCCCTACCCAAAGTTCATCTTAAACTGTAGTTTCCATAATCCCCACTTGTTGTGGGAGGGACCTGGTGGGAGGTAATTGAATCATGGGAGTGGTTACCTCCATGCTGTTCTTGTGATAGTGAGTGACTTCTCACGAGATCTGATGGTTTTATAAGGAGATTTTCCCTCCTTTGCTCTGCACTTTTCCTTGCCACTGCCATGTGAAGAAGGACACGTTTGCTTCTCCTTCTGCCATGATTATAAGTTTCCTGAGGCCTCCCCAGCCATGCTGAACTGGGAGTCAATTAAACCTCCTTCCTTTATAAATTACCCAGTCCTGGAATGTCTTTATTAGCAGTGTGAGAATAGACTAATACAAAGGAAAATTTTTATTTCTGTAGAGTTAAGGAGAGAGGCATTTTTATGATCACTTACTTTATATTATTTTAAGAGGTCTTCTTTCTTCTGCACTTTTCTCAGCATAACTCCATATCTTTTTTTTTTTGAGAGGAATTTTTCCTGTAACTTATGGACAACACATTTTGCCAGTTAACTATAAAGTTCCTTCATTACATTATATTGTAATGAAGTCTGAGGGAAGAGGACATTAATCAGTACCATTACTCTGGGGAGCAAGAAGCACCACAGAATGCCCTGCTGAACTTTGAGGTATATATTTGTAGGTTCAGTTTCTAACCATTGCATTTAGTAGGTTGTACTTGTTTCTTGTGTTATCTTTCTACTTATGTGTGTACTTCCTGCCTTTCTTTTGATGATGTTGGTGGCAATTTGTTTCTCATTAACTTTGCTTCCTATTTTTCCTCTATTATTTTTTTTTTCAGTTCTTCTCATTGCTTTTTAATGTTTAGCCTTTGGGGGGCAGATTTCATCATTTACTGAGATTGGCTCCTCAAGGATGCAGTCCTGTAACTTGGCATACTGGTGGATCCCAGTACTTGCTACTGGAATCCACACAACTATCAGGTGACAAATGTTAAACTTGTATTATTTGTGGGAAAGTCACATGGCTGAATCGATACCATCATTTTTCTTTTCTCTTGAGCAGCTACAATATCTCATCTTTGACTTTTTATCTAGTCTTCACTAGATTTTCCCCTCAAGCACTTTTAAAACATATACATAATTGAATTTTGTTCTTGTTTTTTTTTTCTAACTTGAATGTCATAGTTGAAGAGAACTATGTAATGTTCATTATCGCAATTTCATTGTGAATCAACAAACCCCTGAATTAAAACTTTACAGTATAAACTCTAATAAGAAGAGTGAAATTGGCACTTCTGGAAAGCAAGAGAGAGGAGCAGTGGTCATTATAAGCAAGATATGGAGTTAACAGTTTGTAAATGATCACTCGTTACTACTATTTCAACAGATGCTGTTAAATGGAAGCTATCCTGGGAAACTTATTTGGAACTGAGTGTAAATATTGTTGCTATAAAGTAGAATGATTAATTAGTATATTAACTATAACAGCAATATAATGTCATTTAAATTATAGCTTTGGGTTTCCTCCCTCCCTTCATCTCTCCATTCTTCTTTTTTCTCTCTCCACTCCTCCTTCCCTTTATTTTTTTAACAAATATTTTGAGCATACACAATCTGATCAATCAAAATTATATCAAGCTTAAATGTTTCAGTCAACTGGTAATTAAGGTTTTTTTTCCTGTCATAAATATTTATTGAGCACCTACCGTTTGCTTGCTTGGTGAGTTAGTAAAGTACCTTATTTATGTAAACTTATTTAAGTCCCACAAAGGTCCTGTGACTGGTATGATTATCTCCAATTTTCCTTAACTTATTTTCCTTCACCAACACTTTTCCTTTATGTGGCTCTGAGTTTCTGATCTATATACTTTTTCTTTTCTCTGAAGAACAACTTTTAACATTTCTTGCAAGGCAGGTCTACTGGCAACAAATTCCCTCCATTTTTGTTCGTCTGTGAATGTCTTTATTCTCATTGACTTTTGAAGAATAACTTTGCAGGGTACAGAATTCTAGATTGGTGTTATTTTTTTCTCTCTCAATGCTTTTAACATTTCACTCCACTGTCTTCTTGCTGTATGGCTTCTGAGTAGAAGTTAGATGTAATTCTTATCTTTACACCTCTGTAGGTAAGGTATTTTTTTCCCCTGGGTTCTTTCAAGATTTTTTAAAAATATATTTTCTATAGTTTGAATATGATATGCCTAGATGTAGCTTTTTGGCATTGATCCTGTCTGGTGTTTTCCGAGCTTCCTGGATCTGTGGTTTGGTGTCTGACATTAATTTGGGAGAATTCTCCATCATTATTGCTTTATATATTTCTTCTGTTCCTTTCTCTCTTTCTCTTTCTGGTAGTCCCACTAAGCTTACATTACACCTTTTATAGTTGTTCCATAGTTTTTGGATGTTCTGTTTGATTTTTTTTTCAGTCTTTTTTCCCTTTGATTTTCAATATGGTAAGTTTCTATTGACATAGCCTCAGGCACAGAGAGTCTTTCCTCAAGTGTTCCTAGTTTACTAAGGAGCTCATCACAGGCAGTCTTCGCTTCTGTTACACTGTTTTTGATCTCTAGAGTTTTTAAATTATTTCTATCTCTCTGCTTACATTACACATTTATTCTTGCATGTTGCCTACTTTCTCTATTAGAATCTTTGGAATATTAATGAAAATTCTTAAAGAAAATTTCTGGCTTGATAATTCCAACGTTCCTGCCATACTTGACACTGATTCTGATGCTTGTTCATTTCTTCAAAGTGTGTTTTTTTTGCTTTTTCGTATACCTGGTAATCATGCATTGGATAAGAGAAACTGCAGTAAATCAGCCTTTACTAAGTGGTAGTAAGGTGTGGGAAGAGGGGAAATGTTCTGTAGCCCTATGGTTAGGTCTCAGTGTTTTAGCCCATGGACTGTGAACTTGAAAAGTGCTTTTTAGTCTCCTTCACCAACCTCCTGGCCCCTGGGTGGGACAGGATGGGTGGAGGGTCTAGAGTTGGGTATTTCCCTTCCCCGGGTCAGATAGGCTCTGATCAAATCCCAATAAGGTTAGGCATCATAAAACAGTTTCTCTTGAGGGCAGGTCTCGTGAAGAGCAGAGCGCTCTGTCATATTCCAAAAGGAGTGTTTTCCCCTGCTGAAAGTATAAGGATATTTTAAAGCAATTTTCACTCTGAGAACCTGGTGGAGTTCCAGGAAGTAAAACTTCTAAATTTTGGGACCTTTCTATGACTTGGTCCCTGTGGAGATTTTAACTCTCAGATGTGTCCATACTGAGCCTCTAGCAATTTATCAATTAGTTCAGGTTTTTCTGTCCTGGCACTGGTTCCCTTAGAGGTTTCTACTTAAGGGTTTCTTAAGTAGGGTTTCTTCTCTTTTAAGTTGCAATTTTCTGTATTCACCTGTCTATCTTTCCAGTTTTGGGGGCAGCAGCTTGCACTTCTCTGACAAATCCAAGAAGAGTTGTTGCTTTCTTGGCTTGTTCAGCTTTTTTTACTTGCTGTTAGGATGGCGTAATGACTTCCCAGCTCCAGTCTGAAAGAGGGGCCTGGTGAACTGAAAACCTTGTCTATTATTTATATTTAAATATATGAAAGCAGGCAGTTTTCAACAAGCCTGAGTAACTTGCTTGAGGTCAAACACAAATATAAGGGATGGAATCTAAAATTTAAAAAAATTGAACTCCAATTAAAAGATGTATTTTAGCTGTTACAATTGGTCTTTTGCTTTGAGTGACAATTATATATTGTTATTACTTTGAGTAACAATTATGTATCTGGGTACCTATTGGTACAAAGAGTATTAAATTTCAGTTAAACAGGAGAAATAAATTTTTGAGATCTATTGCACAGCATAGTAACTATATTTAACAATAATATATTGTATACATATAACATCACTTTGTACTCCATAAATATATACAAATATAATTTATCAATTTTTAATAAAAAAATTAAACAAAATTATGTATCTGGGAAAATACATTTGAATCATGGAAAAATTCTTCTATAGATTACATAATCTAAATTAATAATTGATACCACAGAGTTACAGATATTGAGTATTTCACATGTGGAATAAAAGATGAATTCCAATCATAGTGAATAGTACATTGACTATTTCTTATTTTTGAGCTTAGTTTCTTTCATGGAAATGTATACATATATTTCCTATGTAAAACAGAGTTTATAAAGTACTTTATTATTTTTAATCTCTTTTCTCTTTTATTGCTATTATACTACTAACATTGCATTCATAAGAGGTCATCCTTCAGATGGCAGTGAGGATGAATGATTATTTGGCTGTCCGTCAGTAAAGTTGATGACGGTATGATTTTAAAAACGAACAACAATACTCAATTTATTGAGTACTTAGTAGGGGTCAGGCAAAAAGTTTAAGTGCTTTGCAATAAATTATCTCACTTAGTTCTCAAAATAACCTTATATATAAACTATCATCAATTTATACGGTAAAGCTAAGAAAATTGAAGTTAAAAATTAACTTTCTCTTATTTCCCAGGGTTGGTAAGATATGGGGCAAGGATTTGAACCTAGCCTCCTTGGCTCCAGGGCTCACAGTGTTAAAAATAACTCCATTTATGTTTGTCCAATTAACACATTCTCTTTTAAGAAACATTTATTTGTCACCAGCATCAAAAGAGGGGAAAAATTAGTCTCAGGTTTACATTATCTACTATTTTTAGAATGGAAATAAAACTTCACTTAGAACCTAGACTCTTCGTGCTTTATTGCACAGTGGTTTGAGAGCATTGTCACATTTAATTAAAGACTCATTCACTGTGTCACTGTATTTTAATGTGAGTTGACATGGAGATAGGAAACATAGATATAATTTTAATATTAAAAATTAACATATAGTGGTGAAGGGTAAACAGCACAGACTGAATTTTTAATTTTTCGACTATTTCTAATGAAGAATATTTAAAATATTTCAGTGGCATTTAATCAGCCTCCAATTATGAATTTACACAATATTTACTCCACAAGAAACATTATTTTACTTCTTTCATGATCATTTTAAAATGTACAATTTTCAAATCAACTTTTCAGAAAACAACTTTGTATTCTTTGTGGACAGATGGCAAAAATTATATCCACAAAACTTTTTGTTTTCATAGTCTGGAAAAGTAGTATGCAGTCATTGTGGAACAGGGCTTTTAAAAGTTGCTTATGTTCTGCACTGAACCAATTGAATAACACAGCAAAAGAGCCACCAGTGTCTGACCTGGCTTCTACAGACCAAATAAACCCTTTGTATGTTTGTTTATTTTCATCTGTAACTTTGTTTGCTTATTTTTCATTCTGACACTTTTTAGTGAAAAGAGTAAAATCTTCTCAACAGTTTAGACTATACTTCCACAGATCTGTTGACATTTGATGAGCACATCCGCTAAATTGAATTTAAAAGGGATAGTTTACTTCATCTTTCTTTACCTGTTCCACTAATCACTTGTACCAAATTTAAATAAGTTTAAATTTTTATTTTAAAGAAAAATGACAACTTTTTACTCCTTTATATCCATCTCGTGCCTGTTCATAATGGCAATGAAAAATGAGTGAATGGATATGGAAATAAAACTATTTTATAACTAGATATACAGTAAAATTAAGGCGCTCACCTCTGCATTTAGGACTGTATTTTAGCTTGGTATTCGACGAATGGTAAAACTCAGGGGTACTGAACCCAGATCTCAAGAGAACCTTTTTCTGTACAGCTCTGGGACGGCTGAGGAAATGCCTAAATCAAGCCTTCCATCTGCTTGGCCAAAGAAAGATTTCCACATCCATTTCTAGTTTGCTCAGTAGCCTCTGTAAAAGTAATTTATTCTCTCTGTGCTTTGTTTTCTCCATCTAGTCAGTGAGGCCAATCATACTTACCACCAACCTCCATCAAGACAAACTTCTGAGAGAAAAGAATCTCACTGAGCGTCAGGGATGCTGAAAAGTCACCACATAAGTATTAGTAGAAGTATAGGGGTGAGGGTGGGAGAACACATTATTCTTCTGTGCGTGTAGCTAATAGAACAAACACTACTGTTTCCTATAAAAATGCTACTACTTCCATATTTCCTGTATGTGGACTCTATTCTAGACATTCTAGTTTGGTGTTTATAAAAAAAAATCAGATATAGGCTATGAATAAAATATCTCTTTAATCTTAAATCCAGTTTACTGTAGAATATCTTAAAAACTTAATCATGAATGAATTTTCAGAAAAAGACCGTAAATCGTATATAATTTTTTATCTTTAAGAGCTGTATACATGAACTATTTCAGGATTGGCAAATATGTAGCATATGCATCATCTGTTCCTCCTTCTGCGTACATGGCAGACATTGCCAATCCTTTAAAATTCTCTACTCTATTGAATAAAGACAGAGATGCAGAATTCTTTGCACTGTGTTTCAGGAAGCTATGACCAACCCATCAGAGTTGAGGATGAGTTAAAACCCTCATAGGTGGGAATTGAACAGTGAGAACACTGGGACACAGGAAGGGGAACATCACACACCAGGGCCTGTTGTGGGGTGGGAAGAAGGGGGAGGGATAGCATTAGGAGATACACCTAATGTAAAGGTCGAGTTAATGAGTGCAGCACACCAACATGGCACATGTATACATATGTAACAAACCTGCACGTTATACACATGTACCCTAGAACTTAAAGTACAATAAAAAAACAACCCTCTGTGCCATTCCTGATCAACTCTGACTTTCTTATTTACAGATAAAGAATGTAAGGCTCAAATATTATGGGATTTTTTTTTTACTGAAGTCATATAACTTGTTGTTTTTGCTATTATTTGAATGAAATGCCAGATGTGCATGTTCCCACCATAGTTTTATTCTGTGACATCAGGTTGTTTCTACAATTTTCAAGCCTGTCTGCATTCATTATAGTCATTATATTTTTCATATTCTTTCTGATTGATCAACTCATTCATTTACTCTTAGATTAAGTAGCATTTATGGAACAGCTACTATGTGTACTATGCCTGGGCTAGTGTCTCTGCACTCAAGAAACAGTTAAATAGAGAAATCAGGTCTTTACAAAACTAGCCCTCATACATGATAAAGTGCCTTCTGGATCAGTTTCATCTACTAGAAACACGATCATGTCTTTCTCATTGCTTAAGCCTATGTTGCCTAGTTATTGGTGTATCTTTCTGTCCCTTTCCAGCCAAGCTTCACATTAAAATAAATGGCTACAGCTATGGTCTTTATCTCCTTTCTTCCTATATATGACCCAACTGACTGCACATTAGTATTTTTCTCTTCTCAATCACTGAAAATATTCTTGCTGAAGTCAATAATCATTTACATGTTAAATTTAACAGATATATTTCAATTCTTAATTTTCTCTATTTAAGCATTTCATGCTGTCAATCATTTCATTTCTTGAATTTCTTATTATATACTGTTTTCTTATATTCTTTGTTATATCACTTTACAATACTCTCCTAATTTGTTCTCATATCTCTGAAGCTGCCTTCTCTTTAAACAGTGTGGGTTCTTTTTCTTCTTCCAATTCCTTTGAGGCTGGTTTCCCTGGGATTATGACCTCAATTTCCTTTTCTTCTCTCTGTGGAATTTCACCTACTATTAAAACTACAAACTGCAAACTGCACTTCTAGCCTGAATATTCTTGTATCTTTCTCTCAATCTCAGATTGTGGCTTCAATTTCCTTTTCTTCTCTCTGTGGAATTTCACCTACTTTTAAAACTACAAACTGCCAGCTGCACTTCTAGCCTGAATATTCTTGTATCTTTCTCTTGGTCCCAGTGCAGACTAGTATTTCACCTACTTACTGGGCATGTCCTTGTGTTCCACAGGCATGTAAAACTCAACTTTTCCAAAATTGAACGTACCTCCTCTCTTCAAACCTTCCTCACTTCCTGTATTTGCTAATTTGGTGCATGGCAGCACCACTGGTTCACCAGTTGCTGAAGCAGAGATACTGAATTTCTGTTAACCCCATCTTTTTCCTTACCATCCTCATCCTACAAATTCTATTGGTTCTCATCCTTTAAAAGACTTTAACTGTGTCCCCACCTCCTCATAACTGCTGCTAGTTCCATAGTTAGGCTCTTGTCTTTCCTTGACTCTGCAATAGCCTCCTAACTGATCTAATTTCATCTCATCATAACCTTATGAATCTCCATGTTGTTGTCAGCTGAGTGTTAATAAAACAGAAACTGTATCATCTGGCATCCAAGCTTAGAATCATTGAAAACTCCCTTTAGATTCGGGAGTAAACTCTCTCCCTTCTACTTGGAGGATCAGTTCCTGCCTACATTTCCATTTTTTGTTGCTCATCACTCTAATTCCCTAGTTTTCCATCAACTAACCCCTTGGTTTTGACTTCAGTTTCAGCATATTTTAAGTGCCTTGAGTTCATCATCATGTCTTGACTCCTTACTTTTGCATATATTGTTTCTTCTACCTGAAATGTTCCCACCTCTCTTTTCTTAGCTATACCGACTCATCTTTTAAATGTCAATTCTGATGCCATTTGCACATGGAAGCTTTACCTAATCCATAGCATACTTTTTTTTTTTTCTCTAATTGTAGCATTTTCTTCAAGGAGTTGCAGTTGTCCTCTTTGATCTTTAGCTATTGCACTGCCTTTCACTATTTGCAGGATGTATTGGTAGAATCAGTTGCATCATGATTGGTCTTGTCCCCAGAGTCTACCCATTCTGTCCTGGGGCTCTGGACATGCCCTTGGCACAGTTCCTCTGCTTGGGTTTGTCACTGCATTGGCTCATGGTGAGCAATATTCAATAGCTTGATCCTGAAGTCATCAGGGGTTTTGAGAATGAAACTAGGCCATATCTTGTTTTTGACCAGTGAAAGGGAAATAAATAAAGTAATTCTAGAACAACCTACCACTTACTTTAGAGCTTCACTTTTATATCATCTATATTTGGCATGGAAACCATCTGTGTTTTTGTCTTTGTGGTCAGCCATTATTGTTTGTTTTGCCATGATATATGTCGGAATGATATTATTTGACTCTCCTTTAAGTACCTCCTGCTTCTTTGAGTAAGGAGATCCTACCAGTAAAACTCCTTTCTGTATCTTTGTGTTACCATTTTATTGAGATATATGGACTATCAATTGTTTGTAAATAATTTTATTTTTGTAAATTATGATCTATCTACCTAATTATTAATATCATCTCTCTAAATCTTCTGCCACATTTTATCCTGATACACATCTTGACTTCTTTGTTAAAAAAAATGTACAGAAAATATATTGGAAGGAAATTGTAGCAGTTGTTCTGAGTGATGGAATATCAGGTGACGTTTTCCTTCCAATCTTTAATGCTTTTTATAGATTAATGAAATTTTTAAACTTTCATGGTTAAAAAGCTTTTTAAAAAAAGAAAGACAAAAGGAAAATATGTTCATGGGAAATAATATAATTTTATGTTGAGGCCAC
The DNA here is from genome assembly GCF_006542625.1 of Nomascus leucogenys. NCBI lineage: Eukaryota > Metazoa > Chordata > Mammalia > Primates > Hylobatidae > Nomascus > Nomascus leucogenys. Next base: position 64,897,571 of record NC_044391.1, read on the forward strand.
CCCCTTTCTCATTGAGTAATCATCCAAATTTGATTTGAAGAGAATGACATGTATTTAACCAAAAGAATTCTATTAGGTACCTACATTAACTATGGTTTAGAAGAGGTAGAAATCCATTTCAGCTTTAGAAAGCAGGGGAAGGGTGGAAAGAAGAGGAAGTGATATTGGAGCTTTATTTTAAAAGAGAAGAAGGGTAGACTGCTGAAAATGATTAAGGAAGGTATTCCAAACATAGGGAACAGCAATTGTATAATAACCTCAGAGATATAGCAAAGCAAGGGCAGCTCAGAATGGCTGGATATTACTACGTTTATGAGATGACGAGAAGTAGAGAGATTGTATGTTGTGTTATTGGCTGATCCCTAAAACTTTAGTAGGAATTGGTGAAAGTTAGGATTTGTGTGTGTGTGTGTTTTGATGAGCTCTTCAAGTATTACACGGTATCTTATTTTATTAAAATCAATACACATTGCAATTTTTCTTTAGCCTCTACTTTTCATGCAGAGGTATTTTTTCACTTCTTTAAACTTAATGCAGTTTATTTTTTATAACACCCTTTAATCAATGAAATCCTGTTACCCTTTGTCACGAGCAGGTTTATTTGCATCACTGGATTTAAAACACATTTCTTGCATTTTACTTTCCAGTTCTCAGGTGTCATTTGGGAATATGATGCAGCTATTAGCTAACAGACTTTCCCCCAATTCCTAAATAACCTAAAGTAATATTAGACTGTATTTTAGCTCATCTGTACTCATAATTCAAGTTTTACTGTTAATTTTTTTCGGAAAGCTGACTCCAAAGTGAACAAAAGTAGTTTGTGTGGAATTATTTTTACTTATGCTCCACTTTGAATGCAATGTGTGCCAAGCACATCACCTTGGGATGACAGCTTGTTGCAGCCAGAAGGACTCTAATTTACATAAATTCTGGTTGGGTTAATCACCAAAGATATAATTATGTCATCATATGCTGTGTGCTTTTTTAAATAAATGATTCTGAAACAGACTGTTCTTTGATCATTTCATCATTTTTTCATGAGCTTGCAGAGGAAATTTATGTAGTGAAAAGCTGACCACCTCAGCACACTCTAGATGCCTCCTGATGGCAGGAAGCTCACGGTTCTTCTGAATGAGATTAACTATTCATCTAGTGAACACTCAACTGAATGAATAAATGAAGCCATTTGTTGAAAGTCAGGAGAGTGTAAATATTTTGTTTTCATGAGCTCCAGTCTTGATCATTCCTATCTATACAAAGGTACTTGCTTGTGTCATTTTAGTGCTTATGATTCTTACAGTGCTCATTATTCTTACTGCATAGTCTGCTTTCCAGTGGTCCTTTGTAGTGACTGCGGAGACCCTTTGTGGCTCAGTGTGGTGACTCACACCCCAAATTGTCTTCCTGACTACCTGGGGCTGTGTGTAGAAGCTTTAGCCATGTCAGTGACTCCCTAGTCTGACCATGTGTTAGCATCACCAGGAGTTTAAAAAAAAAATGCATTTGCTTTTCATCAGCTTAATTAAGTCAGAACCTCTTAGGAAGCGGGCTAGGCAATAGTGCCTCTTTAAAGTGCCCTAAGGTGAATCTAATGTGTAACCAGGGTTGAAAATGAGTAGAACATGGATCAGGACTGAGAGGTCTGTGGGCCATGCTTACCGTGGGCAGTGGTGAAGGATGCTCAGGAGTCTAGGAAGTAGTATCTTGGAGAAGTGGCAAAGAAAAATCCAGATAGGCTTTTAAAAGAAGTCACTTAAAGTCAGTAGAATGGGAACTTTAGGCCTTGAAGAGAGAGAAAACTCAAAGGAGAGGATAGAGATGGGGCCTGGAGGTAGCACCTGGGCAATTTTCTGGTGCCCATGAAGGTGTGTGCCCAGAGAAGGTAAAATCATATTGTGAAGAGGAAATGACAGAAGAAAGGGGATGATTTAGCTAAGTTGACAAAAAAAAAATACTTCAAATTAGTAGGAATTATCATTTTCCTGTTGGCTGTCTTCTATTCTTAGTTTTGGGTGCTGCTGATTTGCATGTGTATTGTTAGGCTGACTAAGGCCACTGAAAATTTATCAAAGCAATGTTAATTAAAAAGGTGCTGTCTACCTATTTTTTCCTGCATTATATACTCATAACTTGACTATAATAATAGGATAAGGTTCACCAGGTACAGACATGGGTATTTATCTAGATGCCTCCTGTAGGCTTATTCTTCTGCCCATTTTAAGCCTTCTAGCATGCCCTTGCTCACAGCTCCAGGAGCTAGGTAAAAAGCTAGCCATGTATATAACCAGAGGGCCTGCTTTTCAGCTCAGGAGTTGCTACTAGCTTCCCCTGTGCCTGCCTGTAGACATTTTCTGATTTTATACCCTGATGTCCACATTTCTAGTAAATGTCCTCCCTAGATTTGGTGATTTGACTTTTTCTGTTGGCTGAGCAGTTCTAACTTGGCCTCATTTATCTGCTCACCCTTAGATGCAGGATCACAGTTCAGACACTGATTGCTTAGGACCTCCTCCTGGTTTCTGGGTGTTGGAACAGAGACATTGAATAGCAACCATAGTTAAGAGGTCCTACTGTGTGTTCCCCATCCCCTTCATCTGTGGAGGCCACCTGTTCACAAGTAATGAGTCATTTCAATTAAAGATTTTATGAAGATGTCTTTATTAGTCCATTTTCATGCTGCTGATAAAGACATGCCCAAGACTGGGCAATTTACAAACGAAAGAAGTTTATTGGACTTACAGTTCCACGTGGCTGGAGAGGCCCCACAATTGTGGTGGAAGGTGAGAGGCACATATTACGTGGTGGCAGACAAGAGAAGAGAGCTTGTGCAGGGAAACTCCTATTTTTAAAACCATCAGATCTTGTGAGACTTATTCACTATTATAAGAACATCATGGGAAAGACCTGCCTCCATGATTCAATTTTCTCCCACTAGGTCCCTCCCACAACACATGGGAATTATGGGAGTACAAGATGAGATTTTTGGGGGAGGAGTCACAGAGCCAAACTGTATCAATGTCTAAAAGTGTCTTTTTGAGTATGAGTAAACCTAAAATCTGTAATAAATATGGTTAACCACTGAACAACATGGGTTTGAACTGTATCAATCCTCTTATGCAAACTTTATCCCACCTGTGCCACTCCTGATACTGCAAGGCCAACCCCTCCTCTTATTCCTCCTCCTCAGCCAAGTCAGTGTAAAGATGATGGGGATGAAGACCTTTATAATTATCCATTTCCACTTAATGAATAGTAAATATATTTTCCTTATGATTTTCTTAATAACATTTTCTTTTCTCTAGCTTAACATGTTGTACGAATGTAGTATGTAATACATATAACAGGTGAATTGCATATTGATTGTTTATGTTATCGGTTTGGCTTCCAGGCAACAGTAGACTATTAGTAGGTAAGTTTTAGGGAAGTCAAAGTTATACACAGATTACTTTTTTCTTTCCAATTTTTATTTTAGGTTCAGGGGATACATGTGCAGGTTTGTTGTATGGGTAAATTGTGTGTTGTGGCAGTTTGGTATACAGGTTATTTTATCACCCAGGTAATCAGCATAGTACCGGATAGTAATTTTTTTATCTTCATCTTCCTCCTACCCTTACCTCAAGCATGCCCTGGTGCCTCTTGTTCTCTTCTTTGTGTCCATGTGTACTTAATATTTAGCGCCCACTTGCAAGTGAGAGCATGCAGTATTTGGTTTTCTGTTCCTGTGTTAATTCACTTAGGGTAATAGCCTCCAACTCCATCCATGTTGCAGCAAAGGACATGATTTCATTCTTTTTTTTTTTTTTTTGAGACAGAGTCTCACTCTGTTGCCCAGGCTGGAGTGCAGTGGCGCAATCTACACTCACTGCAACCTCTGCCTCCCAGATTCAAGCAATTCTCCTACTTCAGCCTCCCGAGTGGCTGGGATTACAGGCGCCCACCACCATGCCTAGCTAATTTTTTGTATTTTTAATAGAGACGGGGTTTCACTGTGTTAGCCAGGATGGTCTCGATCTCCTGACCTCATGATCTGCCCGCCTCGGCCTCCCAAAGTGTTGGGATTACAGGCGTGAGCCACCATGCCCAGACTCTTTTTCTTTTTTGTGGCTGTGTAGTATTTCATGGTTCTATATGTAGCACATATTCTTTTTTTATTGCAACTTTTAAGTTCAGGGGTACAGGTGCAGGATGTGAAGGTTTATTACATAGGCAAACATGTGCCATGGTGGTTTGCTGCACAGATCGTCTCATCACTCGGATGTTAAGCTCAGCATCCATTAGCTATTCTTCTTGATGCTTTTTCTTCTCCCACCTCCCACCCTCTGAGAGGCCCCAGTGCATGTTGTTCCCTGCCATATGTCCATGCATTCTCATCATTCTGCTCCCACTTAATAAATGAGAACACACAGTATTTGGTTTTCTGTTCCTGCATTAGTTTGCTGAGGATAATGGCCTCCAGCTCCATCCATGTCCCTGCAAAGGACATGATCTCATTCCTTTTTATGGTGGCATAGTATTCCATGGTGTATATGTACCATACTTTCTTTATCCAGCCTATAATTGATGGGCGTTTAGGTGGATTCCATGTCTTTGCTTTTGTGAATAATGCTGCCGTGAACATATGTGCACATGTATCCTTAAAACAGAACAATTGGTATCCCTTTTGGTATGTACCCAGTAATGAGATTGCTGGTCAAATGCTATTTCTGCCTCTAGGTCTTTGAGGAATTGCCACATTGTCTTCCACAATGCTTGAACTAATTTATACTCCCACCAAGAGTGTAAAAGTGTTCCTTTTTCTCCACAACCTCACTAGCCTCTGTTGTTTTTTGACTTTTTAGTAATAGCCATTCTAACTGGCATGAGATAGTATCTCATTGTGGTTTTGATTTGCATTTCTCTAATAATCGTTGTTGAGCTTTTTTTCATGTTTGTTGGCTGTACGTATTTCTTCTTTTGAGAGGTGTCTGTCCTTTGCCCACTTTTTAATGGGTTTTTTTTCTTGTAAATTTGTTTAAGTTACGTATTGTTTGCTGAATATTGATGTTTGTCAGACAGATAGATTGCAAAAATTTTCTCCCATTCTGTGGGTTGTCTGTTTACTCTGATGATCATTTCCTTTGCTATGCAGAAGCTGTTTATTAGTTTAATTAGATCCCATTTGTCAATTTTTGCTTTCATTGCAATTGCTTTTTGCATTTTTGTCGTGAAATCTTTGCCCATGCCTGTGTCCTGAATGGTGTTGCCTAGATTTCCTTCTAGGGTTTTTATAACTTTGGGTTTTACATTTAAGTCTTTAATCCATCTTGAGCTGATTTTTGTATATGGTGTAAGGAAGGGGTCCAGTTTCAATTTTCTGCATATGGCTAGCCAGTTCTCCCAACATCATTTACTAAATAGGGAATCCTTTCTCCATTGCTTGTTTTCATCAGGTTTGTCGAAGATCAGGTGGTTGTAGGTGTGTGGTCTTATTTCTGGGTTTTCTATTCTGTTACATTGGTCTATGTGTCTGTTTTTGTACTGGTACCATGCTGTTTTGGTTACTGTAGCCCTGTTTTATAGTTTGAAGTCAGGTAGCGTAATGCCTCCAGCTTTGTTCTTTTTGCTTAGGATTGTCTTGGCTAGTCATGATCTTTTTTGGTTTTATATGAACTTTAAAATTGTTTCTTTCTAATTCTGTGAATAATGTCAATGGTAATTTAATGGGAATGGAATTTAATCTATAAATTGTTTTGGGCAGTATGGTCATTTTAACAATATTGATTCTTTCTATCCATGAGCATGGAATATTTTTTTCCATTTGTTTTAGTCATCTCTGATTTCTTTGAGCAGTGGTTTGTAGTTCTCTGTGAAGAGGTTCTTCACTTCCCTTGTTAGCTGTATTCCTAAGTATTTTATTCTTTTTGTGACAATTGTGAATGGGAGTTCATTTGTGATTCAGCTCTCCACTTGCATGTTGGTGGTGTATAGGAGTGCTAGCAATTTTTCACATTGATTTTGTATCCTGAGACTTTGCTGAAGTTGCTTATCAGCTTAAAAAGATTTTGGGCTGAGATGATGGGGTTTTCTAGATATAGGATCATGTCATCTGCAAGCAAAGACAATTTGACTTCCTCTTTCTATTTGAATACGCTTTATTTATTTCTCTTGCTTAACTGCCCTGGCCAGAACATTCAATACTATGTTGAATAGGAGTGATGAGAGAGGGCAACCTTGTCTTGTGCCAGTTTTCAAGGGGAATGCTTCCAGTTTTTGCCCATTCAGTATGATATTGGCTGTGGGTTTGTCATAAATGGCTCTTATTATTTTGAGGTATGTTCCTTCAATACCTAGTTTATTGAGAGTTTTTAACGTGAAGAAATGTTGAATTTTATTAAAGGCCTTTTCTGCATCTATTGAGATAATCATGTGGTTGTTGTCTTTAGTTGTGTTTATGTGATGAATTACATTTATTGATTTGCATATGTTGAACCAGCCTTGCATCCCAGAGATGAAGCCTGCTTGATCATGGTGGATAAGCTTTTTATGTGCTGCTAGATTCGGTTTGTCAATATTTTGTTGAGGATTTTTGCATCAATGTTCACCAAGGATATTGGCCTGAGGTTTTCTCTTTTTGTTGTATCTCTGCCAGGTTTTAATATCTTGAGGCCAGAATGATGCTGGCCTCAGGACAAGTTAGGGAGGAGCCCCTCCTTTTCAAATTTTTGGGAACAGTTTTAGTAGGAATGGTACCAGTTCTTTTTTGTACCTCTGGTAGAATTCAGCTGTTCTGTCTGTCCTGGGCTTTTTTGTTTGGTAGGCTATTTATTACTGCCTCAATTTCAGAAGTCAATATTGGTCTATTATGGGATTAAATTTTTTCTTTTTTCTTTTTTTTTTGAGATGGAGTCTCACTCTTTCACCCAGGCTGGAGTGCAGTGGTGCGATCTCTGCTCACTGCAAGCTCTGCCTCCCGGGGAGCTTACTCACTGCATTCTCCTGCCTCAGCCTCCCGAGTAGCTGGGACTACAGGCTCCTGCCACCACGCCTGACTAATTTTTTGTATTCTTTTTTAGTGGAGACGGGGTTTCACTGTGTTAGCCAGGATGGTCTCGATCTCCTGACCTTGTGATCTGCCCGCCTCGGCATCCCGAAGTGCTGGGATTACAGGCGTGAGCCACCGCGCCCGGCCTGGGATTCAATTTCCTCCTGTTTCAGTCTTGGGAAGATGTGTAGTCCAGGAATTTATCCATTTTTTTTCCAGATTTTCTAGTTTATGTGTTAGAAGTATTTATAGTATTCTCTGATGGTTGTTTGTATTTTTGTGGCGTCAGTGGTGACATTCCCCCTTATCATTTCTGATCATATTTATTTGAATCTTCTCTCTCTTCCTTTTTATTAGTCTAGCTAGTGGTCTATCTGTTTTATTAATTTTTCAGAAAACCAGCTCCTGGATTCATTTATTTTTTGAAGTTCTTTTTCTGTCTCTGTCTCCTTCAGTTCAGCTCTGATCTTGGTTATTTCTTGTCTTCTGGCTGCTTTGCGGTTTGTTTGCTCTTGGTTCTCTGATTCTTTTAGTTGTGATGTTAGATTGTTAACTTGAGATCTTTCTAGTTTTTTAAATGTGGGCATTTAGTGCTATAAATTTGTCTCTCAACAGTGCTTTAGCTGTATCACAGAGATTCTCCTACATTGTAGCTTTGTTCTCATTAGCTTCAAAGAACTTCTTGATTTGTAGCTTAATTTCATTATTTACCCAAAAGTCATTTAGGAGAAGGTTGTTCAGTTTCCATGTAGTATATGGTTTGAGTGAATTTCTTAATCTTGACTTGTAATTTGATTGCACTGTAGTCTGAAAGACTGTTATGACTTTGGGTTTTTTTTTCTTTGCATTTGCTGAGGAATGTTTTAGTTCTAATTATGTATCACATATTTATCCAATCCACCATTAATGGGCATTTAGGTTGATTTCATGTCTTTGCTATTGTGAATAGTGCTGCGATTAACATACGAAGGCATGTACACAGATTTTTGAAACTGTTAGATTTTTGCAGTGTCTCTAACCTCTCCATTGCTCAAAGGTCAACTGTATGTGCTTTTATATCAAATAACTGAGTATGAATGTATACAATGCTTGGTTTAGTTTGATATCAACTTCCAATTCTTCTTCACTCATTTAACTCTAGAAGGTGGAATTTCTCTCCCTCCTTTTTAGATTTAACAAATATTCTCTAGACATCTACAGCATTAGGCAATGTTCAGATTCTACCTGTGTTCTTCTACCTGTATTCATATAATGCCTTGAAACTATCAGGATTTCAGAAATGGTTTCTGACCTTCAAAGTTCCAGCAGTTGGTGATTTCATATGATATTAACATTGTACAGTGTTTCTCATAGGCTGATGACTGTTTACTATACAGTGCACTAGTTGCAGTATTTGGCTCTGTTCAAGGACTAGTCTATTATTAATGGGAAAAAATAGGTCATTTGGGAAAAACACCCAACATAAACATGACCTCTATTCTCCAGAGGATTTTAAAGCGAATACCTTGTGGTTTCAGAGGAACACTTTTTAGGTTGGGCATGCATGTAATTTACCTGTTATCTGCAGCTGTTAACATGCAAGCAGAAAGTTGATGCTTGACAGCACAAATAATTCTAGTGTAGGAACTTCATAAAGGAGCCAGAAGAAAAAGAGAGCCATATAGTTCTGTGTTGCAACAAAACTCATGGATTAAGGCACAGGTATGAACTCATGGAAACTGAGTTAAAATTTCAGAAATATTGTGAAGCCCCACAGTTTAAATGATAAAATATTCAGGTATGAGTAAGTAGCTTGATTTCTCAATGATAATATTGATGAGAAGCACCATTTCTACTTGATGAGGTAGCTAGGGAAAGTGGAAGCAATTTTATAGGATTTCTGTGTTGAATTCTAAAATTAGGATCATAGAGATTTTAAAATATTGTGTCATATGTTGATAGGCATTGTATTTTTGGATGTAAAAACAACTGTATCTTTAAATGTAAATTATTAATATGATTTCTATGATAGTTTTATGTATCAACTTGGCTAGGCTATAGTACCCAGTTATTTAATCAAATACAAATCTAGGTGTTGTTGTGAAGGTATTTTGTAGATATAGTCGACATCTCCAATAAAATGACTAAGTAAGGCCGGTTGCGGTGGCTCACGCCTGTTACCCCAGAACTTTGGGAGGCCGAAGGGAGCAGATCACCTGAGGTTGAGAGTTTGAGACCAGCCTGACCAACATGGAGAAACCCCATCTCTACTAAAAATACAAAATTAACTGGGTGTGTTGGTGCATGAGTGTAATCCCAGCTACTCGGGAGGCTGAGGCAGGAGAATTGCTTAAACATGGGAGGCTGAGGTTGTGATGAGCTGAAATCGTGCCATTGCACTCCAGCCTGGGCAACAAGAGCAAAACTCTGTCTCAAAAAAAAAAAAAAAAAAAAAAAAAAAAAAAAAAAAAAAGACTAAGTAAAATAGTTTCTTCTTGATAATGTGGGTGGGCCTTACCCAATCTGTTGAAAGGCTGCAGAAGCAAAAATTGATGTTTGCCAGAGAAAGAAGAAATTCTTCCTGAATTTTTTCAATATCAACTTCTTCCTAAGAAATTCCAGCCTGGTTGCCAGATCCACAGTTGCATAAGCCAGTTCCTTGAAATAAATCCCTATTTATGTGTATGCCTATGTCTGTCTGTCTGTCTATCTATCTATCTACTTCATCATCTGCTAGTTCTGTTTCTCTGGAGAACTCTGATACCGTTTCCTAAATGGAAAGCCTTTTAAATATATGAAATAAATAATATTAGGTAGATGTTGGGATAGAGGTTTATGCTTCTAATGATCCCATTTCAGTTCTCATTTCAAGCCTTGTTAAGGCTGTGCAAAGCCTGCTGGGACATATCCTCTGCCTCTCCAGCCTGCCTGCCTGCTGCACCGGGCATTCCAGCAGCAGCCCTGAGCTGCCCTCTCCGCTCCTCTCATGCCCTGCTGCTTCCAGCCTTCTCTTCCTTTGTCTGTCTGTTTTCTTCTACTTCAAACACTTTTGCCCTCCTCTGCCCTTCTCTGTAAAGCCTTCTCTTCTCTCTGCCCCCTTCTCTTCACACCAGAAGAATTAGGCTTCTCTGATCCCCGCTTCCTCTCTCATGCACAACATTTTACACAGAGGGCTCTGTTGAATTGTTTGCAAGTCTTTTTTCATTTGCTAAATGGTAATGAGTATGTCTTATTCATCTTGGTATTCCCAGCACCTAGCACAGTTCCTGGCATCTAGGAGGTGTTCAATCAATATTGTTGAAAGAATGAATAAATAGCTGACCCTCCCCTTCAGGGATAAGCAGCTGCCTTTAAGTTCCATTGCAGACGGCTGGGAGGCATCCTAAGTGGCTATTCTTTCAGGGCTGGGTATGCTCCTAAGCATCTTGTTCCTGAGTTGCTTGAAGAGAAATTCCCAGGCAAACAGACCTTTAATTACCACCAAAAGCCTATGCTTTCAGTATTTGTGAGGGATTATATGTATGCCCAGCAGATTTAAGCTGATTGTGTGGAAATATCTGGCATCATACATTGGTGGCACGAATGCTTTGCAAAATGAGTATAAATTTGGGCTGATATATTTTAACCTTTTAATTAATGTCTTGAAGTCTTACCTGCATTCATTAGCAAGGAATCCAATATCCCTTTTGAAGTTATACCCACCCAGTCAACCTTAAACTTGATGCTTTGCCCAGTCCTATGTAGGGTCACTAGGGTCTGCGTTTTTCAAATACCAGCTGTAGAAAAAGCTGTGCCATTCTGATTATTCTTCTACTTCATGTGTGTCTTACTGTTAGTCTGCTACATGGTGTCATTGTTGAAGCTTGCTCCTGCATAGTTCCACAGACTTCTGTCTACTCAGCATGAGTGTTGTCCCTGGCCCAGACCCTGCATGGGCCACAGCACTGTTACTAACCCCAGAATGGTGAGTTCAGAAGAGCTTCCATTAGTCACACTGGGGGCTGAAAACAGCTCTCTTACACGTGCCCTTTGGTGAGCGGCCCAAGTCAGCAGTGTGGCCATCCACTTTCCCCACAGTTTTTGTTTGGAGACGTCTCATCATTCTTCTATAGCGCTGGGCCTGTCAGGTCTTTCACAGTAAGCCTCTGTGCTTCCCATTTTGGGGAGCAGATCTCCTCTTTTCCTCCCTGGTGATCAGCTCTGCATGTCAGTGTCTTGCAGAGCTTTACTAGAGTCACAGAAGTTTATTACACTCTTTCCCATTCCCCTTCCTGAGTAACTTTCTTATCTTAACCCAGAGAGCTACCGGGAAATTACCCAAGTGATTCCTCATGGAACCCAGGGAACATTTGCTTCAAGGTGACTTCCTGCCTCCCCGTCTTGAAATAGATGAAGCAGATATAAATTTTTATGGGTCTTTCAAATGGCACTAGATTTAATCTCTACCTTATTAGGCATTATGTATGTAAAAATGGTAGCCCTTTCATTCAGCTATACCATCACTTTCCCCTTAAGAGGTATCAAGAAGCTTGGTCAGTTAGAATGCAGAAAGATATTTAAACTGTAGAAACTTATGGAAGAAACTCAAACAATCTAGTTTCCAAATGTGAATTGTTCACATACTTTAAAATATAGGCTAAATTACATTGTAGGCACTCATTACAATACCCTTCACTACATCATTAATTTCAGCTTCATCGTTTATTATTTTTTTACCTTGCCCTTGTTCTAGCCAGGATATTTCACTAATTGCATAGCCTCGATCATATTTCAGGAATCTTTGTTCTTCTACTTCCCTCTGTGGCACCATCCTATCCAACATAAAAATAATTTTCTCCCAAAGTTATGTTGATCTTTTACTATCCCAGTGTTTCTCCCATAAAAAAAAATAGTAGTTACCATTTGTTGAAACTTTACTATACTAATTGGTTCTTTATTTTTTTTGGTAATTTTTAAAATGTGGAAATAATCTACCTGCATAAAAGTGAAGGCTGATTGCACACAGGTATGTCTTAATTATTGTGGAGTAAATTATTATAAAATATTATTAAGCGAACACTCATGTTGCTCATGTTATTATCACTGATGTCAATCAAAGGAGTATTGTCAGGATCCCAGAAGCTGCCCTCTGGCTGTCCTAGTGATAAACCTCTCCCTTGCCTCCAAGATAACAACTATCTCAGGTTTTAGGCCCTTTGCTTTCTTACTTTGCTAAATAATTTTACCACTTACATGACTTCTCTAATACCATAGCTTAGTTTTGGCTATTTCTGAGTTTTATATATTTGTAATTATATAATGTTTTTGGTGAGGGGTTTTGACTTCTTTTCTGTGACGATTTCTGAGAACTATCCAGGCTTCAATTAGTAGTAGTTTTCATTGTTGAACAGTCTCCATTGTAGGACTGTACTATAATATGTTTATCCATTCTTCTGTTGATAGGCATTTGGGTAGTTTCCCATTTCAGATTATTATAAATAATGATGCTATAAACATTCCTGTACCTTTCTTTTGGTGCCCATATGCACATCTGGGCCTGGATTTTTCTTGTGGGAAAGTTTCTACTTATAGATAGAATTTTGTGAATAGTTACAGATCTACTTTTTATTCCTATGTACATTTTGGTAATTTGTAAATTTTTTTTTTCTAGAAACTTATTGATTTCACCTAAATTTTCATTTTTAGTTTGCATATCATTTAAGAAAATGAGCTGATTATTTGTTTAATCTCTGAAGAATCTATAGCACTGCCCCTATTTCATTTCTGACATTGATTTCTGACATTGTGCTTTTTCTGTATATTTTGATCAGTCTTGCCAGGGACTGATTAGTTTTACATCTTTTCACAGGACTAGCTGTGTTGGTCTATTGTATAATTCCTTTTTTCTTTACTTCTTATTTAATTGAAGTCTTTAAAAAACTTACCTATTTCTCTCTTTGTGGTTAATTTTGCTGTTTCTTTCTCACAGTGCTTTCATTATTATCCTGTTCAAAATATTTACTCTGCCTCATTGAGGTTTCTGTTTTGACTCCTGTTATTTGGAAGTGTCTCTCTTAGTTTCCAGTGATCTGGGAGTTCTCAAATTATGTGTTACTGATGCGTAGTTTAGTTATATTATGGACAAAGAATATCCTATGTATGATTTAGTCATTTTAATTTTTTTGAGACTTGTTTATGGCCTGCTTATGATCAATATTTCTAAGTGTTCTCTGTTGCATTAAAAGAATGTGCATTCTGTAGTTGTGGGGTGAGTTTTTCTCTATATATCCATTAGTCAGAGTTTGCTAATCCTCTTATTTAAATCCTTTATATCCTTACTAGTTTCTGTCTGCTTGTTCCATTGATTATTGAGAAAAATATGTTATTTCACATTTTCTATGGGAATTTATTTTTCCTTAATGTTTTGCCAATTTATTTTAATTTATATATTTTGGTAGCACACTGTATCTTCCTGATAAGTTGACCCTGTTATCATTAGTAAGAATTGGTCTTAATTTATAATAATACTATTCACCTTTAAAATTGATATTGATATAGCTATACCAAATTTTATTTTGCTGTTATTTGCATGTTATCTTTTCCCACTATTTTCAACCTTTATATAGCCTTAGTTTTAGGTATTTTTATACCAGCATATAATTGAATTTTTACTTTGCAGTTCTGAAAAATATCTTTATTCTGTTCTCACTTTTTCTGTTTTCTGCATTGTCTGTTTTGTTCCTTGTTTTTATTTCATTTTGAGCTTTTTATTTTCCTTGTTAGAGATTTTCTTCAAATATATGGTAATACCTGAAGTCTATCCATATTTAAGGCTGAGCAATAAAAAGATGACTGGGACGTCTCTGTGCATGGATAGGCTTATTGATGGATAAAAATTAGGGAGAAGGAGGCTGTGCAGGAATTTGGCCATTTCACTGGGAGACCCTCAATTGTTAATAAGCCTTTTTTAAGCGGGAGGGGCTGCTCAGATTTTTTTTTTTAGATGAAACTTCTGTCTTTAACCTAGACAAACAACATTGTGGATAATGGAACTCATATATGAATGTACACACACACACACACACCCTTTGTATTTTAAAGCTCCTTCTTATTAAGGTGCCTCATTCCAGGCTTGAATTTCTTCATGTAGCAAATATCCCATCTAAGTTAGGTGGGGTGAAAGTCATTTCCAGGTTTCATTGCATCAGGGAAGATACCTGGTGGCTTAACAACTCATTGTGAAACATTTCTACTGATCCTCCATTGGAGGATCATTTTTCTCTTTCATTCCTCTTCTCCCTTGCCTTCAGAAATCCTGAGCTTCTCATCCCTGAGCATTATTGGGATCCAGAGATAGAGTTTAGCTTCCTTCTTATTACGTGCTCCAGAAAAAGTCAATACAACAAAGAAAGCTGAAACTATGACCATCCCTGTTCCTCAATCTGCTTTCTAAAATTGCATTAAAAATTTCTCATGTTCTGTCATTTCTTCTCCTACTCTGCAGTTTTTTTTAAATTCCCACATTGTCGTTGTAGTAGATTTTGGAAGAGGGAAACATAATTTCTCACTCCACCAAGTTTACGTGTAATCTTACTTCTAGGGTGCTGTTTACATGTGGCACCAAAAGGCCTAAAAAATAACATCTAAGAGACAGTTGAAGCAGGTTCAACGTTCAAAGCTCAGAAACACTGGGCAAGTGTTGAAAAAGAAAGCATTATTGTGAATAAAGCACAGCGTATTTTACTCGTGGTCCCAACTACTCACACCTGAATCAGATGGTAAGAGCAAGTACAAGAAGTAAAAGTGAAAAGTGAGTTTTCCATGATCTCTTTGGGAATTTGAGACTGCAGGGCATCAGTGTCCCTGTTGCTATTGGCTTGTGGTAGCACAGGCATGGTACAATGATGTGGGTGTATTGGTTGACTGATTACAGACATTATAAGGGAGGCATCTGTTGTAATAACAGAATTTGCAAAGATGTCTGCATTGTCCTTGGCACAGACATGAGTACCTTGGTCTTGGTGCACACGTTGACAACATGAGCGGCAGTAGCAGGCTCTTTGGTGGGCATCAGTTGAAGAGAGGGTATCTCTGGAACCACTTTTGGCATTGGAATCAACTCACCTTCATGACAGTGAGTGGAAGAAGAGGAAAATAGCACTGTAATAGCTAACAGTACTGGTTCCAACAGCACAAAGGAAACTCTCAGAAAACTTACTGAGTTATCTGGAGGAACGTGATGGGTCTGAAATGTTCACAAGATGGGTGGAATTCTGGCTTTTCTTCTCCTCTCCTCTCTTTTCCTTTTTCTTTTTCTTTTTTATTTTTTGACCATGGTCTGATAGCTGATGTGGTACAGCTTTTGAAACACACATTTCAAAAGCAGAGCATGAAATTCTTGGTGGTTAAGTCAAGAGAAACTATATAATTAGTAAAATTATGAAACAAATTTATGGGGCAATGAGAACTAATTTACTTCTAATTTGAAGGGCATTTGATGATAATGAGGCTTTGTGAGGCTAAAGACATGTCCCTTGGGCTTTAGAGTTCTTCGTGGAAGGTCCAAGTTTTGGTATGGCCAAGCACAAATGGGGAAAGTGCTTCAAAATCCTTTATCTGATACGCCACTTCTATATTATTGGCAAACTCAATTCCAGGGCCCCTCTCCCAAACTCCTGTGTTGATCTCTCCAGCTCTATTCTACACTACTAAATGATGTCTGCTTAATATTATCTTCTCGTTACCTTTTTCTGACACTTTGTAAGAGACCTATAAAATATCTTTGATCTTCAGAAATGCAGCCTCCACTCTTTCCAGGTTACACATTATCTGCCTTTATTTTATCTTTTGTCAACACTATATTTCAAAATCAGGCTCCCTTTATTTAGCTAGTTAAGTGATGTCAAATCTAGCTTTTCATCTATTCAGTGCACAGATATTCCCTCACTTATTGTGAGTCGGTTGACACACTCACCATTTGTCCCACATCTCTCAAAACGGAGACACATTGGTCTTTTGGGGATTTTGTATTTGTTTTTTTGAGACAGGTTATCACTCTGTTGCCCAGGCTTGAGTGCAGTGGTGCGATCAAGGCTTGCTCACTGTAGCCTTGACCTCCTGGGCTCAAGCAATCCTCCTACCTCAGCCTCTAAGTAGCTTGATCTACAAGTATGTGCCACCAAGCCTGGCTAATTTTTTGGTTTTGTAGAGATGTGGTGCACTATGTTGCCCAGGTTTAACAGGTTGGTCTTAACTGGAGCATATATTGCATTTTTTAACTGGAGAGAGAGGGGAGTGCTATTCTAAACTTCAGGACACCTGTGAAATTTGTATGCGGAAACAGTACATTCGATTTAAACATAAGTTTTCCCCATTTCCTAGAGCAGTACCACAAAGTGTGGGCACATCTGTTTATCTTTGTTCTAATTAGGAATAATGTGAGAACAAACCTCAGTCTACCAACTACACTGATGGCTTTTTTCTTATAGCCAATTTAGTGTCATTTATTTCTAAAAGGCTAGAAGAATTGTTGCACAGTTAAAATTGAACAAAATACTCAGAACCACAATTTTAGACTCTGCCCTCTTTCCTGGGTGAATAGTTACAATGCTTTTCATTGCAACGAATATAGTCTCAGTGAAGTTAGCTCAAGAACAAAGATAAGATAGGGAACAGTGATTCTTAGGAAGCAACATGGATGTCCCATGGAATCCAAAGTGCTGGTATACATGTCCCATGAAGGCATTGGAATTAGACTGCCACACCACGCATGTTTTTTCCTGTCTTCTCTGCTTCTTTGCATATGTCAGCCGGCTTTCGTCCTCTGCCTGCCCTCTCACTCTCTGCCACTCTCTCTCTCTTTCCTTCTCTTGCTTTGTCTGCAGATTACAGGGGATAAAACTGTGGTCTCCAGTAATCACTGGGTTGTTTCCTCATATAACCTCCAGGAGAGATATTTCCTTCTTTCTCTCTTTTTGCATTGGTTCTAAATTACCAGAAAAGGAAACAATAGCAGAGTTGGGCATCATTATATATGTCTCCATAAGCTTACCCCAATGGCAGGAAGAAATTACTAGAAAAGAGGCACTGAGTGATAATCCAAGATGGGACCACTAGCTCTGGGGTGCTATTTTCTTTCCCTTGAAAATTTATGAGTTTACAAGTATCAGGGTCATGGTCTAGCATGTAGTGAGACATCAGTAATTATTTGTTTAATGAATAAATGAATATAAATTAAGATAGGTGCTTATTCAATATAAATTTACATGCTGCAATAAGGTTCCTGGGTAAAAAGACAGTTCCCTTCTCCCTTCCCCATATCACTGGAGCCTAAAATTTTTTCAACAGGAATATGGAGTAAATCATTGGGAAATAGTGTTGAATAGCTACAGGGAAGACAAAAAGAGGTGGTTGAATTCATATCCAGAGGAAGATGGACAAAAAGAAGAAAGAGAAGAAGGAGGAGGGGAGAGAAGAGAAAGAAAAGAAATTGTCACAATTGCTTTGAATTTGAAAATTTTATGGGAAATACAAGAGCAGTCTCATTTTTCAGGTTTCTTCATTTTATTATATACAGTGGACGAATTATAGTTCCTGGCAAATGTTAATTATTGTATTTATGTCCCATTGTTTTTATTCCATTATTGTGATCATTTACAACCATGAGCACTTCCCTCCACTGACACATACCCATTAAAATTAAACTGGTTTTTGTTCTACTTTGAACAGCATCAAAATCTTTGCAAAACTTGTAAGTTATTTTATGCCCTTCCGATTAGTTTAGATAGAAGCATCATTATATAGGGTAAATTAATGAATGCCATTCCGGCTTAGCTTACAATTCCCTTTTACAATAATAAAAACTTATAGCAATGCATTGTATATATTTTACTTGAATAGTTCTAAACACTAAATTTTATTTAACACTAAAATGTGACTAAATTAATTATGAAATTTCAGGTGATTTGTGACTCTCTGGATTCCTTTGGGGATTTATTGGGGTTCTCTTAGCAACAAGCTCAGGATTTTAAAGCTTGGTTATCTGTATCATTTTTCTAATAACTTTAGCGAAGATAAATGAAGTCTCTTTGTAGTATTTGTTTACTTCATTAGAGATAGAAGACAGAACTATTCAGAGCATCAGATTAGATTGCATATTCCTGGAGTGTTTGGGAAGTTGATAAAAAAAAATTAAACTATGAAAGAAACTCAGGATATAACCACAAAATATCTGGAACTTTAGAATTAGTTTTGAGGCTATATTGTTTTTTAACCTTATAGACCTCTATATTTTGACTTTAAAGGACACACAACAAATGTAGTTTTACAGTATCCATTTGAAGGGCAGTGGAATACATTTTCTTTCCTTTTTTTCACATGGATAAAATAAATGTGTTTTACTATGTAGCTCTGGTGTTGTTTGTGCCAGCAAATTGGTGCACTAAATCATGTATTGATAAGTAATCCCATTTAAAAAATACTT
Source organism: Nomascus leucogenys (assembly GCF_006542625.1). Classification (NCBI taxonomy): domain Eukaryota; kingdom Metazoa; phylum Chordata; class Mammalia; order Primates; family Hylobatidae; genus Nomascus; species Nomascus leucogenys. The sequence goes on from NC_044391.1 coordinate 64,916,032, forward strand.
TAATATGATTAAGTAGATTTTCAATATTTTACTTTTTAAATTATTCAACTGACGTTCAAAGTAAGTAAATTTACAGCATGTGTTGCAGAAAGTCAAAGATATGTTCTTTATTTTGATTTATTTATATTCTAGCCTCTAGCTTTTTATTCCAGAAGAGGTAATAAAAATGATACAATAACACTCTATTCTAACTTTGTTAGAGCATCATAATTACATGGCACATAATTTGTCTTTGATGTTTGCTTTTATTTTATCTTGTATTGCAAATCCTTGTTTTTACCTTTTATGCTTTTATACTCATCCTACTTTGGCCCTGATGTCAAATGATTTAAGTAATTTACTACTTAATTCATTTACATTTATTGCATTCCTAAAACATACTATACCCTGGGCCAAGAATTTCATTTGCCAAAAAAAAAATGATACATGTTTTTTACCCTTGATGAAATAAATCTTATGGGAGAGCAGGGCAATGTAAGAAAATCGTTAAAATACTCTGGGAAAATGATTTAACATAGAGGTATAGTCAAAGTATTATGACAACACTAGGGAAGCAATAACTTTCAAAAGTAATGGCAGTAGATTTCTCAGTGGACAGACTGAGGTAGTAATCTCAAGCCAGAAGACAGGGAATGGCATGGGACAAAGAGAGCATTCTGGGCAGCTATGATAAGTGTATTATGAAATGGTGGTATATTAGTGAGATTGATTTCCTAGTAGGAGGAGGGCCTGAAAGAAGGAGATTCTGAAATGTAAGGAGATGAGTCTAAAAATGAAGATGCCTTGCAGAGTGGAGGTTCTTCTTATCCATGTTGTCTTAGTCCATTTTCACGCTGCTGATAAAGACATACCTGATGCTGGGAAGAAACAGAGATTTAATGGACTTACAGTTCCACATGGCTTGGGACGCATCACAATCATGGTGGAAAGCAAGGAGGAGCAAGTCACATCTTACATGGATGGCGGCCAGCAAAGAGAGAGTTTGTGCAGGGGAACTCCTCTATTTAAAACCATCAGATCTCATAAGACCCACTCACCATTGCGAGAAGAGCACAAGAAAGACCCATCCTGCTTATTCAACTACCTACTACTGGGTCCCTCCCACAACACGTGGGAATTGTGGAAGTTACAATCCAAGATGAGATTTGGGTAGGGACACAGCCAAACCATATCACGTGCTTTACCCTGTGACACTGGGGACCACAATATTATTTTGAAAAATGGAAGCCAGTAGGCCAAAAGTTTACCTTTTTTTGCATGCATATTATGAAATAGTTGTACTAGAAGCTTTGCATACTTTATATTATGTGTTCCCCAGTAAACCCCTGTGAAGGAAAGGTATTTTTATTCCCACTATATAGATAAGGAAGTGGATGATTATCAAAGTTGATCGTGTGTCCCAAGTGATGGGGGTATGGGGTGGGTTGCAAGCTTAATATTTTCTGGTTCCAAGACTTCTGCTTCTCCAGTATGCCCCGTTTCTTCCCTGGAAATCCCCATAGTGTCAATAAAGAATTTACTGTGGGTGGAAATAGTTACAAAAGAGTGGAAATTATTACTTTAGTTTCAGATTAGAGATTATGGACAGAATTTAGACATTGATAGTGGTGATGACAGAAAAACAGCTGTTGAGAGTAAAGGAAAGGGAGAAATTGATGTAATGCTAATGTTTCTGTATACAGCACAAATGAATTTCACTGAATGGGCTGAAATAAGTCAAGGAATGGAAGAAAGAATTGATGTATGCTGGATGTATTCACAGTGAGGGTGGGCTTGGTTAATGATACTCTGTCTCCAGTCTTCTTAGATATGTCTTCCTTATAGAACTTAGAGGGAATTAATGGCTAAAGTTAGGAAATTTGAGTTGGAATTTTATCAGTGACCATCGTTAGGTTCAGATGCAATTTTAATCATTACAGGCTACAGCTAACAATTGTCTACAGCGTTTTTATGACATTCCACGGGATCTTGCCCCATAGCTTCAAACCATAGGTCTGGCCTGGAAGGTCCTTACACATGTATTGAGCTCCATCAAAGTATTTTAAATCAAGAACTAGAGATTTTGAGCAAATATACTAAAATGTGGTTATCTGGATAACAGTTGAGTAAGTGACTAGAGTCATTAATCTAGTTAATCATTTCATTACAAACACAAAATGAGGAAAGGTTAATTTTAAAAATCTAGGTTTAGTTACTGGCATTTTGTAGTGACAAATTTTCACTTTAATGCCTTAAGAATACTTAGAGCTTTTGCTTTAGTTTTAGTGTGTTTAACGCAGGCCTGTACTCATGCAAGTCAACTCCTCGTCCATGATTTACTTGTGTGTGAAGCCCCCAATCTTATTTATGTTGCCCAAACATGGCTGAGAGAGACAGCTGTGACATTATGAATCCAGCTGGCCACAGATGCGTTTTCAGTGAAGCATGGATCCATATTGGTTTGGTGATCTGTGTGTACTGCCTCCTGTTAAAATTCAGACTCAACCACTAAATCACCTGGCATTGACTGCAACCACTTCTGTATGACTAATAGACTGAAGAGAACTGGAACTTTTGTTGCTAGTGATCAAGACCCTTACTGTAAGACCAATTCACTATATTATAGTTTTATTGACTATTTTGCTCATGTTAAGAGTCTGTTTAGTTTAGTCATTTTGCAGCAGGTTTTAATAGCCTTGGTATCTCTTGTTGTCAAGATGTTATGATAATTAGCCTTTTCCAGATCTTGTATATTGAAATCTCCACATGTTTGTTATGGATTTGATGGTTGTTTAAATCTCGAGGAAAAAATAATTGAAGTTAGAAGCTGAGAAAAAATTTATTTAGGATCTTAGAAGCCTTTATCAATGATCAATAGTTACTTAGAAGGCTGGTAGAACTGTAAGATTTTCTAGATAGTGGAAAAAAGAAAACAAATAAAGCATAAAAGAAAACAAAGGATGTATGAGTTGTTAAAATAATCAGCTAATGCACCAAACAAAATAACTTTAATTGTGCCTCTTAGCAAATAAAATTTAATTCTGAATTACTTGCCCAAATCATTAGGTATATGAAACCCCACAATTTCACTTTTCTAGAGTCCAATGTGATATTCAAACTGGCTAAAATTGCTGATATAAATATATGCCTGTCTTGTTCTTTACAATCCAACCAGGAAATCTTGTTAAATGTTAATGGATATGCAAATGAGTGAAATAGTAGCTGAAAATTTTTATGACAGGTCTGCATATTTGTAACTCTTCTTCATATTTATCCAAAGCAGCAAAAATAAGAATAATTACTGAATAATGACTAGTCTTTATATATTATTCTTCATTTTTAAGTATATTACTTATTTCATAAGTTGTCAGTACTATCTCATCTGCATTGTTATAGCATCTAGCACTTATATGTCCACAGCCACAGGCAAGGATACTTTATTTTGTGCTGGGTGAATCACTCTGGGTGAATACAGGACAGTTATCTTCCAGTAAGTCAAGAAGCTATAAATGTAGCTGGAGAGATAAAGTGAACACACAAAACAATTTTTAGAAGTTTTTAATATCTTCCTCCGTGGAAAAGTTTTTCATGATTCAATCTCATTTTATTGCTGTTTCTAGGATTTAATGTATGGAGATCTACCCATGCCATATATAAATAAATATGAATGATTTGGGTCACTTTATTAAATCATAATTTAAACAAATATTTATTAATTCTCCACTGGAGAATCAACAGTAGACAAGATAGCCAAAATAGCTTCCTATTCTTCTGGACAGTTTTTTCTCTTGGTTTTCAGTGATAGGAGCTTGTCTCTTGACATCCTAGTAATTTTTGAATGATGGACAGATATTATGTATAAAAGTGTGTAGAGGATAAAACGAAATTTTATTTTTCCACAAAACGTTTACTTTTCCTTTGTTAAGTGGAGAGAGTAGAAGCTGATCACCACAATCCAGTCATCAAATGGACTGGGTAAGGGCTGGTTTACACTTTCACAAGGATTCATCCATCTCTGGTTTTCTGTAGCCCTCCAGAGGGCTGTGTTCTCTTGGACCACATTCTCTGGCTGGTTCTGAACTCTAATAGAGTCCTCAGCATGAGGAAGTTGCCAAACCTCCCTAATGCTTTTTAGAGATTTTACTTAGTCTTTTAGTCTCCTTCCTGTACAAGTTCAGAAAGGTTTGGCAAGTGTCTTGAAAGGCAACCAGCTGTGTGTCATGCTGTCTTCTGGGTTTCTCCTTCCTCACTAGGATCTTGGCTCCTTAAATTTCCAGTGTTGTCTCTTCTTCACAGTTCTAACTTTCCACAGTTCTCTCTAATCTGGTATCTTGATTTTTCTAGTCTTCATTGCCTCATCAATTTTAATTTTTTGATTATTTAAACAGCGTTAACACTTTTGATTAACATATATTCAAATTGTATACACATGTACAGTAGCACCACTTCATTAAAACTCCTTTTGTCAATAACCTCCATGATACCAAATTTGTGACATTTTTTGCATTTTTAAAGAACTTTTAAGTTCAGGAGTACATGTGCAGTTTTGCTATATAGATAATCTCGTGTCATGGGGGTTTGTTTTACAGATTGTTTCATCACTCAGGTATTAAGCCTAGTACCCATTAGTTATTTTTCCTGATCCTCTCTCTCCTCCCACCCTTTTCCCTCTGAAAAGCCCCAGAGTGTGGTGGTGGGTTTTTTTTTTTTTTTTTTTTTTCAGTTCTTAGCTGGATGATTGATCTGTTGCAAATGTATCCAGCCGCCTGTCTCTATTTTCAGATAGTAAAATAAAAGAATGATACCTTCTCTTATACACATCTATGCAGTTACAGGGAATATACCCTAAAATTTCCACTCTACCCCAAGATATTCTAGAACTAATTGGAAAAGTGGACAGGTGGGGCATTGAACAAGTTCTTCAAATTAGGTATCATTGAAAGAACTGGGCAATTACCAGAGCTAATCCTTTATAGTAATGTTGAGTTCACTGACCAAGAGCTGTTCAGTGATCATGGTACTGAGTGGTGCTACACCAAGTTGTCCAAGTGAATAACTTGGGGGCTTTCAAGTGGACGTCACTTCGATTGGTGAATTCAACATGAATTGAAACTCAAGATTTGATGATTGCTCTGGAGAGCTAAAGGTTCTGCATACTATTCTTGACTTCTTATTAGGATTTATCTTAAAGGGAAATAGGTCTTAATTTTTATCATCTACTAAGCTACTTGTGGACAGAGTAGATATTTGTTGTGTTTTATATCGTCACTAACACTTACAAGAAGAAGGTGTTGCTTAGTGGTTAAATTTCTGCGTTGGTGAATCAATCAAGTTTAGATTTAAATCCTGTCCATTTACCAGATGCTTGACCTTAAGCAAGTTGCAAAAACTCTGTAAATCTCAATTTCATATTGTCAATTGGGAATAATAATACATTTCATTGTACCAGTGTGAGAGTTGATGTATACACTGTATTTAAAGTGGTAATAACTATCTTTGGTACCTTATAAGCATGCAATTTATGGTAGCTATAAATTTTGGGCTACTATCAAAGTGCATGGAATTGGAGATTCAGAATTTTGGGGTTAGTCCTTAAAACACTTACACAGAGCTTCCAAGGTAGGTGAATGAAGTCTGTTGAAAAAGAGTTATGTTAAGAATTTTTAAGTTTGCTTTTGTTGTTAAATAAAACTCGTTAAATATCTGTTTATTTTGTGGATAACAGAATTATCTGAAATAACTCCAGAAAAGAAAAAACTGAATTGGAGATAGTTTACCTCTCAGTGACTTCAAAAACATGTTTCTTCATAATTTCAGTAGATAAATAATGAACAATCATTATCTATTGGATGTATTTTAAAATTAAGAAGAATTAAGTTTTACCAGTACTCTAAATTGTACAGGTATTATTATGTATAAGAAAAGGAGCAAAATTTAAAATAAAAATAGTTAAGTGAACAAAAACTTAAGGGTAAAATAAAAACTAAAAGAGGGAGAGAGAAATTTGTCACCTAGCTACCATTCGTTAGTTATATGATATGAATAGGGAAAGTTATGTGATCTGAGTCCCAGTTTTTTCAGAGAAACTGCAGAATTAGAAAAATAATAATTAGTGTTTTCTTGAATATTAAATGAAAAGTAGAAATGAAAATGCCTGATGAACAGTAAGCATGGTCTTAATACTAATATTTAATGATCAGTGGAAATAGGAATTAGCTATACAAAAAGTAAATGGTATAATTACATTTTCTTATTTATATTTCAGTAATAATTTAAATCACACATATTTGGATCAAATTTCATACTGCTTTATTATGCATGGAAATTTTTCTTAAATCTTGATATTATTCTGAACATTATTCAGGTATGATGTTATATCTAAAGCCTGATCCCAGCATTTTTCTAGTTGTTTTTGATTTGATGGAACTGAAGGAAAGTTAGCTCTTCTCTCCTCTTTCAAGTTACTCCAATTTAGGAAGTGTTTCTGCTCTGCTCATACTTGAGTGATCATGCAATAATACCTTTGCTGAGTATTTCTGTTTGATTTTTCAAAAGCTGTCATTAGTCTTACAGCTCAAATATGAAATGCACATGGTAATTGGTAGAGCCACATTCAGTCTTCAAGTGTAATTGAAAGTGACCCAGACAACCTGAGAGCTCTTCTTAGACTTCCAGATTTGTAAGCATATGTGATGGGACAAGAGCAAGACAGCTTGTTGAGAGTGGGAAAAGTCCCTTTGCCTGTTGCTGAACCAGAAAGCCTTAACTGTATGACTCTCTGAGTCCGGACAATGTCTTGTGTGTTTGTTTCCACAGAGCATATATCATTACAGACTATATGGGCATCCGAAATGAAAGTTTCATGAAATTAGCTGCAGTAGGGACCTGGATGGGGGACTTTGTCACAGCTTGGATGGTAAGAAAATTTTAACTTCACCCATTTCAAACATCAAACGGAAGACATGTTCACAGTGTTGGACAGACACTGCTTTTGATGGTGTAGAGTAAAATAATTACCTCTCTTTGAGTGAAACAAATGTATGAGTAAAGATAATTCCAGAGATTATATCCAATATCTGTGGACCACAGAAAAAAAAATCAATGCAATTAGAATGTAAGTAATGTCACTCCACCAGAATCTGTCGATCGATCGATCTGTTATCTATCTATCTATCTATCTATCTATCTATCTATCTATCTAAACACACATGTATGTTTGAGCACATAAACATATACAGTCATAACATTAATAGAAATTCTCCCTGTGAAGTTATAAATAATTTTGTTTGTCTAAATAATTTTGGCTTTTTTTTTAAGGCATGTACAATTTTCAGGTAAGGAATGTGGTCTGGCCTGTCTCAGAAGACCATATGAAATATTTTTTTAGCAATTTAAGAAATAGTTTTCTATATTTATTTTCCTCATTGGAACTACTAATATAATGGTAACTGCGTTCTGAGTATTATCTCTTTTAATCCTCTTTTATATTTTCTTACTCCTTGCTAGTATAAGCCTGGAACAAACAGACAAACATGTCTCCTGCTGAGCTCATCTGTCAAGAAAGTATCTTCTGTTTTTAATCATTGGGTTAAAATTTAAAGATAGCATGTTGCTAGAAGGCTCTGGGTTCTATAAATTTATGAGAGACTCACAAAATGCAAAGAGTATAACTCCCATAAAAGTGGAACACTTCATTAACACCGTTCATAAATGCAGTTGATTCTAATTACCTTTGTCAATCTGTTCACTTGAAAATGAGGAGATATACCAGAAGGCAGATAATGCCTGACTCAAACAAGACTTGGCATGGACAAGTCCCTGCAGATATGTCCCAGATATTGTAGGTAGATATTGTAGGTAGGAACAAAAGAGTTCCTGCCATTTCTATTGATTGCTTCTTACCTGGAACAGGTGCTTTCGGGGATCAGGAAGCAATTGTAGCTTAACTGCTTCTGCTGAGAACATCCGGGAAGAGTATCAAGTAACTACCAAAGGTTTTGTATGGCCTGTTTTTGAGCCTCCACCTACTTCTGTTGATTTTTAGAATGTTAACAGAACAGATTACTGGATGGATTCTATTCCATTAACTTTAAAATGTAAACTTGAAAAATGATTTATTTGTAATCTCTAGAAATAGCAATTAGAATAAGCTAGACATTGAGAACAGGCTGCCTCACATGAAAAATTTCTTTTCTCCTGGCTGGGCATGGTGGCTCATGCCTGTAATCCCAGCACTTTGGGAGGCCGAGGCGGGCAGATCACGAGATCAGGAGATCGAGACCATCCTGGCTAACACAGTGAAACCCCATTTCTACTAAAAATCCAAAAAATTGGCTTGGCGCAGTGGCTCACGCTTGTAATCCCAGCACTTTGGGAGGCCAAGGCGGGCGGATCACGAGGTCAGGAGATCGAGACCTGGCAGGCGCCTGTAGTCCCAGCTACTTGGAGAGGCTGAGGCAGGAGAATGGCGTGAACCTGGGAGGCGGAGCTTGCAGTGAGCCGAGATTGCACCACTGCACTCCAGCCTGGGCGACAGAGCGAGACTCCGTCTCAAAAAAAAAAAAAAAAAATGCAAAAAATTAGACAGGCATGGTGGCGGGCGCCTGTAGTCTCAGCTACTCGGGAGGCTGAGGCAGGAGAATGGCGTGAACCTGGGAGGCAGAGCTTGCAGTGAGCCGAGGTGGTGCCACTGAACTCCAGCCTGAGCGACAGAGTGAGACTCTGTCTCAAAAAGAAAAAAAAAAAAAAGGAAAAATTTCTTTTTTCTATTGAAAAAAGCTTTTTAGGAGGAGATACATAAACTTTGAAAAACGTAATTTCTTTGAAATTTGAGGGATGTTTAAAAAATTTTTTCAACATAAATTATGCATCGTGATTTTGACACCACTTTGTTGCAAATCTGCTTAATAAGATGGAAAATATAACTAGATTAAGAGTCCAGGAATTTGAATTATCTGACCTGACCACCTATGGTTCGACCTTCCACAAATAGTAAACAGTTCTCTGAGGCTCAGTTTGCAGATTTATCAAATAGGATTAACAGTTCCTTCCTGTGTTACATATTTTCTGTAAAGCTTAAATGTGTGGCCCTGTGATGTGACTTAAAATGCTAAAGTATAAGGTAGACATAAGCGCTTCATTGTGCACATTGTGGGGCTTCTCATCACTTTAGCTTGGCTCAGTCCTTTGAGGTGATGGCAAGGGCCAAGTCATTGATCCAAACCTCAGGATGCCTAGACTTCCGGAGCCCCATAAGTGTGAGCAGCTCACCTTATCCCAGGCCTGGGGTCCAGAGTGTCTGGAGTTTATTTCAATCGCCAGTGCTGCAGTAGGCTAAGATGATATGGTACATTGCTTCCTGACTTTTGTCTTATACTGAACCTGACAAAAGTTAGAGGAGAAACAATGAACCAGCAGGACCTAGGAGCTCAAGTTTGCAGGCTCATGCCAGCCATTTATTACATAAATCATTTTCTTTTCCACTATGGCAACATTGTTTGTTTATAACCCAATTCTATCCAATTCCTCCCCAGCCATTTCTTCAAGATGGTGCTTTCTGTACCGTATACAGCTCTGCCTCTCTTTATTGGTTCATTATTATTATTTTTTAAATTAGCATTTTTTTCTTTTTTAACCATAGGGAGGGGTCCAATTGCTACAGCAGCCTTAGGAGGAAAACGCATGGTAGAGTTTTGACCAAAGACCTTTAACCCTTCCTGGTTGGATTTCTATTCTGCACTTGTCTGCCCCTCTCATATGGCTAAGGGGAGTACAAATAATTCCACAGTTCGGCCTGTGATCTTTGTCTCCTTCCAAGGTCTGGCTGACCTTAATAGTTTCTTCTAATTTTACTGTTTTAATGTCTTATATTTCTACTAGCTAACCTGATAACTTCACTTTTTTCTATACGAAAGATTACTGCTACATCACAGAACTAAGACTGGATTGAGAGTCAAGAAAACCGTGTTCTAGGTTGAACCTCACAATGTGATCTTAAGTCATCTAACCCCCTGGGGCCTTTCTGTAAGCTGGAAGAGAATCTAAAGTCTCTTTATGCTGTCTTATATGAAACATTGACCTTTCCACATTAGACACAGGGATAGAAATAGCAAAGGAAATACCAAGCGCTCCTGGTTTTAAAATACAGTCACACAGGGAGGATTCCCAGAGCACATCATTTCTATTCCCATTTCTATTCACTGATTGGGCAGTGAGTTTCTGTATAAATATTTATATGTCTACATACGTGTATATTGATAACATTTAAAAAAATGTATTTTCCCTCACGAGGTAAGTCTAAGGTAGCCTTGACCTTCATCTGTCTATAGTATTCTCGTCATGAAATGAATATCAATGATGAGGGTGACTGTCATGGAAAAGCAACTATTTATGTTAACAATCAAATTGTGTCTTTTATATAGTTCTGAAATGGAGGATTTTTCTTTTATGGAAATAATTCAAAACTTTTTCATAGTTTTAAAAGCCATATCAGTATTGATGTGATCCGAAGATAAGGATGGTGTCAACCAATATGAGAAGTATCTTTGGCCCTCACATTACAGAGCTTCAAGCTCTACTGGGTCCAATTTCTTAGGCAGCTCTGACTTTTCCTGGCTCTGTGGTACTCCCCATGCAGCGGACAAGAGATATATAACTCAGGGTTAAGGGTACTAATTCTTATGTCAAGTAGGTTTTTAAAATAGGTTAATGTGTAAGAAATACATAAAATACTGAGCGATGTAATCCGCATTGAGCTGGGTCTTTGCTATGGGCAGGAGCAGAGAAAAGCTCTGTCATGAAGATGTAAATAAAACAACATGGGGTGTCTCATGAGACACCATTTCCAGGTATCCACCTATGTGCGCATGCACTGTGCCATTAAGTCAGAAGCTGGAGGAGAGTTGGCCACTTCCATATCACATTACCAGTTTTGCCATTGCTGCTTCAGCTTCTGATGAGGTCTAAGGTGGCAGGGGATTCCAAGGACATCATGATGGCACTTGCTTCTGCCCTTAATTTAATACCAGAGAGAAGAAGCACTTCTGCTGAGCTATACCTAATAATCTCCTGTTCTAGCCCCTGGTGTATCCTGTTCTAGTTGCTTCCATCTTACAGAAGTAAATGGTATGACTCACAATAGAATCAGGGCATCAGACTCTAGGTTTGAGGTTCTTGTTGGGGTGAGGGGTACAGATAAGGTAAAACTGAGCCATGACCTAAGAAGACAATTCTGGGCCGGGCACAGTGGCTCATACCTCTAACCCCAGCACTTGGGAGGCTGACACGGGCAGATCACTTGAGGTCAGGAGTTCACCAGCCTGGCCAACATGGTGAAACCCCATCTCTACTAAAAATACAAAAATTAGCTGGGTGTAGTGGCACATGCCTGCCATCCCAGCTACTCAGGAGGCTGAGGCAGCAGAATGGCTTGAACCTGGGAGGCGGAGGTTGCAGTAAGCTGAGATTGTGCCGCTGCACTCCAGCCTGGGTGACAGAGTGAGACTCTGTCTCAAAAAAAAAAAAAAAAAAAAAAAAAAAAGACAATTCTGTTAGCCAACACTGAAGTCATCATAAAGCATCCTTCATCCTGAAAACTGTATACTGTGTATATCAACTTCTAATAGTCACAGGACATTGCATGGCTTTAACATAGCAGCCCTAGGATTATCTGTCGGAATTTATATACATGTGCCACTACTAGCAAAGGCTTTACCATAAAGTGATGTCGTAGACACGTAAAACAGGAAAAAGTCAGTTTAGTTGTTTGCCAGTTGGCTTTACTTTTATTTAAGGCATTTATAGTGACCATCTGTTTATAAAATTATGTGTGATTTTTAACAGACTTTTTTCCCCTTGAAAGTTGGAGTTTTATTAGAGCCAGACAAGCTTAACCGTTAAAAATGCTTTTGGATTAATAAAACATAGCCTTTGTAGTTGGAATATAGGAAGAAATCAGTTGTAATTTTTGCTGAATTATTTCTCTCTATTGAGGATCTAGCAAGGATATGATTTTAGAAAAAAGGTGTTGATTTTGGAAAAAAGGTGTTTTTTAGAAATATATTTTACCTTTCTATTTTAACTGTGCCTATTTTATATATAAGTATTACAATATCCGTCTAAATATTTGAGTGACAATTTTTGCTGTCTTATTTTTCATACACTTTGTATTTTTTCAGAGATTTTATAATTAATATTTATACTGCTATTATCTTTGCTTCAAAAGACTGTTTATAATAGTTAAGAGAAAAAGTTGAAAACTCTTCCTTACTTGACTAGAAGCTTCTTGAGGGGAGTTACAATGTCAATCATATTTATAATTATATTCCTAACACCCAACACAGAACCAGGTATAAAATAGGTGCTCAAGAAATATTTATTTAAAGAATAAATAGATCATAACAGCACATAAGCACTGTTTCATTTCTTTTTTCTAGTTCAGTTTTGTGACTTATTATTGTAAAATGAGCATTCTAGAATCCTATAAAGGTGGAAGGTCAGCTATATTGTTCAGGGTATCATATATATTAACCTGCTTTGCTCCTCTCCCTACCCCACCTCAACCAGGCTATGCACTTCTTCACACTAAATTTGTTCCCAGAACCACAAGGACACATGCTTGTGAACACTCTTGAATGGAAGTGATGAATTGCCAGTGTAAGTCTCCCAAAATGGTGATGTCATTCTTGAGTATAAATGGCAAAGAGTATAAAGAAAAGATTGAGCTCTGCAGATCCTGCCAGTGCATTCTTCGAATGGTCATTACTGCTCTCAGTGGCACTGTGTTGCTCCCAGCTCTGGGGCAGAAGGAAGCTGGGTTGAGATATGTCCCTTGAGTCATGTGAGCAAGAAGAGATTACTACATAAGACAGAAAATTGGTTACATTTCAGTGGACAGAGAGAATTAAAGAATGGCATATACTTGAGAGTAAATACCATTGCATCAAGGGTTAATATTCATTTACAAACCTAGAACAGAATAGAGGGGGGAAATATTTCTGCAGTGTTTGAGCATAAAGTATTCCTTCTAGCTTAAATATAGGTAATATGAAATAAAATTTATAATTATATAAACATACAACCTAAAATATGGTGATTTTTAATTGTCATTTTATGCTTATTACACACTTATTTAGGAAAGGAGTTAACTGTGTTATTTTCATTTTATCAAGTTAAAAATAGTTTAGTTCAAAATTTTCTAGTTTATACATGTCACTATTCTGTGGACTATTTCACAAACACTAAGTGTGTGAATGAACAGTAACCTGGAATATAACCAACATCTAGCATGTTATACTGTCTGGAATTGAGTTTGACAATTCATATTATAATCAGTGCCAATTTTCTAATTATTTCTCTTCTACTAATGTTTCAAAATGACAGAATAAAAAGCATAATTGAATTTGATTTAGCACTTGAAATAAAGTAGCAATAACAGTTTTACTGAACTTCATAATAGAAAAAAAATTTAAACCATGAAACTTGGAATGGAAGGCCAGGGTGAGCAAACTCATTGAACACGTGTATATGAGAAATGGAAGGGTGCCAACCAGATATTTAGCCATGGGAGCTGGACCTAAGAGCCGAACATTCCTCTGGGTCTTTCTCTTTTGCTGTCTTTCTCTGCCTGTTCATGGAAACCATTTTGACCTCAACCTACCCCTGGTTAGTTAACCTCATGTTTGGTACATTCGTATGTTCCGTTTCATTACTTATACAGTGAAAATACAAACTGGATCAAGCATTTAATTAATACACTATCTTTCTATAAAGATTTCGTGTTATGTGAGGTTCTCTAAGAAAAAAAGCATGCATCAGGGATTTAGGGGCACAAGATTTAAAGAAGAAGTATTCTTGGGGAATCTGTAAGAGATGAGAGAAGCAGGAGAGAGAAAGAGAAGGAGGCAAGCAAAGATATAGTTCTATGGTGTCACATAAAGTCTGCCCTCAGCCTGATCTCCTGGGCCTGTGCTCTTGGGGAATGGAGGGCTCCAGTAGGTCAAGAGGATGTGAGTGGGGCACCAACATGGACCATCACATAGACAAAACCCAAGGACAGCAGATTTAATGGCACCCATACTTGCCAAAAAAAAAAAAAATAATAATCAGTTTGTTTAATCATTTGATTGAAGCAAAGAGCATAAAAGGGAAATTATTTTTTGCATTTCCTTTTTGCTCATTAGGAAGTTTAGAGGAAAGTAAATGTGGTCATTTTGCTTTTGCATGTATAAATATTTTAATGTCTCTATAAATATTTTAGCTTTGTGTTTCATGTTCCTTCAAAATAATAAGTTCCAGCTAAAAAATTAATAAGGCAGGAGAGTCTAACTTCCTGTGTTCAGATAGCATCATAAGTGATGATCAAGAGTCTTTTAATTTTCAGGACTTTTGGAATTACAAAAACAGAATATGACCTGGAATAAAAAAGGATTTCTGGGCAAAAAAGATTGTACTATAATGTATAGATATTTAAGAACAGAGGCACAAATTCTGGCTTTCACTATAAGTCTCCTAATGCCAATGTCCATCAAAATATCAAATAATTCCATAGTATGTGATAGGTATATTGTATGCAATTTATATTCATTTATTAAAAATTTATGGAATATACAGTTTATATTCATATTCACCAAGAATATGAAAGGCACCTAGGAAAATTCACCTAGGTATTGAATTGAATTACATCAAGATATGAAAGAAACTGAGGACATCTCTTATAGAAAGACATTTCACCAGAGACAGGGAATGCTCATTTTTCATCTTTTTCATCCCCAACTTAGTTTCAGCTTCTTCCAATTCCATTATACTTTATTTCTATTACTTAGTTTATACTTCCTCTAGGTGGGTACCTCCTTTGTCCACATATTCTTTATGATTTTTCTAACATAAAGTTCCACACCTTTTTTTGATGGAATTTTCTTTATTATTATTATTATTATTATTATACTTTAAGTTTTAGGATACATGTGCACAACGTGCAGGTTTGTTACATATGTATACATATGCCATGTTGGTGTGCTGCACCCATTAACTCGTCATTTACATTAGGTGTATCTCCTAATGCTGTCCCTCCCCCCTCCCCCCACCCCACAACAGTCCCCGGGGTGTGATGTTCCCCTTCCTGTGTCCATGTTTAAAGCACTGTTTATCCACCATTTACATGAAGAACTTTGAATAAAGCCCAGGAGGCATTGATACTTGATTTTTTCCTCTTTGAAAGTCAATGATATAATGAAATGAGTGCTGGCTGTTAATATAGGCTCATATTAGAACTTGAAAAAAGAAGCTATGTGCTTTTTTGTAGTACGTTTAGGAGTTGGATGGCTCCCTTCACATTTCTTTCACCTTTTATTTAGTGCCTCTTGTGGGCCGAGAACTATTCTAACATTATCTTATATACTATATATTATATATAAATATATAAGTAAATGTATAAATATATATTTTATATGTTTATATATATATTTTATATAATACATTATATAAACATATTATATATTTTATATATAATATTTGTATATATTTATATAATATATAATATATAAACATACATGTATAAATATATATACTATATATGTATAAATATATATAAAATATATATAAAATAAATGTATATAAAATAAAAAAATATATAAACATATATAATATATAATATATCATATATATTACATATAATGTTTATAATATATAATTGTATATTATATATATAATTATATATAATATATATAAACATTATATTATGAACATTACATATATAAACATATATAAGTAATATATAATATATAATATAATTTTATTACATAACAATAAATTTTATTATATAATATTTTTATAATAAATAATATGTATTTATATTAATAATTTGCAATAAATAAATAATATTTATTATATAATAATTATATATTATATAATAATTTTATTATATAATAATTATATATTATATAATAATTTTATTATATAATATTTTATAATAATATTTATTTATTTATATTAATAATTTTATAATAAATAATATTTATTATATAATTATTGTAATTATATATAATATATCTAATATATAATTATAATTATATATTATAATATTTTTATATTATATATAATTAATTATATGTATAATTTTATATTATATATAATATATAATGTATAATTATATATTATATATTATATATATAAATAATATATATATTATATATTATATATATAAATAATATATATATTATATATTATATATATAAATAATATATATATTATATATTATATATATAAATAATATATATAATTTTATATATTATATATATAAATAATATATATAATTTTATATATTATATATAAATAATATATAATTTTATATATATAAATAATTATATATAATTAATATATAATTTATATATATAATTAATATAATTATATTATTAAATATTATATAGTATATAATATATATAATTATGTAATTATATAAATAATTATATAAATAATTTATATTATATATAAACATTATTCTAAATATGTGTATTTAGAATAGTTCTCGGCCCACAAGAGGCACTAAATAAAAGGTGAAAGAAATGTGAAGGGAGGCATCCAACTCCTAAACGTACTGCAAAAAAGCACATAGCTTCTTTTTTCAGGTTCTAATATGAGCCTATAATAACAGCCAGCACTCATTTCATTATATCATTGACTTTCAAAGAGGAAAAAATCAAGTATCAATGCCTCCTGGGCTTTATTGAAAGTTCTTCATATCATATATGTATTATATATAAATATATATAAACATATAATATATAATATGTAATATAAGTATAAAATATATAATATAAATGTAAATATATATTATATATAATATATATTTATATATAAACATTATAAATATAACACAGAAATAGATATTTAAATATATTTATATATTATTTATTTATATATAATATAAATATAAATATGGTGTCACATAAATATATACACATTATGTTTATATGAATATAATGTATATATTGTATTTATATAAATACAACATATACATTATGGAACCATTTTGACCTCAACCTACCCCTGATTCATTAATTATATTCTTAAGTATATATTCATATATACTTAAGAATAGTGCATACACACACACACACACACACACACACACACACATTTTAGAATCATGCTGGGCCTGCAGGAGGTGCTAACTAAAAGGTAAAAGAAATGATCAGGGGAGTCATTCGACTAATTCCAGAAGTACTACAAAAGAAGCACATAGCTTCATATTTCAAGCTATGTGCTTGAATTTCTAATCTCAGCTAATATTAATGAGTACTCATTTTATTGTATCATTAACTTTATATCAGATAATACTGATTTTCCATTCATAAAAACCCTGAAACAGGTGGAGACACTGAAGCTTAGGAGGTTAAGTGTCTTGCCCTTGCCAAGGTCACACAGATACGGCAGTATGAATGGCAAAACTTGTAATATAACCCAGGCAATCTGGTTCCAAACTTTTTATTGTTTTCACATACTATTCTGACAAACTGAATAATTTTCTTGCAAATATTTAATAGTAGATCTTAATCCAATATGGCATATAGACATAGATTTTGGTTCAATTTTTTTTTTCTGCTTACATGTCAATTGAATTTGTTAAATTTTGTCATCAGATGGGGGAAGTGAGTATGTTTTCAGGCACAAAATGATATAACCATCACGTCTCAGCCAAACTGTTGCTTTTCAACTTTAGAAAATTCCTAAATTCCTATATTCCTATTCCCTTTTGATAAAGATGGTGGAAAGCATCTTATTTCTGGAACGGGAAGAAAGTAAAAGAATAAGTTCTATCTTATTATTGTTTAAGATAGATATTGCAGTTCCTGGTTACTTAAGTGCTAAGTGTTTTTATGAAATTGCTATTCTTTAGCAGTTGTTTGCTCCACAGATTTTTAGAGCAGTAAAGTTTTTTATATTCATAGAGTATGCCACATTTTTAGTTAAATGTGTTTTAGCCATATTTAAACATCAGAAAGAGATTTATAGCAATGAAGTATCTTGTATTTATGCTTTATTGTTGTTGCTTCATAAAAGCTTCATTATGTTTCAAGAGATGAAAGTATTTGAATGAACACAGGGAATACAATATTTGATAAGAAATGGTTAAGTAAGAGTTTTCCTAAAACTAAGTTTGGGATATATTCTTCTCTTATATATCTGAAAGCTGATTAGGAAATAAATGACTTCTTTTTTCCCTGGCTGACAAAATATGTTAAGCTTTATCTCAGATCTGGACCTGCCTCCACTATCCTTCACTAGTCTACCAAATTGCTCAGTGAAACATCTTAAGTAGCTTTTGGAACATGATATTGCATAAGGAGTCAATTAAGCATGCAATAGCAATATAAATTACTGGTCAAGTGTAAGATCAAATACATATCTCTGCCATTTCCAAAGATATCAGTTAAAACAGAAGATAAAGTCCACATCAACAGTTTCTTAAATGCTATAGACAAGGACTCACAAAAAGAAAGTAGGACACCGCATGGGCCATGTTAAGAATTCCAAATTGTTCTTGACTACTGACCAGAGGATATATGAGAAGTAATGCCTATGCGTCAAGTGAGTGAGATGAAACGGAAAACCTAGAGAGAAGCCATCTGTTTTCATTGAAAGAACAGCACCTCTCATAAAGGTTTTAAAATACATCATAAAAATACTATGAACCTGTAGCTATTGAAGAAAAATGAAACCTAATAATTTTCAAAACCCAAGTGCTTTTTTTCTTATGTTGTAATTATCCTAATTTCTCTTTGGCATTTTCAGTTTGAACGAAAAATAATAGAATCAAGGAAGATTTTTGGCAAATCTAAGTTGCAGGTTTGAAAAAAAAAAGAAGGCATTTTATTTTACTTAAATAAAATTTAGCAAAGTGAACCAGTTTTCCCCCAAACAATATGCTATATATCTAAAAAATAACCCCTTGTTTTGATTATATGATTTTGTTAAAAAAAAAAAGCAGAATAATTATTCCTGGTACTTTTGCATACTTTACTTTCTTAGCCCTACAAGTCTCTATCGTAATGCCATTGCTATCTTTCTAAAATTGGTGACACCTTCAATTGACTATCTCTGTAGACCATAATATCTTTGAGAAAATGTTTTCTCAGGTGTCAAGGGATCTGTGAAGTGCAGAGCTTATTCAACTAAATGAGGAATAGTCCAAATTTATTTTTGCTACTATTTTTGTCCAAATATTTCTTAAGATAATCATCTTTTTCCTCCATTCAGCCACCTTTTTGCAACAAACATTTTGAGATAACAAAACTCATGAAATAAGGTGTTTGTATACATAGTTTTTAAATATTTTATCAAATTTTTATGTTGCAAAATTACAGGCCTTTAGTATTCCAAAACCCCACTGAGGGTCTCTCTTACTTCCTCACGAATCTATTCACTTAACAAATATATACGAAACACATGTAAAGTCATAACAAATTAGTAAGGAGTAAACATTAGATTGTATTAAATATGGTAAAAATTGAGTCAAAATACCATTGCATTTGAAGTTAACTTTTTCTTATTAATCTCTCAAAGGTCTTGTTCCAGCCAGCCCCTCCCTAGACTTGCTGGTTTGGCAAATGGTCATGCTGTGTATAATTTGTTCTGCAATGCCTTTTGGTCTGTTCAAATCTTACCAACCATGTTTCAGCAGCTTAAGTCATCAGTTTGTGGTGAGGTTTTAATGAGTGACAGTGGCTTTCTCTGTTAAACTTGCATAAATAATAAATACCAGCATTGCAAATTCAAATGCCCTCAAGGCCAGGCTGATCTAGTAAAAGTGTGAAACATCTGGTATGAGATAAAAGGGTCTGTGAAGAGTTGAGGGGAGCTGCGTTGAACCAGAGATCGTGTTTCTTGTAAAGAAGCATTAAAATTCAGTTTACAACAAAAATATCACTAATGCAAAGTAGGATATAACTTCAGCAGAAATTCTGCTCCTTGGTCACCTGACAGGGAGTCCTGTTTTGTGCTTTTTAAACAGGGCACATTAATCTGGAAACTGACTATGGCATGACTGTTGCAAGAACAGCACAGCGCAGGGCATGAGTTTGGGACAGGTGCCATGTTGTAATGTCTCTATCACACCCTTAAACTTATCCATCCTGTAAAAGGTTGGTTCTCCCTGTTCCGTCCACTAAAATTCAGGGGAGACAAGGACTCTCTGCATGTTAATCATAACTGATAAGAACAACAGGAATCTTTGTACTGCTTAGCACTAATTCCACCCAAACATTTAAGGCTCAAGTAGGCGAAAAGCATTTTCATAATAACACTTACCGAAGTGTTAATTAAATGCTTGTTATAGTAGTCAGGTCAGCCCTTACCAGCATGGATGCAGAGAGACCTCAAGTTCATGCTGTATTTGTTGACTAACTTACTAGCTTTAGTTTATCATCAGGAAATTGTGTGCAGATGGGTACTTAATATGCATTGTGGAAATCTTAAATGAATACAAATATCATTAAGCTGTCAATATTTATACATCTCTTAAGCAGTTTATATATAGATTTAGGGAACAGAGCTTGTTGTTTCGTTGGGTGTTCTAATCAGTTTTTACCTGAATTTCATAAGGCTATGATTCCCAAACTTGTCTGCGTACTGGAATCACCTGGAAAGTTTCAAAGACTACTGATGCCTGTTTCTCACTCTGGGATAGTGAGATTGTCTGCATGTAGTCTGGGTGTTGGAATGTTCAAGAGATTCCTAGAGATTCTAAAATGCAGAAAAATGCGGGGACTGTTCTCTAAGGTGGTTCCAGGAAGTTTGGCATGGGAACATTTGGACATATTCTATGTCAAAATCAGATATTATGGGGTCATACCTATCAGATATTAAGGTTGAAGAGAAACCAAGAGGAAGAATCTTTTGGTGCTGGAAGACTATACAACAGGCAGGTACGAGGGTAAGATGGATATGATGAGGGTTGGCTTTCTTTTTGGGTTGCAGCACCCCAAGGGCCTGTACATTGCCACAAGGCAATATAAGTGCTCAGTAAATTTTACCTAGCCTCCAGAGTTAAGTCTAGAACTTACTGTGGGATTCTTACAGAGCAACTTTGACTCTGGGTTCCTTTTGATGCTCACAGTGGATTCCCCTTTTCCCAAGGCTAGATTCTACCATCCTTCATGGAAAACCTGACAGATGTTACTATGCCCAGGCTTTGGCTCAGATAATATTTAAGTTTTCCTCTCTCTAGTTATCAGGACAAGCACTGCCAGCCCCCCACTTTCAGCTCATGATATGAAGAACAATCCTTTTATAATTTTGCCTATTGCAATAAAGTGTCATCTATATAAACTTTCTTCTGATTTACCTGCCCACCAGCAAATGACGTGCTCCGCCAATTCTTCATGTGCTTTAATTTGATTCTTTACTTCTTATTAAACATGAGTAGGTATTGTTGCCATTTGCTCAGGGGGTGGCTTATTTTTAGTAATTATTACTTAGAGGATATGGCTGTGAACTGCTGTGAGATAAAAGATAAAGCATGTGGAATTATGGCTGCTAATATTGTTAGTGTTACTTAATTTAAAAAATTACAATGTTTCATACATTAGAACATCTTAAAATATCGTTCTCAATTTGGATTTTCTGAACGAAGACTTTTTACTAATTTTAACATCTTTTTATTGTTTCTCTAGTGTCATTTCCAAAGCTTAGCTAAACAGGAACTGGTACCAAGACTGTGTAATCACTATTTTACATAGGAGCCTTTTTAAAAAAATAATGAGGTCAGCTGTAAGTAGGTCACTCTGAATTATATATATACCTGATGTTAGTGTTATGTCATTTTATAATTTTCTCTGCTTATAGAAATTAAAATATGAATTATATGAGTTATGTGATGAAAACACACAATAAAAAGTTTGTGTTCTGTAAGGAATGCTTATATGTTAGGTATACTTTTCAAAAGATGGTAAGACAGTCTTGAGCAGGCAAATCGTAGTCCCATTTATTAAAATAAGTGACTGAGTGGCAACTTCGAGCAGGTGATTGTGGGGATGATGACGCCCACAGTGCTGTATGACGTGCAAGAGCTGCGAAGGGCCATGAAGGTCTGTGCTCTTCCTCTCATGCTCTTGGTGCTGTTGGTGCAAATGCTGATGTGCTTTCTTAAGAAACTGTCACCCAATAACAAAGACTGGAAGCAACCTAAACGCCCATCAATGGTAGACTGGATAAAGAAAATGTGGTACATGTACACCATGGAATAGCTATAAAAAGGAGCAAGATCATGTCCTCTGGAGGAACATGGGTGGAGCTGGAGGTCATTGTCCTTAGCAAATAAGGCAGGAACAGAAAATCAAATACCATATGTTTTCACTTACAAGTGGGAGCTAAATGATGAGAACACATGGACACATAGAGGGGAACAACACACACTGGGGCCTGTTGGAGGATGGAGGGTGGGAGGAGGGAGAGGATCCCGAAAAAATAACTAATGGGTACTATTCTTAATACCTGGGTGATGAAATAATCTGTACAAACAACCCCCATGACACAAGTTTATCTATATAACAAACCTGCACATGTACCCCTGAACTTAAAGTAAAAGTTAAATTTTTTTTAAAAAGAAAGAAACTATGACCAAGGCCTTCTGAGAGTGGCAGGTGTAAAGTATAGGAGATTTTCCTTCATTTATGACAACTTGAAAACATCATTACTTTACATTATACCAATTATAATTTAAAAATTGTTTTCCGAAAAGGGAATCATTTGCTCGTTCCTGTGGCTCAATGGGGAGTGATTATAATTGTCACTTTTAGTACAGCGCTAGAGACTTCGTGGTCATATTAACTACTTTCGAGATATGTAACTTTATGACTGACACTTTGGGGGCCTCCCGGTCTACTATAGGCTTAGAACTGGCAAAAGAGTTCTTGGCTTCCCTAGACGACCTACCCGCTGTGCCCTAGCCTGGGTCTGCCGAATTTTAATGACCAAGCATGTAATGCAAATACAAATGGTCCCCAACTTAGGATGGTTCTACTTAAAAATTTTCAGTGTGTTGTACCCTCATCATAAGTCGAGGAGTACAGTTATCCTCCTCAACCATGTCAACAAATACTCTCAGACTTGTGGAAGGTTCTGGGCCAGGCTCTGGGAAAGCAAAGAGGTGACAAAGCCTTTGCAGGAAAATTCTGCCCTTCCGAGGAAGAGAGCAGAAGAGGTCAAGGAAAAATTAAGTCCCCAGAGGGCAGAAACCGTACCTATCCGGGCACAGTACCCAACGCACAGTAAACAGCCTAGAAATGTTTGTTATTACTCATAATTATTATGGCAAACACTTTGGGTTTCAGGTGGGACAATAAAACTGAACAAATCCTGTTAAAAAAATAAGTGACTAAAAAGAAGTATTGAGAAATGCAAAACTTTATAATCTTGACTCAAAGTAGATAATTTGAGTTTTGCCATAAAACTTTGTCTCATAATTTTCCATCCTGATGAGTTCTGAGTTCTAAAGTCTATGAGTATTTGAGGCAAAAATTAGATACTCATCTAAATAGTTTTCTTGTGTATACTTTTAGTCCTGCTTATTTTAGTGGAGTCCAAGTAGCAGATTTTATTGAACTATGAATGCTATATTCTCTAAAATGGATTATACGCAGAAAAACATGAAGGAAAGGGAGTTTGGGCCAGATATTTAATTCAGGAAGCAAATTTGGGAAGCAGCTGAGTAAAGATGGTATTTTCCTAGTCAGTGACAATTATCAGGACCTCTCCTCTGTGTTATGTTTCCACAACATTTCATTGACTTTCCTATAAAAGTAAAGCTTGGGTCAATTCAGGTGTGACAACAAAAGAATTCAATAGTAAACCCAGGGGAATCATAAAGACAAGTGCAGATTTTAATTCGAAAGTTTTGACAAAACAGCTGCTCAAGGACAACAACTTTTGATGTGAAGTGGATCCTGACAGAAGCTCAGATCCCTGATATTTCAGTCCTGTTCATTTGTCAACACAAAGGCAAGATAGTGTCTTATGGGATTAAGCAAACTCCATGGCTAAAAATATAGTTTGACATTTCTTGAAAGCACTTGACAAGACTCCACGCAAAATTATATTAGTATTCTTTTCAGCTGAGAGACAATTTTTAAGGGAGTCTGAGTTCTGTTATTCAAATTCAAATTTAATCTTTGCTTGCCATGGCATCTTAAAAAATTTAATCATATATTGTTGGGGTTTAAATGTTGGGTCTAGGGTGTTTTAATACAGTTGGAAAATAACAAACTCTAGAAATATTATTACAAAAATTAAATTGCATTTGGGAACTTTTAAAAAAAATAGCAGCCCTGAAAAAGTCAATTACAAAGATTTTACACAATAGGAATTCTACACAATAGGAAAGTGATTATTGACCATGTTGTCAGTAGCCATCAGTGTCTGCCCTGGTCTTTGGCATCCTTGCTGTGGTACAGCTGGCTGGCAGATTGTAGCTAATGTGCAAGTAGAGAAGAAAGGTGAGGAGGAGCAAGGGTTGCAGAATACAAGACGCCAGCAGCCTCAGAGACTGGGGTGATGCATGTTTGATGTTTAGTGCTGGGAGGAAGAAATCTGCAGAGAATTTCTGTGGTACTGGGCTGATTGGAGATGGGGGCGGCAAATGGAAAATATTTTATGGGTAGGTAATTATATTGGTTCTAGGAAGATATTTCAGCAGCAGAAATGGTGAATGGCAATCCTTAATCACCAAATGTTGCAGCCATGGGAAGTGGAAGGCTGAGTTTGAAAGTGTTAAGTCCTCTTCAGATGGATTATCTGTTACTGTCTTAAAATCTCTGTCTTAGCATTTCCTTTCCTTTGAAAAAACATTATTTGCCAGCTTGTTGGACTCTAGCTCTTGTTCTATTTACCTACAGGGAAAACAGACTGCAGTGTCCAATAGCATTATTTACTCTTTAAAGACTTTTTTTTAACCAAAAACTGCAGATGGTTTAGTTTTCTAAAACAAATGCAAAGGTGTGAATGGTTAATCAAGCTGAAACAATTGCAGAGCTGTGCTTTTGAAAGCTTACCAAATGCCAGCCTCACTTTTGATGTTAGCATTTTTTTTTCCTAAACAGTGTGTCCATAATTTCTAATGAAGGCTTTGCCCATTCATGCTTGAAATTCGTGATAATAATGTGCAGCCAGATAATCACAAGATTTGGTGTCAAACTGTGGGGCATATAATTTCTGCGTGCCTGTGAATTAGCACTGATACCCTAAACATAAATATATTTATGGTTCTCCGTAAACATGCCATTAAATGTTAAAATGCTGATAAAATTATTAATTACTTTGTAACTTTGTTGAAAACATCAGCAGAATGAACTTAATTCAGGTGGTTCTTGATAATACTAAAAATAATTTTAATAAATAATCTAAGCTACCAGATGCCTGGTGAGAAACAAGGTGCTGGTGTGGAAATGACAGAGAAGGCACAGGAACAAACGGAGGCAATTTAGGATAATGCTCATCTCCACCCAGGTTCCTAGTTTCAAATCAGAGAGAGGATGAAAGCATAAAGACCCTGGCCAAAGGAGGGCTCAGAGAGAAGTGGCAGATTGTAAATTAGCAGGACCCTGCTACTAGCCTGGAAAGCAACATGACATTCCCTGAAGGTATTCCAAGGATAAAAATAAGTACTGAGAATGTGTAGCTGTCCAATCCACAGAGAAAGGCTCATGTATTTGTAAGCTGCATTAGCCCTTTTACATCACCAAGTCAATTCAGTGGTGTTATATTGAGCATCTAAATTATTTTGTTCATGCATTAAGTAAATAACATACACATACATATATATATATATAAAATACACACACACACATACTTATATAACTCACAGAAAAGTTAATATATAAATATCCATATTTCTCTACTTTACCATTTTAAAAGATAAGTGACAAAAGGAAATTACTAGTTACAGTGCAGTACGATCCACCAATGAAGCTTATTTTCAGCAAGAATGCTATTTACTTTATTAAAATTTGATTTGTATATAATTTTTCAGGAATATAACTATTGAATAATGTTGGATTTCCTTGTACCATTTAAAAAATTAACTGGGTGTGGTAACTCACACCTGTGATTTCATCACTTTGGGAGGCTGAGGTGGGAGGATTGCTTGAAGCCAGGACTTTAAAACCAGCCTCACAACATAGCAAGACACTGTCTCCACAAAAAATTTAAAATTAGCTGGGCTCTGTGGTGCATACCTGTAGTCCTAGCTACCAGGGAGGCTGAGGTGAGAGGATCGCTTGTGCCTAGGAGTTTGAGGCTGCAGTGAGCTGTGGTTGGTCCACCGCACACCAGCCTGGGCAACATAGTGAGATCCTGTTTCTGAAAAAAGAAATTACCCTATCAATGCCTTGATCCGTGTTGATGATTTGAAATGAATTATTGTAGCTGCCATAGTAATTACAATAGTAATATACAAAATTTGAATCCATGTGCTAAAGCCTGTTCTAAATGTTTTAAACCTATTGATTTATTTAAAGCCAAATGGTATTAGGTATATTATGATTATTTCTATTTTATAGCTGAGGAAGTAGAGGCATTTTGAGTCAAGTTTACACAGCCACTAATTGGCTATAATCATGAAGTGTGGTGAGCACTGGGCAATAGGGTTTTCAGGGATATCGAGTAATATCTCACTTATTTGACATCAAAATACGTATTTCTCTTTACTCAATAGTTAACATAAACACAAATTAATCCCTGGAAGTTTGTGACTATAATTGTATTTTGATGAAATTTTTCTGAAAATTTTTGCATCTGTTCCTATCTTAATTAACAGAAAATTATAAAGATAACCTATTCTATTAATAGTGGAAAGAATGTTGAATTTGCCTACATTTGGGTTTAAATCTCAATCCTGGTACTTACTAATTATATGACCTGGGTCTTAATTTCCTTATTGGTAAAGTGAACTGATCCCTACATCCTTGTAAGTCACTTAGCATGGAACTTATGTCATGATAGGTTCTCATAAATGCTAGCTATTGCTATTAATTTTATTGCCCCTATTTCCTTAAAAGGAAAGTGAGGGACTAATGCTCACCTTATAGGAGTTTTGCTAATTAAATGAATGGAATTTATATATGCCATTTGTAAATGCATATGTATGTGTGACATACCCTAGCACAGTTCTTAGTAATTATCACTCAGTAAGCATATAGATTACATGAATTAATGCAGGCAGAGCACTTAAAAGATTCCTGGCATGTAGGAAGGACTTACCACATGTTATCTATTATTATTACCATGTGATCACTTTGTTTCGGTATTTCAGTTGGTTGTCCTATTGTACTTATTCCCTATTCTTGGTTTATGGTAGTGGCAAATTAATTAATTAATTTTTATTACATGGATAGGTGTACCAAGTGACAAGTTGATACTGATCACAAAAATCCATAATTCAGGAAGGCGAGAATTACGTGGTGAGCGAGGTAGTGAGGCCAGATATATATATGTTAGTTGAGGCATCTATGGAACATCAAGGTAGAGGAGTATGGTCAGCAATCGGATACAGAAAATAAATTGGACTTTATGCAGTCATTTGGGAATCATCAGAATATGCCTGTTATTTGAAACTACTAAAGTGAGTTTAAAGAATGAGATGCTGTATGGAGCTCCAGAGAACGTGGACATTCTAGAGAACTCCCCAAAAATAAAGATGATGATACATATTTGGAGACATAGAAGAGAACCACAGCAACTTTGGGCACTGTATGTGGACAGAGAATTTGTGGTCTACCCCAGTCTTCAAATGCCTATTCACTTCTACAACAGTTGACATAGTGTCCCTTCTTTAGGCCCTCATACAAAGTTTGGGGTGGGTGCCACTTCTTGGCCCCACTGTCTCAGCTTCCTCAATATTCTTCTGCATGAAACCATGTCCTCAGGATGCATTTTCTCTCCCTCCCCAGACAGAGCTGAATGGTGCTGGACAAAGTAACTCATCTCTGATCTTTTCCAGTAAAACTACTCCCTCATCTGTCACTCAACCTGTCTCTCAGCCCTTCATGCTCTGACCTGATGCATATCCATTAACTGGCTGCTTGGGTTTGCTTGGTTTAGAAGCTTATATAGTCAAAACCTAACACTTTTACAAAGAGTCATTATATCTTGTCCTTTTTCTCCCTCTTCCTTCCAGATGTATCTGCTTACTATAGCATTAAGACTGAATGAATGAATACATAAATAAGGTTGTAATAGTTATGAGACTGAATGAATACTGATGATGCAGTGGCCTTTGCACTTGTTCTGTTGAAAATGTCTCTGATGTTATCTTGCCTCCATTTCATAAAAGTAGACTAATAACACATGTAGTTGTGTGACCTTTGGAGTAGGTATTGCATGATGACCTTTCTCAAAATTAATTATTAAATCAAAGATTTTTTTAAAATAGCCTTTTCAAATGATTTTTGCTCCTTAGGGAAAATCCTAAGAGATGTAATCAGTGTATTTTGACTGGTCACCAACATTGGAAAAATGCGTATGCAAAATTCCTACAACACTAACAGGAAGATCAGGCCTTCTGGTCAGCCTCGGTTCTTTCTTCTGCCTCACTTAAGTGTCTGTTGAAGAGGATAAGGGATTTGCCATTTGAAGAAATTGAGCTAGAAAACTTTAGAGATGGCTTGCTGCAAAGGTTGCACATTCTTCGGTGGAAGAAAGAATGATTTAGCAAATCCATAAGATTAGCATTTTAGCAGATATTTCTAGGCACGAGCCACATTTAAGAAATAAGAGTAAAATTCTTCAGTAGTGACTGCATTATTTTTAAATTGCTCACTGAGGCTTTTCAGACCTTCTTAATGCCTTTTGTCTACAAGATGAGCTCGTGACATAACATTTAGGGACATGGAGAACTTTAAAATGCTGTAAAACCTGTTTTATTTTATTTTATTTTTCCAGAACGAGTTCAACATTTATTTAGTAATAATATAAATTTTCTGTCTTTAGCTAAGTCTGCATTTCTGAAATGATCTTTTACTGAAGGCATGAAAAGAATCAGGTGGCAAACTTACCTAATGTTAACCAAACTTACCTAAGCGTACTTTGCCTTAGAAGCAATAGGTAACTGTGTGACACTTTGGAAAGCACTGTAATAAAGATTTCTTTTAATCATCATCATTTTTATTCATGGGACAAAAGAGAATTTGGCCTTATTTCACTATAGCCAGAATGATGATTGGAAACATTATTTCACTGAGTCTTCCTAGGATAAAAATGTGAACATCATCAAAATGTACTAATTTTAAGAGCATTGTTGGATTGCCATTGACTAGCCAGTGTCACAAATGTGACTTCTAAACTATAACATCCTAGGTAGCACCCTGGTTACATTTTATATTTTAAGACAAACATTGAACCTGCTAATGGCATTTAGAGATTATTGAAGCCACTCATCATAATATGTCAGGTCAACTGGATTTTCCCAAAGTGTTTTCTATTTTCATCTAGCATTGAGCCCTATATTGCCAAAACCTCTTTTTTCTCCCTTCCCAGATGAAAGGGATCCTAAAATAAATGGATTGGATCCAAGTGGATCCTGGGGGCCTGGTGCAGGAGCTAGGGTGGGATTGGGGTTGGACAAAGCTTTCTTCATCCCCAGTGGTCTTGGAATGAGAAGACTATACAGTGGAATAAGAGAAACCTGAGAGACAGAATAAAGGGGTTGAGACATAAGCCAAAGTCAGAAAAACATACTTCTTTTTTTCTTCAATGAATTTATTAATATTTTATTTTTAAATTTATTTAAATTGTTTTTGGGGTAAAGTGGTTTTTGGTTACATGGATAAGTTCTTTAGTGGTGATTTCTGGATTTTGGTGCACCCATCATGCAAGCAGTGTATACTGTACCCAATATGTAGTCTTTTATCCATCACCACCATCCCACCCCTTCCCCTGAGTCCCCAAAGTTCATTTTATCATTCTTACGCCTTTTCATCCTCATAACTTAGCCCCGACTTACAAGTAGTAACATATGATATTTGGTTTTCCATTCCTGCGTTACTTCACTTAGTATAATGGCCTCCAGCTCCATTCAAGTTGTTACAAATGCCATTGCAGAAACTATACTTTCGTGAGGGGCTGGAAAAAAAACCCTTGTAAAAGGCAACATTATGGAAATACAGCAACATGAATTTTGAAATGAAAAGAATAGGCTATGAAGATTCTGTAAACTCTGGGATATAGTCAGAGGATTTCTGAATTATGGGGCTACAACCTTAGTCTTGATAGAGGGGGCAGTTGAGGCAGAAGGTGTGACACAGTGAGCCTGTCAGTACTCTGAGAATCAAACCATGATCTGGATGGTATATTTTGTATTGATATGCAATATTTGTACATACTTATGGATACATGTGATATTTTGATACACGCATGCAATGTGTAATGATTAAATTAGGGTATTTAGGATATCCAGCACCTCTAACATTTATCATTTCTTTGTGTTGGGAACAGCTCAAATCTTCTATTCTAGCTATTTTGAAATATACAATATATTGTTAACGATAGTCACCTTACTGTTCTGTGAAACACCAGAACTTATTTCTTCTATCTGTACGTTTGTACCCATTAACCAACCTCTCTCTGTCACTACTCCCCCACCACTGCCTTCACCCCACACTCTTCTCAGCCTCTGGTAAGCATCGTTCTACTCTCTACCTTCATGAGATCAACTTTTTTAGCTCCACATATGAGTAACAACATGGTATGAACACACAAAAGTTTAAAAACTCACTGATTGAGCAGACACACAAATATCAAAGAGACGGGAATCAAATGTTACCACTACAGAAAACCACCAAATCACAATAAACAATGAGAGAAGGAAAGGAATAGACGGTACATGAAACAATCAGAAAACAATTAACAAAATGATAGAAATAAAACCTCCCCTATCAGTAAACTTCAATCTGTTTACAAAACAGATTAATTTCCCCACTTAAAAGATATAGATTGGCTGAATGGATGAAAAAATAATAACATGACCAAACTATATGCAGCCTAAAGAAATTTATTTCACCTGTAGAGACTCATATACACTGAAAGCGAAGTGATGGAAAAAGATACTCCACACAAATGAAAACTAAACAGACAGGAGTAGCTATACTTAGATAAAACAGACTTTAAGTCAAAAACAGTCAAAAGAGACATAGAAGGTCATTACATAATGATAAAGGGGTCAATTGAGCAAGAGGACGTAACAATTCTAAATACATATGCACCTAACACTGGAGCATCCAGATACATAAAGCAATTATTATTAGATATAAAGGGAGAGACAGGCTTCAATACAATAATAGTTGGGGACTTTAACACCCCACTCTCAGCATTGGACAGATCATCTAGACAGAAAATCAACAAAGAAACATTGGATTTAAACTGCACTTTAGACCAAATGGACCTAACAGACTTTTATGGAACATTTTATTCAACAGCTGCAGAATATACATTCTTCTCATCAGCACATGAAACATTCTCTATGATAGACCACGTATTAGGCCACAAAACAAGTCTCAGCAAATTTTTAAAATTCGAAATCATATCAACTATCTTCTTGGATCACAATGGAATAAAACTGGAAATCAATAACATGAACTTTACAAACTGTACAAGTACAAGGAAAATAAAAGCGTGCTCCTGAATGACCATTGGGTTGAAGACGAAATTAAGAAGGAAATGAAAATATTTCTTGAAACAAATGAAAATGGAAACACAACATACCAAAACCTATGAGATACAGCAAAAGCAGTGCTAAGATAGAAGTTTGTAGCAATAAATACCTATGTCAAAAAAGTAGAAAGATTTCAAATAAACAGGCCAGTGACATCCTCTCAAGGAACTGGATGGTATAGCTTAGCCAAACATGTTTAGTAGTGCTAACATCTTCAGTTGAGTTAATTAAAAAGGTGAATCTATAACAATGAATTTTGTTGGAGGGTATTAAAAATAGGTTTTGTGAAAGAAATGAAGTTTCACATTGTGTTCAGACCAAATATGCTAAAAAAACAACTTGATTTCCTTCATACAAACATTTTGGAGGGAGAGTCAGTATAAAAATTAAAAATATTTGCAATTTCGCAACAAGTTCAGTCTTTATGGAGCGAATTACACAAGATTGCTCTGTTTCTAAGTGGACAAATAAAATTTTCTAAAATAAACATGTTTTACTACTTAAATGATCAAGCTGCTACAAGCCTTGCAGGAAAATGATTATATTTATTAGTCCTCTAGTCAGACTCCTATGTTCACATGAATTTAAGCATCCTGCAAAATCTCCCTTTGTGAATGGATAAGAGCAATTTCAGCACAGAATTTTAAATTCTCCAAGTATTCCTGTCTCTGAAATTAGCCTCTCTACCCAAATTTACAAGGCTTGTTATCAAATATGAAAATATACCAGTCTGTCAAAATTTAAAACCTATAATTTTTGGTTCCACACTAGTATTGTATGTAGCTCAGTGTTATTCCTTAATAAATATTTGTTGAATGAACAAACTAATTTTGCAATAATTTGTCAAATGTGCTCTTTCTTAAAGGATTTCCAGTCTCTTGTGGGATTATTACATCTTTTTCCACTTGAGTTTCACAGAAGAGTAGGATACATGCACTAAGATGGCCCCTAGAATATGTATTTTTTCTTGAAATTATATGCAATAAAACGTCTTCCATTCTACTTGAGCATATACCATATTGAACGTCTCCACAGATGGTTTGCTGTCAAATCCTTGAGTTTAAATGATTCTGAATGTATTGTAGTCCTGTTGGACATAGAGAGGTTGCCTTGCATTAAATGCCTCCCAGGGATCAATATAATTATTTCAGTGCCCACTGCACTCCTTTTGCCCCAAGTAGAGTACACTGGAGACTTGCAGTGTAGAAAGAACATAAGCTGTAGGCTGGGTGTGGTGGCTCACACCTGTAATCCCAGCACTTTGGGAGGCCAAGGTGGGCGGATCAAGAGGCCAGGAGATCGAGACCATCCTGGCTAACACTGTGAAACTCCGTCTCTGCTAAAAATACAAAAAATTAGCTGGGCATGGTGGCACGCGCCTGCAGTCCAGCTACTCGGGAGGCTGAGGCAGGAGAATCGCTTGAACCCGGGACGCAGAAGTTGCAGTAAGCTGAAATTGCACCACTGCGCTCCAGCCTGAGCGACAGAGTGAGACTCCATCTCAAAAAAAAAAAAAGAAAAAGAAAAATCCTGGATCTGTAGGATTGATGGCTACCTTGGAGAACCTACTGCTGTTTCCCTCCCCCAAATATTGTTTTATTGAAGCAATAGAAAATATTTTTAGCACATTGTGAAAACCCGTGGTTAACTTGTGATTTATTTTCTTTATAACTTGTTATACATTTGTACATTATTTTATGACAGCATAATAACATAAGCATTTACTGCTTTTTATTAAAATCTTCTTAATGACTGTATCATAACTCTGTGTGGTCATAACCTACTTTAATTAACCATTCTTTAATTTTTGGACATTTAGGCTCTTTCTAGTGTTGGGCTATTCTAAATAATGATACATCTTGTACAGGAAGCTTTTTCGATTTTTTCATGTTATTTTCTTGATAAAGAAAATAATTTTCTTTATCTTTCCCAATAATTCTTTCCCAAAATTAGAACTTTTGAGCTAAAATATATTTTTTATTGTGATAAAATGTACATAACATAAAATTTACCATTTTGAACATTTTTAAGTGTAGAGTCTGGTGACGCTGGTCGTTCACATTGTGTGGAACTGGAACCACCATTCATCTCCAGAACTTTTCCCTCTTTTCAAGCTGAAACTCTGTTTCATAACAATAATTCCTCTTTTTCTCCTCCCCTCAGCCACTGGCAGCTAGCATTCTACTTTCCATCTCTAGGAATTTGACTACACTGGGCACCTTATGTAGTTGAAATCATACAACATTTGTCCTTTTGTGTTGACTCATGTTACTAAATAAATGTCTTCAGATTTCATCCATGTTGTAGCATATGTCAGAATTTCCTTCCTTTTTAAGGCTCGTATTCTGTTTTGTAGATATACTAAATTTTGTTTATTCTTTCCTCCATTGAAGGATATTTGGATTACTTTACCTTTTGGCTGTTGTAAATAAGTCTGCTGTGAACATTGGTGTACATTATCTCTTCAAGTCTCTGTTTTCACTTCCTTTGAGTACATACCCTGAAGTGGAATTGCTGGATCATATGGTAATTCTATGTTTAATTTTTTGAGGAACTGCCATTTTGTTTTCCTGCTTCCACAATTGCTACCAGCAATGCACAAGGATTCCAGTTTCTCTATGTTCTCACCAACAGTTATTTTCTTCCTTTCTTTTTAAAAATAATGGTCATTCTATCAGGTGTGAAGTCGTATCTCTTCATGGTTTTGATTTGCATTTCTCTAATGATTAGTGATGGTAAGCATCTTTTCATGTACTTATTGTCCATCTGTTTATCTTTTGGGTATATTATTTGACTGTTAGGGTTCTTTTCCCATTTTTTAACAGACTTACTTGTTTTCTTTTGTTAAGTTTTAGGAGTTATTTATATACTCTGGACATTAATCCCCATCAAATAAAAGATGTACAAAAATTTTCTTCCATTCCATGGTTGCCTTTTCGTCCTGTGGATGGTGTTCTTTGATACACAGAAGTTTCTAACTTTGAAATTCAATTTATTTTTTGTTTTATTGCACGTACTTGTGGTGGTATATCAAGAAATCACACCAGTTAGAATGGCGATCATTAAAAAGTCAGGAAACAACAGGTCCTGGAGAGGATGTGGAGAAATAGGAATGCTTTTACAATGTTGGTGGGACTGTAAACTAGTTCAACCATTGTGGAAGTCAGTGTGGCAATTCCTCAAGGATCTAGAACTAGAAATACCATTTGACCCAGCCATCCCATTACTGGGCATATACCCAAAGGATTATAAATCATGCTGCTATAAAGACACACGCACACGTATGTTTACTGCGGCACTATTCACAATAGCAAAGACTTGGAACCAACCCAAATGCCCATCAATGATAACTGGATTAAGAAAATGTGGCACATATACACCATGGAATACTATGCAGCCATAAAAAAGGATGAGTTCATGTCCTTTATGGGGACGTGGATGAAGCTGGAAACCATCATTCTCAGCAAACTATGGCAAGGACGAAAAACCAAATGCCGCATGTTCTCACTCATAGCTGGGAATTGAACAATGAGAACACGTGGACACAGGGTGGGGAACATCACACACTGGGGCCTGCCGGGGGGTGGGAGGAGTGGGGAGGGATAGCATTAGGAGGTATACCTAATGTAATTGATGAGTTAATGGGTGCAGCACACCAACATGGCACATGTATATATATGTAACAAACCTGCACATTGTGCACATGTACCCTAGAACTTAAAATAAAATAAAAAAATTTATAATTTTTTAAATAAAAAAAAAGAAATCATTGCCAATTCCAATGTCATGAAGCTTTTCCCTGCTTTGTAGTAAGTTTTGAAATTAGGAAATGTGAGACCTCCAACTTTATTTTTCTTTTCCGGATGAACTTTTTTAAAGCCTGCATTTTCAATACAGACATACATGCATTCGATGTAGGCCAAGCAAGGTCTAAATAATCAAGCAAGTTTCTTTCTACCTCCTGGAGGCAGAACCAGTGAATTTTACGTCTTGATGGATCAATGTTCTCTTTTCCCTGTGACTTTTTAAAATTAACTTTTAAATTTTTAACTTTTTATTTCGAAATAATTTTAGTCTGACAAAACAGTTGCAAAAATGATATAGAGAGTACCTGTAGCCTTCAACAAGTTTCCCTTAATATTGATGCTTTACATAATCACAATTCAATTATGCAATCAGGAAATTGACATTTGTGCAAAGACAAAACTAGAGATCTTATTCAAATTTTGCCAGTTTTTGCAACAACATGTTTTTCTGTCCTGAGGTATCTGATCCAGTATTCTGCATTTTCTCTTTTTATTAATAAATATCTTGAGGGAGATAACTTTTGAGACTTACACAAATATCCTATTTCTCCTCAACTTTTGCCCATTAATCTTAGCATCTGTTAGTGGATCTTATCAGCAATAATTATTACTGTGGTGTTTGCCTAATGGTGATACTGTATTTCCCTCTTTCCTTTGACATTCATTGACTGGAATTCTTTTGAAATGAAAAACTGTCCCTTTTCCCCCATTTTTTTCTTAGAACATATTTTTGAAGCCTCTGAATACATTGAGCCAAATGTATTCCTGAAAGATTTCTCCCAAGTTATGCTTCTCAGCAATAGTATTTAATATCACAGTAAAATGGTTTAACCCATTCAGTGGTCCAACATGTCAAGAGGCTGTCCCTAATTACCCCATCTAAGTTAGACTCCTCTTAACTATGCTATTTTCTATTGCAGAAACTGATTACCATAATAGGAAATACCAAGACTGGGAGAGGGGATGGTAACTTTAGAGATGATTAAGGAATGCCTCTTGAGAAAGTAACATTTTTGCTGAGAAGGGGAGAAGTATGAGAAGGAGCCAAGCAGAGAGAAAGTGGAGGAAAGAGTGTTCCAGGCATAGGGAACAGCATGTGCAAAGCCCCAAGGCAGCCAAAGCATTTGCCTTAGCTCAAGGGAACTAATATTCCTGAGAAACTCAAAGATGGCCAGAATAAAACATAGTGGGTGAGGCAGCAGTGCTTGGGAGATGAAGTTTGGTTGTAAGCAGTGGCCATCATCAGGTAAAAGTCTTGAAAGCTTTGTTAAGATGAATGGATTTTACGCTGGGGACAGTGGAAAGCCACTGGAAAGCATTTTTCATAGGTTCTTTTAGGATTGCACATTCTGTTATTTACTGTCTGTATTAAGATTCCTATGGCTGCCATAACCAACTACCATTAAATTAGAGGCTTAAAACAACAGAAATGTATTCTTTCCCAGTTCTGAGGCTGGCAGTCTGAAACCAAGGTGTTGGCAGGGCCATGCTTCCTCTAAGCCACTAGGGGAGGATCCTTTCTCGCCTCTTTAGCTTCTGGTAGCTTGAGACATTCTTTGGCTTGTGGTATTGTAATTCACTCCTCTGCCTCCATCTTCATTCACATGGCTGTCTTCTTGCTGTGTGTCTCTGTGTCTTTACATAGCACTTATTCTTTCTGAATCATTCTCCTCTTCCTATTAGGACACCAGTCATATTGGATTAAGGGCTCACCTATTCCAGTATGACATCTTAACAAATCAAATCTAAAATGACCCTATTTCCAAATAAGGTCACATTCTGTGGGGGCTAGGATTTCAATATATACTTTTCAGGAACACTCTTAAACCCATAACACTGCCTCTATTGTGTGCATGTGTTTTTAATTTCAACACACCTACTTATATGGTAGTTTTCTTTGCAAAATCTTTCTTTTTTTTTTGAGACTGAGTTTTGCTGTGTCACCCAGGCTGGAATGCAGTGGTGCAATCTCAGCTCACTGCAACCTGTGTCTCCTGGGTTCAAGTGATTCTCCTGCCTCAGCCTCCCAAGTAGCTGGGATTACAGGTGCGTGCCACCACACCCAGCTAATTTTTGTATTTTTAGTAGAGATGGGGTTTCGCCATGTTGGCCAGGCTGGTCTCGAACTCCTGACCTCATGTGATCCACCCACCTCGGCCTCCAGAAGTGCGGGGATTACAAGCATGGGCCACCGCGCCCAGCCCCAAAATCTTTCTTGTTTTCAAGTTATAACCTTTTAAAGTAGCCTGTTTTTGTTTTGTTTTTTGTTTTTGAGATGAGGTCTTACTGTGTCACCCAGGTTGGAGTGCAGTGGTGAAATCTTGACTCACTGCAACCTCCGCCTCCCAGGGTCAAGTGATCCTCCCACCTTACCCTCCCAAGTAGTGGGGACCACAGGTGTGTGCCAGCATGCCTGGTTAATTTTTTGTATTTTTAGTAGAGACAAGGTTTTGTCATGTTTCCCAGGCTCGTCTCAAACTCCTGAGCTCAGGCTATCCATCCACCTCGTCCTCCCAAAGTGCTGGAATTATAGATGTGAGCCACCATGCCTGGCAACCTGTTCTTATTTTATCGATTTAAAACTTTCTTCAATTTACTGAGGATATAAAGTAAAATTGTGTTTTCAATGGATTTTTACAGTTGGGGGCCATTTGCCTTGGTGCTTAACTTGGTTGCCTTCTTTTGAGTTTGGATGTGGATTGTTTTCATACGTTTGTGAAATGTGTGTAGTTTCATGAATTGCCTGTTTGACAATTTTTTATTCTTTAGTTGCTTAATACACTAGAATCGTTCTTATTACCAATAGGTTCTTAATATAGATAATATATTAATGTTTCTCTATCAGATTTTCTGCACAAAACATCCCAGGTTGTTTTGGGTACTTTAAATACTTATTTTCATAAAATGATTGCAATATTGTTGTATATTTTACTTTTTTCTTTGAAATTTATTTCATAAATTTTAATAATAGAGGTTTATCAGTAAGTCAAATAAATATTTCCCACATATTTTCTTCTAGTTATTTATGGGTAAATTTTCTTTACACTTACATACCTTTAATGCGTATTTTCCCCTAATTGCTAAAATGATGAATTATTTATTTCTAAATATAAAACAAATGGTTAATGTCTAAGAAAGTTCAGAAAAGCTCAAAGAGAAATCAATTCTCCATACATTCATGATCCACTGGTAATTGCTTTGAACTTTTTTTTTAAGTTTTTAAGCTTTTTCCGTGCAAATATTTTAACCATATTAGTTTAACTCTCTGTGTAATATTTGGAGAACCCCAGATTTCTTTTATTGACATTATAATCTAAGTATATTATAGAACATACTTTGTGAATATCATTTTTTTTAACCAAATGTACTGTCGACATTTAATGAAGAGATCAGAGAACTATGACCCTTGGGCCATATCCAGCCTACCATTGTTTTTTGTAAATAAAGTTTACTGGAACACAGCCACAATCATTTGTTAACATATTGTGCAGAGTTCGTTTTGGGATAAAATAGCGGTTGAGAAGTTATGACAGAGAGACACTGTGCCCCCAAAAGCCAAAAATATTTACTATCCAGTTCTTTACAGAAAAAGGTTGCTAATCCCTGCTCACTATACTTAACTTTTTTTTGAGTTTTGTGCTTTGGGTAGTTTAATTTTTTTGTTTTAATATATAACATGATGATGAAATTTTATCAATTATATTTGTTACTTATCTTGAGTTTTCTTAGGCCAGAACTTTGAATAATTTTAATAAAGTCATTCATTTATTTATTTCTTCTTTTATTCAACAAAAGCGTTCTGAATACCTATCTCATAACTAGCACTGTGTTAGTTTCTAAAATACACTTGTAAATAAGATACAGAGTTCTTACTTTTAGGGAGTTTACAGTTTGGCAGGGAAAACAAATATATTTAAATGTGTTGAGCATTTGATGAACATTTTGTACAGAGTTTATCTAGTGAGATTATCACACAACAGAAAATCGTGACTTAAAAGAAGGAGGTCAAGTAAGACCTCTCGAAAAAAGTGGTGATGCCTGAAGAATGAAACTCAGCCAGCAGGTTGAAGAGAGGCAGTGGCAACGGGCATGGAGTCTCATGGAGAAGGATCAGAGTGTTTGAAGATCCAAAGAGAAAGAGATTCCTAGAAATACCAGGACCTCGAAATTGTATATTCTGGCTGAAGTTGCATGAGTGAGGAAAAGAGCTGGAGAGGTTGAAGGACCAGGCTTTAAAGATTTTAAAGTATGGTAAATATTTTGAATTCTAAAGATATAAGAAACTGTTAAAGCAGATTTTATCACTACTTTGGCTAGGAAATAGGGAATTTTTTTGAGGACAAAGAGTTGCTGCAGAGATTTCATTTAGGAGTTTAGGCCAGAGAAGGTGGAGCTTAAGGTGTTGATGGTGGAGAAGAGAGAAGAGGACATATTTGACAGATATTTTGGAGGTTGAGCTGGCGAGATTTTGTGATAATAGTGGTGGGAGTTGAAAATGGGGAGGAAGCAAGGATGACCCCAGGCTTATGAAACTGGGTTAGTGTCATTCACTGAGTGAGGGAGCACTAGAAGAAGAGCAGTTTGTTTAGAATAGGATGGGAATAATGATGTTGAGTTTGAGAAGGCTGAAAGATGTATAAATGGAAATGTCAAATGAGGGGTGAACTAGATCTGCTCAAGCCTAAGGGCACATAACTCAGGGGAGAATACAATTGGATATACATATTCAAACGTCTTTTGCCCACAGATGATTATAGAGGTTATGGGAGTTACCCGAGCAGAGAGTATGGAGTTAGGTGACATGATGGCCAAGGTAAAGGCCCAATGAATACCACCATTTAGTTATTTATTTATTTTTTTGTCAAATGAGGAAGGTAGAGCTGGAAAAGGTAAATTGACAGAGATGGAGGAGGGGCGGCAGATAAGAACAGTATCACAAATCAAAGGAATGAGAACTGTAAAAGGGAGCAGTGGTCAACTGTAACAAATGCTGCTGGAAAGTCAGGTATACAAAATCCTGGACAGATGTTTATTGGTTTAATTGAAATGAATGAATGGTTTTTGTTGATATGTAGGAAGTCAGTTCAGTAGATGTTACGATGTAGAAATAATTTGGAGACAGGTTAAGTGGGAGGTGAAGATAAAGAACAGCAAGTATAGATGATTTATTCAAGAAGTTTGTAATGGAAGAAAAATAAAATAGAAGCTCAAGGGGGAGATGGGAATAAGGAAGGTGTATTATTTGTTTGTCTGATTTTTAAGAAAGAAGTTTAATCTCCTACATATTTCAAAATTTCTTCTCAAACATTATTACTAATATTGTGAAGGATAACACCATCTACATATGCAAGTGCTTGCCTCACTTAGGGTTGACTAGACTGGAACATTATCATTTTTAGTAGAACTGAAGCTCTTCTAGGGCAAGGATTTTTTTTTCTCTTTCATTCTTTGTTTTATACCCAGCACCTAGAATGGTGCTTGGCACGTAGTACATGCCCAATAAATACCTGTGGAATGAACGAGTGAATAATACATCTCTTTTAATATGAAGTATAGAAGTGCTATCTCAGTATTGCTTTAGCGTGCAAGTCTTTGTTAACTAGTCATCTCATGTATAGAGATCCCTAGCAAACTGAATTCCTCAGTGGCAAGAGCTATGATTTATTTATCCATAGATCCCCATAAAGTTGTATAGAGTTTAGCACTTAGGCTGTCAAACATAGTTGTGCCAGATAACTATTGTTTTGCCTTACATTTGGAGAGAAGGACGAGAGTTCAAATAACTTAACCTAGACTCCAAGGGAAATTGGCCATAGAGCTTGCTTTCAGCTATCGATTAAGCTCTGGTTTAATTAAACCAAAAGGAAATATTTTTCCCTTTGAAAATAATTCTATATGGAGAATAAAATCTGGTGGCTCTCACTTGACTACAACCATTTCATTCTCTGCATTGTGAGGTGTTTCTAGTACTACGGAATTGGTACTGGTGATGGAAAGCATGCTCTCTCTGTATGTAAATGTCCTTAAAATGCTATCCTCACAGAATTTTATAAAACAACACAAGAAGAGAGTAACAGTGTTAAGAATATAAAAAATGAAGTTTGGTACAGTATTATATCATGGAGGACTAGCTCAGGAAGGAAAGAGGTAAAGTTCTGCATGACTGTAAAATACCCAAGCCAGTCATGTTACTCATATTGATAAGCTACTGTCCCAGCTGCATTTTTCAGATTAACAAAAATCAAGCTACAAACCATTAAAGAAATATAAGAGACATTTCTTACTGGTTTCATGTAGGGGCATTCAATTTACGGTGCAGTACCTATCACTTCAGGAAAGAAACATTGCTTTAGAAAAGAAAGATATTTCTAACTATTTTGGACTAAATGGTCAAGTCTCTAAGTCTGTAAATTTCACTAGATAAAAAAATTCTATGTGCTGGGCAAAATATTATTGAGCATCCATTTTCCTTTTCTTCTTTACACAAAAAGTTTACTTTTATAGCTCATTGAAGGCTCAATGCGAAATGAACAAGCTCTTTGCAATCCTGTCACCCAAGTCTTATAAACAATCAGCTCTTTCCACACACATAATCATAAGCACAGACTATAATTGGGATATTTATTTATTTATAGCTTATTTGTGTTCTATGTTTATTTGTGGCTGTGCCTCTGCAGGTAGAGTGAGGTGGATTGTTCAAAATTCAGTTAATGGTGGTGAGCTGGGTATACAAAGGCTGAAATGCTGCGTATTTCTTTTTTTTATTAGATTTTTGTCTCTTTCTATTCACCATGCTTCAGGAAAGTTATTAATAACTCAATCTTCACAACTTATAAAGTGGTTACTGATTTGGGTATGAACTGATTAAAATTTAGCTATAAATCATCCATTTAATTGTAGTTTCTCAGTTTGGGAGGAGAATTTCATGATTATTTTGTTAATTTCAGCATTGGATTATTCTTGCAAAAGAATTGTCTAGACTATGCTTTGATGCCTCCAGTAATGGAAATCTCATTACCTCACAGGACAGCCCCTTCCAGCTCTTGACAAGTCTCAGTATTTGAAAGTTTCTCCTTACAGTGACACCTAAATCACTTTTCCTGAGCTTACATTCTGTGATTATTGTTCCAACTGTTGAGGTTATACCAAAACTTTCTCTTCCATATGACAAACTGTTACATAATTAAAGACACGTAATATAATTCACCTAAGTATTTTTTTTCAGGACAAGCATCTACAACATCTTGTTATTTCTTAATTGACTTGAATTCAAGATGCTTCAGTATCTTGGACACTTACCAATCTTTTTCTTAAAATGTGGAGTTTTGCTGTTACCTCACATGTTTTAGATACACTGTTAATTTAGCCCAATATTACATTTGTCTCTGATAATCACATCAATTTATTGACCCAAATTGAATGCACTGACAACTAAACTTTGTCATATAACTCTTGTCACTACTAAGCCATGCCACTCCCATTCTGTATCTATCTAATTTGTTTATTGGCTATGATAACAGAAACTTATATTTAACCTTATTTACTTTTAATTTGTAAGACCCCAGTCATTTCTGCATTCTCTTAATAGATGTTTTGATCCTTTTCTCTCATGTAGTCTACTTAATCTCTGTCAGCTCCCTGTCACCTGCAGGTTTGATATGTAGAACTGTATGTCTTCATCCAGTTCATTGATTGATAATATTAAACCTCAGCATTCCCTCTAGGTGGGCATCATTTCATTAATCAGGCTCTTTGGATAAGGTTATTCTATCAATTTCAAACCTATAAATACCACATTGTAGTTAGGAGTTTGGGTTGAAAAGAGATCCTAGACATGGTTCTCAAATCTATTATGTAAAAGATACAACATTTTAATTACCCTTGATAAATTATGCAATTGTCTACATCATGGTTTTTTTTTCCCTTTAAAAGGAGATAGCATATCTACTTCTGAAAGTCTGGGATACACTTTAAATGGGATAATGTATATAAATTGCTTAGCATAATACTTGACACATAGTAAGTAGTTGTATTAGTCAGGGTTCTCCAGAGAGACAGAACCAAGAGGATGTATGTAAAAACTGCTTTATATGGCTGGGTGCAATGGCTCACGCCTGTAATCCCAGCACTTTGGAAGGCTGAGGCGGGCGGATCACCTGAGGTCAGGAGTTCGAGACCAGCCTGGCCAAAATGGGAAAACCCCATCTCTACTAAAAGTACAAAAATTAGCCAGGTGTGGTGGTGGGTGCCTGTAATCCCAGCTACTCAGGAGGCTGAGGCAGAAAAATCACTTGAACCCGGGAGGTGGAGGTTGCAGTGAGCCGAGATCACGCCACTGCCCTCCAGCCTGGACAACAAGAGCAAGACTCTGTCTCAAAAAAACAAAACAAACAAAACAAAACAAAACTGCTTTATATATATATACATAAAGGGAGTTTATTAGAGAGAATTGGCTTACACAATTGACTCACAGTTACAAGGCAAAGTCCCATCATAAGTCATCTGCAAGCTGGGGAAATAGAGAAGCCAGCAGTGTGGCTCAGTCCAAGTCCAAAGTCTCAGAACCAGGGAAGCTGACAATGCAACCATCAGTCTGAGGCTGAAGGCCCGAGAGCTTCTGGGAGTCTGCTGGTGCAAATCCTAGAGTTCAAAAAGGCCAAGGAACCTGGAGTCTGATGTCGAAGACCAGGAAGAGAGGAAGCCAAGTGTCCAGCATGGCAAGGGAAGAGTGAGAGTGGGAAGACTCAGCAGCAAGCTGCTTATCAACCTTCTTCTACCTGCTTTGTTCCAGTCTTGCTGGCAGCCAATTGGATGGTGCCCACCAATTGGTAGGTCTTTCTTCCCAGTCCGCTGACTCAAATGCCAATCTCACCTGGCAATACCCTCGCAGACACACCCAGGAACAATGCTGCTTCAGCCATCTGGGAATCCCTCAATCCAGTCAAGTTGACACCTAATATTAACCATCACAGTGGTCTATTATTACTGA
The DNA here is from genome assembly GCF_006542625.1 of Nomascus leucogenys. NCBI lineage: Eukaryota > Metazoa > Chordata > Mammalia > Primates > Hylobatidae > Nomascus > Nomascus leucogenys. Next base: position 64,960,502 of record NC_044391.1, read on the forward strand.
CTATCTTTATCATTGTGTTAGTTTGGGAAATACTAGCTGTAATAACAAATAACCCAAATATTTCAGTGCTATATAACAATCCATTGTGGGCTGTCCTGGCTGGCAGATGGCTTTCCTCCCTGTTGTGATTCAGTGGTGCAGGCTCTTTTTATTTGGTAGCTCAGCCACCCCTTAGGGCCTCAGTGTCTTCTTTATCTAGGCAGAAGAAAATAAAAAAGAAGGTTTATAACTAACACCACCTAGAAGTGAAATAAATCACTTCAACTCACATTCCACTGAGGAGCACTAATCACATGGCCTCACCTAGCTTCAAAAAAGGCACCAAAAAATGTGGCCCCTGACTGGGCGGCCAGTTCCCAGTGTTAACAGTTGGTGAGAGCACACATTTATGGTAGACAGTGTATCTCTGCTTTGATCACCATCATCATCATCATCATCATCATCATCAATACTCCCTCATTAAGCCACATGCAGCTCATGTTCCTCTATCTTGTCCAGTGAGATTTTGTAAACAACCATGTAAAAGAACTACCTGACATCTTATCATGTCTCTCTACATACTTAAAGGTTTTGAGCCATTGTAGAATTATTATGAAAGCTCGGGAAAAAAAAGCCTAGTGGATAATTCAGACATATATCCCCTGCCATATCTAGAGTTATCCTGAATTTCAGCAAGTGGATGCAGGTACCTCACAGCTTAGTTGTACTGATTGGCAAAAGTGTGATGAGTCGGTCAGTAGCACCTCCATCTTGTATGCAGAAATAACTTCATTTGATGTGTAGTTAAACAAAAAACCATTTTAATCCAAACTGTTACTTTAAAATAACTTTCTACATCTATTAGTTGCCTTCTCTATCTTAGTACGTACCTTTACTTGATTTTTTCATATTTAAGGATAATAAAATAATCCAATGAACATCATTATAATCATTTATAACCAGCAATTGTTTTGTTTTTCTTTCACACATGCATACAGAGGCATATATGTAAAATCATTTTGGATTTAGAAAATTTAGAAATGTATAAAGAAATAAAAAATTGCCAATAATCCTCAGCTAGAGATAATTACAGTAAAAATTTTGGTGTATTTCTAATATTTTCCATTCATATAGGGTAACTATTATCTAATGAGTATATTTAGTGAGGATATAAAAATGCCATTGTTTATTTAGACATTCCCTATTATTGTATGTTTGTCAATATAGTTGTTGCATGTGTGAGAGTACACTGTGGTGTGATCTTAGTAAATGCATTGCTCTCTTAATTTTGGATACTTACTTTGCATAGCTGTTAATTGAGAATACTTACATTTTTAGGTGACATGAAGCTGGGTGTGATTAATTATAAAGTACTTTATAAAAGTACCTTAGCTATACTAAAGGTATGTGCTTAACATGTTTTTGCCTGGTTCCTGCACAATTATCACTATATTGTTTGGTGTAAACATTAACTGGACAATCTTAGAGAGTGCTATGCTGTGACCTTCATTAAGGGGGCTGGGAAAACTTATTTTAGAGACCAGTAGCAAGCCTAGAGAACACACAGAATGATTTTGTGCAAGTGAAAGTGGGTTTTAAAAATAGGATCAAAGGCAAGCTGCATAAGGAATAAGGTCTCAAAGGATTAATATGCAACTGAGTAGCCTAGTGTGCTGAGAGAAGAGGTGGGAAAGGGGGCGGGACTGCATGTTTGGCCTGGGTGTATCACATAAAACAGTGAGGGAGTTGATAGCTAATAGCCCATTTGATAGAATCTCTCTTTTCTACGTATTCATTGATTGACTACTTCCCTCACATTTCACACTCAGCAAGACCTTCCCGAGCCAAGGCCTAAAATCCACATCCCTGCAGTAGGTAGAAGTCTAAACATGTCCCCCAGCATTCCTGTCCCCTGGTTCTTCAACCAAACACCAATCTGGATACTGCTGGGGAGGGACTTTGCAGATGGAATTCAGGTTACTAATCAGGTGACCTTAAAGCAGAGAAACTAGGCCCGGGTGCAGTGGCTTCCACCTGTAATCCCAGCACTTTGGGAGGCTGAGGTGGGCAGATCACTTGAGGTCAGGAGTTCGAGAACAGTCTGGCTAATGTGGCAAAATCCCATCTCTACTAAAAATACAAAAATTAGCCCAGTGTGGTGGCGGATGCCTGTAATCCCAGCTACTTGGGAAGCTGAGGCAGGAGAATGACTTGAACCCGGGAGATAGAGGCTACAAGAGCAAAGATCATGCCATTGCACTCCAGCCTGGTTGACAGAACGGGACTCCATTTCAAAAACAAAGTAAAATAAAAAGTAGAGAAATTAGCCTGGATTGTTTGGATGAGCCCACTGTGATCACATAAGCCCTGAAATGCAGCAGAAAAAGGCAGAAGAGTTAGGGAGATGCAGCAGGAGATATGGGGCAGATAAGGAGGGGAGCCCAGGGGGATTCAAAGCATGAAAGGGAGCTGGCTCATCCTGATATGCCTTGAAGATGGTAGAAGGGGACCAAGCAGGCAGCCTCTAGAAGCAGAGAAAAACCCCAGCCTACAGCTTACCAGGAAATGGGGACCTCAGTCCCGCAGCTGCAGGGGACTGAATTCTGCCAACAACCAGAATGTCTTGAAAGCAGATCCTTTCCTAGAGCCTCCAGAAAGGAACTCAGCTCTGCTTATACCCTTTTTCACTTTGTGGCTTTCCTGGTTTTCTGTTCCTGCTTTTACAATGTACCTCATTTTCTGACTACACAACTGTGAGGTAGTAAATGCATGTTGTTTTAAGCCATTTAATTTGTGGTAATTTGTTCCAGGAACAATAGAAAACTAATGCAATCTCAAACATAGGTAAGCATAACTTCCTATGCCAAGTACTCGTACCTTTTTGCTTGTACGCCTCCCTCTGCCTAGATGGTGCTTTTCTTATTCCTTAAGGTAACCCCTACTCAGTCTTCGAAATAACCATGTCACCTCTTTCAGGAAGCTTCCCTCTGTAGGGTTGAGTGTAATTTAGGTGCTCTCACTCTGCACTGCAATAGAAACCTATTTATAGCTCAATCTTTGAATTTATATACAGGTAATCATTGATTTATTTGTCTGTATTCCCCTTCAGCCTTAAAAATGCCTTTTGATAAGAGCTGACATCTTGTCTTACTTTGCATTATCAGTGACTATTCTAGTATCTAGTCCTGGTAGTAATACAAAGCATGATTGCCGAAACAATGATCGAAGGAACAATGGTTTCTAAGCTAAGGTCATGAGCTGAATCAAAATGTTCCATCCCGAAAATTAAATAAAGATTTTTTCCTATTTATGAAAAAATCAGTGATAAAAATTCCCAGTTTCAAATCTTTGTCCTATAAGTTATATTTCAGACTTTGCCACCTGCTGTTGCATATCTTCTAAGAAGAGCTAGTCTATAAAAAGCAGAACAGAAAAGCGAGTTATTAAAAATAACAAAACAAAGCAGAAATCATTAGGAAAAGACACTGGTGCTTAAAAGCCTTTGTTTTTTTCATGAACTCCTATTTATGGTTGTGAATTTATGTTGTATACATATTATTGAGTCATGTTTTACTAGTTGGTAAAATTATTCCTAGTTTTCATGATACAAATATTCCAGTATTTCACCATGTGCAATGAATAGCACTGACTTAGTGATGCTCTATTCTCTGAATCAAGTAGATGGTCTTTGCTCTATCATGGATTTGGGGTCTTTTTTTAGTAGTTTGTTACTTCTTTTTAACATGATGCTCAAGAAAATATAGTCTGGTTAATGCTTAAGATGAAACAGTTTATATAGTTCTGTTCATTTTCAGACCTAAAAGACATACACACACACACACACACACACACACACACACACACGTGCTCCTACTTTCTTATAGTGTTATTATTAGTGCCTTTTCTCACATGTGTTCTATCACCCATTCTAACACAAAGCAGCACTTTTAAAACAGGTAATCAGAATGTTCTGTAGCAGTATGTGACAGAAAATAATAACATATCCAATAGAAGTTCCTAAGGGTGTTTCAGCAGGTGGAATGCAGAATGATCAGCCGATGATTTGGCTAGAACCTCTGCCAAAACCTCCACTTTTGTGAAAAGGGCCATTGGGAGTCCTGATAATGAGATGTGGTTAGGATTTTGACATCTGCTCTTAAAGATATTACTGGAAGCCCTTCCAGGACCAATACTGACAGCTCAGGAACTCCTTTTGACTTGCCTTTCCGAGGAATCTTATGTCTCAAAGAAAGTAATCAGAACGTTTGTTTCCTCCAGAAAGCCAGGGTTGGCAAACCGAGCAAGACTGGTCTAGGGAGCATGATATCCTTCATTCTACAACTTGTTTGTTTAATTGATAGCCAACTTTGCAAATTCTCTCTGAGCTGTTAAATGCACATGGAAAGATGCAGAGACGGCAGCATACATGTGTGAATTACTGCCAAACATCTCCATACATTGTGTCACACGTAACCAGTTTTCCTATGGAAAGGGACAGGTGAAAATGAGAATGATTTACTCTCACAATAGCCTGTTTCTGCAAGGAGCATATGTTTAAAAAATCTAGTAATAGTCATAACTCTGCTCAGTTTCATATAACTTTGAGTTACCACATGGTATATCCTGGAAGACTAATTTTACTGTGCCTAATATTAGGACTACCTTAGCACTCTTCACTTTATAACGATCCTGTGGAAGAAAAAAAGGAATAAAAGTTAATAATTTATACATAAAAATTTAGACCATAATGGCACTAAAAAAGCAAAATGGATTTTGTCTCCATTCTCCCAAAGCATCATTATCCTGTGCATGTGTTCTTGGTGCTTTGGAAGCACATTAACATTTAAATTATTGAGAGGTTACACAGTAGTGATTCCCAGAAGCAGTTACCCTACCTTTAAGCAGGCCTACCCTATTCCTTGGGAGTCATTTCAACAGTGGGAGAACCTGGGAGTATGTATAAAATAATCTTATGCTAAACCAGCAGTAATTTTATATTTAGCCATCCTTACTTAATTCTCAAGGCAGACAAGTTTTCTACTACATATTAGTTTCTTGCACAGATGGACTCTTACTAGGGAGGCTTCTTAAAACTATTTAATGTATATGTGCTTTTTAATTATATCCAGACTTATATTTGCTTATTTATTTCCTCCATATCAGTCTAATCCAGATGGACAAATGTAAATGTTAAAAAAAATCAAGGTCATCATGATCTTTAATATTTTCATCTGTTTTTTTGATCTATATGCTTATCAAAACAAAATTCTTATTTCTCTATTTTTAAAAAGTATACTGTTTTATATTATTCCCGTAAGTGTAGCTCTGACTGTACAGTTCTTCATATTTTGCCTTTTAGAACTAGTGCTGTTAGCCTGATATTCACTTGTTAATTTAATCACTTATCAAATATTTGAAAGTCCCTGGGGGACAACAGCTATATATTTTTAATGCTTAGCACTCAGTAATGTTTTTGCATTAATACTATGTGCTAAGGAAATTCAGATTGAATAAGATGGGATCTCTAACCTGGAGGAATTTCATAGTCTAATGGAGACAATGGATATGTTGCATTTGTGCTGGGTCTTGAGTTATAAACAGGATTAAATCAAGGAAGCAGCGACTTCTCAGGCAAAGCACCATGTCCTAATGTTTCAGTCATCTCCTGAAATAACCCTTTTGGCCACCAGTATTTGTTTTTTTAGATGGCTGCTTCAGGTAAGGGGTACAGTACACACTCTGTAATATCTCTTAGGGTATTAGAGACCCTCTGTAATATCCTAAATGACTCATATGGAGCTGTCACCAATGATTTACTTACCATTGATCTATCTATTCACTACCTCTAAGGAAGAATGGATACAGCAGACTTTCTATTTCAAGAGCATTTGATGAAATTAAAGCTTTTTTCAGGTGGCTGTGAAAATGGATTAAGAGAATCCAACCTGGTATTTGTAAGGATAAGGTGTACCTAGAGCCTCTTCTAGGACACATTTGAAAGGGGGATATAAAATACAACAAAATAGTTGTAGATAACCTTAATGAGGCAGAAAGGCATAAACACAAGCCTTAAAGATCACATTAAATAAGCCGGCCAGTGTGAGCTACTTACATGCCCATATCTATTATCTATTGCTGATTTAGGGTTCTCTTTTAGGCCTGCAGCTCTGTTTTCTCTTTCAATGACTTTGATCATCTTCTATTTGAACATCCAATAAGTGATTTCGGCTTTGCCTTCTGCTTATGTTTTGCAGCTAATCCTGATCCATTTTTCCTTATTGTTTTTCTGGTACCAATTTTAGTCTTGCCACATCTTATTGCTTAACTGTTTCAAGGGGCCCATAACTTGATAATGAGACAGGATCTGAGAGTATTGGAAGATTATTGTGGTTTCTAGAGTAAGTCAGCCCTAACTATGCCATTCCTGGGGGCCAGAGGGCAAAGGAGGTTCTTGTCAGGCACCAGTTATATCTTATCTCTTGTCTTCAGAGGTCAGTGGATAGATAGAGATAATCAATGCACTTTAGTAACAAGCTTCCTTGCTCCTACTGCTCTGTTTTTTGTATATGATATCTCCCACCTGCTGTCCATTTTGCTCAAATGTCATCTTCTCAATGAATCTTAGCCTTACCACCCCAAGTACAATTGCAACTATCCCCCTCCTCTGCTCCCACCTCCCACAGCACTCCCATTTGTCTTACTAGGCTTAATTTTTTTCTTTTTTTTCATGTCATTTGTTGCCTTGTAACATATCATGGAACTTATTTATTGTGTTTACTGTTTAAGTATTTTGTTCCCACTAGAATGTAAACTCTGTAATTTTTGTTTGTTTTTATTGATGTAGCCCAAGAGTCTAGAAAAGTGCTTTCGCATGTAACTAATTAATTTTTTATTGGTACATAATAGATGTACATATTTTCAGGGTGCACATGATAATTGGATACATTCATATAATGTGTAAAGATCAAATCAGGGTAATTGAGATATATACCACCTTAAATATTTATCTTTTCTTTATGCTAGGAATATTTGAATTATTCTCTTCTAGCTATTTTGAAATGTACACTAGATTATTATTAACTAAAGTCACCCTATTGATCTGTCAAACAATGTCTTCTTTTAACTATATGTTTAATTTTTAATACTTATTAAATATATGAATGAATAACTCCAATATCCACATCATTGCCATCATTCAGAAGACTTATTTTGCATTCTTAATTCTTATTTCAACTAGATATGTTTGCTAAGAATCTTTCTTTTAATCAAGTTTTACTGCAGAAAATGGTATTTCTCTGTTCAGTATGAAAGGATTAGCTATCACAGTGAAAAAGAATATAAAGATATGTGAGAATGGCTTTGAGAAGCTAGAGATGCTAAAAGAATGTTACATTTGCTTCTATACAATAGTACCCTCCAGGCAATAAAAGTATTTACCTTAGGCTCATGTTATCATGAGTATGAATTTTATTAACTTACTTGTCGTGTACAAAAGGAGATGACAGCATGCTACATCTGAAAGAAAAAATAAACTATTGCCTTGTGTCTCCTCCAGAACAAAACGAAAACCTCAGTAACCTGCAGAGCTTAAAGATCATTTGTGTAAAAGGGACAGAAAAAAGGTTCAGAAGCCTTAAATAGGCAAAGTGAAGCAGCAATATATTGCCATTCCTCAGTACTTAAGGAGAGAACTCAGAAGTCCTGTAAAATCAGCTTCTCTGCATCACTCCAAGGAGATATAGTAGTGATTTTAGAAAAAAATAGTTTTATAAATACAAATACATAGTTTAAGTCATTTCTTCTAAATTCTTGGAAATTATATGCTAGATGAGATGGCTGAAAATTATATGAAATTGTGGAGTTACCTGTTTTTACGTGACTAGTAACCAAGCATGATTTTTTGACAGAAGGTTCACAGGCCTATGCCAAAAGCTGATTAAATTGCTCAATTAAGTAAGAAGAGATGACAAACAAGAACAGCTGTAGGCCAAGGATTGGTCCACATGAGCTGTGCACACAGTATGGATTCAGAATATGGAAGTGTCCATCTAGGGAAAGTAATAATGAAAATGGTCACTGAAAGAATGGCCATTTTCATTCTGTCACTTTTGTAATAGCCTAATATTTTTTAGTAGCACTCAAAATGCTAAGGTTTTGGGAAAGGCAACTTTGGATTTGGAGAGTGGTTAATGTTACACGAAATAATCTTTTTTGTTGAATTTCTTATGCTATTAAGCCACATAGCTATAAAGCAAAAATAACTTTTAGTATATTGTCTCTTCAAGCTATGCTTCTCAATGAAGAGTGTATAGCAAATCATCTGTAGGAATTTAGAAAAAATACAGAGTTCTGGGTTCTACTTCATAGAACCCAAATGCCCTGGGGTGAGGCTCAGCAACTGTGTGCCAGGAGCATTGCTCAGGTGATTCTGATGCCTGTTGCTGACTTGTAGTTGCTACAGAAAGAGAACCCACTTAACTTCAGGTCTAGATAAATGGAAAATGTGGAGGAGAAAATAGAGGATAAGTAATTGTGTCAGTTAAACACACTTCTGAGATTTACAGCTCCTTATTCACAATTCTGAAATCTTGAAAGCGTTGAAAGCCAAAAAAGAAAAAAATAAGGTTTCATGAAACCTGCCCAGTCCTCATCCAGTTTCTGGCACAACCAGATCTGAACTGACATGAGGCTTTTCATGATCTGTATTTATCCCAACAAGTGTGAAGAGATAGGTGTTTTGTTACAGAAGCATGAATGTATTTCTTATGGAAGTTTTACCTGATAAACTGTATATGTGCACTCTCTCTCTATATATAGAGATACATATATATATATATATAAAGAGTATATATGTAATATACATACTAGTAATATATATACTATATATAGTAGTCTATGCTAATATATATATATGATATATATATTAGTCTATTCTCACACTGCTAATAAAGACATACCTGAGACTGGGTAATTAATAAAGGAAAGAGGTTTAATTAACTCACAACTCAGCGTGACTAGGGAGGCCTCAGGAAACTTACAATCGTGGTGGAAGGGGAAGCAAACACGTCCTTCTTCACATGATGGCAGGAAGAAGAAGAATGAGTGCCCAGCAGAGGGGGAAGCCTCTTATAAAATCCATCAGATCTCTTGAGAATTAACTCACTATCACGAGAACAGGATGGGAGAAACCACCCCTATGATTCAATTATCTCTAACTGGTCCCTCCCATGGCATGTAGGGATTATAGGAACTACAATTCAAGATAAAATTTGGGTGGGGTCACAGCCAAACCATTTCCATCTATCTATCTATCAATCATTCATCTGTCTATAAACTATATACATATAGCTGTGTATATACCATTTTCTCTTCTAGAATCTAAATAATTTTAGATCTTAAAGGGTATCTGGTCTCAATAAGTTTTGAATAAGAGATGGTAGAGTTGTAGTAATGGCTTCAGTTGACATTTTGTTCTGTCCTACTCAAATGATTTGAATATATTTTACTGATTCTAAATTTTTTTGAGGACAGAAACTCTGTATGCTCACCTTATATAATAATGACCATACATATTGGGTCATTTAAAATAGTACCTCATCCAGGTCTCACAACAATCATGTCACGAATGCAGGGCTCACTGTTCCAAGGATGAACAGCCTGAGGTGAGTCAATGAGCTATCACAATGCTTAGTGGAGTGGCACAGAATTAATAATCCATGAGTATTTAGTAAACTGAATATTGTTTTAAATTGAATTGAACTACTACATTTCTTTCTATAAGTAATAGAATACATTCAATGTGTGCTGGTCAAAAAAACCTTAAATGGGAAAATATTTAATAAATACTTTTATAAAATATATAGACATTTTGTAAATCCTATGAGCAAATGTAAAAGGGCCAAGGGATACAAATTTTATTGATGTATGTATGATCAGAGTCAGCTTTAAGCATTAAATTTAATGTATAAGGGTAGGATTGGTACTGATCACACTTATTTTGATAAACACTTATTTTTATAAACTTCCCTCTAATGATATATACTCAATCTTAGAGGAGTGTACCAGTAATGTGGGAAGTGGGTTTGGGATAAAGGGTGCAGGGTGGTCAAATGTCATCCTCGCTCCCTCTCCATCAGTGAGGTCTTCAGCAGCCGAGCCAGTGGTCCACTCCCAGAACCCAAGGTCCTCTGCACCTGAGGCTTAGCCATGTGATTCCTGCTCTGATTGCACTGCCTTTCGGGACCTAATGGATGCTTACTGTTTTCGGTGTTTGCATAAGGAGATTACCATTTTCCAAATGCTAGTATAAGCAAAGGGACAAGACCAAATAAAATGGGCTAATTTGGCTGCAGTGCTAAATTGTTCTGTGCAAATCATGAAACTTCTCTGTGCCTGCTTCACCATTTGTGAAATAAAGATTGTCAAACTGGTGTGACACTGAATGGTGATGAGTACAAATGAACTGAAGTTTCCAAGAGTCCTTTGAAAATTATTGTATATTTAATATAGGTGACGTATTGGTTGAATACATTGAATAAATAAAATGTTTTTACAAAAAATCTGAAAATATAAAATAGTTTGAAAAAATATTACTTCATTAAATATTGTTAACATTAGTGAAATAGACACATAATCCATTTGCTAAGAGCTTGGACTTTGGGATCAGGCATGATTGTATTTAATCTGCATCCTGGCTCTGCTGTACTGTGACATTGAACCAGCTATCAAGCCTCTCCAAGCTATATGGTTATATGTTCCTGTTCTATAAAATTGGGAACATAGTAATGCCTGGATCATGCAAAAATATGTTAATTAGTTGTCAATAAATATATTGTAGGTCCTAAAAGGTACAAAGTGAAAACTTGATTAGCCTTTCCCTTCTTCAGAGAAATAAAGGTAGAATTGAAGTATGTGTTGGGAGGGGAGACACTTCTCAAGTATAACCAGACTTAGAATCTGTAGGGTTTATTTGGCTGTGCACCTTTGAAAATCATTAAATATCTTTATTCTTTCTATAATTAATTATTTCTGGACTTTAAGAATATCTTTCTAGGGCTAATGATGAAAACTTGAATTCTTTGTTAAAACACCTTGTGTTCTACAATGCTAAAATGAGGGTGAGAGAAAGAGCATGGACAAATTGAACTATTCCTAAGAATACAATGGACAAGATAACCAGGAAAAAGCAACAGCAATTTCCCAATACAAAACACTCTGGCTATATAATTTTTAAAAATAAAACAGACAGATAAGAAAAACAGCAATCTTTTCAAAACCATGGTCTTTTGTACAAAAGTAAAGGATATCTTTAGAGACCAAAAATAAAGTGTGACTCAAACCCAGACAGGTAATGAGTGGGACCGTGACTGGCTTGAGGGCATCTGCCAATGCTAGTGACTTAGAGCACTTGTTTTTTCACTCATCTGAAACAAAACCCAAGGGCTCAGACAAAGCATGTTGTCAAATCAGAAGCAACCAATATAAGGCCAGGAACCTTGAATAGCTACACTCTCACTGAAAAATCAAAAAACTACCTTAAATAAAAAAGGTGCTTTGGAAACTTGGTTGTCTTGTCAGAGATCCTAGAGAGTGGAAAACAGAAAGTATCCCCTTAGAATTCATAATATTCTGTTCCTCAAGTGAGTTGATGGCCCAAAGTCTCACTACCTGTAGGCTTAAAAAACTCCACATAAAAATTTATTTTGGAGAGATCCCAGGTTGGAAGTTTCCTTAGTCCCTTCACAGAACGAAGCAGACATTATCTCTGAGGGAACACACTAACAAATCAGTCCTTAAAATATCTCCACAAATAAATTGCTGATAAACATGACTGCATAATAAAAAATTACAAAATACAGAAAGAAACAAGTGTCATGAGAAACAGCAGTAAATACAACTAGCAGAATCAGACCCACAAAGATTTTAATTATTAGAATTATCTATATAGAACATAAAGTAATATATGCAAATAAATAAAGAGGAAATTGAAAATATGGGTGAGGAATGAAAGACTGAACCATTTGAAAATGACCCAAACAGCACTTTTAGGAATAAAAATTTTAAATGATTGAAATGAAAAGGTCAGTTGTGGGTTAAAGAGCATGTCAGAAAAAGATAGAGAATGTTTAATATGTTTTTAAATGTAAGCAAACATTTATCATATTAAACAGCTGCCATAGTAATTTCTTTCTGAAAAAGCTTAAGCAAGTGTTAATAAAAGTCAAATGGAACTGAAATTCAGGAAAAATTTCCATAACATTTGGGAAGGAGAGTTAAATCATCATAAATTTTTCAAATTGGTGGGAGTAGAATGGTGATATTGATTAGTTCAGTTTTGCTAATTTAAGTATGCAGAGTGAAATTTCTAGAACAACTTCCTAGTGAATAGAAATCCAAACCAATATAGAAGAAAAGAAGAAATGAAATGAAAATGAAATCTCAGGACTGGGTGTGGTATAATCCCAGCAGTTAATCCACTTAATCCCAGCCTGTAATCCCAGCATTTTGGAAGGCTGAGGCAGGCAGATTGCTTGAGCTCAGGAGTTCGAGAACAGCCTGGGCAACATGGGGAAACCCTGTCTCTACAAAAAATACAAATATTATTCGGGCGTGGTGGCATGGCACACACCTGTAGTCCCAGCTACTTGGGAGGCTAAGGCAGGAGGGTCACTTGAGCCCAGGAGGCAGAGGTTGCAGTGAGCCGGGATTGAGCCACTGCACTCCAGCCTGGGTGACAGAGGAAGACCCTGTCAAAAATAAAATAAAATCTCAATTAATCTGAAAGAAAGCACAAAGAAAAGTTTGAGCACAGGAGCATATAAAATGAAGTGGTAGAAAAAATTATGTTAGTAAGCAAAATTAATGTAATTTTTCTGTTAAAGAGCAAAGATTAGCAGACTAGCTTAAAACATTTCCATCTATATGCTGTGCATTAGTTTTCTACTGCTGCGTAACAAGTTACCATAAACTTAACAGCATTAAACAAGACACATTTGATAGCCCACTCTTCTGTAGGTCAAGTCTATGTGGGCCCCACTGGGTTCTCTACTTAGGTTCTCATAAATCTGAAATCAATTACTGGCCAGACTTGGCTCTTTCCTGGAGGAGCCAGGGAAGAACCTGATTCCCAGCTCATTTAGCTTGTTGGCAGAATTCAGTTCCTTTTGCTTGTAGGGCTGAGGTCCCTGTTTCCTTTCTGGAAATGGCCCTGGCCACCCTAGGTCTTTTCAAATTGTCTCTTCCATGTCAGCAAAGGAGAGCATCCCTGCATTGAATCCCTCTCTAGCTTCCAATATCGCTGAATTCTACTGCTTTTTAAAGGACTCATATGAGTAAATTAGTACCACCCAATAATCTTTCTTTTGCTCTCATCATAGTCACAGCTTCCACCTAGAACTAAAGGGAAGGGGAATTACACAAGAGCAAGGGCCATAGGAGGTCATTCTCGGAATTCCATCTCACATATACTGTTCTCAGAGTCATGTTTAAAACGTAAAGTAATAATGCCTGGAAAACATATGCCAGGAAAATACGACCTAAAACAAAGTTGATATAGTTATATTGCTATCTAGAAAAATAGACTTTTGACAGGAAACAAAGCATTTTTAGGATTAAAAAAAGATACTACATAATGAACATGTAACAATTTTAAACTTGTATGTGACATATAACACACTTCCAAAATTTATAAAGAATAAATTAGGCTGGATGTGGTAGCTCGTGCCTGTAATCTCAACTACCAGGGAGGCTGAGGCAGTAGGATCACTTGAGGCCAGGAGTTTGAGACCAGCCTGTGCAACATAGCAAGACCCTGTCTCTAAAATAAATAAATAAATAAATAAATAAATAAATAAATAAATAACTGGGCATGGTGACACACACTTGTAGTCCAAGCTACTTGGAAGCCTTAGGCAGAAGGATTGCTTGAGCCCAGGAATTCTAGGCTGCGGTGAGCTATGATTTGTGCCACTGCACTCCAGCCTGGGCAACAGAGCAAAACTATGTCTCTTTAAAAAAAAAAAATGAAAGAATAAGTTGACAGAATTTGCTAATTGTTAAATCTACCATCATAGTGCTTATCGTGGAAAAGAAAAAGCACTGAAGATGTAAGCATTAAGCATTAAGAATTTAGAAAAACAAAAGAACAGGTAAATCAATCAAAAATATATTAGGAAGCAAATAAACATATGAGCAGAATTAATAAAAATAAAGGTACTATATAGAGGATCAAAATATACAAAATTTGTTATCTGAAAGGCTAATAAAACTAACAAATATAAGATTAATCAGGATTAAAAGAGTACAAATAAACCATGTGAAAAAAAAAAACTATCAACAGATGCAGCAGAGATCAAAGATGTAACCATATGCTTCAATAAAGAAAAATATCAGAAAAGTAAAAGGAAAATATCTTGGATATGTAATTACATCGGATATATTAACAAAACAGAAAATGAAATGGTTTGACTAAAACACTTTTACTTGGTGTAATCTTAAAAATATGTCCTAAAGCTGATATTTCACTTATATTTAAAATAAAAATATTTGGCTTTATTTTTAGACACAATGCAAAGTAGGATTTCTTTTTACAAAGTTACACATTTAGGTCATTGCTTTTAAATTTCTAAGTTTTCTATTATGAATATCACCGAAACACTCATTCCGTAACATTATATCTGCTCTCAAGCAACAATACAATATAGAAACAATGCTTATGCAAACTTACAAACCATGTTACTGGATAGTTCCCTTACTTCTTAATCTTTCAAATTCTGAAAATGGTTATGGTTATATCAGATGGCTGAGTTACCTGTCTTTTCTTGGACTTGCCATTTCCTAACATTAGAAACAAACATCAAGCCTATAGTTATCTTCCGCACATTAGCCTACAGATTTGGGTTTGTCACCCTATAGAGCTGGCTGAACCATTTTGATAGGTGGTATTATGCAAACAATATGGCAGGCTACCGAGTGGTGCAGGACCTAGGAGACTGAGCTAACTCTTTTGGCTCCATCATTAGGGATAGCATGTAGTAGGCATTTCATTTAGAAAACTGGAATGCCGAGGATCTTTAAGATGAGATTTATTTTCCCTTTGAGAAAATATTTGCTTTTTTTGTGTTCCAAGGGCTCCTTTGTGGATAATATTTTTTATGATCACATTTCTGAAAACATGCTTTATTTTTCTTTCTATTAGCTCTCCGTCCCTGTATACATTTTCAGAGCCATTATATTATGGTATATTGTACATAATTGCTTTCTCTAGTAATGATCAGTTATCCATGTTAACAAAGCAGAGAAGGTATGCATCCTGAAAGCTACTCATTCTTTCAGGCAAAAATAAATGCTCAATCATATAATATTGGGCTAATATTGTTTGATAATTTAGCCACCCATAAGGAATGGCATGCTAGAAGATGGCGTAAATATTTTTTTTTCTGCTGGCTTCTTGCTCAGCGAAACCAGTGATCATTCTCATTTTTTCCATTTATTCTAAATTACAATTCAATGTGGCGGAAAGCAAATCACACTGGGGCACATCATATTTATTTTGTATTTGTTAACACACTTTTTGAAACTCTGCAGAACTTGCCTGGAAAGGTACTTTTTGATTGTGTATATTTCTGTATTCAGATGATTCAGGTGTCTTTCTCTAAATGCTTCTTTATTCTGAGACATGCCCAGTTTCCTTACTTAATAATAAAACAGTCCATCAGTCATTGTAAATCAGTAGGGATCCGGCAATAAGGCGCAATACATCACAAAAGCAGGGCAGGCTATCACTGAGATAATAAGCAGGTGCATTAATATTCATGCATTATGAAATCCTGGTTGTGCCTCTAAAAAGCTGTAGAATACATTCCAGATTTAATGTTCACCAGTAGATGTTTGCCAGTAATTTTAAGATACTTCTTGTGGCAATTTATTCAAGGCATCACTAGGTGATTTAGGAAACTTCCATCTGCAGTTTCCATTCACTTAACTGTATACTCAGGTAATGTTCCTCAGTGAATATGCATAATCCTTTCTGCTTAGCCTTTGGGTTGTTCTTTGTCTCAGTTGGAAGTGATGTTGTGTAAGACGGATCATATGTGTATGTCTGACTATGTGATGTGCTGTGTATGGTTAGAATAGGAAGGGCAGCAAAAGGGGGGTAAAACTACATACATACATCCTATATAGTACAGTATTTACATAGTGTCAAAGACATGAAATTTAGACTTTGTTTCCATCTCAGAGTAATTTAAGTGCGTGCATAAGAAAATAATGCTATGCTACAGTGGATGCAAAATTACCAACAAAGCAGGGCCACCACAGAGGATGCTTGTATTGCCTATTCCATAAGCAAAGTTAGGACCTCAAATAATAAATGAGAAAAACTAACCAGAAACTCTTTACCTGTCATGATGATGTTGGGTTTATTACTGTTGTTAACATTCTGTATACATAGGATGGACACACACCCAAAATTCATTCAGATGTTGGGACCAGTGATGTCAGACTTACCCCAAGAGGGTATAAAAAGATTTATTTCATAAGTAGTGAGGCTTTCTGGGGAGAGCATGGAGGCTCCCAGGCAAATCTGAAAATAACTTGAGCCAGGACCAAGAAAGGAACATTTTTATGGTGTACTTGGCGTGAAACCAGGGTGAGGGTTTCCATACATGGTTTAAACTTCCTACTGGTACCAAAGGAAGGGGCACCATAGTTTTCTTATCAGTTTTCTCAAGTGTCAGGCAGAAAGCAAAGAAGGAGGGGTGAGGCTTAAATGTTGTAAGCAATCAAACATCAAAAAAATGGAGTCATTTTTCATACTACAGTTATGATGATGTTGGGAGAAACTTTGGGAAATATGACTGTAGTATATTTAGGACTTAATATGCTTAGAAGCAGAGAAGTAAAATGAACAACTTGAAGAAATACTGGAGCCCTGTGGTTCACCTCGCCTCCTCTCCAATTTAAATTCTGACCTTTTCTGGTTGGTAACCAGTGTCTCATCACTCCTAGTCGGTGCTCATGTCCTTCATCATGATAAAGAGTCTTTCCTCTTGGCCTGTGTATGTGAAGATTTTCTCATTTTGATGTTGGCTTTGGCTGTTGGTAAATCTGTATATCCTGAACCATATTCCATGGGCGATAAAAGTTCTCAAGCATTAGATCTGCTTTTACAAATTAAAAGAAATTCAGTATCTTTCCATCCTGTCACTGAATGAACCACCATAGGAAATTTCAAAGCATATGTTAAATTATGGGCCTTCTTAATATTGAAAGCTTGGCATTAATTGGCTATACATACTGAAAAAGTGCCAAATACTTGCTTATAATTTCACCTATTGTTCCTGATGTGAACCAGTATATGACCACAATATACTGACCAATATATGACCACATTTTCCTCAATGAAATTGAATAAAATGATATCAACCAAGTCAGGAAAAGAATATTTCAGTGATGGGTCAACTCTTCCCTAATTGTCTCAATTGACTTTCTTAGTTGTGCAAGGAACTAAAAGAATGTTGGCCATGATAACAATTATACCAGGACCTTTATTGAAGTATTTAAAAGATAATTAAGGAAACCTATGAAAATCCTATTTCTGGTGGCATATTTTGCTGTAATTTTCATGAGATGAGAGACACTACCAATGTGGGACTATGGTATTACTATTATCTTTAAGAGAAGAGGTGAAAAATCTACCTACTAAATGCTGTTAAAGAATATTTAGCAGCCGGGCGTGGTGGCTCACGCCTGTAATACCAGCACGTTGGGAGGCTGAGGCGGGTAGATCACCTGAGGTCAGGAGTTTGAGACCAGCCTGGTCAACATGGTGAAATCCCATCTCTACTAAAAACACAAAAATCAGCGGGGTGTGGTGGCACGCACCTGTAATCCTAGCTACATGGGAGGCTGAGAGAGGAGAATTGGCTTGAACCCTGGAGGTGGAGGTTGCAGTGAGCCAAGATCGTGCCACTGCACTCTGGCCTGGGCATTAGAGCGAGACTCCATCTCAAAAAACACACAAACAAACAAACAAAAAAACAAAAAAGAAACAAAAAAAACCCTTAGCATTCCATTTATGAAACACTTTTCATGTTTCATTCATGTCATAAAGATAGGTAGTCAGATAAACCCAATGTTTAGTTTACCGCATATACTGAATATTAAACAAAATGTTTCTTCAAAATTATCTCTCAAAAGAGCTGAAACGGTTTTATGTTCAAACTCCTACAGAATCTCCTATTACATTTATTTTATTTTGAACAAAGTTGTATTTGGGGAAGACATTAATAGAAAACATTGTTAATTAAAAACTGGCTTTGAATGTTATTTAGGTCATCTGATGGATACTGTTAAAAAAGGAAACAAGCCTCTCATGGAAATACTAATTATTTCGGGTGATATATGCTCAAATTTGCCAAAAATCTGTGTTACTGTAAATGGGCCTCTTAGAAATCACTTTAAATGACAATTCAGAAATTTTGTTTTAAAATAGAGAAGTTTTAGCAATCAACCAAAAGAACACAGAGAACAGGAATCAAATATGCTAACTTTATATTAAGACTAAGTGACATATCTAACTCTGAATCATCTGTAATGGAGGGTTCCCAAATGTAGTGACGGTCAACTATGTTTCAAGACAATGAAAAGAGGAAACATGATGGTTACTGATCAAAGGCAAAGTTGGTAAAGGACAGTTCTTGAAGGTAGGTGCCGACTCTAAAAGCCCTGGCACAATGCAGGTAGAGTGTGCTGGCTGAGTGGGTCCTGCCACCCCTCAACATGAGCCTCTTGGATGCAGAAAGTCTGGAAAAAACTCACATCATTCAGATGTCAATCAGTTCCAAAGGAACTAGCATGAGAATTTTGTTACCAAGAAGAAAAAAGGAAGAAAATAATAGGAAAATCAGCAGAAGTTGGAAGAGTCCTCCACCAGAAAATGCTACCAAGGACCAGAGGAAAATGGTGACCAAATATATTCTGATGAATTTTTTAAAATCAGGGAAGTAATTGCGTTTTAAAATGAGGTTTCAAAGCAATGAGGTTTCAAAGCAATGGCATAAGAATTCAGAGAGGATGATGTGAGACAATTGAAGATGAAACAAGAGCTGGTGGACTCAGGAAAGAAACATGAAAGAAAGAAATTTAGATAAATAAAGGTCACATTGAAATCTCTACAAATATTACTTGACACACTCCAGAATCCTCAGTATAGATACTAACTCAGTGAGCAAAATTGAAAGCTAATAAGTAATGTAGACATAGAGGACAGAGAAAACCAGCATATACATAATTGTTGTCCCTAAAAAATAGAACTAAAGTAATGGAAAATAAAAGTCATGGATTAGGATAAGATTCCAAAAAGACTGAACAGAACAAAGGAAAACTTGAATTCTTAGATTGAAAGGGCAAATCATGCCTAGAAAATTGACACAAGTCAATAAACTTAGCAAAATTATTCTACTCAAAATATAAAAAGAATACTTTATAAAACTAATTTACCTGGAAAGATGGAAAAAAATAATTTCAGGTTCAGTTTTCTCACTTCTTAGCATCAACAATGTTAAGGCAATAAAGGAATGCCTCCAGTTTCTTAGGGAAAAAAATGTGACCCAATAATTTAAAACTCAGCCTAATTATTGGCCAGGTATTTTAAAAATAAACAATTTGGTTGTAGGCTATATCATTCTCTTGCCAATTTAGTTTTAGGGTCAAGTTTAAAAGAAATGCGTAACATCCAATTATAAAGCAGAATGTAGAAATATTCCCAAACCCTAAGAACGTAAAAATTAAATATAGTGTGAGAAAGTAAAATATTTTTATTTTCTCATTTTTTATGGATGAGGGGAGAAGATATCATTAAAGATGATAAATAAAATAGGAATATAAGATATTCAAAGAGTTAAATATGTTAATAGGAAAAATAATAAAATAGGGTAGTGAAGGGGAAGAAGACAAAAGGGGAGGAAGCAGAAATAAAATTTTCTTGTCCATGCTCATAGTAGGGAGTAAGTAAAATCTAAATAAATAGAAAATATTAATACATGCCTAAATGAAGTCTAATTATAAAGATAATAATTAGAACAAAATAGAAACCTTTCATATTTTAGAAGAATGCACATAAAAAGGTATGATGGTTCTTTGATGCCTAGTTTGTTTATTTTTTAACATGAAGGCATGTTGAATTTTATCAAAAGCCATTTTTGCATCTATTAAGATGATCATGTGGTAACTGTTTTTAACTCTGTTCATGTGATCCAGTAAATGGATCATATTTATTGATTAGCATATAATGAACCAAACTTGCATCCTAGGAATAAAGCCTACTTGATTGTGGCAGATTAGCTTTTTGATATGGTGCTGGATTTGTTTGCTAGTATTTTGTTGAAGATGTTTGTGTATATGTTCATCAGGGATACTGGCCTGCAGTTTTCTTTTTTCATTGTGACTCTTCAAGGTTTTGGTATCACAATGATGCTGGCCTCATAGAATGAGTTACGGAGATATTCCTTTTCCTTGATTTTTGGAATAATTTCACTAGGATTGGTACTAGCTCTTCTTGTATGTCTGATAGAATTTGGCTGTGAATCCATCTGGTCCAGGACTCTTTTGGAAGTGGTAGCATTTTTTTTTTTTTTTTGAGATGGAGTCTTACTGTGTCACCCAGGCTAGAGTGCAGTGTCGCCATCTCCACTCACTGAAACCTCTGCCTCCAGGGTTCAAGCAATTCTCCTGCCTCAGCCTCCCGAGTAACTGGGATTGCAGGTGTGTACCACCACACCTGGATTTTTATCTTTTTCATATTTTTAGTAGAGACAGGGTTTTGGTACGTTGGCCAGGCTTGTCTCAAACTTTTGACCTCAGGTGATCTGACCGTCTTGGCCTCCCAAAGTGCTGGGATTACAGAGGTGAGCCACCACACATGGTCTTTGTTGTTGTTGTTGTCGTTGTTACTGATTCAATGTTGAAATTTGTTTTGGTCTTTTCAGGATTTCAGTTTCCTCCCGGTTCAATCTTGGGAAGTTATGTTTCCAGGAATTTATCCATTTCTTCAAGTGTTTCTAATTTTTATACGTAGAAATGCTTACAACAGTCTGTAAGGTTTTTCTGCATTTCTGTAGGGTCAGTGATAATGTCCCTTTTGTCATTTCTAATTGTGTTGATTTAAATCTCTCTTTTTAACTTAATCTGGGTAGCACTCTATCAATCTTGTTTACTCTCTTGAAGAACCAACTTTTTGTTTTGTTCATCTTCTGTATAGATTTTCATGTCTCAAATTTGTTCATTTCAGCTCTGGTTTTGGTTACTTCATTTCTCCTGCTAGCTTTGGGGTTGGTTTGCTCTTGTTTTTCTAGTTCTCTAGGTGTGATGTTAGGTTGTTAATCTGAGATCCTTTTAACTTGATGTAGGTGATCAGCACTATGAAATTTCCAGTTAACACTGCTCTAGCTGTGTCCTAGAGATTCTGGTATGCTCTTTCTTTGTCTTCATTTGTTTCACAGAACTTTTTATTTGTGCCTTAATTTCATTCTGTACCCAAATGTCATTCAGGAGCAGATTGTTTAAGTTTCATTTAATTGTATGGTTTTGATACATCTTCTTGATATTGATTTCTATTTGTATAATGTTGTGGTTTGAGAGTGTAGTTGGTATGATTTTTCTCTTTTTGAATTTGCTGAGAATAGCTTTATGGCCAAGCATATGGTTGATATTAGAGTATGTGTCATGTGCAGCTGAGGATAATGTATATTCTGTAATAAGAGCCATCTATGGCAAACCCACAGCTAACTTCATGCTTAAGGGGCAAAATGTGGATGCATTCCCCCTGAGAACCGGAACAAGACAAGGATACCCACTCTCATGACTGCTATTCAAAATAGTACTGGAATTCCTAGCCAAAGCAATCAGGGAAGAGAAAGAAATAAAAGACACTCAAATAGGAAGAGAGGAAGTCAAATTCTCTCGCTTCACAGACAATATGATTCTATACTTGGAAAACCCTAAAAGGCTCCTAAACTGATAAACAACTTCTGTAAAGTTTCAGGATACAAAATCAGTGTACAAAAGTCAGCAGCATTTCTGTATGTCAATAATGTCCAAGCTGAGAGCCAAATCGAGAACACAGTCTCATTCACAATAGCCTCAAAAAGAAAAAAATACATAGGAATACAGCTAACCAGGCAGGTGGAAGATGTATCTACAATGAGAATTAGAAAACACTTTTGAAAGAAATCAGAGATGACACAAACGAATGGATAAACATTCTATGTTCATGAATAGGAAGAATCAATATTATTAAAATTGCCATATTTTCTACAGCAATTTACAGATTCAGTGCTATTTCTACCATTTTTCACAGAATTACCCATAGTCTATTCTAAAATTCGTATGCAACAAAGAAGAGCCCAAATAGCCAAAGCAATCCTAAGCAAACGGCACAAAATCAGAGGCATCACACTACCTGACTTCAAACTACACTACAAACCTACAGTAACCAAAACAGCATATTGGTACAAAAACAAATACAGAGACCAATGGAACAGGTTAGAGAACCCAGAAATAAAACCATACACCTTCAACCATCTGCTCTTCAGCAAAGCTGATAATAACAAGCAGTGGGGAAGGGACTCCCTATTCAATAAATGGTGCTGGGATAACTGGCTAGCCATATGCAGAAGAATGAAACCGACCCCTTCCTTTCATCATATACAAAAATCAACTCAAGATGGATTAAAGACTTAAATATAAGATCTAAAACTATAAAAACTCTAGAAGAAAATATAGGAAGCACCATTCTGAACATAGGCATTGACAAAAATTTTATGATGAAGTTCCCGTAAGCAATTGCAACAAAAACGAAAATGGACACATGGGACATAATTAAACTAAAGAGCTTCTGCCCAGCAAAATAAACTTATCAATGGAGTAAATGAACAACCTACATGATATGGTTTTGCTGTGTGCCCACCCAAATTTCACCTTGAATTGTAATAACCCTCACATGTCAAGGGAGGTGCCAGTGGAGATAATTAATCATGTTTCCCCCATACCGTTCTTGTGGTAGTGAATAAGATTCACGAGATCTGATGGTTTTATAAATGGGAGTTCCCCTGTATAAGCTCTCTTGTTTGTTACTATGTAAGTCATACTTTTGCTTCTCCTTTGCCTTGTGCCATGATTGTGAGACCTCCCCAGCCATGTGGAACTGTGAGTCCATTAAACCTCTTCGTTTATAAATTACCCAGTCTTGGGTATGTCTTTATTGGCAGTGTGAGTACAGATGAATACACTACAGAATAGGATAAAATATTTGCAAAATATCCATCTGACAAATGTCTGATAGTCATAATTTATAGGGAACTTAAATAAATCAACAAGCAAGAAAACAAATATATAATCTCTTTAAAAAATGGGCAAAGGACATGAACAGACACTTATCAAAGGAAGACATACACATGGCCAACAAGCATATGAAAAAAAAAGCTCATCACTAATCATTAGAGAAATGCAAATCAAACCACAACAAGATACCATCTCACGCTAGTTAGAATGGCTATTAAAAAGAAAAAAATGACAGATGCCAGCTAGGCTGCAGAGAAAAATGAATGCCTATACGCTGCTGGTGGGAATGTAAATGAGTTCAGCTACTGTGAGGAGCAGTTTGGAGATTTCACAAAGAACTTAAAATAGAACTAATATTTGACCTACCAATCCCATTACTGGGCATATGCCAAGACCAGCTCTGTTGTGGAGACCCTAACCCAGCGAAGCTAGAGGAATTAAGACAAAGACACAGAAATAAAGTGCAAAGTGGGAATCAGGGGGCTGACAGCCTTCAGAGCTGAGAGCCACGAACAAAGTTTGACCCACATATTTATTGACAGCAAGCCAGTGATAAGCATTATTTATTTTATTTTATTTTATTTTATTTTATTTTATTTTATTTTATTATACTTTAAGTTCTAGGGTACATGTGCACAACGTTAGCTAAAAGCATTCCTTATGGGAAACAAAGGGACAGGCTCTGCCTTGTTATCTGCAGCAGGAACATGTCCTTAAGGCACAGCTCGCTCATGATATTGTTTGTGGTTTAGGAATGCCCTGAGCAGTTTTCCGCCCTGGGTGGGCCAGGTTTTCCTTGCCCTCATTCCGGTAAACCAACAACCTCCAGCATGGGCATCATAACCATCATAAGCATGTCACAGTGCTGCAGAGATTTTGTTTATGGCCAGTTTCTCATGGCCTGTTTATGGCCAGATTTGGGGGCCTGTTCCCTGCAGGCATATGCCTAAAGGATATAAACTGTTGTACCATAAAGACAAATGCACATGGATGTTTATTGCAGCACTATTCACAATAGCAAGATATGGAATCAACCTAAATGCCTATCAGTGGTAGACTGGATAAAGAAAATATAGTACATAAATACCATCAAGTACTATGCAGCCATAAAAAATAATGAAATCATGTCCTTTGCAGCAACATAGATGCAGCTAGAGACCATTCTCCTAAGCAGATTAATAAAGGAACAGAAAACCGAATACTGCATATTCTCACTTATAAGTTGGATCTAAACATTGACTATATGGAGGCACAATGATAGGAACAACAGATACAAGGGCCTACTTGAGTGGGGAGGGTGAGAGGAGGGTGAGGACCCAAAATTTCCACCTATCAGATACTATGCTCACTACCTGAGTGATGAAATCACTTGTACAGCGAACCCCAGTGACACACAATCTACCCATGCAACAAACCTGCACATGTACTCCCTGAACCTAAAATAAAAGTCAAACAAATTTTTAAAAAGGTATGATGGATGACTAAAGCAAGAAGAAACTAAACAGCTTCATATGTGCTATTATTGAATGAAGTCAGTATATTGTTAAGTAGAAATAAATAAAATCACATACTATCAAATAAAATTTTATCTGTTATATTCATTAATATCCTTTATGTATATGCTTGTTTCTTGATTTGTTTGTCTTAAATGATACTCCACCAATTAGTGGCTACCTCAAGAGCGACACTACATAGCCATGGTTATTTTTCTATTTTGGCCTTGTATCCCTAATAAATCAATATTTTACATGAATATCACATGCTTAGCATACAACTATATCAAATATGACTTTAGATATAGTACATGCAGTACCTGCATGGGAATTAGCTTGTAATCAGGCTAAGAAGATAAGAATGGCAAAAGTAGAGAATCATACAGAATGTCAATTAATAGTCAGTTTTGTCACACAAATATTTTATGAAGCCCTCTTAGAGACTGCAGGCTTCAGTGACCTCCTTCCCTCTGATTTTTAATAGCAATTATAGACTGTATCATAGTTTCACATTAAATTATGTCTTTATCTTATTCTAATAGTTCAGTATATGATAGTCTTGTCTTTATAGAAAAGATTGTCAAATCCTTTGACTCTAAATCCATTTGTGTGCTGTATTACTGATGTGAAGCAAAGTGATTGGATAGAAATCTCAGATACGAACAATAATACACCAATAATTATTATACCACCTGCTAATATACATATTTTGTGCTCATAGGTGATTAATAAGAAAACAAGGTGCAGAGAGGTTAATTACCTTGCCCTAAATTTAAAAAAAAAAAGCCTACTAAGAGATATATTTAGGGTTAGAACCCAGGCAGGCTGGCTCTGGAAATAGTGCACATAATGGTATAATAGATGTGTGACCTTGCTCTGTTATTTAACCTCATTGACTTATCTTCCTCCATTGCTGAAAGGTGGAAAATAATGACTTACTTTACAAAGTTGCTGTGACTCTTAATAAGAAAAATCCATTAAGAGCTTTGTAATCCATGAAGCTGTATAGCAAATGTGAAGTATAACTCTCGTCATTGCTATTTTCATGCTGTTGTTGCCTGGCATCATATATGCTCACCTCAAAGGAAAGCAAATATTTCACTTAGATTTCTGTAGAGATAATTTTTTTTTACAATCATTTACTGACTTTTAAACCACAAAATGCATGTTTTTGCTCAGATTGCACAATATGTGTTCTAAAATAAGTTATATTCTACTGAAAAAGATTGTCTGACAAGCCATGATGCGGTGAGTGCCATAATGAGGTTCTGAGTTCTGTACAGAGACCTAGTAGAGAGGAAAGGGGAAGGGAAGGATTCTGAGACTGAAAGAGTTAAGCACATTTCTCCCAGCATAGAAAGATTTGCAATTTCAAATTCTAATACCTGCCTGTGAGAGAGGTATTCGCAGGTTTTGTGTATTTATGCTACACAGAAACCTCATGGCATTGTCTTTAGTCTCCCTTTCCGGCATCTTCTCCCACAAAGACTGTCCTTGACCAACACCAGAAATGAATTTGATTTCTCTAATGCAGGAGATAATTGGATTTTTCTTTATGGAATGCATCCCTTTAATGACTGTCTCTGCTTCTGCCAATTTAGCCGCAAGTGACCTGACATTGATCTGATGATATGACTTAAAATAAAGAGTTCGAGCTGGAGGTGGCAAAGATCAGCTGCCTGGCATCAGAAAGAATGTTTTTTTTTTTTTTTTTGCTTCATCTAACCATTTTCCTGAGAAAATGCTTTATCCTTGAATGTCATTTTTACAAAACATGCAGCTGTAGTAATTGGTCATACAGCAGCAGATTGTCTCCTTCTAGAAAATATAATAAGTATTTCCCAGAAAGTGCCCTGGAGAAAACACTGAAAATTGAATAAAACCCACCCAGTAATCATTCTGTTCCTTGGAAATACTTATTACCATGTTGATTCTTTCTGGAACAGGGTAAATATTGCCTAAGAGAATTAATTAAATCTTTTAAAAGTCGGATGCAACAAGAAATATTTATTTACATATTTATTCATGTAACCTTTAGGTTTTGTTAAAATATTTGACACTAGACCTGTTATTAAAGAAGGTTATAAAGGAACAGTGGCTGAAATTGTAGTATTTGGAAAAAACAGCAATTTCTTCCTCAAGAGAAGTTATGATATAAAGCTCTTTTTATACCTAAGAGTATATGAGATTTAAAATTCTCTATTTTCACCTTTATTCTTTTTTTTCAGTAACAATGTAATTCACTTGATTCATGGTTAATTTTTATTCTATCATCTTCCCCTTACTCCTTTTGATAAGTATCATGAATCATTTTGATGGAAAATACAATCCATGGGCATTAGTTTGAGCGAGAAAATATAATCCTGTAATTTAAAAGGATCAAGAAGAAAATAAACAGTTGAAAAAACCATCGATGAACTAGTTTCTCTTTAAAAATAAGCAAAAAGTGTTTTCCGTTATGAATTCTTAATATTAGTTGCATTCACATTTATATAGTGATTGACAGTTTAAAGAGAAATGAACTGAAAGTTTATATTAAAACCACGCATGATTGTTGAATCTTTTTTGATTCAACAATGAAGCTGCAAATTATTGTAGGCCCTATGTTAGATAGAGCCTACATAAATCTGTAGTGTTACTCAGTGAAGGGGAATGGACTAACTTTGGTTCTCATCAACCAAGAGAGTCTTGGGAACTTTATTCCTAGAAATGACATTGAGAAATAATATGAAGAATTAAAATCAGATCTTTCCTGGAAACTAGAATCCTTATCCACCATTCTGATTGTGTCACCTAAGTGAGCATGTGAAGCATTGACATGCCAGTGAATGTTTCCAGAGACCATTTTGGATGACCCTGCTTGAGAATTGATGTGCCTTCCACAGGAAGTCCGATATTATTGAAGGGGTCACTGATCTAAAAGGACTCCCCACTGAATCACAATCTTTCATCATAAATGATTAAATTTCACCCATTTCAAGGCCACTGTTGAAAGCTACACTTAAATGCAATGATAAAGCTTTAAGCACAAGAGAAAAATTTATTTTAGTGGATGACGAAAATTCTCTCTTACTCAATGCAGTAAACCTCATTTCGTTTCTGTTTTCATAATTTTGAATCTGTTTTGTCTGGATTTAAACATTATTAATTAAAATCATAAGTAATTGAATAGTGTTCTCTTGAAGGGGAGGCAGATTTTCTGGAAATGGGAAAAATGTGCATGTATATATCATACACACACATTTATGTAACACTTTTTTAACGGAAATTTATTCTCCATCCTCACTGGATTTTTAAAATACATTTCTAATAGATTAACTATTTATAATACTTTGGGCTTCTGCTGAAACCATTAATATGTGATGTGGTAGATGAGCAATGTACTTTGTTAATGGATCTTTAAAAACAGGCATTTGTATCTTAATTTATTTTATAATTTCTTCTTGAATAAATATTTTGGTCTAGTATATAAAAATCCCTTTGACATTAGAAGGGGTAGAAAGATCTTCACCATCAAGGATTTCAAAGCCTAGTGAAGAGAAAAAAAAGCATATAAGTAAGTAAAAGAGAAGGTAGAAGGTGATACATGACATGAGAAGGATGGGTCAAGAACCACAGGTTTTCTGTAAGTGGGAGAGAACAGTGAAGACATCACAATAGTAATATGACTTAGGCCTCAGAAGATGGGCAGAATCTGTGCAGGTGAGGAAAAGAGGAAGAACATTTTTAGATGAAGGCATAGAATTGTGGGTGAGAGAATGCTAGGTAATTAGAATAAATATGCTATAGAACTGGGTATGAGTACTTTACCACACATATAATTGGAAGAAGTAAGGAAGAGGAAAAGAGAAGATAATATTTTGATTAATGATATTGCTAAAAATCTAGACATTAGGGAGTGCTTGAGTTTTGGATTTAGACAAACTTTGAAAGAATATAGTATTTTATTTGTTACATATGCTTTGTTTCTATGGTACCGTCTTATATCCAGTAATCTTAATATTTAAAAAATTCTTAATATCTGACATGTTGAATGACTTTAAATGTGCTTATTCCATATGTACAGTCAAAGAAACTATTAAAGTTTTTAATTGAATGAAGTATATCCTAATTTTTGTTTCTGCATATGTTATAATGTTAAAACGTGTACTTATTCTGTTCTCAATAGAATGTAAATTATAGGCTTATAGTTAAATCTGATTTTAAGATTTCTGAAAGTGCTAAATAAGTTCCTTTCATTGCTTCAGGTCACTGATATGATGCTTCAGGACAAACCCTATCCTGACTGGGGAAAATCAGCAAGAGCTTTCTGGAAGAAAGGAAATGTTAGGATCACTTTATTCTGGTAGGAAATGGTTTCACTTATTTATTTCTGCCTTGCCTCATCCACTAAAGGACTTGAGTTGGGTGTAATTTTCCTTACAGATATAGAATTCTATCTAGAGGAACATTTTTGGTAGCTACTATGCTCCATTAAAACCATTATCCTAATTATTTTATGAATTAATTTCTTCTTACATATTGTGTATATTCACATTTATAAAATATAAGTTTTGCTAATATAGTGATACAATTAAGATTTAACCAATGGTAAGTTTTTGACTCAGCAAAAACAAGCTGTAATTTTCATCGGTAAAATCTGATAGATGAAACTGTCTCCTATAAATACTAAATTGCCTAGTATATTTGACAGGATATGATTTTGCTCTGAGAAGTGATAAAGAAAAGGAACCTCCTTACAAATCACATCTTCTACGTTGGCATTTCTTTTTTATGTAGTTTCCTTTAGCTCTCCAGCCCAATCTTTGCAATTAAAAAACAATCCATGTCTTATGGAACCTTGTTTTTTGTGAAATCACCATTATTTATGTGTATGTGAACAAGTTCAAACAGAAAAGATAGGAATGGAGTGGCAGCAAGAAGGGCACTTTCACGTGGCTGTGGGACACTCCCCAAGCACAATGATTCTACGTGATATAATATACAGTTGAATAATTATATAATCCCAAGAAAAGTTATGTAAACTAACACTTACAAATGCTCTATAGTATTTCCCCCTTATCTATGGTTTTGCTTTCCCTGGTTTCAGTTACCCTTGGTCGACTGCAGTCTGAAATTATTAAATGGAGTGTTCCAGAAATAAACCATACATAATTTTAAATTGTGTGCCGTTCTGAGTAGTGTGATGAAGCCTCATACCCTCCCGGGAGATCAGTCGTCTCTTTGTCTAGCGTCTATCCATGCTGCCGATGCTACCTGCCCTTTAGTTACTTAGTAGCTATCTCACTTATCAGATCTATTGTCAAGGTATTGCAGTGCTGTGTCCAAGTGATCCTTATTTTAGTTAGTGATGGCCCCAAAGCACAAGAGTATTGATGTTGGCAATTTGGGTTAAGCCAAAGAGAAGCGATATGGCTTCCTTTAAGTGAAAAGGTGAAAGTTCTCTACTTAATAAGGTAGGAAAAAAATCATACACTGAGGTTAACATATCGTATTCTGAGAAATATGGCAAGAATGGATCTTCTGTCCCTGCAATTGTAAAGAAGGAAAAATAAGTTTGTGCATAGGATATATAGGGTTTAATACTATCCAGGACTTCAAGTATCTACTGGGGGTCTTGGAACGTACGCCCACCAGATAAGGGGGACTACTGTAATTGATTATAGCTGGCGTGGTATATATTATCCTGTATACCTGCCTTTTGAAACAAAAGAGAAAAAAATCTGTTTATTCTTGGATTTAATTCTGGCAGTTGATTTTTTTTTAATGCAAAAGCTTCAAAAATCGTAATAACGAAGTATTTGAAAATATACACTATGTTATCTTTTGTGCTTTAGTACTATCATTAAATGTTGCTGGAGATATATGACATTTTGAACTCAATTCTTAGCAGGTAAACAAAAGTGGATTTTCAATACTTTTATGAAAATGAATATGTTTTTTAGATGTGTATTCACACCTCATCTTCAAGAGACACATGTGGCCTATGGTACTATTTAACCTCCATCTTTTTTCCTATTTGTAAACTTCCCATATAGCTTTTCTGAATAATATATAATTTAATGATTATAAGAAATATTTATTGATAGTATGTTTTGCTTGAGGCAGCAGGCCAAAGACTTTACATCATATATCTTTATTTATTTAATCATGACAATCCCATAAGATAGGTGCTATTGTTATAGGCATAGGTCTCTGACTCCAGAGCCCTAGTTGGTAATTATTACACTAGGACTGCCTCTAGGAGAACAAAAGCTACATCAGTGTGCAAATTTCCAAATGATTAATGTTAATTCTTGTTTAGGTAGGTGCTAAAGAAGAACATACAGTTCTTGGGAGCCCTCTTCCCCACAAAATTCTCTACAGGGGTTTTAAAAGTCAGAATTTGAAAGGAGATAAACTAATATCAAATGTGTTTATAGATGGTCTCTCTTTAAACAATATTTATTTACTATGTTTACACATGTTTCTTATTAGTGTACTGATACGGTCTCACTCTATGTCCCCACCCAAATCTCATCTTGAATTGTAGTTCCCATAATCCCCACTTGTCGTGGGAGGGACCCAGTGGGAGGTAACTGAATCGTGGGGGCAGTCACCCCCTTGCTGTTCTCGTGATAGTGAGTTCTCAGGAGATCTGATGGTTTTATAAGGGGCTTTTCCACGTTTGTTTGGCACTTCTCTCTCCTGCTGCCACGTGAAGAAGGATGTGTTTGCTTCCCTTTCAGCTGTGATTGTAAGTTTTCTGATGCCTTCCCAGCCATGCGGAATGGTGGGTCATTTAAACCTCTTTTCTTTATAAATTACCCATTCTTGGGTATTTCTTCACAGCAGCATGAGAATGGAGTAATACATGTATCTTCAAAGGTAGCTGATTGATGACTGTTCTCTGCTAGTTATCAAGGTCACATGTATACTATTTGCAAGGGTAAGCCATGTATTCTATAGGCCCCTATGATTGCTGTCATTAGCTGTTCTTAATCATGATTGCTGTTTCAGAGGAGAGAAATCCATTAATATGATTTTTTCTTTGAACATTATCACTCAGGTCTATGTATCACCAATGTCTTACAAATGTTATTTTTTTAAATTTTTATTTTTTTTGAGACAGAATCTTGCTCTGTAGCCCAGGCTGGAGTGCAGTGGCGCAGTCTTGGCTCACTGCAGCCTCTGCCTCCCAGGTTCTAGTGATTCTCCTGTCTCAGCCTCCAGAGTAGCTGGGATTACAGGCACGCACCACCATGCCTGGCTAGTTTTTTTTTTTTTTTTTTTTTTGTATTTTTAGTAGAGACAGGGTTTTGCCATGTTGGCCAGGCTGGTCTTGAACTCCTGACCACAGGTGATCCACCCACCTTGGGCTCCCAAAGTGCTGGGATTACAGGTGTGAGCCACCACACCTGGCCTCAAATGGGTTTATTTTTTAAGATATGTGATAATATAGACCAGTGGGTATTCTAAAACGTAGTTTAAATGTTATAAAAATGATAATTTAATTAGTCACTGGCAAATAGATAATATTCTTAAATAGAGAGCAAACTAAAATTCACACTTTTTTGTAGTTATTGTTTCTGTAAAATTATTAATAATTAGGCAATAGATTGTTTTCACTGTTATATTTCAAAAGTAGTATTTCAAATCATTGCATAAAGTAACTGAAGAACAATTTAAATGCCACTTTAAAAATTTTTTCCATTTTATCCATTTCTATACATTTAGATTATCTTGACAATGGTATTCATGGTTGTAAAAAAGGAAAAGCTGATGGAAAAAGTTGAATATAGAAATTATGTGGGAAGCGAAGAAATCTTCCTTTTTGTTCATACTTTTCACATAAAAGGGATTTAGCGAGTAAAAAGGGCATTTGGTGTTTGGTTTGGTTTGGTTTTTTTAGCCCTAGGAGATAAAATACAAAACTTACTGGCAAGGTTTTAGATTAAATAAAAGGCAGTATTTACATACTTTATGTTGCCCACTCAAAAATGGGTATTTTCTTTTGATTTTGCTTTAGTTAAAGAAAGAGAGATTAGTGGGAAAAAAAAATGTATGGTGGAGAAAAAATTTTGCAAAGGAAATCTTTCTTAACTTGCAGTGTGACTATGCACGGCAGTTTGAGCAGTACAACATGTAATTTTGTTCTAGTAAACGTATCTCTTACCTACTTGCAGCTGCTTTAACTCACAAATGCCTGTCAGAAACTGAGTTCTTCCTTAATTTTCAGTGATAGCTGTCTCTATGTTGAAGACAATAGTTCCTATTTCTTTCTGCAATTCTGCAAAGATGAGGCTGCTGTAGCACCTGGGCTTTCATATTGCAAGGCAGCCTAAATAGTGGCAATATTTGAAAGGCGCAAAGGGAGCAATATTTATAGATCTCTTCCAAAGCCCTTTTCCTAGTCCTTTTGAGAATTAAAAAGAGTAAAGATCTAAGAATCTAAATGCTATGTGAATGCCTTATGCTCTTCTATTTTTCAGAGGCGCTACCAACAACCATTTTCACTGACTTGTGTCTGAAGTAAAAGAACAGCTACATGAAGAACAAGTAATATGATATTCATGTTAGCTTCTATCCCCCTGATTTGTGTACTCTCTAGAGACACAATTTGTATGCTTTTGAAGGGAAGCATTTTAGGATGATATTTCCCAAAGGCTTAGCTTTTAAAAACAAAAAAAAGACAAAATAGACTTCTATGATTAGTAGAAGAATTGGTGGAAGAAGGGATTGGAAGATCTAGTGGTCATTAGGGCTTCACAAATACTCCAGGTCTTCACCTCCCAGACACATAAGAGGATTTCACCTTTCTCCCCCCTCTGATTACATGACTTGCCTTGATCAAGGCAAATGTGAATAAAATTGGCATGTGCCATATCTAGGTGGAAACAATTAATATTCGATGAGATGCACTGAAAGGAGCTCCTTTCTTTCCTTCTTTCTTTCTTTCTTTTTTTTTTTTTTGAGACGGAGTCTTGCTCTGTCACCCAGGCTGGAGTACAGTGGCACAATCTTGGCTCACTGCAACCTCTGCCTCCTGGGTGCAAGAGATTCTCCTGCGTCAGCCTCCTGAGTAGCTGGGATTACAGGCACACACCACCACGCCCGGCTAATTTTTGTATTTTTAGAAGAGAGGGGGTTTCACCATGTTGGTCAGGCTGGTCTTGAACCCCTGACCTTGTGATCTGCCCGCCTTGGCCTCCCAGAGTTCTGGGATTACAGGCATGAGCCACCACTCTCAGCCAGAAGGAGCTCTTTTCTCAGTTGCAATTGTGGAAGCCTGTGTCTAGCTGGAGCCCTTGTCATTTGGATTCCCTGAATGACCAGGATAAAACAAGCATCCTTGATAACACTGCAGACTTGCAGTTTGAGTGAGAAATAATCCACTGAGATTTAAGGACTGTTTGATACTGTAGCATAAAATAACCCATTCTGATATTTACAAAAAGTCATCCCTAGAAACGGGGCGCTGCCATAACAGAAAGCTGAAATTTGTGTATTAAGGGCTGGGCAGCAAATGGCAAGGAAATTGATGCTGGAAACTGGAAAGATGGTAATCTGAGTATTACTGAGTATTATAGTGGCAAGTGTTATAGTATTTGAGTATTATAGTGGCAAAGCAGTTGGTAAAAACTGTGGTCTGTGATGACTTGGAAGCTCCAGGAGAAGTTGGAAAGCTAAATGTTCGTAGTGTGTTGCTGTGTGTATCTGTGTACGGTAGTTGTGTACTCTGTTCCATCCTAGTACATAGGATTAAATTTTATGTTTTCTCTTTTGGATGTGCAATGTTGTATATTTTTTAAAATACTTTCTCTACCAGTGTAATGGTTTGGGTGGGGTATCTCTTAATCCTAATTATCTTAATTCTTAACTGGGAAGCAAATGTAGCAGCTGATATTTTTCCTGCTTTGAATATCATAGTTATTAAAGTCTAACAAAAGGAACTTAGTTGTTTACCTCTGACCAGAGAAGAGTTAATCAACAAATGATAATTATCTTAATATACATTAAATATGGTATGGAGAGTAACATAATAATCATAAAAATACAATAAGATAATAAAAAAGACCTAAGAATCAGGGGAAGTGTCAGGCAGAAGAGTTTTGGTAATGGTATTAGTAACTAGTAGTTTGATATCCTCTACAGAGCAACTCATTTACCCTTATTAAGTGAAAGTGAATTATTATTTGTTTTATGAGCCATGGTTCAAAACTAAGGGATGTGGAGAGTGCAGGGGAGGGTTCATCTGGGACAAGTTGAGACCTGTGACAGTCCCCATTGATGAGCAGTCTCTTTCTGGGATTAGACAGCTGCCATTGCCCAGATCCAGCGTGAATTCCCCTTTGCAGTGCTGGTTACATAGTGCCAGCTCTTGTTTTCAAAATATCTTTTTTCTTCATTTCCCCAGCTGTCCAGAGCTCCCTTTGTGTGTGCCTTCTTTCTTTAGAATAAGGGATAAATGCATTAAATATATTGAAGGTTGAAATGCCAAGGAAGTTTTCTGACAAACTAGAGGTAGAATCTATAGGCAGGTGTCACAGGTCAGATGAGTCAATCTCTGAGTTAGTTCTCACAAAAGTTAAATAAAACCTGATTATAATGGCTGGGCATATGGGTGACTCATATTCCAGAAACCAAAGAGGAACCAATGTCTCTATGTGTAAGTGGACAAAGCTTTGCTATTAAGTCAGAGAAAAATACATTCTTACCTTATTTATATACTTGTTCATATTTATATCTTTCAATTGTGTTAGTTCTTCTGGGAATGCAATAGGGAACAAGAAACATACACCCAGATGAACAGAGATGCAACAATTGTTTAAAAATACTATCAAACCAGGCTGGGGTGCGGTGACTCATGCCTGTAATCCCAGCACTTTGGGAGGACAAGGTGGGCAGATCTCTTGAGTTCAGGAATTCGAGACTAGACTGAGCAACATAGTGAAACCCCGTCTCTACTAAAAATACAAAAATTGGCTGGACATGGTGGCACATGCCTGTAATCCTATCTACTCGGGAGGCTGAGGCAGGAGAATCGCTTGAACCTGGGAGGCGGAGGTTGCAGTGAGCCGAGATTGCACCACTTCACTCCAGTCTGGGTGACAGAGTAAGGCTCCTTCAAAAACAAACAAACAAAAAATACTAGCAAACCAAATTCAACAGCACATTAAAAAGATCATGCACTGTGACCAAGTGGGATTTATCTCTGGGATACAAGGGTGATTCAACATATGTAAATCAATCAATGTAATTATACCACATTAGAGTAACAGAATGAAGAATAAAAACCACAGTTATCCCAATAGTACAGAAAAAGCATTTGACAAAAGTCAACATCTTTTCATGATAAAAACTCTACAAACTTGGTATAGAAGGAATGCACCCTCAACACGATAAAGGTCATACATGAAAAGCCCACAGCTAACATCATACTCAATGGTAAAATCTGAAAGCTTCTCCTCTGAACATGCCAAGGATGCTCACTCTCCCCCACTTCTTTTCAACATAGTACTAGAAGTCTTAGAGCAATTAGGCAAGAAAAGGGAAACAAACAAGTCCAAATTGTTGCACCCAGACATAGAAAGACATTTAACCTATCAGACATATGAGACATATTACCTGTCAGTCATTACCTCTGTATTGAAATCTCCTTATAATTCTATTCTAGAGCAACTGTCATTGAGTGCTTCCTGTATTCCTGGTACTGGGCTTTTCACATTCGTTGTTTCCTTTAATCCGCGTTGCCACTCTTCATGGTAATTATCGTTATTAGCTGTATTTTAAAGACAAAAACCTGCTGTTTAAGTTGCATAGCTTGCATAGCTAGTGAATCTGGAAATCCAGTGTGGGCAGAGCTTGCACAGTGCTGCACTGAATGGCTACAGTTAATCTAAGATTTTAAGATATGTAACATATTTAAAAATGATTAATCATATTTTCACCAAATGTATTTACTATAACCCTTTCTTTCTCCTTGCAAATGAATTTGGGTTATGTAAAGAAAGACAAAATATCCGGGAAACCCTTGGAGTTTATCTACTTATGTTCTATTACCCTTTTATTATTGACAAAGAAATTGAAACAAAAACAAGTTGCTTGTCTAAGCACAAAATTAATGCTCCTGTGGCAGTGAGCACCCAGGACTACTGATTTCTGGTCTAGCAGACTTTTGACTGTTTCACATTACCTCCCTATATTCTTTGTTGTTGTTGTTGTTGTTTGTATGGAAGAGTCAATAAAATTGAAACTAAAAGAATTTGCTGATTAGATATATTGAGATAACAACTCTTTTAAGTCAGTAGTAACAATCAGAACAGTCTGTGTAGTTTAACTTGATATAATTGTATATCATTTTTCTTTCAAATATGGAGGTTAAGCAAGAAAAAGATGTACAGTATATAGTTTAATTTGCCAGTAAAACATGATGTATTACCAGAAACTTCACTTAATTTCACATATAAAAAGCCAATTGCTGTTATTTTTATTTTGTTTATCTTCAGGGTTTTCAAGGGCTTAATTTCTTTAAAAGGGGCATATTTGCAAGGTTGAAATTAAATATTACAGTTGATGTCCTAAATTTTGGCTATATTAAACACAACAAAAGCCCAGCATTTTATTGGGGGACCCTAGAGGTAATAAAATACTACATATTATAGCTACTCAAATAATAACTCTACTCCTTGGAAAATAATGAGTTCATTGTTCCTGCCAAAATCATCTACTAGGGAGATAACATTCCAGCATTGGTTGCAAGAACAGTTGGTATCTAAAGTTCTTTGCATTCTAAAATAATATAATTCTAGGTAGTCTATTTCCTTGTCTAAGGTCATCTATGTGTTCAGACAAACATGAAGTCTTCAGTATAATGATTAAAACAACTCAAAGTAACATCCTAAGAAAACGTTAAATTAGTTTTAGCATGCTCATTCCATAGAACACAATCTAGCCACTATCTTTCCACGATCTTTGGAAAGATATTTAATGACATGGGAGGTGGAGAAAAAAAGATACTAATGTAGGTATCTTTAGAAAACAGTGTGTTGACTGGGAATTTTAAGAATTAATACGAAGGGAACTAGACATGCACAACTGTATTCTAGTTGGGAGAGTTATTTCTCATGGGGTTACCAGTTAACAACTCTGAGCTTGCTTTACACATTTGCTGGAATTGATTGATGAGTAAATGAATGGTAGATGACAGAATCCAGATTTCTCACTGTCAAAGACTGAAGTTAACAGAGAAGCAAGGGATTGGGGACAGGCTATAATCAACAATGTGGTACTGGATTAGAGTCAGAGACATCAGTATGAATTCATGTTTAGCTTAATACATAGAAAGATGGATAGTTACAAGGATAATTTTAGCTATGTTTGTATATAGCTCATTCTAACATAGAAAGATGGATAGTTACAAGGATAATTTTAGCTATGTTTGTATATAGCTCACTCTATCTGCTGAGAGAGCTTAGATAGAATGATATGTCAGTGGTAATGAGCACACCCACTGCCCGGATCTTGGTTTCTGACATCATTCTCCGATAAAGGGAACCAGGGCTCCTTGGAGAAATGACTGATTCTAGATCTGGGGTAGTGAATATAGAAGATGATCCTGCAGCATCGTGTCATGCCAGAAAGTAAGGAAGTGTTTAAAAAACAGAATGATGGAGCATTTCAAAGGGACGCAAGAGTCAACCCAAAAGAAGTCTCAATGGCCAAAGCTACGGAAATTTGGTTAACAAAAAATGAATTACATAGTATTAGATTATAACCCAAACTATCAAGTACTCATGAGTTCATACTTAGATAAAAATGATTAAATAAATAAGTAAATTGGAAAGAAGAGACAAATCTCCTGTACAGAAGAATTTACATAATTTATGTAGCTATTCCTGTCCTCAAGATGGTGAAGCTTAACTCCCCACCCCTTGAGTATGAACTGAACTTTCTGACTTGCTTCCAAAGAATAGACTATGGAAAGTGGTGGAAAGTAGCTTTACAGTAGAGAAATCTGACAAGCATTACCTTGACCTTGTGATGAAACTTAAAGTTATCAGTGATGAGTCATGTTGATAGAATGTAGGTTATACATCTGTACCATAAAAATGCTGTACCATTATAAATATTTTATATCTATTTGGGTCCAATTTTTAAAATACTGTATCCTAGTTAGAATAGAAAGATAGGTCGGGCGCGGTGGCTCACGCCTGTAATCCCAGCACTTTGGGAGGCCGAGGCGGGTGGATCATGAGGTCAGGAGATCGAGACCATCCTGGTTAACACGGTGAAACCCCGTCTCTACTAAAAACACAAAAAATTAGCCGGGCGCAGTGGTGGGCGCCTGTAATCTCAGCTACTCGGGGGGCTGAGGCAGGAGAATGGCATGAACCCAGGAGGCGGAGCTTGCAGTGAGCCGAGATTGCAGCCACTGCACTCCAGCCTGGGCGACAGAGCAAGACTCCGTCTCAAAAAAAAAAAAAAAAAAAGAATAGAAAGATAAAAGAGAAGGCCATCTAAGGGGCCTTCTCCCAAATTATTCATTAATGTTCAGTTGTTTAAAGCAGAAAATTTTGTTGTTGCCTACTTATGCATAAACCTCAAGGCTGTAGCAACCACTCTCTTATAGCCAGTGTGTTTGCCCTAGCATAAGCTTCTAACTATGGACTATTTCTTTACTGATATCGTTCAGTACAGGGATAAATCAAATGTGCAAAAAGTTAGAATAAATTTGTGATCTGTAGTTGATCATGTCTTCCTCATGAACATCCACCTAGCTGCTAAAATGTGGGATATAGGGGTTCATCACAAAATTTTAAATTAGTAATTAATGATATCTATGAAACTTTTGTCTAAATGATATCTTTCAGAGAACTCAGTCTTATTTGGTTAAGTCTATTTTGAATAAATGTTTAGTTTTTTAGATCTCCCTCTTTTTTTTTTTTTTTTTTTTTGAGACAGAGTCTCACTCTCGACCAGGCTGGAGTGCAGTGGCACGATCTCAGCTCACTGCAACCTCCATCTCCCAGGATCAAGCAATTCTCCTGCCTCAGCCTCCCGAGTAGCTGCGATTACAGGCATGTGCCACCATGCCCAGCTAATTTTTGTATTTTTAATAGAGACGGAGTTTCACTATGTTGGCCAGGCTGGTCTCGAACTCCTGACCTCAGGTAATCCACCCACCTTGGCCTCCCAAAGTGTTGGGATTACAGGTGTGAGCCACCGTGCCTAGCTGATCTCCCTCTTTCACTCCATCTTCTTGACTTCTTTACCTTACTTTATAATGATGGAGGAGGGCAAGTCTGTGTATCTTTGATGATCTCAACTGTTCATTTAGCCTTACTCATGGACAGTGATGGTTGAAGTCCAGCTTCCTATTTGATCTTTTAATTCCTAGCCGTGTGTCTCTGGTCATGAATTCCACTCACCTAACTCTCCCTTCAGGTCCCCACAGTCCAGGGACTTAGTCTTGGTCTGTTGGGACCTAAAGGGTCTTTGAGTCCAGGCCTCTGCAGTCTTCTCATCACCTTTGCATCCTCTTAGTGAATGCAGGAACTTCTGGGTCATCTGCAGGACTTTGTGACATTGGCAGAGAAAAAAGGAGGGCATTCGGAGCTTTCTCAGTCTCCTGTTCCTACCTATATCCATTTACAAATGCCCTAGACTGTGATGATCATTCTTTTATAGGAAAGACCTGCCATCTCTCTTGGGCTACGGTCAGAGAAGCCCTGATGCACCTTGAGTGCCTTCATGTGAATCTTGTCACTTCTACATATCACTACTCCCTCCTTAAAGTAGATGGTGGTGGTATAGGGGAATAAGATCCTGGCTGTCTGGCTTTCTCACTCTTCTATCCCTCTTTTGCTGCCTCTAGGTGGAATGGAAGATTTCCTCCGTTTTCATGGGCAGGAGTTTCTTTTACATTGTGTCCATCCTGCCTATTCTCTCCACCTCCGTGGTCAGGTCAGTCAGGCCTCTTGATATAATAGGTCTGAGATGTTAGAAATTAGGAACTACTGAGGAATAATGTATTGGCTTAATAGTTCCAAAACAGAATCCCCATTACATCTCTATTGCAAGTAGTGCTATAATGCCACAAACTAGGCTTTCTAGGAATATAAATCTTTCCAGAATGCTACGTTCTCTAAATCACATGTTTTGGTGGTTGTAGATCCAGGAAGATGTTGAAACTATTTAATAGTAAGTGCGAACCTTGATAAAAAGTCATAAACCAAGAATTCAAAACCTTTTCCTTTTTTTTTTTTTTTCAGTGCTAGTCTTCTTCTTTTAACTTTTAAGTTCAGGGGTACAAGTGCAGGTTTGTTACATAGGTAAACCTGTGTCATGGGGGTTTGTGGTACAGATTATTTCAGTCACCTAGGTATTAAGCCTAGTATCCATTAGTTATTCTTCCTGATCTCTCCCTCCCCTACCCTCCACCCTGCAAAATGCTCCAGTGTGTGAACACATAGTTTCATAGAAGAGAAAGATTTTTTTTTTAACCTTTCTTTTTAGTCCTCAGTTCTTGGGCCATTCCATATGAATTTCTTTACTCGAAGTTTTCCTTTTTCAGCATTATCATTCCAGTGTTTCTGTAGATGACTTGAGCCTTTCTATTGTGTTAAAGTCCCCTCAACCCCTATACCAGACCTTCTCCCTTCATGGTGGCGTCTACCTAGATCATCATTTGGAACTAGATCCCTCAGTTTGTATGAATGTTTGATGGAGTCTCTTTCTTACCCCCAAAGTAGAAATTTACTTATTTTGTACACATGGTTTCAAAACAAAGGCTATTAAGAATATTCTGCTTTTCTTCAAATTGACACTTCCATTGCTCCTAAGAATAGGCTGCTCACATTTTAAACCAAAGCACCCTCTTCTTTATAAACTATGAGTTTTTCCAAGTTTTAGGGTCCTGTTTCCTGCTATTCAAATTGGAGTTTCACCTCAGTTAACTAACTCAGCCAACCAGAGCTTATACAGGCTGACTTGTGAGGTCCTGAAGCAAACCAATGCAAAAAACAGAAATTCAGGTCAATGATAAGCAAAAATACCAAAGCTGCCAAGAGAAGCTTCTGAAAAGTATAATTGTTTGCCTCGTTCTGCCAGTTGGCTTGGCCCTTCCAGGAGATAAAGAATTTCTGGGATGTGATCCATCATCCTGGCTGTCAATCTACTGCTCTTCCATATTTTATTAACTCTGTGTGGGATTTTACTGTACTCTCCTTTTTTGGTAAACATTCTTCCCCACCATGTCCTAGCCCTTATAGCTTCCCTTCTAATGTGAAGAAAAGACCTTCAACTTCATTCTCATTCCATGTTTACCTGTCTCTGCCTTGATTCTCTTACACACACCCACACACACACATGCACAACCTCATATATGCACACACTCAAACATGAACACACAAACATATATCGGATTGATTATAAGCCTCGGTTCACTACAGTTTTAGTATTAGCCCATGCAAGACCATCTTTTATCTATACATCTTTGTATCAATATTAGGCGTTAGAGATTTTATTTGTTAATCTGCTCAAGAACCCAAAATGTACAAGTTCTTTAAATTAGACCTTTTTATCCCATCTATACTTAATCTGCAGATTCATTGACGACTCTTCTCTACATCCTTCATCTGTGCCAACTCTAGTACAAAGGGGAACCAGGGATGAGTAATGTTTTTTTTTTTTTAGTTTTTCTTTGCTTTCTTTGTCTTCTTCTCCTCCTCCTCCTCCTTCTCCTCCTCCTCCTCCTTCTCCTCCTCCTCCTCCTCCTCCTTCTCCTCCTCCTCCTCCTTCTCCTCCTCCTCCTCCTTCTCCTCCTCCTCCTCCTCCTTCTCCTCCTCCTCCTTCTCCTCCTCCTCCTTCTCCTCCTCCTCCCTCCTCTCCTCCTCCTCCTCCTTCTCCTCCTCCTCCCTCCTCCTCCTCCTCCTCCTCCTTCTCCTCCTCCTCTCCTCCTCCTTCTCCTCCTCCTCCTCCTTCTCCTCCTCCTCCTTCTCCTCCTCCTCCTCCTTCCTCCTCCTCCTCCTTCTCCTCCTCCTCCTTCTCCTCCTCCTCCTCCTTCTCCTCCTCCTCCTCCTTCTCCTCCTCCTCCTCCTTCTCCTCCTCCTCCTTCTCCTCCTCCTCCTCCTTCTCCTCCTCCTCCTTCTCCTCCTCCTCCTCCTTCTCCTCCTCCTCCTCCTTCTCCTCCTCCTCCTCCTTCTCCTCCTCCTCCTCCTTCTCCTCCTCCTCCTCCTCCCTCCTCCTCCTCCTTCTCCTCCTCCTCCTCCTTCTCCTCCTCCTCCTCCCTCCTCCTCCTCCTCCCCTCCTCCTCCCTCCTCCTCCTCCCTCCTCCTCCTCCTTCTCCTCCTCCTCCTCCTTCTCCTCCTCCTCCTCCTTCTCCTCCTCCTCCTCCTTCTCCTCCTCCTCCTCCTTCTCCTCCTCCTTCTCCTCCTCCTCCTCCTTCTCCTCCTCCTTCATGTTAATATAAGAGGAAATTACCTTTGGCAAAATGCCAAGTATTGGAAAGCATATGAAATAGGATGTGAAAGTCACTGGGAGCTTATTTTTTGTCTCTGAAACTCTATCGCCATGGAAGTATGGTCCCCCAATCGCTTGATCTGTAAAGCAGGTCTTGCTTTTGAATACCCTTTTAGTAAATAAACTACCCCATAGGCAATGAGATTTTGCTATAATAAATCAGTGAGTGCAGCTGTCATTGTAGGGTACATTGGTAATTTAAAAAAATCACCGTAGTTTTGCTCTCCCCAAGCCCATTCATTTCAGTCTTCCTCAGCCCTCCTCCCAACCTCCCCAAAGCCGTGTCCGGAAAGCTTGGGGTAGAGAGACCACAATAACTCCAGGCTTCTATGCAGCATCTGCCCTTTTCCCCTTCCATAAGGAATGAGAATGCTGAGCTCAGTGCCTGTAGATATGCATGATTTATTCACACTTGCAGTCTTGGCGAGAATCACTGAATGCTGCATTTTCTTGGTGCAGTATTTTCATGTGTCTTCTTCATGTTAGAGTGGCAATTTGGGGTAAAGAAAGGAACAAAGACTATATGTCAAAGAAAAATACTTAGTATACTTTATTCAGTTGAGAAAGAACATACAACTTTTAGGTTTCCCCTCACACTTCTAAAATATAGTTGGCTGGGATTCTCTTGTAATATACCATGAAGTAACATAGTACTTAATGAAATGAAATTTGAGTATCACAGAGAGGAAATGATGAGCCAAGAAACTGCCATGAAACTACATTAAAATGTACTTGGCATACATCTGAATTACCCCAGTTGCATTGCAAAAATAGTGCAGTGATACAGTTTCTGGAATTAAAAGAACAGCATGTTGCCAAGGTTGAAACTATCAAAGGCAATTTAATATGTTTTTTTCTCTATGAATAAATGAACGGATTTTTTTCCTTTTAGCATAAGATGATTACATATAGAATCACATAATCTGAATTCTAATTTCACACCTACATTATATGAAGATACTTTTATCATTTTTCCCATTAAACAATTTAAGTTTATAAACATCTTAATCAGTGACTTTACCACAGTATATTTTTTAATGTAAAATATGGTAATGCCAACTGCAGGTCTCTGAGGTTAATGAATTGGACACTTAGCATCATTGCTTCTTATAAATCCGTCCTCGCTGTAGCAGATTCCAGTTAAGCTGCCCATGATTTTCTGCACTACGGAAGTATTATTTAACAAATTTGTGTCCACAGTGGATTAAAGTTACTGGACTAGGTTTGGAGAAGGAAGAAGGGTACTAATATCTCTGAGACTCTCTACTAAGGCTGGTGCCTTAAATATATACTCACACTTAACTTGTAACAGCCCGGTGAGATAGATGTTACAATCACTGTTGAATGAGGAAAAAACTCAATTTATCTGACTAACGTCACAAAAACAGTTTTAAACACCAATACACATGTTCATTTCGCCCCATCATGCAGCTTAT
Source organism: Nomascus leucogenys (assembly GCF_006542625.1). NCBI lineage: Eukaryota > Metazoa > Chordata > Mammalia > Primates > Hylobatidae > Nomascus > Nomascus leucogenys. The sequence goes on from NC_044391.1 coordinate 65,005,251, forward strand.
AGACTTTACATTTACGTGGCGCTCTCACTGTTTAATAAAACAAATAGCGAAATTAATACAGCTCCTGAGGAAAGCATTTTCCCCCTTTGGGGGAACCACCATGATTTCTTAGAGAACCAGGCAGAATTACTCCCACTATTTATTTAGAAACTTTTCTTCTTGCACCTGTTTCACAATCTGTTCAGGTCCCATGGCCATCTTTTCCATGTAAGTGGTTATTGACTGAGAAGTCATCTCTCTGGATAAGAATGGGATCCCTGGGGCAGAGATAAAGGTCGCCAGAAATGCCCTTGAAATGGCGTGGTGATAGAATTAATTATTTCTTTTAAATAAGGTGTGATAACCATTAGACCTCTGGGTTCAGTATCATAGCTTCTCATCTATCCTGAAGTAGGGAGAGTTTACCTCATTTATATCCCAATAAACTATAAATATAAATATAAATGTGTGTTTGTGTGTGTGTTTGTGTACATATATAGTATACATGTTGTTATGGGCTAAATTTATATCCCCCAAATTCACATGTTGAAGTCCTAATGCCTCAGAATGTAACTGTATTTGGAGATTGGGACTTCAAAGAGGTGATAAGGTAAAATGAAGCCATTAGAATGGGCCCTAGTCTGATATGACTGGTGTCCATATAAGAAGGTGAAATTAGGATACAGACACACAGAGTGTAGATTATGTGAAGACACAGGGCAAAGACAGCCATCTACAAGCCAGGGAGAGAGGCCTCAGAAGAAGCCAACCCTGCCAACACCTTGATTTGAGGCTTCTAGCCCCTTTAATGGAGAGAAAATAAAGATCTGTTGTTTAGGCATCTAGTCTGTGGTACTTTGTTATAGCAGCCCTAGCAGGCTCATATACATGTGTAATATAAATACAATAAAAATTGGCCCAATTAATCCCAATCCCCAAAGCAACTAATTTTTTTTTAAATAAAGAGTCAAGAAATACAAACACAACTTCATTTCATGGATTTTCACAAAGGCAATTGCTAGGACCTGCATGCCTTTGGTTCAAGACATGGCTTAGGATTGGACTTGTGCTCTAATTCCCACATATTTACTATTTGCATTACAGGGTCATAGCAGTAACTTGATCTGCAAAAACATGACCCTGGGAACTTTATTATTTGCAGTCACAAAAGAAAAGATTCACCCAGTACTTTGGGAGGCCAAGGCAGGCAGATTGCTTGCACTCAGGAGTTTGAGACCAGCCTGGACAACATGGCAAAACCCCATCTCTACAGAAATTAGCCAGGCATGGTGGCATTTACCTTAGTCCCAAGTACTTGGGAGGCTGAGGTGAGGGGATCACTTGAGCCTTGGAGGTTGAGGCTGACCTCATGCCACTGCACTCCAGCCTAGGTGACAGAGAGAACCTGTCTCAAAAAAGATTCAGTCATATGTAGTCTATTATACCTACGAAAGCAAGAAAATGGATTATTTGATTTTACTTGCAAGTTGGAACAAAATGGGTTTTGGGGTTGGCTAGACAGCTCTTTCTGCCTAATCATGTAGTAAGGCAGAACAAACTTTACTGAAAAGAAATCTCATACTTCTATATTTGAACAGTAATTTTATTTTATATATGTCACATTTTCATAGTGCTTTACAATGTAGAAAGGTCCTTTCTGAGCATTGTCTCTGCTTCTGTGAAGCCTTCCCAGGCTCCTCCAATAGACTCAGCACCATTTGATTTCAAATCCCTGTCTTATAGCATTCATGGCACTGTAGTTGTTTATTTCACATGTTGATCTCCTCAAGGGCAGTGACTAAGCCTGTTCAGATTTCTGTTCCCAAGGCCCAGGATAGATTCTGCCACACAGCATGTGTCTACCAAATGTTTGTGGATCATCTTGTGCCCTTCCAGAACTAGTATTTTTATAGCTGAAGAATGTGAGATACAGAAAGTTTAACTGACAAGACAGCTTAGAGAGAGAGACAAAACCTGGAGGTTAAGGGTAGGGTGGGTTTGGGAGGAGGGAGGGAGTGATAGGGGAGAGTTGGCAGCAGTCAGAGGTTAGATCATCTCAGGTGAAAAAATTTTGTTCTAAGAGAGATAGGAAGTCATGGACACTTTTAAATAGAAGCACAATATGATTTCATTTGCATTTTTAAAGATTGTTCTGGCTGCTGAGGGAAGCCAGGAGACCAATTAGGAAAGAGGACATTGCAGTCACCCCTGAGAGAGATCATGGTGACTTGAACTATAAAGGAAACAGAGGAGATGAAAAAAAGTAGATAGATTCTAGAAATGTTTTGGAAAGAAAACTTTGCTGACATTTTGTATGTGAGGGGCCTAATTATTAATTTGACAAATAGTTTTTACCTGTTAGGTGTCAGTGACTATTTTAGGTATCGAACATTGTGGAAAAAACAGATAAAGTACCTTCTGTCAGGACCTGCAGTTTACATTCTGGTAGAGTTATTCAGACCTAAATAAATAAAAGATCACCAGTCAATCAGTCAATCCCATAATGGCATATGTCATAAAGAAGATAAAGCAATGTGGTGATCTGAAAAGACCACTTCAAATTATGAGCCAGGAAAATTCTCATGGATACCTAATCAGAGAACTGAATGACTGGAAGGAATGAGCCATGTGAAGGTCTAGGACAAAGCATCCCATGTGCGGTATATAGTTAATGCAAAGGCTCTGGGTGGGGATATGCTTGGCATGTTCCAAGAATAGAAAAAAAAGGCCAGCGTGGCCGGGCGCGGTGGCTCAAGCCTGTAATCCCAGCACTTTGGGAGGCCGAAGCGGGCGGATCACGAGGTCAGGAGATCAAGACCATCCTGGCTAACACGGTGAAACCCCGTCTCCACTAAAAATACAAAAAATTAGCCGGGCGTGTTGGCGGGCGCCTGCAGTCCCAGCTACTCGGGAGGCTGAGGCAGGAGAATGGCGTGAACCCAGGAGGTGGAGCTTGCAGTGAGCCGAGATTGCGCCACTGCACTCCAGCCTGGGGGACAGAGAAAGACTCCGTCTGAAAAAAAAAAAAGAAAAAAAGGCCAGCGTATCCTATAGGAAGTGAAAAAGGTGGAGGGTCTTTTGAGATGTGGTCAGTCCAAGAAGTAGTGGGCAAGATGTGGTGTGGAGCCTGTGGGCCACACACACGGTATAGCAGAAAGCCATTGTGAAATTTTAGGCAACTTCATAAAATGATTGCTCTAGTTGCTGTATGGAGAATGGATTATAGGAAGGCAGTACAATAAACAGGGATCTGGGCAAGACATGGATGTTGGCTTGGAAGAAAGTGGCAGTGGTACAGGTGGAGAGATGTACATAGATTCGGAACATGTCTTACAGGGAAAATAGACATGAGGAGAAATGGAAAGAGGCTGTCTCCAGAGATGACTTAACTTGTGGCCTTGAGCCTCTAGTGATAGTGCCATTTAGAGATGGAAAAACTGGTGGAGGAGCAGGTTGGGGAAGAGAATCAAGATTTCTCTTCGGACAGATGCCTGCTAGGCACCCAAGTTATGATGCCAAATTAGCCGATTATCAGAGAATGAAATGGCGAGAAACGTTTGAGCTTCAAGGTTTCTGGTCCCAGCAATGAAATGTTACATGTTAGATTGAGATGCCTATTAAACACCACGTTAGAGACATTAATGAAGTGTCCTAGCTTAGTTAAGACCATTTTTACCTTAGAGTCACCCCACTATGACCTCTCATTGGTTGAGATGTGATCACAGTTCCACAGTAGCTGCCAGAGGGGAACATGTGCTCATCGGGTTCAGGTAAATGTACCATGCTAGAGGAAAAGACACACAGCACAGCTTATGTGCATTGCCCAGGGATTTTGGAACAATTCACTTCTAGATTCTCTTTGCCCCATTTCTCACTTTTCTAGAAACCATCTTTTGACTTCTTCTAATCCCTGGAAGACTTTCCCTCTCATTTGCCTCCTTGTTTTGTAAAGCTGGTAGAGACAATAGATATGCTTGTATTTCCACCAATTCCCCTGTTCAAGTTATCCTTTAGGAGCCATAATTAATCTGTAGCATTTAACAAGTGTTAGCTTTAACTACATTGGAAGAAAATTTGTTATAGATTACATGCATGGGCTTGGGGGAAAAATATTTCTCTTTATTCCAATAATTTTAATATAGAACTTCATTAAGCACACAAATCAATGGAAACATTTGCTTATAAAAACAACATAAACCAAACTAACTTTGCATTTTAAAAATCCTGTTGTTCAGTTTTGTGAGCTCTGCAGTCTCATTTCTGATGTATATGCTAATGGTGTGTTTTCTCACACATTATGTAAAAGCAACCTATTATCTTCATTTCAGATTCAGATTCCTGAGTCAAGCCTCTGTTATGACCTCAGTATGGTATTTTTTTTTACTGACTTGTTTAATCAGAGCATGAACTTTGTGAAATAATACTGTTTTCCCAGTTTTATACATAAGGAAACAGGCTTAGAGTGGTCCGTGACTTGCTTAATATTATATAGTCAATCAGTAGAGGGGCTGACCCCTCGATATTTTCTATTTCCTGCTTTTGAATGGTGATCAAATTAGCTTGGTTTGAAAATACGTACCCAAAAGGGAACTCTATTTTCCTCTCAATTCTGCTTTTCCCTCTTCCCCTCCACTTCTCTCTCTCTGAAATGGCAATGTCATTCATTTAACTTTGTTTTCCATTCTTCACCTCTACATCCAATCAGGTCCTTAAAATTCTTCCTTTCTTTCTTTTCATTACTGTGTAATCAGCTATTTGCTATCCTCCCTGCCATTTCCTTGTTCAGATTCTCACCCTCTTTCTCCTGAAGAACATCAACAGCCTACATCCTGCCTACTTATCATCCTGCTTACATCCTTTCTTCCTCTTAGTAAAGGCTCTTCTGTTCTTCACTAAAAGACAGATCAAGATGTCTTAAACACAAATTTTATTTTGGTACTTCCCTATTTACAATCATTGATTGGCTCCCCTGTGCTCTGATAACTTCCAAACATTTTAATAGAATCTCGAAGCTGATATTATGCATCTTTTTTCTTGGGCCTTTAGCTTCATTCCTTGTCACTTTCCACCTACAATTCTCTTCGACATTCTTTGCTCTAGAGATAATACATTTCTTTAATTCCTAGATGGGTAGACATTGTCACTTGCTTTTGGTTCTTTGCATATTTTATCCCTCCTCCCTGAAGCATTTACAATGTGTTCTTTTTAAAAATTGTGAAATAAAACACACATACAGAAAAAGATTTAAACACAATGTACTATATAATGAGTAATTACAAAGTGAACCCCTGTGTATCCTCTACTGCCAAGAAATAAAATGTCATCAACATTCCAGATTCCTCCAATTCTCTTTTATATTACATTCTTCTTATCCCCTTTCTTCCACTCCAAGGACTTATCCAGACTTTGTGGTGATGATTTCCTTGCTTTTTTCTTTCTCATTTCACCAATTGCACATGCATTCCCAAGCAGTACAGTTCAGTTCTTCCTCGTTTTGAAATAAATAACCACACTCTATGTTTTCCTTCTTTCACTCATAATAATGTTTGTAATGTTTATACACATTTTAGAGTGTATCTCTAGTTTCATCGTTTTCATTATTGCATTGTATTACATTGTATGAACATAGCCTTTAAAAAAATCCATTCTCCTCTTGACGGGCATTTTAGCTATTTCCCATTTTTAGCTATTAGAAATAATGTCTTCAGGATCATTCTTGCATACATGTCTCTTGGATTATGGGTATCCCCATAACTCTAGAATATGTATAATTAGGAGTAAAGGAGAGATACGTATTTTTACCTTCACTAGATAATCTCTACAGCTTTCTGGAATATCAGTTTACACTCCCACAATTAGTGTATGAAAGTTATCTTTGTTCTACCCCTTTCCTTCACCTAATGTTTATAGACTTACATTTTAGCCAATCCGGTGGTTGTTCAGTAACATCTCATTATGGCTTCAATTTGTATTCCCCTGATTATTGTATTGACCATTAAAAATCTTTGTTTCTGAAGTGCCTGATCAAGTTTCTTGCCCATGTTTCCATTGGTTTATATGTATTTTCATAATAGAAGAGTTTTAAAATATTTTCTGCATGCTAATTCCTTGTCAGTTGTATATGTTGCTCATTCGGTACCTGGTCTTTTTACACTTCTTATGGGTTAAAGCATAAACTTTGATGCAAAATTGTCTGATTCAAATAATGGCTCTATCTCCCTTAACAATTTGAACCTTGGTAAGTCATTAAACTTCTCCATGCCTCTTCTGTAAAAATGAGAATAATAGTAGTCCTACCTCACATGGTTGTTGATTAACCTATATAAAGCAGTAAAAAGAGTGCCTGAAACCTAGGAAGTATTATGTAAATAAACATTTGCTGTTCTTTATTTTTATTTTTTGATCGTGATTTCTTAATTATAATATAGTCAACTTTTTAAACTTTAGTAACTTTTAGTGTTTTATTAAGAACAAAAAGGTTCTAAAGTTATAAAGATAGTCTTTGTATTATTTTCCAAGCTTACTGCTTTGCTTTTTAAGTCTACAACCCAACTGGTGTTAAGTGGTTGCAGTAGAAGTAAACTTTTATTTTTTCTTATATGGGTAAATCATTGTCCCACAACCATTTATGGAAAAGTTTATTTTTTTTCCACTGGTCTGCAGTGCTACTTTTGCCATATAATGTACATTTATTTGCGGGTCCATTTTTTAATTGGCCTAGTTACTCGGTATCAATATCACATTCTCTTAATTACTGCAAATTTATTATTGATATATGTTGAAGTAGTTCCTGCCACTTTGCTCTACTTCTTCAAGAGTATCTTCATAATTCTTTGGTTCTTGAATTTTAACTTTAAGAATTTTTCCATTTAACTTTATGAATCAGCATGTCAACTTCCACAATAAAATTGGAATTTTGAGTACAATTTTATTGAGACTATAGATCAATTTGTGAAGAATTCACATTTTAAGAATTATGAACCTTCCAATCTCTGAATATTGATACATATTCCTTTATTTATGTCTTCTTTAATGTTTCTCAGTAAACAGTATCATGTTCTCAATTACATATTCCTTTACTTGTGTCTTCTTTACTGTTTCTCAGTAAACGATATCATGTTCTCAATAGATGTGTTTGAAATATTACTAGTACTTGGTATTTTTAAATACTATTGTGAGTTATGGTCTTTTTAAATAGTTTTCTTTCTCACTTTTGTACATAAGAATCAACTCAAATTTCATATATTCATTTTGTAGCCAGCAAGCTTATTAAATTATTTTACTAATTTTAATGATTTATGTGCAGTTTTTTATCCTATTAATATCATATCTCTTGTGAATGACAGCTCTGTTTTCACTGTTTTCAGTTCTTACATCTTTTCTCTCTCTGTCTTGCCTTATTGTGATGGTTAAAACCACCCAAACAACACTTGAAATGAGGAGAGTTGAGTTGTTACTTATTTCAATAAAGTCTTTATTAAGTATGATGTTTGCAGAGAGTTCATAGTTTACCTTTATCAGCTTAATGTTGTCTCCATTTCTAGTTTGCTTAGAAGTTTATTATGTATGGTTGTTGAATTTCATACAACGATTTTCTGCATCTGTGGAAATAATCATATGATCATATATATTTCAGTTAATATAGTAAATCACATTTATTTATTTTCTTGTTTTCTTTTTCTTAATTTTTTTTTGAAACTCAAGTAGACAGAATTAGATTAATCATAATCCTTGATTCAGGAAGCTGTTTCTTCTCTAGTTCATTCATGGTCACGTTTAATTATTTGGTTACCTATTTCCAATAATATGTTAAATATGTATGGCACTAACATGCAAAACAATAGCTACATCACTGACAATAATTGACATTTACCTTCATTCCCTGTCTACCAAAGCAAAAATCATCCTGAAATATTTATTTTCCTTTAAAAATATTTTACTGTATCTTTCATTTTTATCTATCTTTATGAAAAGGCATCATAGTGGCATTTTCTTTTCCACATGATATTATATTGACAAATTTTATCACATTAATGTCTTTGTCTATAATTCATTGATTTTGACTGCTGAATAAAATTCTATTAGGTGAATACATGCAAGTTATTTGTTCTCATTTTGAAGAGCATGTAGTATGCTTTCAAGTTTTTGTGATTATTAACAGTGCATTTATGAACATTCTTGTATGTTAATTAATTTCCTAATATTAAAATAACCTACGTAATCTGGTATAAACAGAATTTAGTAATCTTGCATCTTACTCTCCATATATTGCTAGATTCAATTGCCAATATTTCTTAAGAGTTTTTGCCTCTAGGTTCGTGTATGATATTGGCCTCTATTTTTCTTTTCTTGCACTATCCTTGTGTCTCTATCCAGATTATGCTGGCATCATAAAATCAGTTGGGGAGTGTATGCTCTTTTCCTTCTCAGGAAGGGTTTGTATAAAAATAGTTATTTATTTCTTGAATATTTGGCATAACTCAATGAAGGCATTTGGGACAAGAGCTTTTTCTATGAGAAAATTTTCTTTATTAATTATTCGTTTTCTTTAGTTGTTAGAGGATGATATATAGTCATATTCTATTTCTGTCTTCAGTTTGTTTTGATGAATTATACCTTTTTCAGCATTTGTCCAGTTTTTTCTACATTTTCAAATTTATTGCATGAAGTTGTTCTTAATTTTCTCTTAGTATCTTTAGAGTCTACAGGATTTGTAGTGATGGCTTCTTTATCATTCCTAATATTGGTTACGTGTGCTTGTTTTCTTCATTATTATTTTCTATAGTTTTTCAAATTAGTCATTTTAAATAAACTGATCTTGGTCTTTGTTGATTCATTTTACTGCATGTTTCTTTATTTTCTTAATTTATGCTCTTTTTTAATTCTCCTTATTTCCTACATTTTTTTTGCTGTTTCTTTTCATAATACCTTGAAGTGAATACTGAAATAATTACTTCACAGGCATACTTTCTTTTTCATATATGCATTTCAGGATCTAAGTATTACTTTAGTTACATATCAGCATTGTTTACTTATCTATTATTTATTTCTGGCATAATTAAATTGTGTTAGGTTATATACTGTGTGTAATTTCAACATTTTGAAATTTGTCAAGACATACTTTATACCTCTTTACATATCATCAGTTTTTGAAAATCTCCTGATATGTTTAAAAATGTGTATTCTGTATTTTGGAATTACATGTTTTCTATGTATCCATTAGGTTATGTTTATTAACTGTGTTCAGTTCATCTATATTTTTACCATTTTTATGTGTCTACTTCTTTTAGTTACTGAGAGTTACATGTAAGTGTATTAAAACCCTCAAATAATAATGAAGTCCATTTTTTCTTATTATGCTGATAATTTTTCTTAGTATTTTGAGGACATCTTAAGTGGTGCATAGAATTTGTAAGCCATCATTTTTTTGTCCCATTTTGAAGTGATTCTCTTCGTACTCTCTCTAGATATATATTTTTTGACTTTGAAGTCTGTTTTGTCTGATATTAATATAGAAACACCTTTTGTCTTTTGTTGTCATGGGTATCATTTTGCGTACTCTTTTACTTTCAATCATTTAGGATATTTATGTTTTAAATGTTTCCTGTTAAATGCACAGTTAGATTTTTAGAAACAATCTAAAAATCTTTTTTTTTTTCAGACTGGGACATTTGGCCCATGTACATTTAATGTCAACACTGATATACTTGGATTTAAATCTATCATCTAAATTTGTACTTTAATTTTTACCTTTTTTGATGTTTTTGATTGGATCAGTGTTTTTCCACACTTGCATTTATACTCCCCTATCAGTATAAAAGTTATAAATTCTGCTTTAATATAAGAATTTTTTTAATGTATCCTTAATTTACTAAAGTCTTACATTCACTTATTTTCCCTTCTTCCAGTTTGCTTTCTTTTATTTTAATTATTTTCTTCATCCATTAACTTCTCACTGGGATCATTTTCCATCATTCCTTCTGCTTGAAGTAAGTTCTTTATTATTCCTTAAAGTACAGGTCTGTTAGTTACAAATTCCCAGGTATTGTTTCCTTGAAAATGTCTTACTTTAATCTTAGAGTCTATAGTCATTTCAAGGTAGTCTGTATCTGGGAATTCTAATCTTGAAGAATATTTTGCTGACTATAGTATTCTAACTTGAAATTCTTTTTTGCATTAAACATATTGAATATACATTTCAAATACATCATTTCACTCTCTTCTGGTGTCCATTGTTTCTGTTAAGGAGATGGCCGCTTAGTCTGTCCTTTCTTTGTAGCTGCTTTTGACATTTACTCTCTGTCTTCGGTCTTTCTCTTTTATAATGGCATGCCTAGATGTGAATTTTCTGAAAATTTTATTTATCATTCTTGTGATTTCTTGGGATTATTGAAATAGTAGATTGGTTTTCATTCCTCAGTTTTAGAAATGTTTTAGTTTCTATAGAGAGTTTTCTATAGAGAGTTTAGTTTAGTATATATATAGAGAGAGAGCGCCATTGTTCCATTCTCTTCCACTTTTCTATCTGAGGTGCCAGTTAAATACATATTAAGCCTTCTTCGTGTATGCCCTATTCTCTGACACTCTCCTTTGATTTCTCCTCTCTTAACATTTTGTCTCTCCATGCTATGCTTTTAATAGGTTCTCCTAGCCTATTTCTAGTTAGTTTTCTTTTCTTTTCTTAATCCTGTTCTTAATTTCATCCATTGGTTTTTACTTCTAGAATTTCTATTTGTGTTTTTGTCAAAGCTGCCACATCCTTTAAAAAGTTTTATCTCTTTCTTGAAATTTTAAAACTGAATTTTTATTTCTTGACTTTCTTTCTTAGAATATAATAAGCACGGTTGTTCAAATACTTTGTCTGCAAATTCTAATATTTGAACATTTTGAGTGAATATTTCTATTAGTTCTCAGTGTTGATATTTTGTTTTCTTGCATGCCCAGTTATCATTGACCCTATAATAGGCAGTTTATATTTTAACAACACTTTATAGGGGTAATTTCAGGCATAATAGGATAGCTTCTTTTTCAGAGTAGGTTTTTGTTTCTTTTGCAAGATGCTACAGATTTTCGTCAATACAAGTTCAAGGCTTGAGGTATCATGAACAACCCAGAATGAAGTAATAAAGCTGGGATGGGAGTTCACGCAAGGGCCACTTTGTTCAAAGTTTACCTGTTGTAAGGATGTAGCCTTTCATGCTCCCAACTTAAAGTCAGGAAGGAATTATCAGAGCCCCTACCCTTGTGGATAACTAGGCTTTCATTTGAATCATGAGCTGTTCAAGGTTGCTAAAATCAGAGTTAGCAGGTCCCTTCCAAGCAGAACTAGGCTTCCTTGCAAGGCCAGTAATACCTCACTACCTTGTTAGCTCTTTGATGCTTTTAAAGAATATTCTTTCTATATGTTATGCAGGCTTTTTAGTTTTTCAGCAAGGGGTTTGATCTGTTTCCTAGTTCCCCATTACTTGAAGCAGAAGTTTCAAGATACATATGATTAAAACAGTCACCTTTCATCTGCTTAGTTTTTCTTATTCTTCAGGACATGACAGACATTATTTCTTCAGTAAAGGCTTCTGAAGCCCCCAGACATTGTTCAAATAGGTTTTTTTTTTTTTACCTTCATAGAATATCATTCTTTTCTATTACAGCACATATTCTACATTGTAATTTACACTTGTTTATATACCCCCCATTAGTCTGCAAGCTCCTTTAAGACAGGGACTATAGGCCAGGCGTGGTAGCTTATGCCTGTAATCCCAGCACTCTGAGAAGCCAAGGCAGGCAGATCACTTGAGCTCAGTTCAAGACCAGCTTGGCCAACATGGTGAAACACCATCTGTACTAAACATACAAAAATTTGCTTGGCATGGTGGCATGCACCTGTAATCCCAGCTACTTGGGAGGCCGAGTCAGGAGAATTGCTTGAACCCAGAAGGTGGAGGTTGATGGGAGCCAAGATCCCACCACCGCACTCCCACCTGGGAGACAGAGTGAGACCCTGTCTCAATTAAAAAAAAAGCAAAACTGAGACTATAGCTATTTTTGATTGTTTAATCATCATTATCTGATGTAATTCATGGCATATAATAGGTATTAGATACATATCTGTTGAATAAATGAATGAATGCCCCATTACATCAGGACACAGATGAAATAGTATAAGTTGAAAATAAGTTAATGCATTTGCATTATGCATGTAGAGAAATATTATTTTTGTATGCATTGAGAATGTACTCAATAAAACAGTTATATCTGCAGACAATTTATTCAGCACTGCTGTGTGAAGAGTTTTAGGACGCTAAAACTCATTAATAGAATCATGGGGAAAAAAAGCCATGAAAGTAATTCTTTCTTACATATCATCATGGCTTTGACTTCACCATTGAAATGATTAAATTCTCACATCTCTTAAAAAATGTGAGGAAATTACAGATAAGAAGTGTCTGTGTGTGTCTGTGTGTTTTGCAACAAAACAACAAAACATTTATTAGAAAAGTTAAAAGAGTTGAGCATAGGAAAGAGGGTAAAGAAAACTGGCTAGCCATATGTAGAAAGCTGAAACTGGATCCCTTCCTTACACCTTATACAAAAATTAACTCAAGATAGATTAAAGACTTACGTGTTAGACCTAAAACAATAAAAACCCTAGAAGAAAACCTAGGCATTACCATTCAGGACATAGGCGTGGGCAAGGATTTCATGTATGAAACACCAAAAGCAATGGCAACAAAAGCCAAAATTGACAAATGGGATCTAATTAAACTCAAGAGCTTCTGCACAGCAAAAGAAACTACCATCAGAGTGAACAGACAACCTACAGAATGGGAGAAAATTTTTGCATCCTACTCATCTGACAAAGGGCTAATATCCAGAATCTACAATGAACTCAAACAAATTTACAAGAAAAAAACAAACAACCCCATCAAGAAGTGGGTGAAGGACATGAACAGACACTTCTCAAAAGAAGACATTTATGCAGCTAAAAAACACACGAAAAAAATGCTCATCATCACTGGCCATCAGAGAAATGCAAATCAAAACCACAATGAGATACCATCTCACACCAGTTAGAATGGCCATCATTAAAAAGTCAGGAAACAACAGGTGCTGGAGAGGATGTGGAGAAATAGGAACACTTTTACACTGTTGGTGGGACTGTAAACTAGTTCAACCATTGTGGAAGTCAGTATGGCGATTCCTCAGGGATCTAGAACTAGAAATACCATTTGACCCAGCCATCCCATTACTGGGTATATACACAAAGGACTATAAATCATGCTGCTATAAAGATACATGCACACGTATGTTTATTGTGGCACTATTCACAATAGCAAAGACTTGGAACCAACCCAAATGTCCAAGAACGATAGACTGGATTAAGAAAATGTGGCACATATACACTATGGAATACTATGCAGCCATAAAAAATGATGAGTTCATGTCCTTTGTAGGGACATGGATGAAACTGGAAATCATCATTCTCAGTAAACTATCTCAAGGATTAGGTTAGGAGATACACCTAATGCTAAATGACGAGTTAATGGGTACAGCACACCAACATGGCACATGTATACATATGTAACAAACCTGCACATTGTGCACATGTACCCTAAAATTTAAAGTACAATAATAAAAAAATAATAAAAGAAAAGAAAAGGAAAGAGGGTAAAGCATTACTTAATGAACCAGTTTTGTGTGAAGTATCTTTACAAATATTGTAAGTACATAAGGAGAAGAGCTTTCAAACTGATTTTTGTATGTTAAATGTCGGTTTAGTTGTACATAATAGTAAACTCTCAGTAAAACTTTATGGAAGGAAAAATAGAAGGAAGGAGGCAGGGGAGAACCAGGCTAATAATGTGTTTCATTTTTACTAAATCGAGGGATTTTATACATATATCACTATGAAAAACCTCAGCCTACCTGGGCACAGTGATGTGTGCCTGTAGTCCCAGCTACTTGGGAGGGTGAGGCAGGAGGATGGTTTGAAACCAGGAGTTCAAGACTGCTGTGTGCAATGATCGTGCTTGTGAATAGCCACTACACTCCAGCCTAGGGAACATAACAAGAGCCTGTCTCTAAACAACAACAGCAACAACAAAACAACCCAGTTGCAACTCCCTTCTTATCGGGAATTCTTATAGTATGTAAAGACAAAGGTATTTTTCTTTTAACCATCTGTGGAGTTCAAAGAACCAGTTCAATCCTGGATTCTACTAACAAACTCAACTGGTTTCAACTAATTGATTAAAAATTTTTATCAACTTATCCTTTAAGACAAATGCACTCAATTGATCATGGTATACCACATGTGATCTTTTCTTCTTCTTTTCTTCATTATCTTTTGTGCTTGATACTGTATTTCTTTGAATTCTGCCTGAAGTTGCTTTAGATTATCATGACAATCATGACACATTGTGCATTTAAATTGCGCTTGTTGTCAGAAATATCTGCATTAATATAGGTTTCTCCATTTTTCAATCCCAGTGTAGGGTTTTTAATTTGCCTTTGTTAAATGTATTTCCTTATTTATTCTAGTTTCAGACTGTAGTTTCTAGCTTGCCACAATCCGTTTTGTGATTTTGTCTTTCACGGTATTCTGTTTCTCAACTTTTTATTAGTCACAAATTTCATAAGCATATCTTCTCAGTGTGTATTCAAATAATGGGTGAAAACGTTGAACAGAACAAGGTTGAACACAGATCTGGCAACTTATTAGTTCTCCCAGCAAGTATACAGCATAACTCTTACTATTTGTTACTTTTTGGGAATGGCAATTCAACAAGCTACAACTGTACCTGTGGCATTAAGGATTGTTCTATCAGAAAATTTTATCAAATACACGGAAATTAAGATGTTCCTGTCACACTATTACTCTTATTTATCAAGATTAAACCTTTTAGCAGCACAGAAATTGTTACTTTTGTATGCCTTTCTCTTCTTAAACCCATGTTGGTTTTTAGCGATCTCCATATTCATTCAAAATAGTACAAATTTGTTCAGTATTCAGTTATAGAAACTTTCTAATGGGAGGTATCAAATTTACCAGAATACTGTTTTCAGAAGTATACAATGGAAATTAGGACATTTGGTGCTTTTCACTCCTGTAGCATCTTTTCTATTGTCCGTAATGTCCTATCAACACTTGTCAATGGTACCAGTATGACAATTTATATACCAGATATTTAATATCACAGGGTATAGTCATATGCCCACATGCACACATACACATGCTCTCATATACTAAAGAGTGTTATAAAACAAAAGATAGTTGCTATTTTCCTCTTTATCTTAACAAGTGGCTGAGATATTACCTCATGTGCCTTTTTTTTAAAATTTCAGTTTTAAAGATCATTTTTGATATATACCAAATAAATACTGGTAATTTCTGCTTTCCCTTTGATAAAGTAACATATTCTATTATTTTATTTAATAACTTACAGAAATGACTTTTGAATAGAAAATGCAATCAGATGAAAAAAAATCAGATGAAATTAAAAAGTATTTGGGCAAAAGTGACTGCCCTGCTATATTAGGATTCCATTTAACTGAGAGTGACAGAAACCTATCAGCAACTGTGACCTTTAAAAAGTTCAGAATTGGGCCATGTATTCTGCTGCATGATTTATAGATTCCCAACCTCCTTATATTTTGCTGCACTGCTATCTTTGCCATTCTAATTTATGGGTCACAGTAGATGCTTGAAATCCAGTTTGAATCTTCACATTCCAGGTTGTAGGAAGAAGGAAGGTGATTATGAAAGGAACATGTCTCTTTCTCCTTTTAAGGCCATTTCCCAAAAGTTGCACATATGACTTTCATTTATACCCTGTTGGCTCAAATCTAGTCACATGCCTGCCCTTGGTGTGACTGCCACGCACTTATTGAATAATCAAGTGTTCTGTTCTAAGGAAGAGGAGGGAACAGATATTGCAACAATTGGTGGTCTTTGCCATCCTCTCCTTATCTCCTAGCTACCCACTACTTCTTCCCAGAAACTGTGGCTAATTTCTTTTGTATCACTTAAGAAATTGGTATGTATATGTTTGTGTGTGTATGTATATGGGTATTTATAGACATATGTATATGTTAGTGCTTTTTTATTTCTTGTATATAAATATTATGGGAGTATATCATAGAGACTGTTTTGTACAACTCTTCATTTAATGATATATTTTGGAGATCTTTCCACATTTTATAGAAAAAAACATAATTTATTAAGCCACTTCCCTATTAATACCAATTTAAGTTGTTTTCAAATGTTTGCAGTGAATATCAATTTACATGTATTATTTCACAGTTGAACGAAGCTATATGTATGTTCCTAGAAATTTAGTTCTTGGGCCAAAGGGATATGCATTTTAAATTTTGATAGGTGTTGACAAATTGCTTTTCTAAGTTGTACCAAATCTCCCCACTATTGAATCATGCATTGGATTAGAGTCTTCCCTCGTTATCTGTGTGAATTGGTTTCAGAGCCCTTGTGGATACCAAAATCCATGAATGATCAAGTCCCTTGTATAAAATGCCCTAGTATTTGTATATAACCCATGCACATCCTCCCTTACACTCTGAATCATCTCTAGATTATGTATAATATCTAATACAATGTAAAACGCAATATAAGCAGTTGTTATGCTTTATTGGTTTTTTAGATGTACTATTTTTTATTGTGTTGTTTTTTATGCTTTTTTTCCAAATATTTTTGATCTGATGTTAATTGTATCCACAGATGTGGAGCCTGCACATAAGAAGGGCTGACCGTATCTGATAATTTATGCTTTGTCAGACACTTTTACCAAAACAGTATAATATCAAAATTTTTAATCCTTGTCTTTGATAGATTAAAAAGACGTAGTGATTCCTTGTTGTTTTAATTTGTATTTTTCTTACTTTGAATGAGATTGATAATTTTCTTATTATTTGGTGATAGTGGACAATTTTTTGCCATGCAGAAATATTTTATTTTTACGTGATCAAATCTATCAACCTTTCTGTTGATGACTTCGAGAATTTGTTATTATTAGAGCGGTCTCCTACTCCAAGATTATGAAAAACGTTTTCTCTTTGGCTTTTTTTGGTAGTTTTGTGCCTTTATTTTTGTGTGTTGAGGCCTCTGATCCATCTGGAATTTGTCATATGGTATGAGATAAGAAACATGCCATGATATTTTAAAGCTGGCAAAACAGTAGTCCCACAACAATTTGTTGAATGATTCATCTTCCCCCACAGTTTTGATATATCATTGGCATTATATACTAATCTCTGGACTTCCTAGTCTTCTCTATAGATCCATTTTTTTAAATCTTTCTATGCATACTAAATTTTTTAATCAGTGGAACTTTATAAAATATTTTAACATCTAGAGGATTGGTCCCCATTTATTTTTTCTTTTTCAGAATTTGCTTGGCTATTCTTCTCTTTCCTGTTTAAATTTGAGAGTAAGTTTATGTCACTTACAAAATAAGGTTGACGTGGCTCTGTTTCTTCCTTCTTGCTCTGCATTGGAGTTCAGAAATCTCTTTGTGAATATTTACCATTCTCCTCAAGTCTCATCATGTTTTCCAGTCAACTCTCAGATAATTTGTCTTTTTTTTTTTAACTTTTATTTTAGATTCGAGGGTACATGTGCAGGTTTGTTATATAGGTAAACTCGTGTCATGGGGGTTTGTTGTACAGATTTTTTCATCACCCAGGTATTAAGTCTAGTACCCAATAGTTATTTTTTTCTACTCCACATCCTCCTCCTACTCTCTACCCTCAAGTAGACCCCAGTGTCTTGTTCCCTTCTTTGTGTTCATGAGTTCTTATCATTTAGCTCTCACTTGTGAGAACATGTGGTATTGGGTTTTCTGTTTCTGAGTTAGTTTGCTAAGGATAATGAACTCCAGCTCCATCCACATCCCTGCAAAGGACATGATCTCATTCTTTTTTTATGGCTACATAGTATTCAATGGTGTATATGTACCACATTTTCTTTATTCAATCTGTCATTGATGGGCATTTAGGTTGATTCCATGCCTTTGCCATTGTGAATAGTGCTGCAGTTAACATTCACGTGTATGTGTCTTTATGATAGAATGAATTATATTCTATCTATATATATTATATTATATCTATATATAGATATCTATACATATTATATTATATCTATATATAGATATCTATACATGTTATATTATATCTATATATAGATATCTATACATATAAATATATTCTATCTATATATTATATTCTGTATTCTATATTATATATATGGGATTGCTGGGTCAAATGGTAGTTTCATTTTTAACTCTTTGAGGAATCACCATACTGCTTTCCATAATGGTTGAACTAATTTACACTCCCACCAACAATGTATAAGTGTTCCCTTTTTTGTGCAACCTTTATTTATTGACAGCCATTCTGACTTCTGTGATGTCTCACTGTGGTTTTGATGTGCATTTCTCTAATGATCAGAGATATTGAGCATTTTTTCATATCCTTGTTGGCCACATGTATGTCTTCTTTTGAAAAATGCCTGTTCATGTCCTTTGCCCACTTTTTAATGGAGTTGTTTGTTTTTCTCTTGTAAATTTGTTTAAGTTCCTTATAGATGCTGGATATTATACCTTTGTCAAATGCATAGTTCACAGATATTTTCTCCTGTTCTGTAGGTTGCCTGTTTACTGATCTTTGATTTTTGAATCTCTCTTGTATTTCTTTGTATGTTACCTTTTCAATAATAGCATTATCAGATTTAGGTCAGAATAGGACTAATGTCTTTATAGAATATCTAGAAATGGGTCAATAGGTCATTATCTTGTATACTTTAACAATAGACTCAATTAGAAAGCTATACCTGAGAGTTTACACACTCCTGAAATATTTAAAAATTAGATTAAATACTAATTTTAAATAAATAATAACTAAAGTATAAATGCATTCAAACCAGTTATCCTTTTTTAAAATTTTGTTTAATTGACAAATAATAATTATATATATTTATGTGGTACAATGTGGTGCTATGATACACATGTATATCATAGAATCATTAAATCAGGCAAATTAACATATCTATTACTTCACACACTTATTTCTTTTTGATGAGAACACTTAAAATCTCCTTCAGCAAATTTTGAAATATAAAATATGTTATTATTAACTATAGTCACCATGCTGTGCCATTCTGATCGCTAAAACTTATTCCTCCTAACTGAAACTTTGAACCTTTTGACTAACATCTTCTCTTTCCCCATCCACCCCCCACCCTCCCACCTCTGGCAACAATCTTCTACTCTCTACTTCTATACATTCAACTTTTTAAGATTCCACACATAAGTGAGACCATGCAGTACTTGTCTTTCTGCGCCTGACTTATTTCACTTAGCATAATGTTCTCCAGATTCATCCATGTTGTCAAGTGACAGAATTTCTTTCATTTTTAAGGCTGAATAGTATTCTGCTGTATGTATATACATTTCCTTTATTCATTCATCCATCGATGGGCACTTAGGTTTATTTCATATCTTAGCTATTGTGAATAATGCTACAATAAACATGGGAGTGACATATACCTTTGACATACTAATTTCAATACTCTTGTATATATATCCAGACGTGGAATTGCTGGATCATGTGGTAATTATATTTTTAGTGTTTTGAGGAACTTTCACATGGTTTTTCAAAATGGCTGCACTAATTTGCATTCCCACCAACAGTGTCCAAGGGCTCCCTTTTCTCTACATCTTCACCAACACTTATCTTTTGTCTTCTTGATAATAGCTATTCTAACAGGTGTGAGGTGATGTCACACTGCGGTTTTAATTTGCATTTCCCTGATGATTAGTGATTTTGAGCATTTTTTTGTACATCTGTTGGCTATTTGTATGTATTTTCTCCCCCCATAATCCAATAATTTTTATTCTAGCAACACAAAACAGTTCAACGTTAGGTAAACGAATGTGTTTGTCTTTTTTGGATAAATGTCTATTCAGGTCCTTTGCCCATTTTTAATCAGATTTTTTTTCTTAATATTGAATAGCTTGAGTTCTTTATATACTTTAGACATTAATCCCTTATCAAATATATTGATTTCAAATATATTCTTCCATTACATAGATTGTCTTTTAATTCTGTTGATTATTTCCTTGGCTATGCAATAGGCTTTTCATTTGATGTCTTCTCATTTGCCTATTTTGTCTTTAGGCAACTGGTGATCGTATACAAAAAATCATTGCCCAGACCAATGTCATGGATCTTTTCCTCAGTGTTTTCTTCTAATCGTTTTATAGTTTCAGGTCTTAGGTTTAAGTCTTTAACTCACTCTATGTTGATTTTTGTATATGAGGTGTGATAAGGGTCCAATTTTATTCTTCTGTATTTTGATATCAGTTTCCTCAGCACCACTTATGAAGATACTGCATTTCCTTATTGTGTGTTTTTGGCTTCTTTGTCAAAAATCAATTGACTATAAATTGGTTGGCTTCTTCCTAGGCTGTCTGTTCTGTTCCATTGGTTGGTGTGTCTATTTTTATGTTAGTATCATGCTATTTTGATTATTATAACTTTGTAATATATTTTGAAATCAGGTAGTGTGATACCTCTAGCTTTGTTCTTTTGGATCAAGACTGCTTTGACTATTCAGAGTCTTTTGTGATTCCATACACAATTTAGAGTTGTTTTTTTTCTCTTTCTGTGAAGAATGCCATTGGAATTATAATAGCAATTGCCTTGACTCTGTAGATTGTTTTGGGTGGTATGGAAATTATAACTATGTTAATTTTTCCAATCCATGAACACTGGATATCTTTCCATTTATTTGTCTTTTCTTCAGTTTCTTTCATCTACATTTTATAGTTTTCAATATACAGATTTTTCACCTTCCTGGTTAAATTTACTTCTAAGTATTTTAATTTTTGATGCTATTGTAAATGGGATTGTTTTTTAAAGTATTTTTCAGATAGTTTGTTTTTGGCGTGCAGAAATGTTACTAATGTTTATATTGATTTTATGTCCTGCAACTTAACTGAATTCATTTATCAGTTCTAACTTTTTTTGTTGGAGTCTTTAGTATTTTCTATATATAAGATCAAGTCATCAGCAGGGACAATTTCACTTCTTCCTTTCCTATTTGGATACCTTTTATTTCTTTCAATGTACTTATTTAGGGAAAAAGCTTAGGGAGCAACTAACAAAATGCTGCTGAGAACTCTGGATAGTATAGTAAGATGACTAAAGAGAGTGCTTGTGGTGAACATTAGAATGATTGCTAGGAAAAAATCAGTCAGGAAAACAGAACTTTCTATAATCCCAAATTAGCCTACAGTTATTGGTCGGAAATGACCATTTAAAAGAAATACATTTTATATACAATGTACATAGCATCAAAATAACTCCATATGGGAATTATACAAAACAATTATTATATGCATCATTTTTAAAAAACTACTTTTACTTGTTCTAAATTAGGTTAGAACATTAAGAATTTTAATTTGATCAGCATCTACAGACTAACAAAGTGATAAATAAATATGAGAATTATAAGCTCAGTTTCTCAAGCTAAGTCATATTACATTAACATTATTTAGGTATATCTAATTTTTATAAACTATGCATAAAGGTAGGAGTTTTATTTTTGCAAGTATATTAATGGACACTTTACTATTTTGATATATGTTTGTAAAAGATCTTAAGAAACATTTAGTTTTCCCTCCCTAGTAGAACTAAATAATAAGATATTCTGGGTTTTACTTTTCTGTAATAGAATAAAATAAATTTATATGTTTTCTTACAATAAATACATTAACCACAATGAGAATTGGAAGCTGCCAGAATAAGGTATTAATATGTCCACAAATGTTTCTGCTCTTCTTAAAGAAGACTGTTTGGTTTTGCATTGAAAAATGTATTTTTCGCTACTTTTTTCCAGCATTGTAACTTAATTTGCTGCACACTGTATTTTAAAAAGCCAATTCAGATAAGATGTTTAGTATCATCATTTAGACGTGCCACTTTCTCCTGCTACAAGGAATTTAAGTGACAGCAATATATGTTGAACATTTTCTGAAAACACACTTTTTCTTTTAATCTATACACAAACTCAATTAGCGTTCAGGTCAGTCAGTGGAAAGGCATTTATAGAATCAATCATTTTGGGTTAAGAAGTAGACACCCTGCAAGCTTACTAATGGAATGGAAATAATGCCTGGAACCTCTCCAAACAGTAACAGTCTCAATGGAGCAATTAAATATGTATGAAGAATGTTTGCTGAGAAGTTCAAACACATCAACCTGGGGTTTATATTTGTGGTTTAATTTATTCAGCACCTTCCAGTGAGCCAATGCTTGATGGTCTAAAAACATTGCTGGGCCCTGCATCTATTGCATCCTGCACTGAGTTTTCAGTGACAGTCACTCAGAAGCAGTGGTTATTTTTAATCATCTCAAGAAGTACAGGCAGACGGGGGAGAATGGGAGTTTTTGATTTGCATTTAGGTACCCAACACTGCCTCATTAATAAATTTGGCACTCTTAAGAGTATGTCCGGCAATCTTCAGCCCATTTAATAGAAAGTATTGGCATAGGCAAAACTCCTATTTCTGCTCACAGCAGTGGTATTTAGGCCTTCAGATTGCAATTCACTTGTATTATTGCTGCAATCTGTATCTTTAGATCATTACTTTTCTCTCTCAAAAGCGAAGTCTGTATGGTAGTAACTAGCTGAACTTTATACTATTAGGAAATAATGGTGCTACTGTGTTATAATACCACTGATTAAATTATGGAAAAATTTCACGGGGAGTTAGCAACAGGATGAGATGGCAACATTTTCTTTTATACTCAAGTTTTGTTTTTAAATGCCAGAGAAACAAGGATATATTTTTTCTTATTTTATTTTTAAATTTATAATTGATATAACAATTGTACATATTTATGGTGTGCAATGTTATATTTCAATGCATTTATACATCATATTATGATCAATTGGAGTATTTACCATATCTATCACCTTAAACATTTATCCTTTCTTTGTGGTGACAACATTCAAAATCTTCTAAGTATCTTGAAATATACACTACACTGCTTTTTGCTAAATGGCGAACAGATGTATGAAACCATGCTCAGCATCACTAATCATCAGAGCAGTGCAAACCTTGACCTCTTAATAGGCCCTTTATCATCACCTGTGCCCCAACCACATGCCAGGGGGCAGTATTTCACAGGAAGGAACTTTCAGAGGAGCCAGCTCTGCCTGGACCAGTCGTTGAAGAGGTTAGTCCTGGGGAGAGGGTGCTGTGATAGCCTGGGGTCTGACACTCACCAGAGGGTTGGGCTGGCAGCAGAATGCTGTCTCTCCCACCCCCTTGCCTGTGGAACCTCTTCTGCCAGGCTGGTCTGGAAGAAATGAGTTCTAGCTTCCATATAGGGCTTGAGGACAAGGAAAAGATAGGGTTTGAGATGAGAATGAGGACTTGAGTTATGCTAACAGCTTCCAGTTTGGGTCTCAGATTCTGACTCAGAAGCCAAGTATGAGGATATAGCCCCCAGTTGGGTGGGGAGACAGGATCACAGGGTTTGGGATGGGTGGACTCCTCTCAATCATGTGGATCAGGGAACAAATCCTGAGCAACTAGACCCAGATCGGTCAATTTCTGGAGAATTTGATGCCATTGCCATCATTATCAGCCCCCAGGCTTCCATTATACCCAGTCTTGGGGAGGGTGCACCATTTACATAAACCAAACATGAATGAAGCTTCCTGGAGTTGGCTAATTGACCAATCCGTACCCTGAACTTTCCTTCCTGTGGCAGACATCGCTCATCAAACACAGTCTCTGTTCAGTTTAGATAAGGACTAGAGTCCTTCTCCACATGGGGCTGCAGACAAGCCCTGCCAATTCCTCAAGATCTCCAGCTCGAGAGGCAGTGGTTGGCCATCACTCTGTAACGAACCTTGATGAGCCCCCAGGAAACACAGAGTCACCTCCAGTAGTCCTGGGTGATGCAGACAGCATTGAGAATGTGGCATTAGCACTGGCAGATGTGTCACATGTGGGCTAGGGACTGCAATGTGACTGCTGCCCACTCCTCCCGTGAGAAGTCCTCCAGTGCCGCCCACTGCCTCATCTCCAGAATCCTGGACAGTATCAGCCACCATCAGCACTGAATGATCCAGGTGCTGAGGGCTGTGTGCCACAGTGCCTGATGCACCAGGGTGCCCCACCACCAGGCTTGGATCTTGATGACTGCCATATCTTTGTCAGAGAGCTTCTTTTGGTTTTCTGGGGGTTTTCCGAATTTCTCATTGGCATTATCCACTGTTTGTGTCTTAACCAGAGCCAGAGTTTTGGCCTCTGCCTTCAACTTTGAGGTTAATGGTCCTGAAGAAAAATGGGCCAGCATCTCCTTCTGCTGTGGCTCATCTTTTGTGTGTGTGGGTTTATTCATTTTTTTAGGCTGCTTCTCATTAGTTCTGTTCTGCAAGTTGTACAGGAAGCATGGTGCTGACATCTGCACAGCTTCTGAAGAGGCCTCAAGGACCCTTTACTCATGGCAGAAGGTGAAGCAGAGCAGGCATCTCACATAGCAAAGCAGGAGCAAGAGAGGAAATAAAGATATTTAATGTAGGGAAAGGTTGGGAGGGTTTGTTTGTGTGCGTGTGTGTGTGTGTGTTTCTAGGGGTTTGTATTCAAATGTATGTGGTATACAACTACTAATATCTTATCAAAGTTACATGTTTATTATTCTAGGCTGAGGTCTGCAGGAGATAGAATTAGCAACAACTAGAATCCATACAATGGGTAAAATTCCAAATATGTTCAAGATTTTGAGAGGGTTCCATGGATAGGAAGAATCAATATCATGAAAATGGCCATACTCTCCAAAGTAATTTATAGATTCAGTGCTACTGCCATCCAAACTACCATCGAAATTCTTCACAGAATTGGAAAAACCTACTTTAAATTTCATATGGAACCAAAAAAGAGCCCGTGTAGCCAACACAATCCTAAGTAAAAAGAACAAATTTGGAGGTATCACACTACCTGGCTTCAAACTATACTACAAGGCTATAGTAACTAAAACAGCATGGTACTGGTACCAAAAGAAACATATAGATCAATGGAACTGAACAGAGACCTCAGAAATAACACCACACACCTACAACCGTCTGATCTTCAACAAACCATACAAAAACAAGCAATGGGGAAAGTATTCTCTATTTAATAAATGGTGCTGGGAAAACTGGCTAGCCATATGCAGAAAACAGAAACTGGACCCCTTCCTTACACCTTATACATAAATTAACTCAAGATGGATTAAAGACTTAATTGTAGGACTTAAAACCATAAAAACCCTAGAAGAAAACCTAGGCAGTACCATTCAGGACATGGGCATGGGCAAAGACTTCATGACTAAAACACCAAAAGCAATTGCAATAAAAGCCAAAATTCACAAATGGGATCTAATTAAACTAAAGAGCTTCTGCACAGCAAATTAAACTATCATCAGAGTGAACAGACAACCTACAGAATGGGAGAAAATTTTTGCAATCTACCAATCTGACAAAGGTCCAATGTTCAGAAACTACAACGAACTTAAACAAATTTACAACAAAAAAAACCCCATCAAAAAGTTGGCAAAGGATATGAACAGACACTTCTCAAAAGAAGACATTTATGTGGCAAACAAATATATGAAAAAAAGCTCAACGTCACTGATCATTAGAGAAATGCGAATCAAAACCACAATGAGTTACCAGCTCGCACCAGTCACAATGGCTATTATTAAAAAGTCAGGAAACAGTAGATACTGGCGAGGCTGTGGAGAAATAGGAACGCTTTTACACTGTTGATGGGAATGTAAATTAGTTCAACCATTGTGGAATACAATGTAGCAATTCCTCAAGGATCTAGAACCAGAAATACCATTTGACCCAGCAATCCCATTACTGGGTATATACCCAAAGGAATATAAATCATTCTACTCTAAAGACACATGCACACATATGTTTATTGCAGCAGTATTTACAATAGCAAAGACTTGGAACCAACCCCAATGCCCATCAATGATAGACTGGATAAAGAAAATGTGGTACATATACACCATGGAATACTATGCAGCCATTAAAAGGAATGAGATAATGTCCTTTGCAGGGATATGGATGAAGCTGGAAGCCGTCATTCTCAATAAACTAACGCAGGAACAGAAAACCAAACACTGCATGTTCTTGCTCCTAAGTGGGAGTTGAACAATGAGAACACATGGACACAGAAGGGAACAACACACACTGGGGCCAATGTTGGCGGTGGTGGGTGAGGGGAGGGATAGCATTAGGACAAATAGTTAATGCATGCAGGGCTTAAAACCTGGATGACAGGTTGATAGGTGCAGCAAACCACCATGGCACATATATACCTATGTAACAAACCTACACGTTCTGCACTTGTATCCCGGATCTTAAAGTAAAATAAATAAAAATAAAAATAAAGATTTTGAGAAGGTTCTTGGTGACATGATTGCTCTGGTGCATGTCTTGACTCAGCATTACATATTGTCTTGTCCAAGATGCAGTGGTGTCGTAGGGTTGAGGGCTGGTACTCCAGAGTGAATGACACCTCTGATGGATGCACTACAAAGCCCAGGGATTCATCTTTGAAATAGATTTACAACATTATTAAAGGAAAAAGCTGAAGTATCATAATTTAACGGGATATAAAATGAAAACAGGTCTTCTAAAATGGAAACCTGAAATCCCAGGGAGGCATTTAAAATGTGATTACTACAGATCTGTCATGCCAATTTATGAGCTGTGAAAGCTTGTTGCTTTCAAAGCCTCTTTTAGGACACTGGTATTTAAGGCCTCTAAGGCCATCAGTTGGATGCTTTTTTTATATTGATGAAATCCTAAGGGTAGCTTATAAGATGATAGATTTAGCTTCACTGAGAACCAGCATTTAATCATCTGTGATAGCAACATGAGGCCAAGTGTAGTTTGACCACTGTCCTAGGTCACTGAGGACACATTTTATAGCTCATTACTTTATATGTAAGATGGATTTTTAAAAAGTATATATTGGATTAATTTATAACCCAAACCACAGAATAATTGGAAATATCAAATAATCTTATTAGCTGACACTGAATCTACCAACAGTCCTAACTAGTCTTTGAGTTAGTAACTCTATACCCTGGGTGGTCAAAGAAAATATTTTAAGTCATTTATTTACCTCTACATATGTCAAACAAAAATTTCAGAGGCCACAAAGAAATAGGCAACAAACAAAAACATTCAGCCTTAGCTTCTTAAAATGTGGATTGGATCAGATCACTCTTAGAAACTATTACTATTTTAGTGGTAACTTCCTACCCAGAGATCACCCCACCCCTCCTTCACTACTCCCTGCTGCAGATTCCTTACTTACAGGAGAAAAAAAAAAATTGCATACTTCTCAGCATAATGTTCAAGGCTTTACAGCATCTAGCTAATCCTTCATTTCTAGCCTTTTTTCGTCTCTTGACATATCAATGCTTCAATTTATCTACAGTCTTCTCCCAGTTTCACAAGCTTGCTGCATGCTTCGTCTCTGGTGACTCTGATCATGCTCTACCCTTGCCTACAAGGCCTTTCTCCTTTTTTTCCACCTATTAAACTTTATCCATATCCAAAGATTCAGACTGTGGCCAGGCCCAGTGGCTCATACCTGTAATCCCAGCACTTTGGGAGGTCAAGGCAGGCGGATCACTTAAGCCCAGAGTTCGAGACCATCCTGGGCAGCATAGCAAAACCGCATCCTATTAAAAATACAAAAATTAGGCAGGTGTGGCAGAACACACTTGTTATCCCTGCTGCTTAGGAGGCTGAGGCAGGAGAATCGCTTGAACTTGGGAGTTGGAGGTTGCAGTGAGCTGAGATCGCATCGCTGCACTCCAACATGGGTGACAGAGTGAGACTCTGTCTCAAAAATAAACAAACAAACAAAAAAAAACAAAAAGCAAAGATTCAGCTTGAATGCCATTTTTTATGAAGTCTGCTCCCAATCCCTATTATGTAATCAGGGCTCCATCCTCTTCATTTGCACATCCCTTGGTTGAGTCTTATAGAATAGTTGTCTAGGATTTGGCTTTGATGTTTACACAGGTTTGATTTATACTGGGATGGAATCCCTTTATCAGTTACATAACCTGAAGCACCTTATTGAACCCTCTGAGCTTCAGTTGTTTTCCCCACAGGACTGTGAAAAGTACCTAGCAGGATATTTTTGACACAGAGGAGGCATTAAAGGGGCAGTATGGACATGTCAGTCCCACTCCTGTCCAGGAAAAATTTCACTACCTAAAAAGTGAGGATAATAAGGCTTCTGAAGTAAGATTTTATGGTTGTGGTTATTAATTATTTAGCAAAGAAAAGAAGAAGAGGTCATAAAAAGAGGAGAAACAGAAAGGAGAAACAGGAGAAAAAAAGAAAAGGAAAAAAGCAACCCTCTGAGAAATATTACTGCTCTGTGAAACACAAATGTTTATAAACCAAGTGAATTTTTTGGACTGTGGTTTAAAATGATATGTTTCTAACATTATCTTTCTACTTTATGTGTAATCACCTGTCGAAACACAGGAAAAGAATAACTAATTAAACATTAATGAATAGGGGGACTGTGTGTGGGAGGGAGCACATATTTAACCTGTTAGATTTATTTTTTAAATTATACGATCAAAAATTAAAACATTATGGTATTGGTCCAAGAATCAAGAGACAGGATAAATACTGCTAAAATTTTCACCATATTTGAAGGGATGTTCAGGATGATGAACTTAAAATGTGGTCTTTTATGATTTATGCAAAGTTCGGTCTATCCTAAGGGAACACCTTAAAAGGAGATCAGTAATCCACTCAAAATACTAAAGCTGAGGTCGACAGAGGGTAAGAAAAGACCCGATATGAGCCTCCCCAAACTGAAAGCCACAGGGGAGAGATGCTGAATTTCAGTTGTGGGTTATAAGGAGCTCCCTTCTCCCACAGCCAAATCTAGAGATTAGAATCCAGGATTGCTTGATTGGGTCGATTAACTCAGCAGGTGAGCTGGTGCTCTCTAGGTTCCTTGTGTGCTTAGTTTATGCCATTTTCACATCATAGTGAAGCTGACATTATTGTTATCCATGCTTTACACTTAGAAAATATGGGCATACAGAGATCATTTGTTCAAGGTGATGCACTAGTAAGTGGTAAAGCCAGTTATAAATCCAATGTGACTTCAGAATTTGCATAAAAGCTACTGTGCTATATTGATAATTCCTACACACACACCACACACACACACACACACACACACGTACATTCTCTCTCTCTCTCTCTTTGTCTCTCTCTCTCTCTCACAAAGAAACATTACAAAACTGCAGAACATTTCTATCTTCAGTAGAGAAACTTTGAAAATTATGTATTTGGAAAAAAGTCAAGTTTGATCATCATTTTTTTTCCCTTCACCTCATTTGACCAAAAAAAAAAAACAAAAATAGAAGCAGGCTAACCAACTCAATGATAACAATAACCACTGTGAAGCAAAAAATAAAAAATAAATATAGATTACAATGGCATATGTGTGAGGAGTTGAGAACTGTAAACGATTTCTAAGCATAAAAGAAAAAATCACCACAAGTAAAAAGATTTATATATTGAACTACATAAAATATATATATTCTTGACAGAAAATAGTTATCAACAAATTGAAAATGACTTACGTTCTAGAAAGTTGTTTTTAATTAGTATGAAGAGGATTAATAGTCTCAGTTATCTACTGAGACTCAATCAATTAGAAGAACACTATGAAGTAGACAGTTTACAGAAAAATGCATAGAAATGACTTCTAAATATACAAAATGAAAACCTCATTATTGATCACACAAAATGAAATGAAAACTCTAAGTACCATTTTCATCTATCGAATTAGCCCAGATTTTTAAAAAGTTTTTACTAGAAAAGATAAAAGTAAACATTCTCATACTCTACTGCTAGAGTGTAATTTGAATCAACCTTTCAAAAAATAAATTTTATAATATGGAAAATATCCATAAAATGGTCATACCCCTGATTCAGTAATTATTCTGCTTCTAGGGGCATGTCTTAAGAAAGTACCAGATATGAACAAGGATTTATAATACTGACATATAACTGACATATATGACATACAATAACTAAATGTCTAATAACAAGTCCAAGTAAGTTAGATAAATTTATATCATGGAATATTACACAGCTATGTAAGATAGCGTGTTTGAATGATAGTGTGTTTGATTTTTCTTAAAAATATCCACAATGTAAGCAGTTAATTGTAAAAGCAGGATACAAACTTAGACATGGTAGGATCACAATTTGGTAACACAGACACATGCATACACATGTACATGCATAGCTATAGAGAAAACACAGGAATAAAATACAGCCAAAGAATAACAAAATACTGGCAAAAAATCAACCACTGCATTACTGGAGGGATAATTTCATTTTCCGCTATACCCTTTTCTGTGTTTTTCTATTAGCATTTAAAAAATATTTTTTAACATGGAAAATATGTTTTGGAAAGCAATCCTCATATTTCAGAGAGTGAATGTCATTACTGGACACTGATGATAACTATAGGATTGTTGTTCAGTGAAACAAATTATTAATAACCTGACTCAGAAAGCCAATCCAGACCGTTCCTCATATCGTCAGCAGATTTTATGTTAAATTATTTATATAAGTCATTTATAACTCGTTATATTACTAAAAATACTAGTTAGGAACATCATTTATGGTCAGTATTTTTGTAAAACTTTAAATTAAAAATAAACATATAAACACATATATACACACTATGTGCACGCATATACACATACATACCCACAGAATAAGGATATATATAAATTTATGTATACCTAAATTTATATGAAAATTTTATATTTTCACATACGTGCATATAAAACAATGTATGTATGTTGAAAGGAACCAGACTTTTTCCTGCTTTTTTATTGCATTAGTCAGATATATGGAATCTCATTATTATACTTAAACTACTTACTATTGAATGTGGACCCAAAATGTCATGTTTTAACCTTTTAAATATGAAGGAAGGAAGAAATATGCAATCACATATTTCAATAAAGTTAAATTCCATTTCAGGTTTCATCTCATTATTTATAATTTGATCAGATTCACAAGATGAAATTACTCATAAATAGTACATGGATATTTCATGTGAATTTTGATGTAGATTTATACAATGTGGAATTTTACTGCTATAGATCACTATGCATTCTTGAGTTTTATGATGAAAGATATAGCCAGTAGTAATATAATGCGATAGGAATTATATGATGTCACAAACCCCAAAAAGTGTTTGCAGATGCAATTAAAATGTATAAAATAACATGGGCTTTCATCTTACATGATTTCTGTTTCTCAGAATAGCATTTTTTAGGATAATCAAAGAAATGTTTGTTTTAAAAAATCAATACCCTTAAAGTATCATCATTATTTTTAAAAATGTGCAATTGTTTCTACAGGTTATTGATTTTACCTGTCTCAGTATATAATGATTGTTTGGTTTTAAGTCTTTTCTAAAAGGGTTTGTAACTTGGCCATTATTTACACATATAGCCTAGTTCTATGGTTAATGCCTTCTCTTTTCCTGGTCTGTGACTGGGCCCCTGCTGACCCTGACAAATGACTTTTTTATTCCTCCTAGTTAACTCTTCTTCACATAAAGGAAGAAAGGATTTATGAAATATCTATTGCATACTAGATGTTTATTTGTATGTCACTTGATTGAATCCTCAAATAGCCTATATGCTAGGTCATTGGAGAACACATCACTCAAGCAAAGAAGAAAGAGGCAGAGAGAAGGAGAAGTTGCACACCCATGGGAAGAGTTTTCCTCTTATGGTGGTTTAGAAGTAGTCCTGCTGCCTTGGGCTCAATATTATGTGCTTGAGCAGAGCCCTAGGCATCTGCACTCCTATCCATTTGCTGATTCTTCTCACCCTTTTGACATGTTGACTGTCTCTCTATATATAGGTGTCCACTCCATTTGTTGTTTGTCTTTACCATTCTGTTTTGGGATTGGAGCTCTGTCTCGAATCCAGATCTCGACACAATGTCTAGTCCTTTTAGCCATCTCCAGTAGAGGAAGGACCTTGCCTGTCATATCCTCAACTACTTGCTAGGGTTGTGTCTTCAAAGGACTGGTAGCTTGGAACAATATTTGCTACTAATATCTGATTTTGAGTTTCTCCTCTACATAAAACCTTCTCTCCTGACCAGAATTTTCACTGGTATTGGGGCAAATTGCCTTATAGATTTCATTGTAAATCACTACCTTTGGCATCCTAAGGCCAAATCAACTACTCCAACATAGATCCCACTTGACACCCATGTCTCTGGTGCTACACCCTGAATAAAACACATTATATAGGAGACACAGCTTATTTTACATTTTCCTCTTGGAACAAAAATATATCGTATGCAATAAGGAGGAAATTTATGAGAAAATATGGTGTTTCTATTTTTAAATAAAGTATATATTATGCACATTTGTTTTTGGATTTTGCCAGAATTATTTTTGACATAATCTTTCTGAATTCACTGCTATTGTCATAACTATGTTAATTTCAGTGGTATTCTTTAGAATGATGTTAATCCAGTATATTTAAAATAAATAAATTAGGAAACCTGGAGATTATTGAGAAGACAGAACATAGTTTGAAAATTACCTTTTTCATAATAGAGATTTAATTATCTTTTTCCAAGGAATTTCTTTATCTTGGCTTAGCTTTGAATTCAACTCAGTAGCTACCAAAGCATTAGGTGGGCATTTGTCAACAAAATGCATTTTAATATAATTTTTGATGCTAGACAGTACAAACGCCTCCAAAGCATAAACGAACCTCCCTATTCATTCTATTACATTTAAAAAATGTTTTTATATATTTTTGACATTAGTTCCTCTTACCTTAGGTAATTACTGTCTGTATAATGAGCAGCCATGGCCTCATTGAATAATGGCTGTTCTATTTCTTTCAAGAGTTTAAAAGACTTGTAGCTCATATGGCTGATTATGAAGTTTCATTCACTTATGGAAAACATTTTTTCTTCTTCCCTCATGACATATGGTGTGTATTCTAGAGAAATATTTTTAACATTAAAGCATCACCAGGAAAAAAAAGATTAGAGTGTTTTGACATTTCTGTTATTTAAATTCTTAACAGAAGAAAAATCAACCTTGTTAAATGAAAGAATCTATATTTATTCAAACTCTTTTGAAAAAACATTAAAGATTGGTTCAAAACATTTGTAATTATATTTTATTTTGGAAAGGTTTTCACAATTCAATAGTCAAGGTTTCTTTTAAGTCATCTCAGTGGAGAATATAGCTATCCTTGAGAATCACATATAAACTTTACAGAATTAGCAAATGTGTAGTTGTGGCTGTGTCCAGAGACTGCTGGAACATTGAGATGAATATTGATAAATTCAGCCAGATGTTCATTGATGTTCATTTTCTAGTACAGGAGCCATTAGCTACATATAGCTACTGAGCACTTGAAATTTGTCTGAATTGAGATGTGCTGTAAGCATAAAGTCACCATGGATGTCAAGAATTCATTAACAAAAAAATATAAAATATCAAATTCATAATTTTAAATTGATTTTATTGATTTGTGGCTTGTGTTGTATTTCTGCCTTTGTATACAAAACATTTAAGTAAAATATAAAAATGTACTTCACTTTTCATATTAGTGTTCTGTTATCCCTTTAGCATTTCCCAAGTCATTGTTTCTTACTAAACTGCATAGGAGGTACAGCAGCTCCTCTAATGGAGTGAGCTCTCTTGGTATTGAGGTGGCCAGCATTATACTCAATGTTCCAGCTATATAGCAACCTACAATATGAGTCCCTACAATGTGCTGTGTGAATTACATAAATTATCTCACATACTCTTCACTATACTCTATGATGTGGTTATTATAACTGCAGTTTTAAGATGAGGAAACTGAATCTCAGATGATTCAAAAACATGTTTAATATGATTATTACAAAGCTTACTAAAGGGACTGAGGATTCAAAGCAAAGTTTGTCAGTCTTTATAGTCTCACTGTGCAAATACTTTTCTTTCTATCTTAAGACTTTCCAGGAAATTCATGAAGATACGGACTTCTTTCAAGGAGTTATGTTAAACTGATCTTTGGGAAT
This sequence comes from Nomascus leucogenys, assembly GCF_006542625.1. NCBI lineage: Eukaryota > Metazoa > Chordata > Mammalia > Primates > Hylobatidae > Nomascus > Nomascus leucogenys. Next base: position 65,039,434 of record NC_044391.1, read on the forward strand.
GATGATGGTTATTACGATGATTGTCAGTAAAAGTTACACAACACTTCTCCAACCTTAGTAGGTAATTAAGTATGTTCCACAAGGAATAGTAAGTGATGGCATTCACTGAAATAGGCACTTTATCTAAATGTTTCCATGCATCCTTATTGTTATAATGAGTAAATAATAACAGTGGCCATATTAAAAATAGAATTACCCTTTTTGAATTAAAATTATGTATTTGAATTAGAAAAAAGCATTTGAAACATGTATTTTTAAAAAGCAATAAGAACTCATTATAAAATTATTTGTAACCTGGCCCACATTTAGCACTACTGCTATTTGATGAGTTGAAGAATGAAGGACATCAGTTTATGTAATAATTTTTAGTTAAGAACCAATCGTTTCTTATTTTAAAAATGACCACGAAAAATTTCGAGGATTTATATGATATCGGAGAACATTTAGAACACCATGTGAAACCTCTCTTGTCTCTTGACTAGGTTCTGCTGATTGGTTTCACTGGTCAGAATTGGCTGTGGACATTTTCCCTACTGCTCCCAAGCCAATGTAGGGACTGATGGTACAAGAAGCGTCTTTCCATGACACTTAGCTCTTCTGTCCAGAAAACCTGCCTTGGCCACTAAGGCCATTATTCCCACAGATATCTGCAGGTTAGAGAAAGGTGAGAAAGCGTATTCTTAAGCAATTTGAGTTACCACCGTATTTACAGTGGTAATTTTTATGGTAATGAGATTGTGTCTTACAGACTCACTTGTGATTTTTTGACTTGCCCTCTGGCTAAGTGAAGTCTAAACCTTTCCTCATATGCTGCCTCAGCTATCAGGTGCACAAGTACAAAGACTCCTTTCATGATGAGAAGCTGTGTGATTTCAAATGAAATTGTACCTAAAGGATGCTGTAATTCACATTTACAAAGAAAAAGTACTTACTAGTAAATAACTTTCCGTTTTCTAATATCCTCTATTTTTAATCCATTGGTAATATCATCTATTATTAAACTCTATGGTAAATACAGAAACAAATAGAAACATACAGTATTTATTATTTGGTAATATAAGGGAAAATTGCTCTAGTCATAAAATTATTTTAAAGTTGGTTACTTTGGTTATCATTTGCCCCAGCATGTACTTCAGACTACAGGAGTTTAGAAGGGAAAAACAAATATCCGTTTACGGATAGAGATTAGTTTTGTTTTGTCTTGTTTAAAACCATCCTCCACCCTTTCCCACCCCAACTAGTTTCACAGTGGAAAACCATGTGCAAATCATAGATCCTGGCAGCGAGAGGAGAAGCAGATGGGCATAAATCTTGAGATTTAAGTATCTTAATCAGACTCCACAAGTAAAAAGAGAGACACATTTTTTTAGCAAGCTGCTTTTAAAATATTCTATCTTGTAATTGTGAGTGGCACATTGAACTTTATATAGCATGTTTCTTCTATAATAATCTCTATTAACTGATAACTATGTCCTTTACAGAACATTATCCAATTATGTCTCGGATTTTTAAAATAGATTTTAAAATTGTGAGTATATACAAGTTACATTAATATGTATTGGATCTTTGGTCCATCTTAAAACATATTTTTTTTTAAAATCAATAAAAAAATCAATAATGTCTATAAAACAGAAATTATTTATGGAGCAATCTTATAGGCACTTTGCATGATTAACTCAGTAAATAACTGAAGGGTGGCTTATTGCTATCTCAGATGAAGAAGCTAAGGCTCAAAAAAGGTAAATAGCTTGCTTTTATTATTGCTTAATTAGTAAATAGTAAAGATTCAAACACGACTCTGCCTAACTGGAAAACTAATGTTCTCACATGCTATCTGATTTAAAATATCAAACTATAATGTGGAAAATGCAAAACAATTCTGAAATTTTGGCATTTATGAAATCAGTAGTCTGGATTTTTTTGCACAATGGATAAAAAGCTTTTTGATATTATTGAGGATTTGGGCTGTCTTGGTTAGTGCTTTGGCTTCAAGGTTTATATTTAAAAAAAAACGATGCTACAGATTCTTATCAGTAGTATCGCTATGGGGAGAAGTCATATTAAAAAAATAAAGCTTAAGGAAACAGTCCAATTTGAATAATAGGAACATAGATGGAAGGTACGATGGTGTTGAATAATCCTGCTGTTGCTATTATGACATTTCGCTTATAAAGAAAACCACAGTAATTTTCCCAGTTTAGTGGTAAATTGAGAAATAGGAGTCCCTGAGAAACCTTCACATACGCAGCATTTTGAATGGTGTTTGGAACAAAGCATTGGAGTGAAATTCAATTAAGGCAAGTCAGGACGCCCTTCTGAATGAAGTTCTGAACTAGCTTTTCCTTTACACCCTGCAAGATTCATCTTATTGTAATTCTCTATTGATTTGGGTATGAATTACAAGTTAATGACCTTTGTTCAAAGGTGGAGAATTACCTTGTTTAATGAAATGGAATGTAAACAGCCAATGTTTTTGCTATTAAAAGGAAATCCATGAGGAGTTTTTATAAAAGAAATACCTGTAAGGATTAATGTAGGTGTGAACCAGCTTCTCCAGAGCCTTTCCTGAGTATTTTATGCAAAAAATAAGTCCGGCCTTTAAAATAAGGAGAAAAAAGCGTGAAAGGTTATGCTGACTATAGTCAACAGGCTAAAATTTTGATAATACCACAAATTTTTCAGTTTGTACACACACACTATGCAGTGTGTATGTACATGCGTGAATTCCAGTGTCTAGTATATACTATACTCATACATTGTTTAGTTTTAGGAAACTATGTAATGTAAATATAGCAAGAAAACTTTATTTTCCCTTGGCAGAAAGTAGAAAACTGAAGCAGAGAGTTAAAACATGACCAAGGATCCTGTGGTTACTCTGGTAGAACCAGTAAAACAGAGAAGTCTGTTCATTCGTGTTGCTTCCACAAACCCAAGTGTTTGATGGAAATGAAGGAGGTTATCTTGTCCAAACTATAAAAGTAATCATTAGATACAAAGACCTTCATACTAAGATAGCCACCAGAGTGAAAGTTTCATGTGATTTGCTGTCATATAATTCTATAGCAGTTAAATTAATGTGATCTACCATGATTTTCATTGCATGAGGTTCATTTACTTATTTATTTATTTTTGAGATGGAGTCTCACTCTGCCTCCTGGGTTCAAGCGATTCTCCTGCCTCAGCCTCCTGAGTAGCTGGGATTACAGGCATGTGCCACCATGCCCGGCTAATATTTTTGTATTTTTAGTAGAGATGGGGTTTCACCATGTTAGCCAAGATGGTCTTGATCTCCTGACTTCGTGATCTGCCCGCCTCGGCCTCCCAAAGTGCTGAGATTACAGGCGTGAGCCACCATGCCCGGCCGAGGTTCACTTTTAATATTGCTCTCTTACTAAAATGAAGCAGTTACTTTAAGAATGGAAACTAAGTAAGAAAAATTCTCACAACCAGACTTTGTTTTAATCTCTGCTCTATTTTTTATGCAATAATTCTTTATTGAAATTGTGCTTTTTATAAGGCTGTGACTTTTCTTTTGCTATTTCACAGGCAATGACATTTATAAGTTAACACTTTAAATAGGCTGGTGTTTGAAATAGCATTTTCACTTTGAAAAGTTAATAATATGGTGAAATAAATTCTGTTGCTTTTATCTATAACAAAGTTTTCTCAGAAATCTGCTTCTCTGTGTTTCTTTAATGTGGTCAACAAACATGAAAAAAAGCTCATCATCACTGGTCATTAGAGAAATGCAAATCAAAACCACAATGAGATACCATCTCACACCAGTTAGAATAGCAATCATTAAAAAGTCAGGAAACAACAGATTCTGGGGAGAGGATGTGGAGAAATAGGAATGCTTTTACACTGTTGGTGGGAGTGTAAATTAGTTCAACCATTGTGGAAGACAGTGTGGTGATTCCTCAAGGATCTAGAATCAGAAATACCATTTGACCCAGCAGTCCCATTACTGGGTATATACCCAAAGGATTATAAATCATTCTACCATAAAGACACATGCACACGTATATTTATTGCAGCACTATTCACAATAGCAAAGACTTGGAACCACCCAAATGCCCATCAGTGATAGACTGGTTCCTTACAGAATTGTTTTTAAAAAATGAAATAACTTCTTCATTTGTTATTTTAATCACCTTTAAAGCAAGATAATGCCACTTAGATAAGAGGGGTAATTAGCCATTTGATTGACCTGCCATAATAATGCTACACATTCTTTGGAATTATTTGTCATTATGCCTCTCATAAGAAAAGATAATGGAAGAACAGACCACACTGTGCATGGAAAATATAAATACAAAATATACATATCTCTTCACTTTGTAAGATAAAATAATCAAGAATACTTTTAGTTCATAATTTATTTCAGTGAAGGTGCATTTATATCCTGGAGGATCACATTAATATTTTCAGAGCAATAGAATTGTGTAATGTTTTACAACAGTTCTACTCAATTAGAATCCCTGTTTTATGCTTTAAAATGTTGCTATGTCAGTTTCATGGTTTTCTAAAGAGTTTAGAGTTCTGTGTACCTACAAATAGCAATGACTGTCTACATATACAAAAGATTCAGTGAATATGGTAAAACTGTAAGTTGATGAGTGTTTAGGAGATAACCTATTTTTTTCTGACAAGTTTGTTTTTCTGTCTATTTATTTGATCATTGTTTTTCATCTTTATTGTCTACCTGGATGATCTCCCACTAGCTGGAAATTCAAAATCCATTTCTCAGTGTGTCCTCTCACTTCCCTGATTTTAGAACTATTATTGAAGCTTCACCCTAAGACAGTTACTTTTCCCTCACCAAGCACAAATGTGAATGTGGTATTGTACCTTCAGAATCCCCTATCAGCTATGCTAGTCCCCTCCATATTTGTTACCTCAACTCTGTGGCTCTCAGGACACTGGAGCCAGTGTTTCTGTGAGGTGGGTATTTATGAAGGAATGTGTAGCCTGGAGAAGGCTACTCACAGATCCCTCAGATAAGAAGGATGTTGATGGGAAGCTCTTAGGGAAGGGATAAGGACAGCAGAGATGTCCCACCTAATTGCTGCAAGGGAAATAAAGGACAGAGCAACTTTTACTATATTGATAATGTATGTATGTCAGAAGGATGAAACTGCTCACAGAACCATAGAAATCTGAAAAAACAGATGCTTTTTCTAGGTAACATAAAACCAACAGAAAAAGAGAAAAATATAAAGAGTGGTTTGAGTATATGAAAATCATACCAAATGTCATCATTTATATAGATGATCACTAAAAGAATTGAAAATAATAATAATAATAACTAGCATATACTACAGCTTTTTAGCATTTACTAAAGTTTTAAGCATTCTGTAAAAATTACCACATCTAAGCTTCACAACAACCTTATGAATTATGCACAGATAATATAATTTGTCCCAAAAGTGACAGAGCTGGGATTAGAAACCTAGCAGTATGCTTCCAAAATATGTGCTCTGGGGATAGTAGATGATAAAGAAACGAATGAGAAACAAACAAGCCAAAGAAAATACCAGCTTTGCAGATGCTTGTCAAGAAATAAAATACTATGATAAAAAGAAACGAGTGTTTAGGTGGCTACTTTTGCCTGGGAGTTTAGAGAACTTTCTGAGGCTTAAGTAGAACACTATATAACAAGAAGCCAGTAAAGGAAAGAGACCAACTAATCCAAAGGCTGCACAGCAGAAAGGAGGCTGGTATGATCCAGAAACAAAGGGCCAGAGTGAAAATGGTACCACACGACTCTGGAAGAAGTGAGTGATAGGATCTGGTTTAAGTTTAAAAGGTCATTTTTGGCTGCTCTGTGGAGCATATATCATAGAGAGGCAAAACTAAAAGCAGTAATTCCAGTTGGAAGGTTATGTCAGTGGTTTGGGTGAGAGAGGGCAGAGCTTTGACTAAAATGTGAATAGTGAAGATGCAGACAAGTGAACCCGTTTGGGAAATAGTTTCTTTTTTCCAGCCTTTATTTTTTTATTGAGGTGAAATTGACATAACATAAAATTAACTATTTTAAACTATACAATTTATTAGCATTTAGGGCTTTCATAATACTGTACAACCACTCTCTCTGATTCTGGAACATTTTCATCACTCCAAAACAAACCCCCTACCCATTATGCAGTTGCTTCCCATTCTCCCCTTCCCCAGGCCCTGGAAAACACCAGTCCATGTTCTCTCTTTATTTATTTACCTATTCTGGATATTTCAATAATTAGAATAATACACTGTGTGGTATTTTTAGCTAGTCTTTCACTTAGCATAATGCTTTCAAGGTTTGTCCATTATGGAGCATTTATTAATCATTCATTACTTTTTATTCACAAGTAATATTCCATTGTATGGATAAAGCAAATTTTATTTACCCATTCATCACTTGATAGATATTTGGGTTGTCTCTACTTTGGGGCTATTAGCAATAATGCTGCTATGAACATTCACATACTTTATGTACGGATATATGTTTTTATTTCTCTTGGGTGTATAGCTAGAAGTGAAATTGCTGAATAGTATGGTAAACCTATAACATTTTGAAAAAACTCCTGGGTAATACAGTAACATTTAACATTTTGAAGAACTACCAAACTGCTTACCAAACTGGCTATAGAAGTTTGTAATCCTACCAGCAATGAATGATGGTTCTAATTGCTCTCTATCCTCTTAAACATTTATTATCGTCTGTCACTTTTATTGTAACCATCCTAGTGGATGTGAACTGCCATCTCATTGTGGGTTTGATTTGCATTTTCCTAATGACTAGATTGAGCATCTTTTTATGTGCTTACTGGCCATTTTTATATCTTTCCTGGAGAAATGTCTATTTAAAAAATTTACCCATTTTAAAATTGGGTTATTTGTCTTTTTATGGTTGAGTTGTAAGAGTTCTTTTTATATTCTGCATATAAGGCACATATCTGATAAGTGATTTGCATGTAATTTCTCCTAGTTTATGGCTTGCATTTTCACTTTCTTTTGATGTCCTTTGAAGCACATATGTTTTTAATTTTGATGAAGTTCAATTTATCTATATTTTCTTTGGTCAGACTTCAGGTATCACATTTAAGAAACAATTGTCTAGCTCAAGTTGACAAAAATTTATTCCTATAATTTCTTCTATGAGTTTTATAGCTTTAGCTCTTATATTTAAGTTGTTGATCCATTCTGAGTTGTTATATATGGCATAGGATAGTATCCAACTTCATTATTTTGCATGTGATTTTTCAGTTGTCCCAACACCATTTGTTGGAAAGATTATTCTTTTCCCCATTGTATAGTGTTGGCAGCCTTGTCAGAAATCAATTGACCATGGATGTATATATATGGGTTGCTTTTTGGATTCTCAATTCTGTTTTGCCTATATATATATATATTTCTTTATGCCAAGGGTCCCTTGCATTTCCATATGAATTTTAGGATTAGCTTGTCAATTTCTGACAATAAAGCAGCTGGGATTTTGGTAGGGATTATATTGAATATGTATATCAATCTGAAGAGTATTTCCACCTTAACAGTGTTAAATCTTTCAATACATGTACATAAAATATATTTCTATTTATTTTTGTCTTCTTTAATTTTTTCAACTATATTTTGTAATTTTCAGTGTATGGGCCTTGACTATGTTACATTTATTTTTAAATATTTAGTTCTTTTTGATGTTATCATAAATGAAATCTTTTTCTTAATTGCATTTTTAGATTGTTCATTACTAGTGTATAAGAAATAAAATTGATTATTTAAAAATAGTTAAGGTATGATTGATATACAAAAAGTTGTACATATTTAATATATACAACTTAATGAATTTGAAAATAAGAATACACTGTGAAACTATCACCACAATCTATGCCATGAACTTGTTCATCCCCTCTAAAAGTTTGCTCCCAATTTCTTTATTATTATTTGTATGATAAGAATAATTAACATAAGATTTACTTTGTTAGTAAAATTGTAAGTTTACAACACAATATTGTTAATTATAGGCACTATGCTGTCCAGTAGATCTCTAGGACTTACACACCTTGTATAACCAAAATTTATACCTTTTGACCCTCCTTTCTCCCTCCAAGTCCCTAGCAACCATTCCATTCACTGCTTCTATGAATTTGACAATTTTAGATTCATCTTATAATTGGTATCATGTAGTATTTGTCCTTTTGTGTCTGGCTTACTTTATTCAACATAAGCCCGAATACCTTAAAAAAGAAGGAAATGCTGTGATTTTTGACAATATGGATGAAGCTGGAGGACATTATGTATGCCATGTTTTCCTTATCCGTTATTCATCAATGGACATTTAGGTTGTTTCTATGTCTCAGCTACTGTGAATAATGCTGCATTGAGCATGGGAGTGCAGATAGCTCTTTAACATACTGATTTCATTTCCTTTGGATATATACCCAGTAGTGGGATTCCTTGATCATATGGTAGTTCTATTTTTAATTTTTAATGATTTTTATAAAGGTTATGGGTCTGTAATTTTCCTTTGTTATAGTTTCTTTGGAAAAAATTCTACTTGATCATGACATCATTTGTTTTTTTTTTGAGACAGAGTCTTGCTCTGTCACCCAGGTTGGAGTGCAATGATGCGATCTTTGCTCACTGCAACCTCTGCATCCCGGGTTCAAGCAATTCTTCTGCCTCAAGTTCCCAAGTAGCTAGGACTACAGACATGCACCGCCATGCCTGGCTAAATTTTTTTTAATATACTTTTAGTAGAGATGGGGTTTTACTATGTTGCCCAGGCTGGTCTCGAACTCCTGACCTCAGGTGATCCACCCGCCTCGGCCTCTCAAGGTCTTGGGATTACAGACATCAGCCACAGCACCTGGCCCCATGGTGTCTTTTGTTCAGGGGAGAAATGAAGTCATTTTTTTAAATTATGAGAAATATTACATATGTATGAGTTTATTACATATAGAAGAGTATATTATAAATATATTTGTTACATATTACATATGTATGAGTTTATTATTTATAGAAGAGTATTGTAAGTATATTTGTTACATATATGTATACAATAAACTATATGTATATATGTTTAATATAGGGATATTAACAACTCTCATATTGTTGGCAGACTAGTAGGTGTATGCAAGTATATCTTTGTGGTTTAAATTTTAATTTCCTTGAAATCTAATAAGTATGAGCACTATTTTATATTGAAATTGGCCCATAGTCTTCCTTTTCTAATAAGTTTCAAGTACCCACCACTCAGGTCAAGAAATAGACAAGTATAGGGACCCCAAAAACCTCTATTGTTTCCCTCCCAGATCACAGTTCCTTCCTCCCTTAAGATAGCCATAATTTGTGCTTTGTAGTAATCAGTTACTTGGTTTCCTTTAGTTTTACCAACCTTACATGCATCCCTAAATAATATAGTCTGATTATCCATTTCTGAATTTTATCTAAATAAATACATACTTTTATCTCTTGCTTTTTTTCACTCAACATTACATTTAAGAGATTCATCTCTGTTATTTTTATACCTGTATCTGGTATCTAAGGCAAGTTTTCTCCTTTCTCTATTGTCTGACATTCAAACTGGATTGCTTTTGGGTTAGCTATGTGATAATTTTATTACTCTATAAGTAATACATGCAAATGATAAAAACAAAAATAAAAATTCAAGTAACACCAAAAGGCATAAATTTAAAAGGAAAACACTACCACCCCAATCCACGCTCCTTAGTGACTACTCAACCCTTCCTGTAATTGACTCCTTTTGTTTTAAAATCCTAAATTATTCTATTATGCTAATGTTAAAAATTTATCAGTTTCACACAGTAATTATTAACAACACACAATCAATGATAGGAAATTTACTGTCTTATATTACTACCCTCTACTGCCCCTCCCAGACTATTTTTTGCAATTATTCTTATTTATATTTTTAGTTTTGTTTTTTCTATTCTTATCTTTAAATAATGGCTCCATGTTTCTCTCTACCTCGTCTCCCTTCCTCATCCTCCACATTTTTATGAGCTATGTTGTTTTTACATTGTTAAAATTAAACATTCTCTCACTGGAATTATAATTACCTTCGATTTTGTTTATTGATTCAGCCCAACATTTGTAAATCCACTAATTATATTTATATTATATGTTATATTTTTCAATTGGATGAATGGTACTTTCCAAGTCCTCATTGGGTCAAAACAGATATTTATGTTTCTATATCAGCATATGCTTCTTATCACTTAATGCTACCAAACAAAGCAGAGAAAATTATTGTCAATAAGAAATCTGGTTTCGTGGATTACAGATATCATCTCTGGATAAAAAGAAAACTTACAGTCTTATAATTTGAAAGAAAATTTCCCCAACTACTTGTTAGTGAGATAATTTATAGTAGCTTTATCTTGGAATACCTGTAAAATAACCTGGAAAAAGAAAAGAAGACTAAAGAATGACTAAATTGTTGTCTTTTAAGTGCAATAATGACAAATATATTTTTAAGTGTTATTTCACATTCATTATTTCATTTAACCTTCACAACAACACCGTAATTAGGCACATCCAAATAGCACAGTGGCTAAGAGCTTTGGTGCTGAAGTCATAAAGATTAGGGTTTAAATTTAAACTCCATATTTAATAACTTTGTAATGTTAAACAGGCTACTTAATCTCTCAAAGTATAATGCTCCTTACACAGAAAGAGGTTGTTAATAGTTTCTTTCAGCCATGTTTTGTAGTTTTCCCTGTAGAGGTTTTTCACCACCTTGGTTAGATACATTCCTAAGTATTATTTATTTATTTATTTGCAGCTATTGTAAAAAGGGGTTGTGTTCTTGATTTGATTTTCAGCTTGGTCGCTGTTGGTGTACAGCAGAGCTACTGATATGTGTGCATTAATTTTGTATCCTGAAACTTTGCTGAATTCATTTATCAGTTCTGTAGCTTTTTGGAGGAATCTTTAGGATTTTCCAGATATACGATCATATCATCGGCAAAGAGTGACAGTTTTACTTCCTCTTTACTGACTTGGATGCCCTTTATTTCTTTCTCATGTCTGATTGCTCTGGCTGGGACTTCCGGTACTATTTTGAATAGAAGTAGTGAGAGTGGGCATCCTTGTCATGTTCCAGTTCTCAAAGGGATTGCTTTCAACTTTTCCCTATTCAGTATTATGTTTGCTGTGGGTTTGTCATAAACAACTTTTATTACATTAAAGTATGTCCCTTCTATCCCAATTGTGCTGAGGGTTTTTAATCATAAAGAGTTGCTGGATTTTGTCAGATGCTTTTTCTGCATCTATTGAGATGATCATGTGATTTTTGTTTATAATTACATTTATCTAATTTTTGTTTTTAATTCTGTTTAGGTTAATTCTGTTTTAATTCACATTAAACAATACATTAAAAAGATCACTTGTGTTTGTTAAATCATCCCTGTTTCCTGGGTATGAAACCCACTTGACTATGGTGGATTATCCTTTTGATATGATGTTGGATTTGGTTAGCTAGTATTTTGTTGAGGATTTGTGCATCTGTGTTCATCAGGGATATTGGTCTGTAGTTTTCTTTTTTTTGTTATGTCCTTTCCTGGTTTTGGTATTAAGGTGATACTGGCTTCATAAAATGATAGTATTTACCTCATAGGATGTGTTTGAGAAGTGAGTATACGGATATAGTAATATAATTTCAACTACCTAATAAATTTTAGCTTTTATAATCATTGTCTCCTTCTGCCCATTCTGCTTTTCCTTCTTCTCCTTCTTCATTTCATAGATTAAGAAATTAGGCCTGAGAGCATAACTGTCTTTTCCAAGTACACATAAACAGTACAAAAAATATACATATAGGCCACTGGAACAGAATAGGGAGCCCAGAAAGAAATCCATCCATTTACGGTCAATCAATTTTTGACAAAGATGCCAAGAAAATGCAATAGGGAAACAATCATCTTTTCAATACATGATGCTAGAAAAACTGACAGTCCACATGCTGAAGAATGGTATTTGATCCTCCACTCATATCATATTCAAAAATCCACTTAAAATTGATTAAGGTCTTAAAGATAAGACCTGAAACTGTAAAACTACTAGAAGAAAACATAAAGAAATATTCCATTATATTCTGGGATAATACTCAAGATGATCAAAACACAGGCAACAAAAGCAAAAATAGACAAATGGGATTACATCGAGCTAAAAAATCTTCTGCACAGCAAATAATCAATAGAGAATAAATAACTCATAGAATGAGGGAATGTATTTCCAAACGGTATATGTGATAAGGGGTTAATATATGAAATATATAAGAAACTCACACAGCTCAATAGCACAAAAACAAATAGACTGATAAAGAAATGGACAAAGGACCTAAATAGATATTTCTCAAAAGAAGACATATAGAAATCCAACACATATGTGAAAAAATGCCCAACATCTCTAATCATCAGGGAAAGGCAAATAAAAACCATGAGCTATGACCTCATACTCATTAGAGTGGCTGCAATCAAAAAGATGAAAGATAAGTATTGGTAAGAATGTGGAAAAAAGTGGAACCTTATTCACTGTTGGTGGTGTGTACATTGGTACAACGATTTTGGAACACATTATGGAGGTTCCTTAAAAAATTAAAAATAGGAAATCCAAAACCTAAACAGACTCAAAAACAAGTAACAAGATCCAAGCCATAATAAAAGTCTCCCCATAAAGAAAAGCCCAGGACCTGATCACTTCACCACTGAATTCTATCAGACATTTAAAGAACTAATACCAAAACACCAAAAGCAATGGCAACAAAAGCCAAAATTGACAAATGGGATCTAATTAAACTAAAGAGCTTCTGCACAGCAAAAGAAACTACCATCAGAGTGAACAGCCCATCTACAGAATGGGAGAAAATTTTTGCAATCTACTCATCTGACAAAGGGTTAATATCCAGAATCTACAAAGAACTCAAACAAATTTACAAGAAATAAACAACCCCATCAACAAGTGGGTGCAGGATATGAACAGACACTTCTCAAAAGAAGACTTTTATGCAGCCAATAGACACATGAAAAAATGCTCATCATCACTGGCCATCAGAGAAATGCAAATCAAAACCACAATGAGGTACCGTCTCACACCAGTTAGAATGGCGATCATTAAAAAGTCAGGAAACAACAGGTGCTGGACAGGATGTGGAGAAATAGGAACACTTTTACACTGTTGGTGGGACTGTAAACTAGTTCAACCATTATGGAAGACAGTGTGGCGATCCCTCAGGGATCTAGAACTAGAAATACCATTTGACCCAGCCATCCCATTACTGGGTATATACCCAAAGGATTATAAATCATGCTGCTATAAAGACACATGCACACGTATGTTTATTGTGGCACTATTCACAATAGCAAAGACTTGGAACCAACCCAAATGTCCAACAACAATACACTGGATTAAGAAAATGTGGCACATATACGCCATGGAATACTATGAAGCCATAAAAAATGAAGAGTTCATGTCCTTTGTGGGGACATGGATGAAGCTGGAAACCATCATTCTCAGCAAACTATTGCAAGGACAGAAAACCAAACACTGCATGTTCTCACTCATAGGTGAGAATTGAACAATGAGAACACTTGGACACAGGAAGGGGAACATCACACTCCAGGGCCTGTTGTGGGGTGGGGGGAGTGGGGAGGGATAGCATTAGGAGATGTACCTAATGTAAATGATGAGTTAATGGGTGCAGCACACCAACATGGCACATGTATACATATGTAACAAACCTGCAGGTTGTGCACATGTACCCTAGAACTTAAAGTATAATAAATATATATATATATTTTTTAAAAGAACTAATACCAATAGTACTCAAATTATTCTGATAAATAGAGGAGGAAGGAATACTTCCAAACTCATTCTACAAGGGCAGTATTACCCAGACACCAAAATCAGACAAGAACACGTCATAAAAAGAAAACTACAGGCCAGTATATCTGATGAATATTGATGCAAAAATTCTAAACATAATACTAGCAAACCAAATTTAACAATAAATTAAAAAGATCATTCATCATGACCAAGTGGGATTTAGCCCTGGGATGCCAGGATGGTTCAACATATGCAAATCAATCAGTGTGATATATCAATAGAATGAAGGACAAAATCATATGATCATTTCAATTGATGCTGAAAATGCATTTGATAAAATTCAACATTCCTTTATGATAAAAAATGGAATCCTCAAAAAACTGGGTATAGAAGGAACACACTTCAGCGTAATAAAAGCCATCCAAACAGACCCGAAAGTAGTATCATACTGAATGGGGAAAAACTGAAAGCCTTTCCTCAAAGATCTGGAACATGACAAGAATGCCCACTTTCAACACTGTTGGTCAACATAGTACTGGAAGTCCAAGAAATCAGACAAGAAAGAAATAAAGCGTATCCAAATTGGAATGGAATAAGTCAAATTATCCTTGTTTGTGGATGATATGATCTTATATTTTGAAAAACCTAAAGACTCCACAAAAAAACTATTAGAAATGATAAATTCAGTAAAATTGCAGGATATGAAGTCAACATATGAAAATCAGTAGCATTTCTATATGCCAACAGTGAATCATGTGAAATAGAAATTTTAAAAAGTAATCCCAGTGGCCACACACAAAAATAAATACCTAGCAATTAACTTTACCAAAGAAGTGAAAGATCTTAATAATGAAAACTATCAAACACTAATGAAAGAAATTGAAGAGGGCACCAAAAATTGGAAAGAGAATCCATGTTTATGGATTAGAAGGATCAATATTGTTTAAATGTCCATAGTACCCAAAGCAATCTACATATTCAGTGCAATCTCTATCAAAATACTAATGACATTCTTCACAGAAATAGGAAAAGCAATTCTAAAAATATATGTAACCACAAGAGACCCAGAAGAGCCAAAGCTATATTAAACAAAAAGAACTAAACTGGAGTAGTCGCATTACCTGTCTTCAAATTAGGCTATAGAGCTATAGTAACCAAAACAGCATACTACTCGCATAAACACAAACACATAGACCAATGGAACAGAGTAGAGAACCCAGAAACAAATTCATACAGCTACAGTGTACTCATTTTTAACAGATGTGCCAAGAACATACACATTGGAAAAGATAGTCTCTTCAATAAATGGTGCTAGGAAAACTGGATATAAATACACAGAAGAATGAAATTAGACCCCTATCTCTCACCACATTAAAATCATATCAAAATGGATTAAAGATTTAAATCCAAGACTTCAGCCTATGATACTACTAATAAGAAAACACTGGGGAAACTCTTCAGAACATTGGTCTGGGAAAAAGTTTTCTGGAGTAATACCCCAGAAGCAAAGGCAACCAAAGCAAAAGTTGGCAAATGGGATCACATGAAGTTAAAAAGCTTCTGCACAGCAGTGGAAACAATCAACAAAGTAAAAAACCCACAGAGTGGGAGGAAATGTTTACAAACTACCCATCTGACAATGGATGAATGACTAGAATATATAAGGAGTTCAAACCACTCTATAGAAAAAAAGTTCAATAACCTGATCAAAAAATGGGCAAAAGTTTTGAGTAGACATTTCTCAAAAGAAGACATGCAAATGGCAAACAGGCAGATGAAAAGGTGCTAAACATCATTGATCATCAGAGAAATGCAAATCAGAACTCTAGTGAGATGTCATCTCACCCCAGTTAAAATGGTTTCTATCCAAACGACAGACAATAACAAATAATGAAGATGTGGATCAAAGGGAACCCTCATACACTGTTGGTGGCAATGTAAATTAGTGCAACCGTTATGGAGAACAGTTTGGAGGTTCTTCAGAAAACTAAAAATAGAGTTACCATATAATCAAGCAATCCCACTACTAGGTATATATCCAAAAGAAAGGAAATCAGTATATCAAAGAGATATCTGCAATCCCATATTTGTTGCAGCACTGTTCACGATAGCCATAATTTGGAAGCAATGTAAGTGTTCATCAACAGATGAACAGATAAAGAAAATGTGGTACAGATATCTAATGGAGTACTATTCAGCCATATAAAGAATGAGATCCTGTCATTTGCAATGACATGGATGGAACTAGAGATCGTTATATTAAGTGAAATAAGCCAAGCACACAAATAAGAACATCGCATGTTTTCACTTATTTGTGGGATCTAAAAATCAAAACAATTGAACTCACGGATATAGAGTAGAAGGATGGTTACCAGAGACTGCAAAGGCTAGTGGGGGCGGGGAGGTGGGAATGGCTAATGGGTACAATAAAGATAGTTAGGAAGAATGAATAAGACCTACTATTTTATAGCACAAAAGGGTAACTATAGTCAACAATAATTGTACATTTAAAAATAACTAAAATAGCATAATTGCATTGTTCGTAACACAAGGCATAAATGCTTGAGGGAATGGATAGTTCAATTTTTATGACATGATTATTATGCATTGCATGCCTGTATCAAAATATCTTATGTACCCCATAAATATATACACCTACTATGTACCCACAAAAATTAAAAATAGAACTATCATGTGATCAAGCAATCCCTCTACTGGGTATATATCCAAAGGATATGAAATGAGTATGTCAAAAAGATATCTGCACTGCCATGTTCATTGCAGTACTGTTCATTACTCACACTAGCCAAGATATGGAATCAACTTAAGTGTCCATCAGTGGATGAATGGATAAGAAAATGTGGCATGTATATAGAACGGAACAGTATTCAAGTTTTAAAAAGAAGGAAATCCTATCATTTGCAACAATATGGATAAAGTTGAAGGACAATGTGTTAAGTGAAATAAGCTAGGCACAGTAATACAAATGCAGCATGATCTCACTTATAAGTGAAATCTAAAAACTTGAACTCATAGAAAAAGAGAATAAAATGGGTATCAGCAGCTGGGGGTGAGGGACTGGGGAGATGTTGGTCAAAGGACAAAAAGTTTCAGTTAGGCAGGAGGAAGAAGTTTAATAGATCTATTGTATACCATGGTACCTACAGTTAATAACAATATGTTGTATACTTGAAAATTTCTTTTTTTATTATTATACTTTAGGTTTTAGGGTACATGTGCACAATGTGCAGGTTTGTTACATATGTATCCATGTGCCATGTTGTTTTGCTGCGCCCATTAACTCGTCATTTAGCATTAGGTATAGCTCCTAATGCTGTCCCTCCCCCCTCCCCCCACCCCACGACAGTCCCCAGAGTGTGATGTTCCCCTTCCTGTCTCCATTAGTTCTCCTTGTTCAATTCCCACCTATGAGTGAGAACATGCGGTGTTTGGTTTTTTGTCCTTGCAATAGTTTACTGAGAATGATGTTTTCCAGTTTCATCCATGTGCCTACAAAGGACATGAACTCATCATTTTTTATGGCTGCATAGTATTCCGTGGTGTATATGTGCCACATTTTCTTAATCCAGTCTATTGTTGTTGGACATTTCGGTTGGTTCCAAGTCTTTGCTATTGTGAATAGTGCCGCAATAAACATACGCGTGCCTATGTCTTTATAGCAGCATGATTTATAATCCTTTGGGTATATACCCAGTAATGGGATGGCTGGGTCAAATGGTATTTCTAGTTCTAGATCCCTGAGGAATCGCCACACTGACTTCCACATGGTTGAACTAGTTTACAGTCCCACCAACAGTGTAAAAGTGTTGCTATTTCTCCACATTGTCTCCAGCACATGTTGTTTCCTGAATTTTTAATGATGGCCATTCTAACTGGTGTGAGATGGTATCTCATTGTGGTTTTGATTTGCATTTCTCTGATGGCCAGTGATGATGAGCATTTTTTCATGTGTTTTTTGGCTGCATTAATGTCTTCTTTTGAGAAGTGTCTGTTCATGTCCTTGCCCACTTTTTGATGGGGTTGTTTGTTTTTTTCTTGTAAATTTGTTTGAGTTCATTGTAGATTCTGGATATTAGCCCTTTGTCAGATGAGTAGGTTGCAAAAATTTTCTCCCATTCTGTAGGTTGCCTGTTCACTCTGGTGGTAGTTTCTTTTGCTGTGCAGAAGCTCTTTAGTTTAATTAGATCCCATTTGTCAATTTTGGCTTTTGTTGCCATTACTTTTGGTGTTTTAGACATGAAGTCCTTGCCCATGCCTATGTCCTGAATGGTATTGCCTAGGTTTTCTTCTAGGGTTTTTATGGTTTTAGGTCTAACATGTAAGTCTTTAATCTATCTTGAATTAATTTTTGTATAAGGTGTAAGGAAGGGATCCAGTTTCAGCTTTCTACATATGGCTAGCCAGTTTTCCCAGCACCATTTATTAAATAGGGAATCCTTTCCCCATTGCTTGTTTTTGTCAGGTTTGTCAAAGATTAGATAGTTGTAGATATGCAGCATCATTTCTGAGGGCTCTGTTCTTTTCCATTGATCCATGTCTCTGTTGTGGTACCAGTACCATGCTGTTTTGTTTGTTTGTTTGTTTGTTTTGTGAGACGGAGTCTTGCTCTGTCGCCCAGCTGGAGTGCAGTGGTGCAATCTCGGCTCACTGCAGCTCCACCTCCCGGTTCACGCCATTCCCTGCCTCAGCCTCTCCGAGTAGCTGGACTACAGGCGCTCGCCCCACTCCCGGCTATTTTTTTTTTTAGTAGAGACGGGGTTTCACCGTGGTCTCGATCTCCTGACCTCGTGATCTGCCCGCCTCGGCCTCCCAAAGTGCTGGGATTACAAGCGTGAGCCACCGCGCCCGGCCTGCTGTTTTGGTTACTGTAGCCTTGTAGTATAGTTTGAAGTCAGGTAGCGTGATGCCTCCAGCTTTGTTCTTTTGGCTTAGGATTGACTTGGCGATGCGGGCTCTTTTTTGATTCCATATGAACTTTAAAGTAGTTTTTTTCCAATTCTGTGAAGAAAGTCATGGGTAGCTTGATGGGGATGGCATTGAATCTATAAATTACCTTGGGCAGTATATCCATTTTCACGATATTGATTCTTCCAACCCATGAGCATGGAATGTTCTTCCGTTTGTTTGTATCCTCTTTTATTTCTTTCAGCAGTGGTTTGTAGTTCTCCTTGAAGAGGTCCTTCACATCCCTTGTAAGTTGGATTCCTAGGTATTTTATTCTCTTTGAAGCAATTTTGAATGGGAGTTCACTCATGATTTGAAAATTTCTAAGAGAGTAGGTTAAATGATGTCGCCACAAAAAATAAGTCTGAGAGATAATGCCTATGCCAAATAGCTTGATTAAGCCATTCTACATTGTATTGTATACATATATCAAAGCATCATGTTATATACCATAAAGATATATAATTTTTACTTATCAATCTAAAAGCAAATAAATAAAATAAATACATTCAATTTAATAATTAGTGTGAGCTATGTCTATTAGCTAGACCTGTTTTTTTCCTTTGAGAAGTTGTTCTTTTTAAATACATGAAAAGTTTGTGTGTCTGTGTGTGTGTGTGTGTGTGTAATAGATCCTGACTAGCAATCTTCTAGGGCTGTGGTGGTTAAATTTAGCTAAGAGAAATTGCATTTAGATATTAGGTAGCATTTTAATATGCCTGGATGGGTTTTGAAGGCATTATTCTTTCTTGTGAAATTTTGGGAAAAGAGGTAGATACAGCCTTCCTTGAACAACTGTTTATAAATTTGAAGACAAGTAGCTGGACAAGATTTTCTTTCAATGCTAATTTTTGTTTTCTAATTCAATGATCATTTTCCTGTGAATACATGTTTTTGCTTAAGCCGAGGTTTATTTTCCAGTCTGTATAGGTAATCCTTCTTAGTTGATCTTAATTATAGCTGTCAAGAGCTAAACATTTCTTTTCTATATCTGGACTAGGAAATGTTTCCAATGAACAATCATTTTAGGATCCCAAGTATCCTAAATTTCTAAAGCTGTATTAGTTTTCTATTACTGCGTAACAAATTACAAGAATTTTGATATCTTAAAAAAAAGACCCATTTATTATTTCACAGTTCTGTAGGTCAAAAGTTTGTTGAGACATGGCTGGGTCTTCTGCTTTGGCTTAAGTAAAATTGTCTGCTGACTATTTTAATACATTCTTATCTTCAGCTTGGGGCTCTTTACAAACTCTTTTTTATTGTTGGCTGAACTCAGTTCCTTGCACTTGTAGAACTGAAGTCCCCATTTTCTTATTGTCTGTCTCGTAGGGCTGCTGTCAGCTCCCAGAGTCACTCTCAAATTTAAGCCCCATGATTTCCCCCCATTTCAGCAACAGAGAACTTCCCTCCCATGCTGCATCTATTGCCACTAGCCAGACAAAACTCTGAGATTTCTTTTTTTTTTTTGACAGAGTCTCACTCTGTCACCAAGGCTAGAGTGCAGGGGTGTGATCTCGGCTCACTGCAACCTCCACCTTGTGGGTTCAAGCAATTCTCCTGCCCCAGCCTCCCGAGTAGCTGGGATTACAGCCGCACGCCACCATGCCCAGCTAATTTTTGTATTTTTAGTAGAGATGGGGTTTCACCATGTTGGTCAGGCTGGTCTCGAACTCCTGACCTTGTGATCTGCCTGCCTCGGCCTCCTAAAATGCTGGGATTACAGACATAAGCCACTGCACCTGGCCAAAACCCTGAGCTTTTAAGGGGCTCATGTGATTGGGTTAGGCCCTTACAGATAATCTCGCTTTTGATGAACCCAAAGTTATCTTATTAGAAATCTTAATTAACCCTGCAAAAATCCCTTTGCCATGTAAGATAACATAATCATGAGAGTGATGCCTCATCATATTCATAGGTTCTACTCAGGATTAAAAAGAGAAGATTACATGAGAGCAAGCATCACTGGAGATCATCTTAGAGTTTTACCTAATAAAAAGTACTAGTATCTGGGGCAAACAACACAGGTTTCTGAGGCTATCTGAGTATCTGTCTTATAGTCTTCTATTCTCAAACAAGCTTTCTTTCCAAATTCCCTGTTTCTGTAAGTGTCATCCAAGTTTAGTGATAAGTTTCACTTTCCTTTCAAAAATATTTTATATTTGTTCCTTATATCATTACTATTTAGCTGTAAGCATGCCATTCATATATTACTGCAGGAGTCTATTTTCTGCTCTTCCTCAATGTGAGCTCTCTCTTCCCTCTATGACAGAATCCATCCTGAAAAACAATGATGTTAAAGAATATTATACTACTTAAAAATCAATCAATGGGATCTCTTTTCTGTAACATTAAAATAAGTCTTCATTGGACAATTTTAAAAATTTAAGAATTTTAAGTCCATCAGAAATATGGTTTTGCCCATAAATATCTAACCTTATTTTGCTTGGATAAGCATGGATATAACCCAATCCATATCCCCTATCCTTTTTCTTGTCTAGGCAGATGTATCCACTTCTTCACAACACAATGGTGTTAATTCCTGCTAATTTTATCCCTAGATGTAACATGATCCTTTCTCTTGATTTTATTTGCTCTTTCTTCAAGGCAATGGATAATTTTAGTGCCTTCTTGAGACTTTCCTTTATTCTTCATTACAGTTAGAAGTACATGCTAGTCTTCTCTACCTAATTAAATTATAGCCCATTTTCCTAATTATGTTATAAAGTGCTCAAGAGTAGATATATTTGTATCTTATAATTTTGTGCCCATATATAATTGTTCCTCAAAATATTAATGCCAACTCTTTCTCTTAATAAGGAAATGACAAAGTCAAAGTCAAAAGCTATGACTGAGAAATATGTTTCTACAAAGTGGAATGACTTGATATTAGGTAGCATTTTAATATGCCTGGATGAGCTTTGAATGCCCTTCTCCATTCATGAACATAATGGAAAATTAAAGTACTAAGTACCTTTGCTTCCGATATTTGGGTAAACTCTAATAAAGTTGTCAATTACTTGGCCAGTTGCAGCCAAATTGTTTTAAATAAATTATCCAAATAATTTTTTTTTTCTCTTCACCCTTACCAAGAGAGACCCTGGGGGCAGAACACAAATTAAGCCCATATCTGAATTTACAAGGAAAATATCTGAAACTATATTTACATCCAAGTTTGCAATTTTCTTTTCTTTTCTTTTTTTTTTTTGAGATGGAGTCTTGCTCTGTTGCACAGGCTGTAGTACAGTGGCATAATCTCAGCTCACTGCAACCTCCGCATCCCAGGTTCAAGCGATTCTCCTGCCTCAGCCTCCTGAGAAGCTGAGATTACAGGCGCATGCCACCACACCCGCCTAATTTTTTGTATTTTAATAGAAACAGGGTTTCACTGTGTTGCCCAGGCTGGTCTTGAACTCCTGAGCTCAGGTGATCCGCCCACCCTCACCTCCCAAAGTGCTGGGATTACAGGCGTGAGCCACTGCACCCAGCCTACAATTTTCAAAGCAATCTTGTGTTGAAGAAGGAAATGTCTTCAACAGTGGTCCATCTTCAGTCTTTATCCTATAAAACCTCTATGTGGTTTTTGGAGTTTGGGGCCACTAGTTTGTTCCTGAAATTCTCTCCTTCCCTAGCTTTTTACTGGTTTTCTCTGGATTTCTTAAGCTATCTCTGGCTACACCTTACTAGTCTCGATCTGTCTCTGAATACACCATAAAAAGCAGTAATATTCAAGATTCTGTTTTTGTTTTTCCCTATAAATACTTTTTATTTTTATTTTTTTTTAACCTGAAAAAATTCATTCATCGCTGTGACTTTGACTTTTATTTGAAAGATTCAAAATTCAGGCCCTGACCTTTTCTTGATCTAGATTCCTATCTCCAGCTGACTATTGTTAATCCCTATATAGATGTCCTGCCAGTTCATAAATTTAACAATCAGTGCAAAACCAAATTCATATTTCATTTCTATTTTCTTTCCTGTTTCTCAGTTGAGTTAATGGTTTCAAGTTCTTTTATTCACATAGTCTAGAAACTGTGGAAATATCTGCCATTCTTCTCCCATGTTTTACTACCCACCCGCTACAATTTCAGCATTTCCTTTCAAATTTGTCTTCCTGCCTGCAGTGTCCTTTCTACTGTGGAAATTTATTCATCTTTTAGGTCCAATTTAATCAGAACTCTCAGCCACCCTTCATACGTGGATAAAAATCAATCAGATATTCTTAGAAACTTCTATAGCATCTTTTTTTTTTCCCCAGGTATGATTATTTATGTACATATTGGCATCCTTCAATTGGCAGCAAGTTACTTAAGGGCAGAGGTCATTCTCTATATTTTAGCTGTATGTCTTTATCATGGTGGTTGCTCAAAAAATGTTTCCTGAATTCTCTGTGCCCTTGCCTACATGACAATATAACTTTCAAATTCAAAAAGCAATCCTATTTTCCAATCTTTTACATTACCTCAAGTAACATTTTCTGTTAAGAGAATTTCTAAATTTTGATGAAATTATACTTTTTATATAGCTTTAAAATTCTCCACTGGGTTTAACCAAACAAGGTTGATGATTTGCCTTTAAAAATGCCAACAATCAATTCTTAATTCAGTCAAACTGATGAGTGCGTCCTCCAGTCACAAGTGCTATCATGCATTTTCCTTATTTTTGAGTGAAGTATGGTTGTTTTCCCAGTTTTTCCTGAATTAGTCTTAAATAAGTCAGCGTCTTCACAAGTTCCCAAGAGAAACTAAGTATATTTCTACAGTAGTAAAGCATTAGATGCTTTAAAAAATCTTTCCCCTTAGAATTTAAGAGTGAAATGTGTGTTACCTGAATCCTAATATTAATTTTTTGATCTTTCATTGTGACATGACATTACATCCTTTAAATATTTGCATATAATTTCAGATAATTTTTGTGTTACTTTTATTTTATAGTTTTCTTTCACAACAGAAAATTATTTTATGTTTATTATATCTGCCTTCCTAGCCATTATGTCATGCGGCCCTTATCATGGAAAACATTGTCTCTTTTAGGGATACTTTTGGGGAGTTATCAAAATATGTTTCTTGGTGGAAAGTCTCATGATGATATATCCTCTTCAAGAGATGTTTGAGATGCAACTCAAACATACTCTTGTTCTTAGCCTTGATTTACGTAAACACTTTGTCTTCATCAAAGTCACAAAATTTTATCAGAACTTTATTTTTAACCCAGTATATAAATTCATCCTATTTAGAAATCAAATAAAACATGCTTTTGTCCTGTTCACTGCCATTTGTCAGCATCTTACTTTTTCTTTTCTTTTTTAAAAGTACATTTAACAACAGGCAAAAGATGCAACTTGATAAAGTTAGTTAAGAAAATTCTACTTTGCATTTTTAAAAGTTGAGACAATGTTTGGAGTACTGTAGGTATCATTTTATTTTCACTACATGAATAATAATGGATATAGTTCTTCCTGGCATTGTCTGTATTAGTGGGCATTAATCTATTGCCATATCTTTATTATGACTTTCATTACCAATCTTGCAGTAATATTTTATGTCTGGGGTAATGATTAATAGATAATATTTTGTGTATTTCTGATATGATTTGGCTCTGTCCCCACCCAAATGTCAACTTGAATTGTAGCTCCTAGAATTCCCACGTGTTGTAGGAGGGATCCAAGGGGAGGTAATTAAATCATGGGGGCTGGTCTTTCCCTTGCTATTCTCATTACAGTGAATAAGTCTCACAAGAACTGATGGGTTTATCAGGGGTTTCCACTTTTGCTTCTTTCTCATTTTTCTCTTGTTGCCACCATGTAAGAAGTGCCTTTCGCCTCCCGCCATGATTCTGAGGCCTCCCTAGCCATGTGGAACTGCAAGTCCAATTAAACATCTTTTTCTTCCCCATCTCAGGTATGTCAGTATCAGACTAATACAGTAAATTGGTACCATTAGAGTGGGACGTTGCTGAAAAGATACCCAAAAATGTGGAAGTGACTTTGGAACTGTGTAACAGGCAGAGGTTGGAACAGTTTGGAGGGCTCAGAAGAAGACAGGAAAATATGGGAAAGTTTGGAACTTCTTAGCGACTTATTGAATGGCTGTGCCCAAAATGCTGATAGCCATATGGACAATAAGGTCCAGGTGGAGTTGAGGAACTTGTTGGGAACTGGAGTAAAGGTGACTCTTGTTATGTTTTAGCAGAGAATAGCGGCATTTTGCCCCTGCCCTAGAGATCTGTGGAACTTTAAACTTGAGAAAGATTATTTAGGGTATCTGCAGAAGAAATTTCTAAGCAGCAAAGCATTCAAGAGGTGACTTGGCATTCAGTTTTATGAGGGAAGCAGAGCATAAAAGTTTGGAATATTTGCAGCCTATGTGACAGAAAAGAAAAATCCATTTTCTGGGGAGAAATTCAAGCCAGCTGCAGAAATTTACATAAGTAGCATGGAGCCTAATGTCAATCCCCAAGACCACGTGGTAAATATCTCCAGGCCGTATCAGAGACCTTCACAGCAGCATCCCCATCACAGGTCTGGAAGCCCAGGAGGAAAGTGGTTTCGTGGGCTGGGCCCAGGGTGCTCGTGCTGTGTGCAGCCTAGGGACTTGGTGCCCTGTGACCCAGCCACTCCAGCCATGGCTGAAAGAGGCCAAAGTCCAGCTCAGGCTGTGGCTTCAGAGGGTGGAAGCCCCAAACTTTGGCAGCTCCCACGTGGTGTTGAGCCTGTGGGTACACAGAAGTCAAGAATTGAGGTTTGGGAACCTCTGCCTAGATTTCAGAAGATGTATGGAAATGCCTGGATTCTCAGGCAAAAGTTTGCTGCAGGGGCGAGGCCCTCACGGAGGACCTTTGCTAGGGCAGTGCAGAAGGGAAATGTGGGGTCGGAGCCTGCACACAGAGTCCCTATTGGGGCACTGCCTTGTGGAGAGGTGAGAAGAGGGCCACCGTCCTCCAGACCCCAGAATGGTGGACCCACCGAGAGCTTGCACCATGCACCTGGAAAAGCCACAAACACTGAATGCCAGCCCATGAAAGCAGCCAAGAGGGAGTCTGTCCACTGCAAAGCCACAGGGGCGGAGCTGCCCAAGACCATGGGAACCCACCTCTTGCATCATCATGACCTGATTTTGAGACTTGGAGTCATAGGAGATCATTCTGGAGCTTTAAAATTTGACTGCCCCACTGGATGTCAGACTTGCATGGGCTCTGCAACCCCTCTGTTTTGGCCAATTTCTCTCATTTCGAACAGCTGTATTTACCCAATACCTGTACCCCCATTGTATCTAGGAAGTAACTAGCTTGATTTTGATTTTACAGGCTCATAGACGGAAGGGACTTGCCTTCTCTCAGATGAGACTCTAGACTGTGGACTTTTGGGTTAATGCTGAAATGAGTTAAGACTTTGGGAGACTGTTGGGAAGGCATGATTGGTTTTGAAATGTGAGGACATGAGATTTGGAGGAGCCAGGGGCGGAATGATATGGTTTGGCTGTGTCCCCACCCAAATCTCAACTTGAATTGTAGCTCCTAGAATTCCCATGTGTTGTGGGAGAGACTCAGGGGGAGTTAATTGAATCATGGGGGCTGGTCTTTCCTGTGCTACTCTTATGATAGGGTGAATACGTCCCACGAGATCTGATGTGTTTATCAGGGTTTCCACTTCTGTGTCTTTCTCATTTTTCTCTTGCTGCTGCCATGTAAGAAGTACCTTTTGGCCGGGTGCGGTGGCTCACATCTGTAATCCCAGCACTTTGGGAGGCCGAGGTGGGCAGATCATGAGGTCAAGAGATGGAGACCATCCTGGCCAACATGGTCAAACCCCATCTCTACTGAAAATACAAAAATTAGCTGGGCATGGTGGCGCAGCCTGTAGTCCCAGCTACTCAGGAGGCTGAGGCAGGAGACTTGCTTGAACCTGAGAGGTGGAGGTTTCAGTGAGCTGAGATCATGCCACTGCACTCCAGCCTGGTGACATAGTGAGACTCCGTCTCAAAAAAAAAAAAAAAAAAGTGCCTTTCACCTCCCACAATGATTCTGAAGCCTCCCCAGCCGTGTGGAACTGTAAATCCAATTAAATCTCTTTTTCTTCCCAGTCTCGGGTATGTCTTTAGTAGCAGTGTGAAAACAGACTAACACAATTTCCCTCTGTTGAACTGGTGAATTATTTAGCATGTACAAGGTAATTCAGTAGTAAGAAAAATGGAGCTGGTGAGTTTACTAAGAGACACACAGGATTAACATGCCCATTAGGTCCATCCAACCTAATTTTGCAATGCACAGGCCTCTTTGCTTTGTAAAGAGGAATGTACCATTATTTGCAATAGCATCTCAGCTTGGTGGATGATAAAGGATGAACATTTCCACCTCAGGTCAAATAGATGAATTTATTCATTCTACTAGTTATTAAGCAGCAGCAATGTAGCAGTCATTGGTAATCAATAATAAATGGCATAGGCCATCTCCTAATGGCTTTGAAGTCTACTGGGAATTTTTTTTTCTATTTTTTTATTCTACACCCTAAAACTGTGAAACACAGAGAAACTAAAATGGTTCTTTCTAAACAAGATTAACTATGTTCTATACCAATAAGCTACTTTTAAGTGCCTCTCAGTAAACTAACATCCTTCAGATACAGGTAGAGGAATTCAAGCCACTACAATAAATACAAATATTTCAATCATCACTTTTTATATGGAGATTGCCAATGTGCAGGGTCTAGCATAGTTGCAGTGGCTGGGCACTGCGGAACTCCAGGGGACATTGTTTACATAGATTAGGATGCTGGGACGCTGTTCACATACATTACAATCTGAGTGATCAAATGCTCCAACCCAGAGGTATCTTTTTCACCCACCTCTTTTATGGCCTGTCAAGAACAAGCATTACCAAGTTGTTTCTTCATTTTACTTTGTTTACACTTTTGAGGTGCTGCTGTGCTCAGGGTTCTTTTCTTGTTGAAGTAATAGAGATACACAAAGATAAATAACACGTAAATGTGTACTTTAATGGACAACATTAGAGTCTAGTAATTTCCTTTACAGACCCCAGATCTCAATAGAGCCACAAACAAGATTAAGTTCATAACTGCATCTCCGTTCTCAAGGATGCTATCTTAACAAATGTGTTCAGGTTGGCCAAAAACCAGCAGCAGCATTTACTTACTGAAAGCCATATGGAAAAGCTGTACTCTTTCACCAGGTCACTTGGCAAACATTACCTTTGTGCTCCCTCGACGTTTCCTGATCTCAAGAGTAGGAAACCAGAAGGGAACCAAATCACTTCCTTCCCCACTTCCTAAAGAGCAATGTAGACCTCATCAGCTGGGCTTCAGGGTTCAGTAAACCCACATATTTCAGGATGAACTGGCTTGAGTACATGAGTGGTGATTGCTTTTGTTACAGAGTTGAGGTGACAGTATTGATCATTAAAACAAGCAAAATGAAAAGTGTTGGCATTCTTTCATGGCCATCTGTGACTTCAGTGTGCTGGTACTTAGTGTTCACAGGCAACTGAATGTTTGAACTAGTTCTTGGTTTTGCAGTGAAAAATGAAGGAAAGCATTCTTCTGCTTTTGCGTGTTTATTTTTTTCTCATAAACAACATGGTTAGAAATTATGACATTTAATCGTTTTAAATTCCATTGTCATGCCATATTTTGTTTCATGTATTTAGCATTTTCATATGTGAGACTATATCATAATTTAATTGTAAATTTAAGTTTGCTACCCCACTTCATGCATTCTTTTATTGTATTGTTAACTTTAAACCTTCCATTTAATAAGATTCATAGATTTTTATTTTTCTGTAAGAAACTGATACATTATTTGACTTTTTTGGTTGCATTCCAACATTTTAACATTAGTATTGTAAAAAGAAATAAAATTTATTTTTATTTCCTTTAAGATTTTATAATAATTGTGCAGGATGAACATAAAGAATATGATATTCATGACTGGAATCAAAGATTATAAACATTTAGAACATGAATAATAGTTAATGTATTAAAACACATAGTTTTATATATATAATACATATAAACATAATAAATATGTTTTATTTATTATGTTGAATCACATGAAGTTTCTATTTTTGATAGAAAAAATCATCAAATTTTGGCAATCAGCTTATATTAGGTAATTCTGCACATTTTTGCTACCAGTTTAATGAAAATTAAATTGCGTGATAGTTAACCACCATAAATGAGTCAGCCCTTTGTGGATTAGCTAAACCTAATACCAGTTCCTCTCTCTTTTGATTTAATGACTGCTTTCAGGCTGACTACTCAAGAAATCTATCTTAAGTGGTAATGAATGAAAGAAAACAATATCAATAAATTTAGATACCTAAAGTAAAAGTTCCGTATTTTATAAAACCCAGGAGTTAGAATAAAGGAGCAGTTAAGACGATGAATTAAATCTTATTTTGGGAGATTATCTGTATTTATTTACATGTGCTACTATGTCTCTAATCCCATATATAATAAACAATTGAGTAGGCTCTAAAATGCATGTTTCCAACAAATGATATCAAGATGATATTATATTTTTGAGAATTTCTGCAGATTTTTAGCTGAACAGAAAAAAGGTGGTCTACTACAAAACTTGAACTCTACTACAAAACAAATCCTTAGTGTCAGTAGATATAAATTCTCATCAGTTCTGTCACTGGCAGCCTCTGTGACACAAGCAGGTGGCCGAACCTCTATGGAAGCAGTTTATTTGTTCACTTTACCGACATCTTAGTGCACATATGCATTCACACTTCTTAACAACAACTCTGATTCTCAGGTGCCCACCCCAGAGGTTAGGAACCATTGGATTATAAAAGCTCTGTTAACCCTTATTAGTCTCACATTCTAATTTCTATTAACATAAGAGGTATTAGCACAATTGAGGAAAAGGAAATAGACTAACTGGAAATATGGAATCATTATAATGAAGATTCCAACCACTCAAGCTCATAATTATGTATGAGTTCTTTCCATTTGACTAGCGGCCAGAAACCAGAAAGGGTGGAATTGATGAGCCAGTGTGTCATGCTGGCAGTGGCTGCAGCCTGAAAGGAAAGTAATCCAGATGATTGTTTAATTGGATACTACTTAAAAAGAGGAGTTGAAACCCCCCAAGAAGTATGGTCCAGATTAAACATCTTTTCCACCATATTGGTTAAATAAAAACCCAAGGATGGCGCATTGATGGCCAACATCCATGAATTTCCATTTTCACTGCCACGAAATTTCCTTTTAACTGTTCCCTGCCGGTCCTTGACAGTCTCTGTCAGCTTTACTTTTCAATGTTAAGTACTTCTTGATGATGATTTTGCAATAGTATACTTATAATGAAAAATGAAAATGAATGAAATCCTAGCTACAAACATAAGAACAGGAGGGTAATATTCAAGTGCTTCCTATGAAAGGCATTGCAGTGCAGTGCTTATGACAAAAACTGTCATGAGTCAGCCTGGACTTGAACCATCTTATATCATTTCTATCTTATATGTTATATAATTTATAAAGTATGTGTTATAAGTTTGGTTTAGTTATTGAAACTTTCTGTGATTCAGTTTCAGCACTTTTAAATTGGGTGGGATGGTATTGGGGTAGTAGTAAACATTACGTAAGTTAATTTGTGGTTAATTTGTATAAAGACCTTATACCAGTGCTTGGCTTAAATGCCATATGTCTGAAACAGTAATTTGCTATTATTACTATTTCCTTCATGGCAGTTTTACAGAAAAGTGACTCTTTTTATATGACCTAACTAACTGAGCCCTGGCTCTTTCAAAGTAATGGTTTTGGCTGAATTATCATAGCATGGTAAATTCTATCAATTTTACAAGAAGTGACTCAGAAAAACAAATGGCATGCAATACATTTGCATCTGCAGTTATATCTGCATAAGACACTGAGCATAATTTTGGAGGTGAAATGACCAATTAAAGTATTTTGCTCCCTCTTTTCTTTTTTCCATTCTCTTGAGATTTTATTTTTAGGTCTTTTTCTCTGAGCTGTATGCATTGATATTTAATGATTGCCATTTTTATTCCTTTTGGAGAATTAATTGTTAAATATCAGGCAGAATACCTCCTTTAATTTCCCTTTGGAGTAATAAGATAGTGCCAGTAACTGTTTCCTGAGATCTGTAGCAATGCCCTTTGTCAAAATGGAAGTACATTATAAAGCCAGAAAAACACTTATCAAGAGCTCTTAGAAAGAGTGTTTTATATTATATAAATATGTCAAATAATGAAAACATCCAAGAAGTGAATTGGTGCTGATTTGGCCTCAGGAAACTCTCACACAAAATGTTACAATAAATTCTAATTACCAAAGTACTTATCAAATTATAAAAAAGTTTTAATTACTAACTTTAATTACTTTATTCACAATGAGATAATTAGCATGAATAAGAATTACTCCCTTTTTCAGCTTAATTGAGCTATAATTAACAAAATTGTGTATGTTTAAAGTGCACATGATTTGATATACATATGCATATATCAACACAATCAAATTAATGAACATATTCATCATACATAGTTAACCATTGTGTGTGTATGTATGTATGCATGTGGTGAAGAAACTCAATACCTACCTTCCTAGTGAATTTCAAATAAAACTTCAGTATTATTAATTATAGTCACCATGCTGTACATTAGATCCTCAGAACCTATTCACTTATAACTGAAAGTTTGTACACTTCAAACAACATCTCCCAATTTTCCCCACTCGTAATCCCTGATAACTGTTCTTCTATTCTTTGCTTCTATGAGTTCCACTTTTTCAGATATCACATATAAGTGATACCATACAGTATGGGTATTTCTATATCTGGCTTATTTTATTTAGCATAATGTTCTTTAGGTGCATCCATGTTGTTGCAAATGGAAGGATTTCATCTCTTTTAAGGCTGAATACTATCCCATTTTGTGTGTGTGTGTGTGTGTGTGTTGTGTGTGTGTGTGTAACATTTTCTTTCTTCATTCATCCATTAATAGGTACTTAGGTTGGTTCTACATCTTGGCTGTTGTGAATAATGATGATATGAACAAGAGAGTGCAGATATCTCATCAAGATACTGACTTAATTGCCTTTAGATATATATTCAGAAGTGGATTTGCTGGATTGTATAGTAGTTCTATTTTTAATTTTTTGAAGAATTTCCTTACTGTTTGCCATACTTGCTGAATCAATTTACATTACCATTCCCACTAACAATGTAAAAGGGATCTGTTTTCTTTTCTTTTTTTTTTGAGACGGAGTCTCACTCTGTTGCCTAGGCTGGAGTGCAGTGGCACAATCTCAGCTCACTGCAACCTCCGCCTCTCGGGTTCAAGCGATTCTCCTGCCTCAGCCTCCCGAGTAACTGGGATTGCAGGCACCCGCCACCATGCCCGGCTAATTTTTTGTATTTTTAGTAGAGATGGGGTTTCACTATGTTGGCCAGGATGGTCTCGAACTCCTTCCTGATCTACCTGCCTCAGCTTCCCAAAGTGCTGGGATTACAGCCACTGCACTGAGTCTAGGGATCCCTTTTCTTAACACCGTCGCCAACACTTGTTATCCCTTGTCTTTTTGATAATAGCCATTCTAACAGCAATATGTCATTGTAGTTTTAATTTGCATTTCCCAGATGATTAGTGAGATAAAGCAGCTTTTAATACACCTGTTGGGCATTTGTATGTTTTCTTTGGAAGAATGTTTATTCACACCCCTTGCCCATTTTCTAACCAGGTTATTTCATTTTTTGCTATTAACTTGTATGAGTTCCTTATATATTTTTAATATTAACCCCTTGTCAGATACAAGGTTTGCAAAACCATCTCCCATTTCATAGCTTGCCTTTTTATTTTGTTGATTGTTTCTTTCGCAGTACATAAGTTTCTTACTTTGATGTTATCCCATTTGCTTATTTTTAATTTTTTTTGCCTCTGCTTTTGGTGTCATATACAAAAAATCATTGCCAATACGAATATCAAGGAGATTTTTCCCTGTTTTCTTATAAGAGTTTTATGATTTCAGGCCTTACATTTAAGTCTTTAATCCATTTTGAGTTAATATTTGTGTATGATGTAGGAGTCTAATTTCTTTCTTTTGCATGTGGATATTCATGTATCGCAATGCCATTCTCTTTGTACTCTTAGTGCTTTTGTCAAAGATTAGTTGACTATCTATGTATGGGTTTATTTCTGGCTCTCTGTTCTATTGGTCTGTGTATCTCATTTTTATGCCAGTGGCATACTGTTTTGATTACTATAGCTTTGTAGCATAATTTGAAATCAGAAGGTATGACACCTCCAGTTTTGTTCTTTTTTATTTTTTAAGGACAAGTGTCTTTCTCTGTCACCTGGGCTGCAGTGCAATGGCTTAGTCATAGCTCACTGCAGACTCAAACTCCTGGACTCAAGCAATCCTCCCACCTCAGCTTTTGGAGTTGCTGGGGCTATAAGCATGCACCATCAGACCCAGCTAGTTATTAATTTTTTATATATAAAAACAAGGTCTCACTGTGTTACCCAGGGTGGTCTGGAACTTCCAATCTCAAGAGATCCTCCTACCTTGGTCTCCCAAAGCACTGATATTTTAGGCATGAGATACTGTGCCTGGCCCTGCTGTACTTTCCCAAGATTCATTTGGCTATTCACCATCTTCTACAGTTTTATATTAATTTTAGAAATGTTTTTCTGATTTCTTTGAAAAAATGCCATTGGAATTTTTATAGGGATTACATTGAATCTGTAGATTTATTTGGGTAATATGGACATTTTAACAGTATCAATTATTCCCATCTCTGAAGATAGGAAGCATTCCATTTATTTGTCTCTTCAGTTTCTTTCATCAACATCTTACAATTTTCAGTGTACAGATCTTTTACCTCTGGTTAAATTTATTCCCAAGAATTTTATTCTTAATTATTCTTTTGTAAATGGGATTGTTTTGATTCTTTTTTAGATGGTTTATTATTAGTATGTAGAAACACAGCTAACTTTTGTATGTTGATTTTTTTGTCCTGCAACTTTACTCAATTTGTTTATTAGTTCTAAGAGTTTTTTTTTTTTTTTTTTGATGGAGTCTTTAGGGTTTCCTATATGTAAGATTATATTATCTGCAATCAGAAACAGTTTTTCTTCCTTTCTGATTTGGATATCTTTTATTTCATTTTCTTGCCTAATTGCTCTGGCTAGACTTTCAGTACCATGTTAAATAGAAATGATGAGAGTGGGCATCTTTTCTTGTTCCTGATCTTAAAGTAAAAGCTTTCATCTTTTTGTTGTTAAGTACGATGTTAGTTGAGAGGTTGTTATATATAGCCTTAGTTCTTTTGAGGTACATTTCTTCTGTACCTAATTAGTTGAGAGTTTTTATCGTGGAATAATGTTGAATTTTATCAAATGCTTTCTCTGCATTTGAGATGATCATATGATTTGTATCCTTTATTCTCTTAATGTGATGCATCACATTTATTGATTTGTGTAAGCTAACATATCCTTGCTTCCCAAGGATAAATGTCATTTGATCATGGTATTCTTTTAAAGTGCTATTAATTTGGTTGGGTAACATTTTCTTAAAAATGTTTGTATTTATATTCATTAGGAATATTGACCTATGATTTTCTTTTTTTATAGTATCCGTATTTGGCTTTAGTATCAGAATAACGCTAGCTTCTTAAAATGAGTTTGGAGGTAATCCTCTCCTGAATTTTTAGAAGAATTTGGGAAGGATTGATACTAATTCCTCTTTAAATCTCTGATATAATTCACTTGTGAAGCTATCAGGTTTTGGGCTTTTCTTTAGAGGTTTTTACTCATGATCGGTCTGTTCAGGTTTTCTACTTCTTCATTATTCAGTCTTGGTAACTTGTATGTTTCTAGGAATTTATCCTTATTACAGGTTATCCAATTTGTTGGAATATTATTATTCAGAGTAGTCTCTTATGACCCTTTGTATTTCTGTGGTATCAGTTGTAATGTCTTCCCTTTTATTTATAATTTTATTTGAGTCCCTTCGTTTTTCTTGGTCGGTATGGCTAAAGGTTTATCAATTTTGTTTATATTTTCAAAAAATGAAGTTTTACCTTTGTTGGTATTTCCTTGTTTTATTAGTCTCTATTTGATTTATTTTTGCTCTGATCTTTGTTACATCCTATCTTCTACTAACTTTGGCATTAGTTAATTTGTTCTTCTTTTCCTAGTTCCTTGAGGTATAAAATTTAGTGTTTTATTTGGGATCTTTCTTTATTCTTATTATAGGCAGTTATGATTATAAACTTCCCTCTTAGAACTGTATTTGCTGTATCCTATCAGTTTGGTACGTTCTGTTTTTATTTTTTGTGGTCTCAAGATGCTTTCTGATTTCCCTTTTGATTTCTTCTGTGACCCATTGGTTGTTCAGGTAGCATGTTGTTTAATTTTCATATGCTTGTGAATTTTACAAAATCTTCCTGTTACTGATTTCTAGTTTCATACTATTGTGGTCAGAAAAGATAAAGTGCTGTTTTGTGGCTTAACATATGATCTTATCCTGAAGAATGTTCCATGTGTGCTGGAGAAGAAGGTTCATTTTGCTGCTTCAGATGGAATGTTTTGAATATATTTGTTAGTCATTTGGTGTATGGTGTTATTCAAGTCCATTGTTTCGTTGTTGATTTTGATCTGTATGATCTATTCATTGTTGCAAATAGAAGTTGAAGTCCCCTATTATTATTTTATTGCTGTCTCTTTTTTTCAGTTCTGTTAGTAGTTGCCTTGTATGTTTAGATGCCCTGGTACTGGATACATATATATTCAAAATTGTTACATTCTCTTTATATATTGACCCTTTGTTATTATATAATGACCATCTTTGTTTCTTGTAACAGATTTTGACTGAAAGTCCATTCTGTCTAATTTAAATATATCTACCCCTGCTGTCGTTTGGTTACCATTTAATTAGAATATCTTTTCCCATTCCTGCATTTCAGCATATGTGTGTCCTTAAGACTAAAATGATTCTCTTATAGGCAGCTTATAATGGGCTCTTGTTTTTGCTTTTTGAATCTATTCAGCCACTCTGCATTTTTAGATTAAAGAATGTAATCCATTTACATTTAAACTAATTATTGATAGGTAAAGACTTATATTTCCACTTTTTAAAATGTTTTGCTATTCTTCTGTTCCTTTCTTTTACTCCTGCTGTCTTTCTTTGTATTTTGATGATTTCCTATAATCTTATATTTTTAATTCCTTTCTTTTTGTCTTTTGTGTATCTACTAGAGGTTTTTTCTTTGTGGTTACAATGAGGCTTGCGTAAAAGATCTTATAACATTCCATTTTAAGTTGATAAGAACTTGACTTCAGTTGCATACAAACACTCTACACTTTTACTCCCCAGTCAACATTTTATGCTATTGATGTCACACTGTGCATCTCTTTATACTGTATATCTTTAACAAACTAGTGTATCTATAGTTATTTTTAATACTTTTGTTTTTTAACTTTTACTCTAAAGTTACAAGTGGTTTATATACAACTATTACAATATTCTGAACTTGACTATATTTTTAACTTTACTAGTGAATTTTATACATTCAGATATTTTTATTTTGTTAATTAGCATCTTTTCAGTTCAATTTAGCATTAAGTTCTACCTTCAGCATTCTTTTAAAAGTCAGATCTAGTGGCAATGAATTCCCTTAGCCTTAGCTTCTATGGAAAATTCCTTCTCTCTCCTACATTTCTGAAAGACAGCCTTGTTGGATATAGTATTCTTTTTTAACTCTTCGTTTCCTGAACACTTTGAATATATCATTCCACTCTCTCCTGGTTTTCAAGGTTTTTTATGGAGATGTTCACCAATAGTTTTATCAGGGTACCCTTCTTTGTGATGAGTCTCTTTTCTCTTGCTGCTTTAAAGTTTCCCTCTTTATTGAAGACTTTTGTCAATTTGATCATAAAGTATTCCCTCTCTATCTGTTTGGAATACATTCTAAGATCCCCAGTGGATGCCTGAAACTGTGGATAGTACTGAATCCACTTGCCATCATTTGGAACCTGTTTCTGTTCATGTCTTCTACAAACAAATTTAATGCCTTTTCCATCTTTGCTTATCACACATTGTGACCATAACTTCTGCAGTCTGAGGTACAACAGCAAATGGAAACTAGTATGAATTTCCATTTTTTCTTCTTAATTTCATGGGTAGAAGATTTGTTCTTACTATGGATCTTGGGAAACTCAGCATACCATTTTTTTTTTCTTTCTTTATTAAGTCAAGAGCTTTCACCTTTCCACTTGATGGCTTTTCTTTGGCATATCCAAATTGCCAGCATCACTACTGTTGTGCTTTGGAGCCATTATTAAGTAAAATAAGTATTACTTGAACACAAACTGCAATACCACCACAGTTAATCTGATAACAGATGGCTACTAAGTGACTAAATGACTGTTAGCATACTCAGTGTCATATACTGGAAAAAGGGATAATCCACATCCTGGACAAGAAAGAGCAGGATAAAGTAAGATTTCATCACTCTGCTCAGAACAGAATGCAATTTAAAACTTGTGAATTATTTCTGGAATGTTCCGTTTAGTATTTTCAAACTGTGGTTGACTGACTGTAGGTAAATGAAAGCATTGAAAGTGAAACCACAGATAAAGGGGAACTACTGTAATGTGTCTCAGAAAAATATTCTCTGGGTGGGTCCTTCTTTAGATTCTTTGAGCTTCATGAATCTGGATGTCTATATCCCTCTGGGAAGTTTTCAGACGTTATTTCTTTAAGCCTTCTGTTTCTTTCTTTCTCTCTTCTCCTGTGACTTTCATGAATTGCATATTTATTATCTTGATGGTACCCATAGGTTAGTATGCTCTCTTTCTATATATATTGTATTTATTTATTTATTTATTTGAGACAGGGTCTTGCTCTGTCACCCAGGCTGGAGTTCAGTGGTGTGATCTTGGCTCACTGCAACCTTTGCCTCCCAGGCTCAAGTGATTCTCCTGCCTCAGCCTCCCGAGTAGCTGGGACTGCAGGCGCAGGCCACTATGCCTGGCTGATTTTTCTTTCTTTTTATTTTAAGAGACAGGGTTTCACTGTATTGCCCAGGCTGGTCTCGAACTCCTGACCTCAAGCAATCCACCTGCCTTGGCCTCCCAAAGCACTGGGATTACAGGCATGAGCCACTATGCTCGGCCTACTATGCTGTCTACTCTTTTTTAATTGTTGTTTCTCTAACTGGCTAATTTCATGCGACCTGTCTTTAAGTTTGATATTTTTTTCTTCTGCATGATTAAATATGATATTGTAGCTCTCTTTTGAATTTTTCAGTTCTGTTATTGTATTCTTCAATCCAGGATTTCTGTTGTTTTTTTTTTTGGTTTCTATTTTTTATTAACTTCTAATTTTGTTCATGCATTGTTTTTCTGATTTCATTTAGTTGTCTGTTTCCTCTTCCATCCCATTGATCTTCTTTAATATGATTGTTTTGAATTCTTTGTCAGACAGTTCATAGATGTCAATTTCTTTGGGGTTGTTACTGGCGCTTATTAGTTTCCTTTAGTGGTGTCATGTTTATCTGATTGTTTATTATCTGTATAGCTTTGCATTTGTATCTGCATTTGAAGGAACAAATACCTGTTCAAGTCTTTACAGATTGGCTTTGGCAGATATTGACCTTCTCCTGTAGGGTTCCCAGCCTGTTAGGATTGGTTCTGGGACCACAGTCGACTGGAATTTTAACTGGGTCACGAGACTTTTGCTGGTTCTTACGAGGAGCAGAGTGTATATGGATCCTGTCTGGTCTCAAGACAGATTGGACTTTGGGCAGTAGAACAGACACTAGGGCAAGGGTGTGCTTTAGATTCCACAGTTGGCTCCACAGATGGTAGGCCTATTATCAGGTATACTATTCGGTGTCTTTCTTTCCAGGTTCTTAGGAGGGCTCCCACTGGGTCACTAGGAGGATCCTTGGTCAGGCAGAACTGGTCCTGGACTATGGCTGAGAGGGGCTAGAACTGAGTTACAGAGTGTGCTTCAGGGTCCACAGCTGAGTTCAGTGTTTTTAGGTCTCTCTCCAGGGTCACAGACAAATGTACCTCCTGCCAGGTTCTTGATTGGGCAAGACTGCCCCTGACTGCAGCCGAGCAGGGCTGGAGCTGGGTCACAGGTCTACTTCAGGATCTACATTTAGCCTGAGGCCTATTTCTGGGAGCATGGATGAGCATGTTTTCTATAAAGTCCCTTGGTGGGCAGAACTGCTTTCAGATCACAGCTGAGAGGAGCTGGAACCAAGTTAAAGGGCTCTTTCAGCATCTGCAGTGGGACCAAGTTGGTGGGACTGCCACCAGGGCATGAATGAGCATATCTCCTGGCAGGTCTCTGGGTGGGCAGAAATGCTCTCAGACTACAGATGAGAATGGCTACAGCTGAATTACAGGGCCTCTTTAGGGTCCACAGCTGGGGCTGAGATCAGCCGATCTGTTGTACAAAGTGCATGTGGGCATGACTCCTCCCTCATTCCTTGGTGGATGATTCTGGTGGCAGGACGAAGGCCAAATGGAATTGTAGCCAAGTTCATAGGGGGATGAGGCTGTTTCTGGGTCTGTATCCAGGACCGCTGTTCATAAGCCTGGCGACTGGGTACAAGCCTGCCCTCTCAGACAGCCCTGATCAGTCTTGGACTTCGTATCTGAATCTAAAGCTCGAAAAAGGCACT
Source organism: Nomascus leucogenys (assembly GCF_006542625.1). Lineage (NCBI taxonomy): Eukaryota > Metazoa > Chordata > Mammalia > Primates > Hylobatidae > Nomascus > Nomascus leucogenys. Next base: position 65,078,904 of record NC_044391.1, read on the forward strand.
TTTGTCCATAGATAGCTGCCAAATTGTTGTTCTGTGGGTGGATATGAGTAGAGGATCTCCTATTCTGCTATCTTGCTGACTCCTAGAATAGTTCCTTTATAAATATTTTAATAGATGAGGTTTCTAATTTCTCAGCAGACATTTATTCCAAACTCCTAGACTTTCACACCTAAAAATGTGCCTCTGAATAAATATTTAATTTTACAGTATCAGTGTACATTTTTAGACCTATGAAGTAACATTAGAGTATTAATTCTTCTCAATCAACTGTCTTTACTAAAGGGAGTTCCAGGTGAAAATACAGTAATGATATTAAAAATACCACAGAGCCTGTGGACTACAGGTTCTGACCAATAGAATAGACACTGGCTATAGAACTAGAGTGAGGTACTACAGTACCCTTGTTTCACCAGAGGTTAACCAGGCAGTGCTGGATAACAGGGAGGTGAGAGGCTCTGTGAAGGAGGCTGGGGAGAAAAAGAAAGTGGGACATGAGAAAACTGGAGCCCCAACTATTTACCAACCTATACAGCCATATGAGTGCATCCTGTAAAGTGTATATATTTATAGCATCCTTGTGAGAAATGCATTTGAAAAGCCAAGAATGATAAGAAAATACCCTTATTACCAAAAAACTTTGCATAATAATCAATATTTTATTCTTCATCAAGGTTGTTACATTCCTTCATGAAAAAAGAAATTGTGGTGATTTCATTCAGAGTTGTTTGAGGTTTCTCAAGCTCAAGAAAACAAAATCAAAAACACATAGACTTAACCTGGAGAAAATTTTGCTTAAATCCCACTATTCTTTTTATATAATACTTGCAATTTCTATCTATTGAGTTACAATAATTAGTTAGAACTTCTCCCATACTTATTTAATTCATTTGAATTTCTGTGATCAAAGTTACTCTACACCATAGCAGGAGACAATCTGTACTTTATATTTTAGAGGTCATGAGTCAAATTCTTTTGAAAGTTTGCAATTTTAATAAAATAATGAGGTTTAATAGGAATGTTTATTTTCTAAAATTTTAAAAAATAACGTATCTTTCCATTCATGAGGAGAAAAAAATATAAGAAGTGTTTCTTTATATCCATTATATTAAAGTATAACTTGCCTCAAATAAGAAATTGTGAAAAGCAAAACCAAATTTTTGGCTTAGAGGTTTACACTATGTACAATTGAAAAGAGAATTCTATGAAGATTCATATTATTTTTATGAGTTTCAATTATTATAAGACATTAGAGGGCAAAAATGGTTTTGTTAATTGCCAAAATGGATATGTGTTCTACAATGCTATTTCACCTCTATGTTTTTTCTTCTGTTTTCCTTTATTTCCCTTTTCTTTCTTGCATTTTTATCTGATTAAATTTATTTCACATAATTGCTTTTTCTTCTTATAATTCTAGACAATATCTAGGCGTCGATATAGCCCTGAAAAGCACAGGCTTAACTACATTATGGACAATTCTCTGGCAGATTAAATTTTCATCACCCACATTTCAGATCTACTTTAAAAATCAGCATTAAAGACTAATTTGAGTATTTTTCTGATTGTTAAAAATGCTTTAGTTTCAACTAACCCTTGTTGAACTCCATCTGTGTATACTTGTGCAAGATTTTACGGGGGCTACAAAGATATGTAAGAGAAAATGTCAGGCTCCTAGTATCTTATCTAGCAGGGAGCAGATGCTCTGACATGGAGAGAGGTCACTAGACCACAAGCCATGGATGATATATGTCCTATGAGAACAGGCTAGATTTTTGGCTTTTAGAGGTGGTCCCTGTATGGAGCTTATCAAGTCTTGGAGATGGTGATGAGTCTGGTCTAACTATCCTTCTCTTTTGTAGAAGGATAATGGAATCCAAAGATTTCCTCACCTATTCACCATCTGCCTTATCTTCTTACACTGCATGTCCACTACCCTTGGTAAACAATGTACAGGTTTACTATGAGCTACACACCAATGTTTTCTTGGGACAGTTACTGCACTAACCAAAGTCATTTTTAACATTGTTGTTGTTAATTATTTGTTCCATAATTATTATCTTAATGTTCTTTAGGGAAAATTGCTTTTGAAAGAAGGCATTTAATTTTTTTTTCTTTTTTCTTTTGAGATGGAGTCTCACTCTGTCACCCAGGCTGGAGTGCAGTGGCGCAATCTCGGCTCACTGCAAACTCCGCCTCCCAGGTTCAAGCGATTCTCCAGCCTCAGCCTCCCAAGTAGCTGGGACTACAGGCGCACACCACTGCGTTTGGCTAATTTTTTTGTATTTTTAGTAGAGACAGGGCTTCACCATGTTGGACAGGCTTGTCTCGAACTCCTGACCTCAGGTGATCCACCCGCCTTGGGCTCCCAAAGTGCTGGGACTACAGGCATGAGCCACCATGCCCGGCCAACTTTTTTCATCTTCCTTTTGGCTAATATACCTTAGGGTAGGTACTTGCCAAGGGGCAGACATTTAATACAGCACAGATAACATGCACTCTCTAGTATCTATATTTTATGCCTTATGTTCTTTAATGAGTGCCTTGTTCCTTACAGGACAGTTCTTTTTACTCTGACGTCTGTGGTTGTACTTGTGATTACAACGGACTGGATCAGCTGGGACAAGCTGAATCGGGGATTTTTACCCAGTGATGAAGTTTCCAGAGCATTCCTTGCTTCTTTTATCTTGGTCTTTGACCTCCTTATTGTGATGCAGGTAAGTGTATTTCCCTCCCCTCACCGAAGTTGCTGCATGCTTTGTTCCCAGTATAACAAACAGGATATGGCAACAGGCTCCAGAAATCTAAATAAGTACAGCGTTTACAGTTACTATTGATGGGGCATTCTCTGTTTATATTTTCAGCTATTATACTGGGAGGGAAAGCCAACTGGACTTTTATAAGAGGGGCACCAAAAATGTGTGTTATGAACATTGCAAGGTGGGCCCCTAGAAACCATATAGCACGTTGGTATTTTCTGCCTAGGCTTTAGGGGAAAACACACTCGGAAACAAAAACCAAAAAACCCTGTCATTTAGTAAATGGAAAGCTGCAGACATGAGGACGACATAAAAGCAGCAACGCAGGGAAAAGCAATTGTCGAAGCAACTCAGGGTTTTATAGCAGTTGAAATGGAGTGATGTAAAAATTCTTTTTCTGGTTATGGAAATTGTTACTTTCTTTCAGTATTCACCGGAGATCATTCCATTTTCATGTAAACCATATTTCTGCCCTGCTTAGCAACAGATTTTTCATACAATAGCATCACACTAACCAGTGTTACTCATGTAATCTGGTGTGACTGTTTGGGGTTTTAGGAATATTCTTTTGAATGGGGCAGAAAGAGACACCAGCTATTTCTTGCTCATTAAATATCCATCCATTTGTTAGACATTTTCTTATTGCTTTCATAAGGCAATTTTTTTTTCCCTCCTGAGGCGTTGTAAGTCACCAGACCAAAGACTACGATTACTGAAGGAATACTCCATTGTATTCTGAATTTATGTGAGATTTCACAGGATAGCAGATTGGTTTTCTCATTTCTGGAGGCAAAAAGAGGCCTTTATGAGAGATTTTCAGTGTTGTCTCAAAAGAGAATAGAAGTTTATTTATTGATTTGTTTTTTTTTAATTTGTTAAATAATATATCTTGGGCATTAGGTTCAAGATGGTTCTTTGAGTATATTACTATTTTAATGGATAATATTTTAAAATACACTATCATTTAAAAAATTATTTAAAGAGATAAAACGGAATATTTTTGTCGCATTTGAAAATTGATAAATTTTGTATTTCCTGAAATAGCAATGGAAAAAACTTTCCAGTCTGACTTTGAGTCAGACAGCATTGGCAGGTTCTAGATCTGCCTCTCACTAAGCTGTAGGACGTCCCATGGATATCTACAGAATTGAATTTTTAGGACTTATGCAATAATTTATCATGCGTTACTTATATAAAGGCCATTTTTATCTTCCTCTATTTCCTAACTAATATAATTTCTCTTGTAAAATGTCCACATTGGCCAGATGGCCTACTGATACCTCTCTGAACCCATCTTAAAGTCAATGGTATTAGTAGCCAAGTAGACTGTTGTCTAATTGAATTTGCTTACATTCATATATTTGAGAGCATAAATTCTTTGATTGTCCGTTACCATCCTCATGCTTCTACTCTATTTGTGTAAGTTTTAAGTACTCTTCCAATAAGTTCACTAAAATCAAGGACTTCAAGTGGGAAAATATAACATTGTAATTTACAGATATTATGGATTCACTCAAAAACTGCTTAATAAAGACAGATGGAAGAAAGAAAGGATAGTCAGGATTTACATAGGCAGAGTCAGCAAAGGGGAAGGGAAAGACATTATAGATGAAAAAATATCATAACAATGTAAAATGTCAATAACATGCTGAAGTGTTCAGAGAGTAGTCAGAGCACCAAATGACCGATGATGAAGAGTTTATGCTGAGGAATATTTAAGTTTGGACCATTTTGGCTACAAGTAGCAATAACCCTACCAAGCTAATTTAATCAAAGGAGGAATGTATTGCTGCATTTTAGGGATATCCTACCCAATTCAAGAGGAGGGATGTAGTTGCCTCTAGGGACACATGAAAGCAGAGACCAGGGTGTAACAGGGAATCCAGACCTAGCCTTTATTTTCCATATCTTATCTTTTTTGTTTTTGCCTTCTCTTTTTTTTTTTTTTGTCTCTTATTGTAAAGCAGCCTTTCCAGGTTTCTCGTTCAAATGGAAGAAAATGGCTACTGCCAACACCTCAGAGGGCAATCACCCTCTATCTGTCAGGTCTGATTCCAGATTTCCTAGGAAGGAATTGGAGAAACTCATGGGCTCAGCGTGGGAGGCTATGGTGATGAGGTCATCTGAAAGAAAAGGGGAGAGAGGTTGGGCTATAACTCCAAATTAATAGGTTTCTAATATAAAAATGAGTAAAAAAATTAGCCCCCAAATTTAGGTCTGTTAACTTTTTCTTTTCTGTCTCCCCTAACACTAAGTCAACTAGCCAGGCCTACTGATTTATCTTTCTCTATGCTTTTAATATCATTCTTCTTTCTCATTTCCTTGCCACCATTCCAGTCTTGACTCCCCTCTATACTATTGTAATCTCCTGTGGATCTTCTGCCACCACACATCCATGTCCCTTCGTACCATATGCCCTATGCAGCTCTTCTTCATAACCTTCCAGTTGGAAATGTCATGTTGTACACTTCTCAGCCGTAGATATTGTCCATGACTCCTCATTGTCCAAGAGGAAAGTCCAGCCTCTGTGAGCTCTCTGAGTGCCCTCCATGGTCTGGCCCTGACTCTGTATTCTCCCACGTCTTCTATGCTCTAGTTCCACCCAGATCAACATATTTGCTGCTGGGCATTTGCCCACAGCATACTTATTCCCCAGTGTCAGGAGTCTCTTGTTCCTCTACAGATTGTGCCTTTTCTGTTCTGCTCATTTAGATCCTACCATTGGAGACCATTTCAACTCTCTCTTCATTAAAGCCATGCGATCACTTCCTCTTGAGAACTCCTGTAGCACTTTTTACCTGAACTGCAATTCAACATGTCACTTTTTCCTTAGAACTGTTCATATCCCTGGAGCTTCCCAAGCAAAGTGCCTTACATGGCAGGAGTAGGCCCAGAGTAATAACTGCTTGATGAGGATAAAGAAGTGACAGCTCAGCACTCAGTCTTGTGCAAACTGTATCCCTCTTTGTGAGCATCATGTAGAAGTTGTAGGAACTAGTACATGTGGTAAGAGAGTTAATTTAGGCAACAGAGCCCCAGAAAGCATATGTACTGAAGACATTTGAAAATATATAAGACAGATATCTTAACAAGTTCACAACCAACTAAACTGTGTTCTAATTCATCCCATATTTACATATTTCAGATGAAAGAAAAATAAAGAAGTAAAATTAGTGTCACTAAAACACCTGTCCTTATTAGAATTATTTAAATGATTTGAAAGCAGTCGATCCTAGGTTTTTTATTGGTAGGAAAATTCCACTTCTACTATAGAAAGGTACTGTAATTTTTTTTTTTTTTCTGAGACAGAGTTTCACTCTTGTTGCCCAGGCTGGAGTGCAATGGCATGATCTCAGCTCACTGCAACCTGCGCCTCCCGGGTTCAAGCAATTCTCCTGCCTCAGCCTCCCGAATAGCTGGGATTACAGGCATGCGCCACCACACCTGGCTAATTTTGTATTTTTTTTTTTTTAGTAGAAATGGAGTTTCTCCATGTTGGTCAGGCTGGCCTCAAACTCCCAACCTCAGGTGATCCACCCACCTCGGCCACCCAAAGTGCTGGGATTACAGGCGTGAGCCACTGTGCCCGGCTGGTATTGTAATTTTTTTTAAAAAGAAACCATTAGAATTTGGTGCTACTTTTGTAAAGTTCTTTTTATTATTTTTAATAAAATTAGCAGGCCAGTTCTGAATACTTTTAGAGAAAGTAAATCATTAAATTTTATAGATATTTACTAAATAGGATTTTTCTACCTTTATTGTTGTATCACATTTTTCTGTGGTTTTAGTAAACTCACTAGAACTAGGGCATAAACAGATACCAGCAAAATGTAATGTGACTCACACATGCTACGTACAGGACACAAGAAATAAATTGTAGAGAAAACATTCTTCTAAGGAAAACTTTATCTCAGTTTCTATTAAGTATTCGTAATTATGTCGTTTGATTTATATATATCCCTTTATTTCTTTGCATAAGTATTTGACTTGTAGCATATCCCACCCACCTACCTTCTTTGCTAGGTTAAGGAAAAGATTCAGGTAATGGATACCCTAAAAGTGCTGACTTCACCACTACACAATCTATCCATGTATGAAAATTACACTTGTACCCCATAAATTTACACGATTTTTTAAAAAAGTTAAAATATGTTTGTAAACAAAGAAAAAAAGTGGGACAAATGGAGCAAAATATCCAAATAGAAACTTCCAGTGATCATCCGCCTATAGGAGCATGAAATTTAGCAACAATTCATATAAGAAAGCACCTCCATAAGAACCAAAAATCAGATGAATGATCACAGAGCTTGGTTTTAACATTATATTAGGAAAGAGGCACTGAAGAGGGTAGGAGAGACAGCCTTGAATTGCTGATACCTCTCTTCCCCCATCCCCCAGCAGTGGCCACGTGGCACAGAATCTATGTGCTTAGGGGAGGGAGGAGAGCACAGTGACTGTGGGACTTTGCACTGGAACTTAGTGCTGCCTGTCATAGCAGAATGCAACACAGGGCAAAATTCAGCCAGCACACATAGAGAGCATCTAGACCAGCCCTAGCCAGAGGGGAATTTCTGGTAGCCTCCCAACTGCAGGCTAAAGTGCTTTGGGATCCAAATAAATTTGAAAGGCAGTCTAGGCCACAAGGACTTGGAATTTCTTGGCTAGTCCTTGTGCTGTGCTGAGCTTGGAGGCAGTAGACTTTGTGTCATGCGACCTAGTGAGACACTAGCCACGGTGGCCAAGGGAGTGCTTGAACCACTCCTTCTTCAATCCCTAGTAGTGCAGCTCGCAGCTCCAGGACAGACTCCTTTCCTCTGCTTCAGGAGAGGAGAGGAGACAGTAAAGAGGACTTTGTCTTACAACTTGGATACTAGCTTACCACAGTAGAATAGGACACCAGGCAGAGTCCTGAGGCCCCCATTTCAGGTTCTACCTCTGGACAACATTTCTGGGCCAGAAGGGAACCCACTGACTTGAAGGGAAGGACTCAGTCCTGGCAAGATTAATCACCCACTGTCTAAAGGGCCCTTGGGCCTTAAATGAACGTAAGGAGTAGCTAGGCAGTACTCACTGCAGCCTTGAGTGACATCCAGAGCCATGCTGGTTTCAGGTGAAACCCAAACATCCCCACCTGTGGTGGCCATGGCGAGATATTCCTTCTACTTGAGGAAAGCAGAGTGAAGAGTAAAGGGGACTTTGTCTTGCAGCTTGGGTACCAGCTCATCCACAGTGGTGTAGAGCACAGAGTTGGCTCCTGAGGTTCCTGACTCCAGGCCTTGGCTCCTAGATGGCACTTCTGGACTCATCCTGGGCCAGAGGGGAGCCCATTCCTGAAAGGAGAGAGCCAGGCCTGGCAGCATTTACCATAAGCTGACTAAACAGCCATTGGATCTTGTGTGAACATCGGCAGTAGCCAGGCAGTACTTGCCATGGGCCTGGGGCAGTGGTAACCATGAGGAAAGACTCTTCCTTCTTGACACTGGCTTTGGCAAAGAATTTATGACTAAGTCCCCAAAAGCAATTGCAACAAAAACAAAAATTGACAAGTGAGACCTAATTAAACAAAAGAGCTTTTGTACAGAAAAAGAAGTAGGAGAGTAAAAAGACAACCCACAGTATTGGAGAAAATATCTGCAAACTATGCATCCAACAGAGGTCTAATATCTAGAATTTAAAAGATACTTAAACAACTCAACAAGCAAAAAACAGATAATCCCATCTAAAATTGGGCAAAAGAACATGAACAGACACTTCTCAAAAAAAAAAAAAAAGACAAGCAGCCAACAAGCATATGAAAAAATGCTCATCATCACTAATCATCAGATAAATGCAAATCAAAATTGGAATGACATACCATCTCACAGCTGTCAGTCTGACCTATTATAAAAAAGATTAAAAAGAATAACAGATGCTGGCAAGGCTGCAGAGAAAAGGGAATGCTTATGCACTAATGGTGGGAATGTAAATTGTTCGACCACTGTGGAAAGCAGTTTGGAGATCTCTCAAACAGCTTAAACAGAACTACCATTCAACCCAGCAATCCCATTACTGAGTATATACCCAAAGGAAAAGAAGTTGTTCTACCAAAAAGACACATGCACATATGTGTTCATCCAGCCTAGGTGCCCATCAACAGTGGATCATGTGGTACCTGAACACCATGGCATACTATACAGCCATGAAAAAGAATGAAATGATGTCCTTTGCAGCAACATGGATTCATCTGGAGACCATCATCCTAAGTGAATTAACAGAGGAACAGAAAACCAAATACCACATGTTCTCATTTATAAATGAGAGCTAAACATTGAGTACAGGTGAACATAAAAGCGGGTACTACAGACACTGGGGACTACTGGAGAGGGCAGAAGGGGAGAGGGGAATGGACCGAAAAACTACCCATCAGGTACTATGCTCTCTCCTGGGCAACAGGGCCATCCATACCCCAATTCTTAGCATCACATAATATACCCATGTAACAAACCTGCACTTAGACCCCCCGAGTCTATAATAAAATTGGAAATTATTTAAAAAAGAAAAAAAATGGAAAGTAGATGATAAACCTAGCAGAAACCTACTCATATTTCTATATCAATAAATACAAATATATGTGTGCTTATATGCATAGATGTATATGTGTGGGTGTGTGTGTAATATCTTAGATTTATGTGCATCAAGTTCATAACAGAAGCTGAATAGAGGAGAGACTATTAAAAAGAAGAAGAAAGTTTCAAAGATCAAGTTTTGGGTCCTTATATTATTGATATCTTTCAACATCTCTCTCATGTAATTTATCTAAGTACCTGCTTGTTACCTGTGTACATACATACCTCCTATAATGTGTAAGCTCCTTGAGGAAAGGAAATGTTTTATCAATTTTTTCATTCCCACAGCATGGTGAGTGCATTGCAGTTTTACCATAAATATTTTGCTTTGTGAAAGAATAAAGGAATTAATGTAACATTATTTCACATGCACCAAATAATGTGATTTTTCAAGAGGTGAAATACCAACAGCAGGAGAATGATCTATCAATAATATTACATTTGGTCATTTTCACTGAAGTATGATCTTACAGTAATTAACTATCTAAATATAAATCTGAATAAATTGCAGTTAGGTGTTAAAAAGCACTCTTTGGTATAGTCAAAACGCACTTGGAGAGAAGTGATATTTCCTGAAAAGCAATTCTTAATGCACTGAAAAAAAATCATGAAAATTGCATTTCACAAACATTTCACCATGTAACAGATTTAAAGTGTGTTTGTATTCTGTTTTGTGCGTGGCTCTAAGAAGTAGGTTGACTACTTTAAAAATAGACATTGTGACTCTCGGTAGACTTTATTTTAAAACCCCACTGACCTGACGTTAGTAGAGCATTTCTTTTGAAGTCACACTTGTGGAAAGTGGATTCAGTCATTTCAGAGCATATGGCAGAGCAACAAGCATAAACCTATGTTAATTAAATAGTTATGGTGTTTTAACAAGTTGGAATATATTTTCAAGATAAGTTATTCCAACTGGTTACATTTACAGGCTACTTAGAAAGAAAGATTTGTTTAAATGTTTGTCCACTAGATTTAACATCTCCTTGAGCTTCGGGAATATTTTCTATAACTTCTTCAAAGTATTTTAAGTTCCTCTTTACATGTGTTTCACATCTTCATTTTTCCTTACTAAAGGAAAAATGCCATTTGAAAACACAATAGTGCTGGCTTCTGTTATAGGGTCCCAAGTGGTGACGTGGAATAAAGGGTTTATCACTTAGGTAATACCTGGATTAACCAAAAATGCCTACTCTCCTCATGGTATGTGCTTAAGGGATTAAATCTCAACTTTATTTACTCTCACCATTTTTCCCTTCCCTCATTACTGCTAGTACAGTGGGGAGACAGACTGTTCTGGGAGAATCACGGAGGGGGACTGCATTATGTTTATTAGCAGTCCTGGCAACAGATCTCCAAATAGTAGACAGACAACACGGTGAGTTTGTCCATACAGAAGGAAGGAGTCCAGCCAAGTGGGTAGTCTGCATGAAGTGCCAAGGAGGATGTCCTTACAGGTGGCCCATGGTATCAGAGGAATTTGGCAGAAGGTAATAGTGAGCTGGAAGCATTGGGTTTATCAGGCAAAAACTTTTAGGATTCAATCATGGGTACTGGAGTGACAAACGCATTCACTTGAAAATGAAACTAATAGTCTGGTTAGCATATGATATAGATGACAGTTGAAACTGATAGTAAATTCTGTGAGGGATTATCATGAGCGAGAGAGATCACTCAGGTTTTTATGTATAACATGGAAAGAATGTAGTTTGAAGGAATTACAAGATTTGGTTAAGTAAGTGGAAAATAGAGACATTCAAGTTTTATCCCAATTAAAGTAAAATGCTTCAGTCCCTGAGGTATTCGTTTAAAAGAGAGCTAGAACATGATTTAAAAAACTGGAAAGATATAAATTCTATACTACTGCAGATGGGCAGGAATTTTTTCAAAGCCATCCTGAAGCAGCAAGATATAACTCATTTGCATTTGTATTTTTCCAATGAATGTGCTTTTTCTTATAATTAGAGCTTGACCATCACTCTGAAAAGAATATTTCAGCCCTATCCCTCACTCTCATCTTTGTATGTGTGTCAAGGTTGGCCCTGGAAGTCCTGTGTAGTAGTTGCCACTTGTCATTGTCTCACTTGTACCCAATAAAAAAAAGTGCAGCATTGAAGACTGACAACGTTCAGCCATGCTGTTGGCACCCAAACTCAGAGCATGGCTGTACTTCAGGTTAGAATTGTATAGGTGATGCTAAATGCAAGCTATGGTGCAAGCTTTTCCCAGATCTGATGGACTGGTTCTTTGTAACTTTTTTTTTTTTTTTGAGACAGATTCTTGCTCTGTCGCCCAGGCTGGAGTGCAGTGGCGCCATCTCGGCTCACTGCAAAGTCCGCCTCCCGGGTTCACGCCATTCTCCTGCCTCAGCCTCTCCTAGTAGCTGGGACTACAGGCGCCTGCTACTGCGCCCGGCTAATTTTTTGTATTTTTAGTAGAGACGGGGTTTCACCGTGTTAGCCAGGATGGTCTCGAGCTCCTGACGTTGTGATCCGCCCACCTCGGCCTCCCAAAGTGCTGGGATTATAGACGTCAGCTACCGCGCCCGGCCTGTAACTATTTTTAATGGATGGTGTCAGGGATATGAAGTATTTCTACGGGCTCCTCTATGAACTTTTTAAGTTACAATGATAAAGCTAAGGAACAAATTACAAAAAAACTTTGTAGGCAATGTAATCATGGAAGCCAGTATAACAATCCTCTATAATTCAGAGCATTCATTTTAAACTCATGCCTAAAATAAGAAATGAGAAAGAGCTATTGTTAGACCGACAAGTTCATTAATATCATGAAGTCATGAAATTTTAGAGCAGGAGGAAAATTTAGGATCACTTTTTCATATCTTGAGTTTTACAGCTGAAGCCCAGGGAGGTTCTTTAATTTGCCTAAGGTCATAAAGTCAGTCAGTGGCAGGACCTGATGTAGAAGCTGGGTCTTCTGAACCCCTCCCCACTACGCCAACGGGCAGTTTCTAAGTCAAGGTTTATTAACTCTGGAGTTGGACATGAAGAGGCACGTTGGAGAATGTTGTCCAAGAGGCTCAGTGTCAAGTCTAGTTAGATTAAATATGGAATTCAGTAACAGGAGACCGTAATGAGAACACTGCACAGTGAAATGAGGAACAAGCTACTAAGATGGGCAGAATGGTGCAATGAAAACACTGCTGGACTAAAAATAAGACAGGAGTTGAGGGAGAGAAGGCAGAAAAACTAAAAGGCCAACATTCATTGAGCACTTAGTATGTGCTGGGCACTGGCCTGGATGCTTAGATGTACTTTATTTCATTTAATCTTACAAAACCTTCCAATAAGGATAATATTATTAATATTATTTATAATTTTACAAATGAGAAGAAAATGGGAATTTCCTAAGGCACACAGGTACAGTCTGGATTCAGCAGAATGAGAATTAAAAAAAAAAAAAAAACCAGATGTGTCTGATTTCAAAGACCATACTTTTTTTCCTAACTTGTTGTACTGTTGTGCATATAAAATGAAATAATATGCTGTATACAATGTTAAAAACAAAGCACATTGCAGGTGATAGGAAGTTTAGTGAATGACGGGAACACTCTTGCAATAGACTAAAGTCAGGGCTGCATAGTTCTTAGTGGCAGTGTGACCTTAGTTAAGTCAGCTTGTTTCTAGGAATCCACTTTTCTCATTGATAGCATGACAGTTTTTTCCTTCCTCTTGTTACAAGATTTTTTTGTGATGGTCAATTTTTTTTAAATGTTTGAAGTATGATGTTTTTGCATGTCAAAAATACATAATATGGATAGAAGAAAATTAATTTAGTTAAAAAATGTTTCAGTTATTCTTTGAATTACAATTGATCATTCAGACCTTTGGTTTTAACTAAGAAAAACTATAGTAATATGACGGTATATAAAGAATTTGGAGTAGGAGAAACAATGTAGCCATAACCTACAAATAGAGGCATACTCTAAGGCAGTGATTCTCACTGTTACCTGATCATAAGAATCACTGGGGGCAGGGCACAGTGGCTCACCCCTCTAATCCCAGCACTTTGGGAGGCCGAGGCGGGTGGATCACCTAAGGTGGGGAGTTCAAGACCAGCCTGATCAACATGGAGAAACCCCATCTCTACTAAAAATACAAAATTAGCCGGGCGTGGTGGCATATGCCTGTAATTCCAGCTACTCCAGAGGCTGAGGCAGGAGAATAGTTTGAACCCTGGAGGCGGAGGTTGGGGTGAGCTGAGATTGCGCCATTGCACTCCAGCCTGAGCAACAAGAGCAAAACTCCGTCTCTCACACACACACAAAATAATCACTTAGATGTACTTTATTTCATTTAATCTTACAAAACCTTCCAATAAGGATATTATTAATATTATTTATAATTTTACAAATGAGAAGAAAATGGGAATTTCCTAAGGCACACAGGTACAGTCTGGATTCAGCAGAATGAGAATTAAAAAAAAACAACAACAACAACAAAAAAAACAGATCTGTCTGACTGAAACAGAACCTTTACAGAGATGTGAGTTCTCTGGATCAGAAGAGCTCCAGAAGTTTCTTGTTTAGTAAGTGGGTAATGGTGCCTGGGATATATGTTCTTTTAAATCATTACAGATGATTCTTGCAATTATAGTTACCTGCATTAGAATCACCTGGGTTCTGCTTAAAAATGCAGATTCTTGGGTCTTCCTCTTACATCTAGTAGTATGAGAATCACTAGGGGATTCTGCCTGGAAATATGAGTTTAAAATTAGACTATGATTTCTCAGCTCTCATGTAACTCTGGTAATAAGTGAATGTTTGCTACTGCTTTGATCAGATGGCTGTACATGATAGAACTGCAAGAAAATTCTAAACTGCTAGATGATAGTCTCAGTTTATTGCACTTGAAGATGTTTGGGGAATTGTTTGAATTTTGAATTTCTCTTATAAAACTATATCACTACTGTTGTGTATTTGTGGAAAGCTGAAAGATAAAACTAAATATATTCTTGATACATTTTTCTCTAATTTTTATGTGTGTGTATATATATATGTATATACATATATGTATGCTGAAAATGATATTTGTATCTGAGAGATTACCATTTGTTCAACCTTTGTTTGATTTCAGTAGCTGAGTACATTCATTTGGCAAGTCGAATGAGGTCTAAAGCAGAGAAACAGCAGGAAATCAGGGAGGTACATATATCTCAGTTTTATAACAAAATAAATTTACACACAAAAATGTGTCTAGAAAAAAGATAAGTAGTTGTTTATAATCCCTTCCTGGCCTTCTAAAGAGAGTGAATGCCAAGAAAGATCTTTTGTTTTAATGAATAGGGTGGTGGGTGTATATGTAAATTGGAGAAGCTCAGGAACCTGGTTGAATATTCCTGCCTATGCAGAAGGTTGAGAAGACTTGTTACGGGGAAAGAAAGAGGGAGGACATAGAGGTGACAGCTGCCTCAGCCAACAGAAATTGTAACAGGGTTTTCAAAACAGTTTTGCTGTATTGTACATAATGTCACATCTTACATCCAGCTTCAGCTTCCCAATAAATTTTCAGTTAATATTAAATATATATATACGTATATACACATATATATATATACATATATATATATACATATATATACATATATATGTATATATATATATATGTATTTTTTTTTCCTCTCATTCTTTTGGCATTTGATGGCCAGGTCAGTCCTCCTCTTTGCATGCCAGATGGGTTTCTGGGCAAGAGCCAGGGGAAGGAAAAGGTCATGGAGTCCAAGGTACATTCTTTTTTTAAATAATTTCAACTTTTATTTTAGATTCGGGAGGTACTTGTGCAGGTTTATTACATG
This sequence comes from Nomascus leucogenys, assembly GCF_006542625.1. Lineage (NCBI taxonomy): Eukaryota > Metazoa > Chordata > Mammalia > Primates > Hylobatidae > Nomascus > Nomascus leucogenys. The sequence continues at coordinate 65,094,076 of NC_044391.1, forward strand.
AGCATATTGTGTGATGCTGATGTTGATGAATGATCATAGGATGATGATCCTATCACCTATGGTGTGCATCATCCTATCACCTAGGTAGTGAGCATAGTACCCAATAAGTAGTTTTTCAGTTTTTCAGCCCTTGTCTCTTCCCTTCCCTCTCTAGTAATCCCCAGTATCTCTTGTTGCCATCTTTCTGTCCATATGTACCCAATGTTTAGCTCCCACTTATAAGTGAGAACATGCAGGATTTGGTTTTCTGTTCCTATGTTAATTTACTTAGGATGACGGCCTTCAGATGAATCTATGTTGCTGCAAAGGACATGATTTTGTTCTTTTTCATGGCTGTGTAATATTCCAGGGTGTACATGCATCACATTTTCTTTATCCAATCCACCACTGATGGGCCCTTAGATTGATTCCGTGTCTTTTGCTATTGTGAATAGCTCTGTGATACACATGTGAGTGCACATGTCTTTTTGGTGATGGAATGATTTATTTTTTATTGGGTATGTACCCAGTGATACGACTGCTGAGTTGAATGGTAGTTTCGTTTAAGTTCCTTGAGAAATCTCCAAACTTCTTTCCAAAGGGGCTGAACTAATTTATATTCCTACCATCAGTACATAAACATTCCCTTTTCTCTGCAGCCTCATCAGCATCTGTTATTTATTCTTATAATAGCCATTCTGACATTGTATCTCATTGTGGTTTTGATTTGCATTTCTCTGATGATTAGTGATGAGCATTTTTTCATATGCTTGTTGGCTCCTCGTATGTCTTTTTTTTTTTTTGAGGTGGAGTTTTGCTCTTGTTGCCCAGGCTGGAGTGCAATGGTGCGATCTCGGCTCACCGCAACCTCCACCTCCTGGGTTCAAGCAATTCTCCTGCCTCAGCCTCCCGAGTAGCTGGGATTACAGACATGCGCCACCATGCCCAGCTATTTTTGTATTTTTAGTAGAGACGGGGTTTCTCCATGTTGCTCAGGCTGGTCTTGAACTTCCTACCTCAGGTGATCCACCTGCCTCGGCCTCCCAAAGTGCTGGGATTACAGGCATGAGCCACCATGCCCGGCCTGTATGTCTTTTTTTTGAGAAGTGTCTGTTCATGTTCTTTTGCCCACTTTTAGATGAGATTTTATGTGTTTTGCTTGTTAAGTTGTTTAAGTATATTACAGATTCTGGATATTAGACCTCTGTTGGATGCATAGTTTGTAGATATTTTCTCCAATACTGTGAGCTGTCTGTTTACTCTGCTTTTTATTTTGCTGTACAAAAGCTCTTTATTTAATTATGTCTCACTTTTCAATTTTTGGCTTTGTTGCAGTTGCTTTTGAAGACTTAGTCGTAAGTTCTTTGCCAATCGTGTTATCTACAATGTTATTTTCTAGGTTTTCTTTTATGATTTTTATAGGTTGATATTTTACATTTAAATCTTTAATCCCATCTTGAGTTAGTTTTTCTGTATGGTGAAAAGTAGGGGGACAGTTTCATTCTTCTGCATATGACTATCCAGTTATCTCAGCACCATTTATTAAATATGGAGTTCTTTCCTTATTGCTTATTTTTGTTGACTTTGTCAAAGGTCAGATGGTTGCAGGTGTGCAGCTTGTTTCTGGGTTCACTTTTCAGATCTATTATTCTGTCTGTCTGTTTTTGTACCAATATCATGCTGTTTTGATTACTGTAGCCATGTAGTGTAGTTTGAAGTCAGGTAGTGTGATGCCTCTGGCTTTGTTCTTTTTGCTTAGCATTGCTTTGGCTATTCAGACTCTCTTTTGGTTCAATATGAATTTTAGAATAATTTTTTATAATTCTGTGAAAAAAGACGTTGATAGTTTGAAGGAATAGTGTTGAATCTGCAGATTACTTTGAGCAGTATGGACGTTTTAATGACATTAATTCTTCCAGTCTATGAGCATGGAATGTTTTTCCGTTTGTGTCATCTCTGTTCAGCAGTGTTTTGTAGTTCTCCTTGTAGAGATATTTTATATCCTTAGTTGGTTGTATTCCTAGGTACTTTTTTGTGTGGGTGGGTATTGTAAGTGAGATTATGTTCTTGATTTGGCTCTCAGCTTGAACCTTATTGGTGTATAGAAATGGTACTGATTTTTATATGCTGCTTTTGTGTCCTGAAACTTTACTAAAGTTGTTTATCTGGTCTAGGAGCCTTTGGCAGAGGCTTTAGGGTTTTCTAGGCATAGAATCATATTGTCTGCAAACAGAGATAGTTTGACTTGCTCTTTTCCTATTGATGCGTTTTATTCTTTCTCTTGCCTGATTGCTCTGGCTAGGACTTCCAATACTATGTTGAATAGGGTTGGTAACAGCATCATTGTCTTGTTCCAGTTCTCATGGGGAATATTCCCAGCTTTTGCCCAGTCAGAATGATGTTGACTGTAGATTTTTTATAGATGACTCTTATTTTTTTTGATGTATGTTCCTTCAAGGGCTTGTTTGTTGAGGGTTTTATAATGAAGGGAGGTTGGATTTTATCAAAAGCCTTTTATACTTCTATTAAGATGATCATACAGTTTTGGTTTTTAATTCTGGTTTTGTGGTGAATCACATTTATTTAGTTTTGTGTGTTGAACCAACTGGCATCTCAGGAATAAAGCCTACTTGATCATGGTGACTTAACTTTTTGATATGCTGCTGGATTTCATTTGGCAGCTTTTTTTTCTTTTTTTGAGGATTTTTGTGTCTATGTTTATCAGGGATATTGGCCTGTAGTTTCTTCTTCTTTTTTTTTTTTCTTTTTAAGACAAAGTCTCACTCTGTCACTGAGGTTGGAGTGCAGTGGCGCAATCTCAGCTCACTGCAACCTCTGCCTCCTGGGTTCAAGGGATTCTCCTGCCTCAGCCTCCTGAGTAGCTTGGACTACAGGCTAGTTTTCTTTTTACATTGTGCCTTTATGAGTTTCTGGTATCAGCGTGATACTAGCTTCATGGAATGAGTTAGGTAGGACCTCATCCTCCTCCATTTTTTGAAATAATTTCAATAGAATTAGTACCAGCTCTTCTCTGTACATGTAGTAAGATTCAGCTGTGAATCCATCTGATCCAGAGCTTTTTTGGTATGTAAGTTTTTTTGACTAATTCAATTTTGTAACTCGGTATTGGTATGTTCAATGTTTCAATTTCTTCCTGATTCAATGTTGGGGCTTGTGTGTTTCCATGAATTTATCCATTTCTTCTAGAGTTTCTAGTTTGTATGCATAGAGGTGTTCATAATATTCTCTGAGAATCTTTTGTGTTTCTATGGGATTGGTTGTAATATCACCTTTGTTGTTTCAAATTGCACTTTTTTGGATCTTCTCTTTTTTTTTCTTTATTAATCTAGCTAGCAGTCTATCTGTCTTGTTTCCTCTTTCAAAGAGCCAACTTTTGGGTTCATTGATGCTTTGTATGGATTTTGGGGTCTGAATTTCATTCAATTCTGCTCTTATTTTAATAATTTATTTTCTTCTGCTAGCTTTGGAGTTAGTTTATTCTTATTTTTCTAGTTCCTCTAGATGTGACACTAAATTGTAAATTTGAGATCTTCCTAACTTCTTGATGTAGATGTTTAGAGCTATAAATTTTCCTGTCAACACTGTTTTTGCTTCATCCAAGAGATTTTGCTATGTTGTGTTGTCTGTTCGTTTCTTTCAAATAATTTTTAATTTCTGCCTTAATTTCATTGTTTACCCAAAAATTGTTCAGAAAAAAGTAGTTTAATTTCCAAGTAATTGTGTGGTTTTCAGATGCCTTCTTGGTTTTGATTTTATTTGTATTCCACTGTGGTCAGAGCATATGGTGGGTATGATTTCTATTTTTTCTAATCTATTGAGACTTGCTTTATGGCTGAGCACTATTGTGTAGTGGTCTAAGGCTTTTCATAGATATAGGAGTACTTGTATTATTAATCTGGGTGCTCCAATGTTGGGTGCACATATACTTAGGATTATTAAGTCTTCTTGTTGAATTGAACCTTTCATCATTGTATAATGTCCTTCTTTTTCCTATTTTATTATTGCTGGCTTAAAGTCTGTTTTATCTGATATAAAAATAGCAATGATATAAAAATAGCAACCCCTGTTCTTTTTTGTTTTCCATTTTCATGATAGATCTTTCTTTCTCCAATTCTTTACTTTAAGCCTATAAGTGTCATTTCCTGTGAGAGGGGTCTCTGGAAGACAGGAGACAGATGGGTTACTTTTTTATCCAGTTTACCACTCTCTGTGTCTTCTTAGTGAAGCATTTAGACTATTTTCACTCAAGGTTAATATTGTCATGTGTGGTTTTAATCCTGTGGTGAAGTTATTAGCTGGTTGCTTTGTAGTTTCTGTTATATAATTGCTTTATAGGGTCTGTGAACTATGGACTTACATGTATTTTTGTGGTAGCAGGTATTGTTATTTTGTTTCCATTTTTAAAATTCCCTTAAAGACCTATTTTAAGCCTGGTCTAATGGAGATACATTCTCTTAGCGTTTTTTTTGTGGGGGGTGTCTGGAAAACATTGTATTTCTCCTTTGCTTTTAAAGCTTAGTTTGATGGGATATGGAATTCTTGGTTGAAATTTCTTTCCCTTAAGGATGCTGAAAATAGGCCCCCAATCTCTTTTGGCTTGTAGTATTTCAGCTGAGACATATGCTCTTAAACCGATGGGATTCCATTTGTACATGGTCAGAACTTTTTCTCTAGCTGCCTTTAAGATTTTTTCTTTAGCATTGTCCTTGGGCAGTTTGATGACTATATGCCTTGGTGATGTTCTTTTTGTATAGTATCTCACAGATGTTCTCTGGATTTCTTGTTCCTGGGTGTCTACCTCTTTAAAAATACTAGGGACACTCTTTGTACTATTGCTTCAAATATGTTTTCCAGATTGTTTACTTTTTCTCCTCCTCTCTCAGGAATGCCAGTAATTTTTAAATTTTTTTGCTTTACATAATCCCATATTTTTCAGACTTTGTTCATTAAAAATTTTTTTTTCTTTATTTTAGTCTGACTTGATTAATTCAAAAGACTAGTCTTCTAGTTCTGTAATTCTTTTTTCTGTTTGGTCTAGTATATTGATAAAACCTTCAATTGTATTTTGAAATTCTTTAATTGAATTTTTCAATCCTGGAAGCTCTGACTGATTTTCTTTAAAGATGTTTATCTCCTTCTTCATTTCTTGGATTTCTTTAGAAATTTCTTTTTTTTTTGGCTTTCATCCTTGTCTTGAATCTTGTTGAGCCTCCTTGCAATCCAAGCTTTGCATTCTTAATACATCATTTCTGAGTGTCTGTTTTAGTCAGGGACCATTGCTGGAGATCTAGTGTGATCCTTTGGTGGAGTCACAATATTCAGATTTTTCATGGTATGAGAAAAGTTGCACTGGTTCTTTCTCATCTGGAGACACTGGCACTTCTAATTTTTGTAATTATTAGTATTTTCATGTGAATAGGATTTTCTCCTTTCTTTCTTTCCCTATTATATATATATATTTGTTTTGTTTTGTTTTGTTTTGTTTTATTTTTCTTTGTTTTTCTCCCTAGTGGGTATAACTGTAAAGAATGTTGGCTAGGGTCTTTTGGCTTTGTTTCATTTTTTTGTTTTTGTTTTTGAGACGAAATTTCACACTTGTTGCCCAGGCTGGAGTGCAAATGGCACAATCTCAGCTTACTGCAACCTCTGCCTCCAGGGTTCAAGCGATCCTCCTGCCTCAGCCTCCCAAGTAGGTGGGATTACAGGTGTCTGCCACTACACCTGACTAAATTTTTGTATTTTTAGTAGAGACAGGATTTCCCCATGTTGGCCAGACTGGTCTCGAACTCTTGACCTCAGGTGATCCACCAGCCTGGCCTTGGCTTTGCTTCTATAGCCCTATGCACTTCTGTCAGCTGGTTTTATGTTGAACTGTGTGGTTCTACCTACAGGCCAGTAGATGGAACTTATGGGTAAAAGCCAGCTCTGGCCAACGTGGATGGGTATATATTTCCACCTCGTTTACTGGGAGGTCTCTGTTGCTGCAGGCAATGCGGTGAACTGTTTAGTGCACAGTGGTCTTAGCTCCCTACTCACCACCACATGAGGGAACCAAGAGAGTAGGGCCTGGACTAGGCAGGCTCACCTACAGCCACTCAATGGCAGGTACTAGCACCAGCACCTAATGTGTGGCCACCTAGCGCCCAGACGTATGTCTAGGCATGGAGCTTGGTAACCTGCTTGGCCCTAAGTTCTCTGCATGGGGACGGGTGACTGCCCGAACTCCTAATCCAGTAGAGTGGATGCACCTGGAGATCTTCCTGGGCATGGAACATAGGGGGCTGCACTGCACCACAGTCTCTCCACAGGAAGTGTGGGGCAACTCAGGCCACTGACCCAAGCAAGGGGGTACTTCAGATGCCTGGAGATATGCCTAAGCATGGAGTGGAGAGGGTCCTGTTGCACCACAATCTATGCACAGGAGGGGTGGGAGACTTAGGCTGCTGGTCCATGATAGGAAGTGCTCTGATTGTCTAGAGATCTGCCTGCATGCATGGAACAGAAGAGGCCCTGCCACACTCTAATCTATGTACATGAAGGTGAGATGGCTCAGGCTACTAGTCCAGGAGAGTAGGTGCTCTGAATACCTGGAGTTCTGCCTGGATGTGTAGCAGAGAGGGCCTGGCTACACCCTAATCTATCCACAGGAAAGGTAGGGTGGCTAAGGTTGCTGATCCAGGCAACAGGGTGCTCCATCTGCATGGAGATTTGCCTGGGCATAAAGTGGAGAGAATCCTGCTACAAGCCAATTTATGCACAGGAAATGTGGGGTGGCTCAGGCTGGTAATCCAGAAGAGCAGGTGTGGAGTAGAGAGGACCCCACTGCATCCCAGTCTATGCACAGGAAGGGTGGGGCAGCTCAGGCTACTGATCCAGGAGAGTGGGTGCTCTGACTGCCTAGGCATGGAGCAGAGAGGTCCCTGCTACACCACAATCTAGGCACAGGGAGGGTAGGATGACTCAGGATGCAAATTCATGTAAGTGGGTGTTCCGAATGCCTGGAAATCTGCCTAGGCATGGAGCAGAGAGTGTCCCCTGCACCATGATCTCAAGTGAGCAGGATGGGGCTCCCAGCAAGGTCACACACAGGCCAGTTCCAGGTTGCCAAGCTAGGCCTGGCTACAAGTCTCGTTGCTCAAGAGAAACTGTCGCTGTAGCAGCTCCCCTCTCACCCTAGAACTACACAGGGGGAGCACAATTCCAGCACCTAAAACTGGGGCACTGTCCACATGCACCATTCAATTCTGGCTATGGAGGCCCCTACTCAGCACCAGAGCAAGCTCTGCAATCTCTGATCCAAGACTGTAATGCCTGCACGGCTACGCTGCTGGGTTGTCAAAGAACTACTGACTTTGTATGCACCTGGATTAAAAATGGTATCCTGCTCTCCATGCTGAGTCTGGGAAAATGCCTGCAGGAATTCCTGGTATCTTTTCCTCTCAATGTCCCCAAGCCTCACCCCAAGTTAGTCCCAAGGCTTGGGAGAAACAAAATGCTCTTTCTTGTCTTGGGTTGCATGGATCCCCATTGGAAAAGTGACTCACAGAGGGAGGCTCTCTGCCCACCCCCTGTTCTGGGTCTTCACTCACTTTTATTTACCAAATGCCTTCCCAGGGGCTGCTTGCCAACCTTCTTTTCCCTGGGATCTGGGACGTCCTTCACTGTCTTAATGGGTTCCCGTTTTCCTTTTTGAATTAAAATTCATGCATTTGAATTAAAATGTATGATTTTGCTGTTTCCAAGTGGTTAAGACACACTGCAAGCTTCTAATCTGCTGTCTTGGAAGAAAAATAATGCATTTTCTAATGACATAAATACAAAAGTGCTAAGTTCTTACATGTATTAAATGAGTGTGGAAATAAGATCTGGTGGCTGCATTCACTTTATCTTCTGACTACCAGTTAATTCAATATTTAAAATTCATTCTTCTTTGGTTTTCATAAAATTACCTATTTTTTTTTTCTTGGCTCAAAACCTAACTATATGTCTCTTTCTTTCCAGTCCAGTTTGTCAGATTTCCTTCCTCTAGCTGCCCATTATACATACTCTGTGATTCTGCCCTGTGTTTCGTTATCTTCTCATCCAAGTTATTTTTTAAGGCGGTTCTGTTCACTGCCATGGCCTAATGGCCTCCCAATAGGCTAGTCTTTCTCAAATCTTCCTCAAGCCCTAAGACTTCTGCTGAATTTCAGACCTGGATATCTAACTGTCAACGAGCCCTATCCACCTGGATGTTTACATGGGCATCTCTGGTTCATCATGTCTAAAACCAAGCTATCATCAACCCTTCAAACAGTTAACTATCCAGTCACTCACACCAAAAAACCTTTAAAAAATCCAAGATTTCTCTTTCCTACTTATCTTCCAGTCAGCCATCATGCCTATATATTCTTCTTGCCAAATATCTTTTGAATCTGCCCCTCCTTTAGACTCTTATCACCTATACCTTATAGTTCATGTTACCATCAACTTTCGCCTGTATTAGTACAAAGCCCTTTCTCTTCTTTTGGTCTATCTCCATTGTTCCAAAGTAATCTTTTTAACACCAAAATCTGATCTTCAAAATTCTTTAAATAATAATTCATTTGCATGTCATCTATACAAGGCCTTTTATCGTCTAGCTCATGCCTAGCTTCTGACCTTCTCTTCCTTGTCGTTATCACCACCTTCCCTCTCCTACCCCCACCTCTTGCATTTTATACTCTATTAAATTTTGAAAGACTTGTTGATTACCGAATTCTGCCTTTTTAAAATAGTGCAGACCTTTGCATGTGCAATACAAGGGCATCTCCCCAGTGTGCATGCTTCACTGCCCTCAGCCATCCAACCCTCAGCTTATATGCTATCCTCTCTGTGAAGTCTCATCTGCCTCTCTCAGATAAACTTTAGTGCTTCTTTTATTATTTGTTCATGGCGATTTTTAGATATTTCAATTAGAGTTATTTTACTGTTCCATTTAAATTTGTTTGGATGTATTTAATTGTTTTACTAAAAAGTTGTAAGGATTGCCTAGAATAGTTCATGTCAGACACACAGAATATTCAACAGATGTTGGCTGAATTTAGACCAGCACCTAAACTAGTTCCTTTAAGGTCACTGGGACTCAATATTCACATTTTAAAGGAAAGATTTTAGAGTATTGTCAACTGGGAGCAATTTTATTTTTTCATTTCTTTAGAATTTCGGATCAATATACTTGTATGAGCTATTTTTAAGATAAATTTTCTATGTGATAATTGTATTTGAATTGATCAGAAACTGAAAGATTTGTTTTACAGGGATTATTTAAAGCCTGTTGACATTAGACAATTCCTGCATCAAATTTACTGTAGGCTGTAGGAGAGTTTATGATGTAATTCACTTTTCATAGTATTTTACAAAGCATAATCATCATAGACCCAGAGTAGATTGTTTGTGCTGACTCTTTTATACATCTCTGAGCCCAGCTTTTCTTCTGGTAACTCTTTTAGTTGAAATTGGTATCACCTATGCGTGCCATTGGCATATCTCCTAGAGACAGCTGCAAAGACTAGCAAAATTTGGGAGTACGATTGTTCTTCCCTGTATTATGAAGCAAGCTAGGAAAATTCTGAATGCAAAGTCACCAGGAAGAGATTCTGAACATGGCAGACCCCATTTTGTCTTTCCTAATCCCTAGAAGAAGGAAAAGAGGTAAAAAAATTATGATAAAATCTGGATTCATTTTGCTACTGCCAACAGGGATGAATCTGGTGACTCTCACCTAGAGGTGCTTCCTTGAGAATGGAGTGATGGAAAATTGCAATCACAGACTTTCACATTAGGAGTAAAAACTTATATTATGATGGGTGAAAAAACTATGCCTAACGAAGTACAACTTTAAGAGCTCATAAATCTTAAGCTCAGTCATAGATTATTAATTTAGAAAAATAACAACTATGTATTCTCAACTGCAAACTACTCAATAACGTTAGTTTGTGTTGTATATCCAGATAGAGAATCACTAAAGGTTTCAAGCTTAGTGGCAAATGTATCTTTAAATATATATTTACTATGCTCTCTGTAATAAAATGAAAATCATGGTTTATTTGATGGAAATAGAATGATAGTTTGTAGGCTTTCACAATCAAATGAGAGAACTTGAAATAGGGATTCTCATAAAATGAGATTTTTTTCTAAACTGGAAAATTCTCTAGCCATAATGACCTGGGTAGGGATGGAAGGAAGAGAATGAAGTATAACAAGGGCATAATTTCATTTGAATAAAAGGAATTGGCGACTTATGTCAGAGAAGCTATGTTAGAGATATCTAACTGCCAACCAGCTCTATCCATGGATATTTACCCAGATGTTGTTACTTCATAGCATGGTTCGGGTATTAGTTCTCTCTGCATCTGTATGGTGAGTAGCTCTGAGACATATTCTTTTGACCTCCAGGATTCCTTAGGTCATAAAGTGTGTATTTTCTGACCTAATGAGGCAAAAATGTAAATGAATGATAGAACATCTTTTTAAAATTGATTCCCAGAGATCTAGAGTTGTTTATACACCCTCTGTTTTCTTCTCAGAGTTGCAGAAAGCTTCATTTCACCACTAAAAGGCTTCCTGATTCCCTTATCTATCAATAACAGTAAGCCCAATTCTAAAAAATGTTTTTAGAAAATTACTTTCATCTCTGCATGGCCTGGAATTTGCTTGAGGACACCATGAATAGTAGGTCATCACCACTACATTTCAGGAAAGAGAGCCAATGTAAATATTTCTGACACGTCTTTGAGATATGGTTTAAAACTATGCTATAAAAAGGAACTTGCAAATCTAATTAATATTTAATTTTAGTCTCAACGATGCAAAGTAACCTACATGGACATTTTAATGCCAAACTGCCAGATAGGTTGTAAGAATATACTGTACACTCCCACCAATAGTGACTGGAAATACCTGGTATAGTAGGCAGAATAATGTGCTCCCCACTGGCTGGCCCCCCACCAAAAAAGATACTCATACCCTTCTCCCAGGATCCTGCAAATATGTTAAGTTGCATGGCAAAGGGAAATTAAGGTTATACTAGAATTGGGTTTGCTAATCAGTTGACTTTAAAATGGGAGATTTCCTTAAATTTCCTTATCCAGGAGGGCCCAATATAATCACAGGAGTCTTTAAAAGAGGAAGAGGGAAGCAGAAGAGAACCAGAGAGATAGCAGTGTGAGAAGGACTTGGCCCTACATTGCTGGCTTTAAAGATAGGGGTGAAGGCCATAAGCCAGAGACTGTAGGTGACCTCTACAATCAATAAAAGGCAAAGAAACACATTCTTCCTTAGAGCCTCCAGAAGGAACACAGTCCTGTAAACAACTTGATTTTAGACTAGTGAGACCCATTTTGAACTTTTGTCCTCTAGATCTTTAAAATAATAAAGTTCTGTTGTTTTCAGGCACTAAGTTTGTGGTACTTTGTTACAGCAGGAATAGGAAACTAATACACTTGATTTTCTCCATATCTTTGCCGACACTGAGTGTTACTGATTTTTTAAATCTTTTGCTAGCCAATAGTCACACATACCCTATTGCTCTTCTTTTATTATTATTAGTTAGATTGAGCTTATTTCCTCTACTAGATGCTTGATGAATATTCATGTTGTTTTATGAACATCCAGCTCATGGGCTCATCCTGTTTCTTTATTGAGGTTTTAGGGTTTTTTCTTACCCATTTGACCATTTAGTATCACTTTTGCTGTTGGTACCTGCTAAAACATTAAGAAAATAACTTATTGTTTTATCAGGAATTTATGATGAATATTATAGAGCACCTTTTTATGTTCTAGGTAATTTTATGTGCTTTCTTTAAGTATGTTTTCTACTTTGAACTATTAATGTAACAAACTATAAGAATAGATTTCTTACCTTGTCCCAAACTTACATTACTAGGGTATGTCCCACTTTGTGGTACTGCATTATTCTTTTAAGATACTTCTGAATCCAGTTTTGCAACTATATTTATAAATGAGGTGTGTGTATTCTTTTTTTCCTGAAATTTTTTTATCATGGTTATGTTAGTCTTATAAATAAGCTGAAGCCGTTCTGTCTTTTGTGGTGCTCTAGAACCATTTACATATATAGGAGCTATTTGTGGTATACTCTATTTTTTTCCTGCCTCATTACTGATCCTCTTTCTTCACCTCATTTTGACATCATTTTAATGGTATTTAGAGAGAAAAGAGAAGTAAATATAGTAACTCAAACTGTTATTTTGAGGTAGAACCTGCCCCATCTTTTAAAATCAGAAAGCTTTTGCATTCTTGAGGCATTCTCATATAATTATGGAAGGGAAAGGAGGTGAGACATAAGAAAGGATTGCTCTGGAGAGTTGTTGGCAAAGTGACTTCTGCTTGCCTGTAATTTCATTAATTTCTTTTCTTTCCCCTTCTTTTCCTATGATGATGCTATTATTAGTAGTACTATTTTCACCATCATCAGTATCATTACTATGCTCTATAACATATTAGAGCCTGTTTACACTGCACTAAATTATAAATAGTTAATCCTTTATACTATAAACTTGGGCTGTATTAACAGAAGTGTCCAGGGTAAGGGAAATGATAACTTCATGTTACTTTGTCATGGTCAGAATATTTCAGCAGAATTATGTTGAGTTCAGGGTACTACATTAAAAATGTGTTGACATTTTAAGTAACAAAAACATTACAGGTTCTTTGGAAAAAAAATTTGAAAGACTAAATAGTAAAAAGGAAACAAAAATGACTCTGATATAACCTTACAGATAAATCCATCATTCTAGGCTTCAATCTGTGCACATAATTCATATATATTTTTACAAAAATAGAATCATCTTCTATGTTACTGTTTTGCAAACCTGCTTTTTCAAGTCACAGTATGTTGCTAACATTTCTCATGTCATTAACTATACTTTCCCAAGATCATTTTAATGAATGCATTGTAATTTTATCTGAACTGTATTAATAGATTCTCTATTGTTAAATATTTGTTTCCATTTTATTACTATTTATGGTGCAGCAATGAACAAGATATGGTGATTATTTTCTTGAGATAAATTCCTGGAAGTGGAATTGTTGGTTGAACATTATGACTTATAATATGCTAAGCCAAATTTTTCTCTAGTGGTTATTTCATCTCTCATTCCATAGTAAGAGTAAAAAGGCAACCATTCCTTAAACCAACAAAGATGACTGTATTTATATTAGTAGTTTCCAATTTGATTGACAAAAAAAGAATATTTCATTTTGACATGCATTTCTTTAATTACACATGTCCATGATCTCTAGTTCAATTATTCTTTTAAAATTTGGATTTTGTTTAGATTTTTAGCAAGGTAATATAGAACTGTATATTGTACAACCACCTCAGGGGACCTGAGATTTAAAAAGCTTTAAACGAACAAGCCCCTTCATCCTTCTACAGTGAAAACTATGAATATCCACACTAAGTGGGGGCAGACATTGGCCATTCATATTCTCCCTTATTATCAGGTTTTGCCATCAGGTCCAGTTCAGTTTTGCTGCTGAATGAATGATGAAAAATCTTTATTTTCAGAGCTTTTCTATTTCAGAATTGAGGACAAGGGATGGAAGATGTGCAGTGGAGATTATTTTTTTCTTTATTGGCTATTTATATTTATTCTTTTTGTGAATTGGTTGTTCACATCCTTTATGTAATTTTCTCTTAGGATGGTTAATGTTTTTCTCATTGTCTTGTAATAGCTCCTTGCACATTAAACAAATTACCCCTTTTCCTGTCATATATGTTACACATATTTGTTCTGAGTTTTATTTGTTGAGATTGTTTACAACAGTTGTTTTCAAGATTGAATCTACGCAAGAATCACCTGATGTGTGTGTGTATGTCTGTATGTGGTGTGGACTGGGTGTGTCCATGCGTGTATACAAATTCTTGAACACTGCTCATAGAAAATTTTATATAAAACATATATAAAAGGTCAGGATAGAACTCTGGCATCTGAAGGCTGGGTGCAGTGGCTCACGCCTATAATTCCAGCACTCTGGGAGTCCAAGGGGGGCAGATCCACTTGAGGTCAGGGATTCAAGACCAGCCTGGCCAACATCGTGAAATCCCATCTCTACCAAAAAATACAAAAATTAACCGAGTGTCATGGCATGTGCCTGGAATCCCAGCTCCTCCAGAGGCTGAGGTGGGAGAATTGCTTGAACCTGGGAGGCAGAGGTTGCAGTGAGCCAAAATCCTGCCACACTACACTCCAGCAGCCTGGGCAACAGAGTGAGACCCTGGTTTTGTTTTTTGTTTTTTGTTTTTTATTTTAAGAAAAAGAACCCTGGCTTCTGAATCTTAGAAAGCCCAAATATGTTATTAACGCAGAAATCCATATTTTAATTTATGAGAGGGTGTGTTCAACATAGAATTGTTTTAAATGTATCAATCTTTTTCTTTGTGATATCTGCTTTTTATGTTAAGCTGAATGTTCTGTGTTTCAAACGAGAAAGTGAAGAACTGGAAAGTGTGTCCAGAGGCCAACATCCAGGATCTTGAGAGACCTAGAGAATGATATTAGAGGACTGATGGAGGAAAGGGAGGTGTTTAGCTTGAAGCATAGACTTTCAGTAGAAACATGCTCTCTACCCTCATGTATCTGAAAGGCCATCATATGGAAAAGAGAATGTAGCTATTCTGTGTTGCATCAGATGATATGAAGAGCAGTGTGCTGAAATTCAGGGCATCAAATCCATCTTCCACTGTGAGTTTTCCTTTATAAAATAGCTCTGATCATATTATTCCACTATTTGGAAAACTTCTGTGGCTTTTGCTGTCTTTAAAACATTCAGTGTCCTACAAGGCCCTTTGCAATCCAGGCCTCATTGGGCAACTTCACCACACTATTCGCCAAATGTGTCGCCCAAATGAATGGTTTGATGTTTCTTAAAATTCAATAGGTTCACACTTTCCTCCTTTTCAAACTATAGAGTTTCACTGTCTACCTATATACTGAAGCCTCCTTCTTTCTAGCCTGAGCCTTATGTTAAGCTCTAGTCAAAGCAGAGGCCTTGGAAGTCAGTTTCTCATCAGCCTCTCTGCAGAATGTCACCAACTTGACCTAATACAAAAGATAAGTCGTTAAAAAAACTTGATAAAGTACTTATATTTGTATATATTTACCTATATTTTTATGTATTTAATATTTATTAGCTATACTGTAGGTACTGGGGCTACAAAGGTAATTAAATACCTATCCTCTCTTCTAAGAACCTTAACATCTCAAAAAAACAATGAAAATTCAATAGGAAAGATTAGTGAATATTTAAAAATTGAAGAGGTGATTACAACTCTGTAATTCGTATTTCAGCCATTATTGAAATTTGAATGAATTTATAGTACATTCAGGTATAAAACTACCTTTGGTAATACAGTGTTTAGGAGGATAAATAAAAGGAAAAGAATTAAACTTGTTTGAGTTGTGTAGAGGAATAACAGGATTGTGTTTGGAATCGAAATGCATAATTTTTGCCAAGATGATTAAGTGGAAGATGTTTATGATTCCGTTGAAAATTTGATTGGTGTCATACAGTATGTTAACTAAAAGACACACTCATTTTTACTTGCTCAGGAATCCTTATAATGTTCATTAAAGTGCCTGCATGTTTTTGCATAACAAAAGAGAATGTGCATAGTTAACCACTGAACATCTTGGGATAATAAACATCGTATATATTTTAAAATTGGCTATATTTATGTTTCATTCTGGCCATTAACGGATAGTTTTAACTTCCATGACATTTTTTTCTTATTGTTACATAGAAATATGAAGCAGGAGTTCTAGTTTTTCTAGCAATCAGTTACTCAGGTGTATTGCATATTGCATTTAAAGTCAGTCCTTTCAGATATAAGTGTGCTGTGCAGGAAAAGTTCTGAGTCAGTAAGAACTCCAGAATTGCCAAGATCAGAAGCCCCTAATATTTTAATTCCATGTCTCCACATGTCTTGAGCTGGCTAGTGAGCTGTTATGGAATGCCCATTAAGGAAAATGCATCCCGCCACATTACATACTGTGACTTAAATGTCCAGACCCAGGCCTGAACTTCTGTGACAGATTACAAATGTGTTCTTCTCTATGGAGCAGTGAGCCAGTTAAGTATTTTGTAAATAGTGAACTTGTCAACCAAATGTGGCTTGATGTTATCTCTAGTTGATCAAAAACCCTAGCTTTTTCTCCAGTTGATTAATGACCCTTTTATTCTTTCACTATAGAACATTCTGAGAGTTGATACTAATTGTATTAGTTATGGCTGATTTCCTTTGGAAGTGCTAAAACAGTGCATAACCCTCTAGAATATGAACTCCTTAAAGGCACAGTATCGCCACCATTTGGCCAGTGTATTGCAGTAAGAGTTTTCTTGTTTTTTTTTTTTTTGATTTCTTTTTTTTTTTTAATTATACTTTAGCTTTTAGGGTACATGTGCACAATGTGCAGGTTTGTTACATGTGTATCCATTTGCCACGTTGTTTTGCTGCACCCATTAACTTGTCATTTAGCATTAGGTATATCTCCTAATGCTGTCCCTCCCCACTCCCCCCACCCCACAACAGTCCCCGGAGTGTGATGTTCCCCTTCCTGTGTCCATGAGTTCTCATTGTTCAATTCCCACCTATGAGTGAGAACATGTGGTGTTTGGTTTTTTGTCCTTGCGATAGTTTACTGAGAATGATGTTTTCCAGTTTCATCCATGTCCCTACAAAGGACATGAACTCATTTTTTATGGCTTCATAGTATTCCATGGTGTATATGTGCCACATTTTCTTAATCCAGTCTATCGTTGTTGGACATTTGGGTTGGTTCCAACTCTTTGCTATTGTGAATAGTGCCGCAATAAACATATGTGTGCATGTGTCTTTATAGCAGCATGATTTATAGTCCTTTGGGTATATACCCAGTAATGGGATGGCTGGGTCAAATGGTATTTCTAGTTCGAGATCCCTGAGGAATCGCCACACTGACTTCCACAATGGTTGAACTAGTTTACAGTCCCACCAACAGTGTAAAAGTGTTCCTATTTCTCCACATCCTCTCCAGCACCTGTTGTTTCCTGACTTTTTAATGATGGCCATTCTAACTGGTGTGAGATGGTATCTCACTGTGGTTTTGATTTGCATTTCTCTGATGGCCAGTGATGATGAGCATTTTTTCTTGTGTTTTTTGGCTGCATAAATGTCTTCTTTTGAGAAGTGTCTGTTCATGTCCTTCTCCCACTTTTTGATGGGGTTGTTTGTTTTTTTCTTGTAAATTTGTTTGAGTTCATTGTAGATTCTGGATATTAGCCCTTTGTCAGATCAGTAGGTTGCAAAAATTTTCTCCCATTCTGTGGGTTGCCTGTTCACTCTGATGGTAGTTTCTTTTGCTGTGCAGAAGCTCTTTAGTTTAATTAGATCCCATTTGTCAATTTTGGCTTTTGTTGCCATTGCTTTTGGTGTTTTAGACATGAAGCCCTTGCCCACGCCTATGTCCTGAATGGTATTGCCTAGGTTTTCTTGTAGGATTTTAATGGTTTTAGGTCTAACATGTAAGTCTTTAATCCATCTTGAATTAATTTTTGTATAAGGTGTAAGGAAGGGATCCAGTTTCAGCTTTCTACATATGGCTAGCCAGTTTTCCCAGCACCATTTATTAAATAGGGAATCCTTTCCCCATTTCTTGTTTTTGTCAGGTTTGTCAAAGATCAGATAGTTGTAGATATGCGGCATTATTTCTGAGAGCTCTGTTCTGTTCCATTGATCTATGTCTCTATTGTGGTATCAGTACCATGCTGTTTTGGTTACTGTACCCTTGTAGTATAGTTTGAAGTCAGGTAGCGTGATGCCTCCAGCTTTGTTCTTTTGGCTTAGGATTGACGTGGCGATGCAGGCTCTTTTTTGGTTCCATATGAACTTTCAAGTAGTTTTTTCCAATTCTGTGAAGAAAGTCATTGGTAGCTTGATGGGGATGGCATTGAATCTATAAATTACCTTGGGCAGTATGTCCATTTTCACGATATTGATTCTTCCAACCCATGAGCATGGAATGTTCTTCCATTTGTTTGTATCCTCTTTTATTTCATTGAGCAGTGGTTTGTAGTTCTCCTTGAAGAGGTCCTTCACATCCCTTGTAAGTTGGATTCCTAGGTATTTTATTCTCTTTGAAGCAATTGTGAATGGGAGTTCACTCATGATTTGGCTCTCCGTTTGTCTGTGATTGGTGTACAAGAATGCTAGTGATTTTTGTACATTGATTTTGTATCCTGAGACTTTGCTGAAGTTGCTAATCAGGTTAAGGAGATTTGGGGCTGAGACGATGGGGTTTTCTAGATATACAATCATGTCATCTGCAAACAGGGACAATTTGACTTCCTCTTTTCCTAATTGAATACCCTTTATTTCCTTCTCCTGCCTGATTGCCCTGGCCAGAACTTCCAGCACTATGTTGAATAGGAGTGGTGAGAGAGGGCATCCCTGTCTTGTGCCAGTTTTCAAAGGGAATGCTTCCAGGTTTTGCCCATTCAGTATGATATTGGCTGTGGGTTTGTCATAGAAAGCTCTTATTATTTTGAGATATGTCCCATCAATACCTAATTTACTGAGAGTTTTTAGCATGAAGGGTTGTTGAATTTTGTCAAAGGCCTTTTCTGCATCTATTGAGATAATCATGTGGTTTTTGTCTTTGGTTCTGTTTATATGCTGGATTACATTTATTGATTTGCGTATGTTGAACCAGCCTTGCATCCCCAGGATGAAGCCCACTTGATTATGGTGTGTAAGCTTTTTGATGTGCTGCTGGATTCGGTTTGCCAGTATTTTATTGAGGATTTTTGCATCAATGTTCATCAAGGATATTGGTCTGAAATTCTCTTTTTTGGTTATGTCTCTGCCAGGCTTTGGTATCAGGACAATGCTGGCCTCATAAAATGTGTTAGGGAGAATTCCCTCTTTTTCTATCAATTGGAATAGTTTCAGAAGGAATGGTACCAGTTCCTCCTTGTACCTCTGGTAGAATTCGGCTGTGAATCCATCAGGTCCTGGACTCTTTTTGGTTGGTAAGCTATTGATTATTGCCACAATTTCAGAGCCTGTTATTGGTCTATTCAGACATTCAACTTCTTCCTGGTTTAGTCTTGGGAGGGTGTACTCATCGAGGAATTTATCCATTTCTTCTAGATTTTCTAGTTTATTTGCATAGAGGTGTTTGTAGTATTCTCTGATGGTAGATTGTATTTCTGTGGGATCAGTGGTGATATCCCCTTTTTCATTTTTTATTGCATCTATTTGATTCTTCTCTCTTTTCTTCTTTATTAGTCTTGCTAGCGGTCTATCAATTTTGTTGATCTTTTCAAAAAACCAGCTCCTAGATTCATTAATTTTTTTAGGGTTTTTTGTGTCTCTATTTCCTTCAGTTCTGCTCTGATTTTAGTTATTTCTAGCCTTCTGCTAGCTTTTGAATGTGTTTGCTCTTGCTTTTCTAGTTCTTTTAATTGTGATGTTAGGGTGTCAATTCTGGATCTTTCCTGCTTTCTCTTGTGGGCATTTAGTGCTATAAATTTCCCTCTACACACTGCTTTGAACGTGTCCCAGAGATTCTGGTATGTTGTGTCTTTGTTCTCGTTGGTTTCAAAGAACATCTTTATTTCTGCCTTCATTTCATTATGTACCCAATAGTCATTCAGGAGCAGGTTGTTCAGTTTCCATGTAGTTGAGGGGTTTTGAGTGAGTTTCTTAATCCTGAGTTCTAGTTTGATTGCAGTGTGGTCTGAGAGACAGTTTGTTATAATTTCTGTTCTTTTACATTTGCTGAGGAGAGCTTTACTTCCAACTATGTGGTCAATTTTGGAATAGGTGTGGTGTGGTGCTGAAAAAAATGTATATTCTGTTGATTTGGGGTGGAGAGTTCTGTAGATGTCTATTAGGTCCACTTTGTGCAGAGCTGAGTTCAATTCCTGGATATCCTTGTTAACTTTCTGTCTCGTTGATCTGTCTAATGTTGACAGTGGGGTTTTAAAATCTCCCATTATTATTGTGTGGGAGTTTAAGTCCCTTTGTAGGTCACTCAGGACTTGCTTTATGAATCTGGGTGTTCCTGTGTTGGGTGCATATATATTTAGGATAGTTAGCTCTTCTTGTTGAATTGATCCCTTTACCATTATGTAATGGCCTTCTTTGTCTCTTTTGATCTTTGTTGGTTTAAGGTCTATTTTTTCAGAGACTAGGATTGCAACCCCTTCCTTTTTTTGTTTTCCATTTGCTTGATAGATCTTCCTCCATCCCTTTATTTTGAGTCTATGTGTGTCTCTCCACGTGAGATGGGTTTCCTGAATACAGCACCCTGATGGGTCTTGACTCCTTATCCAGTTTGGCAGTCTGTGTCTTTTAATTGGAGCATTTAGCCCATTTACATTTAAAGTTAATATCATTATGTGTGAATTTGATCCTGTCATCCTGATGTTAGTTGGTTATTTTGCTCGTTAGTTGATGCAGTTTCTTCCTAGCCTCGATGGTCTTTACAATTTGGCATGTTTTTGCAGTGGCTGGTACCGGTTGTTCCTTTCCATGTTTAGTGCTTCCTTCAGGAGCTGTTTTAGGGCAGGCCTGGTGGTGACAAAATCACTCAGCATTTGCTTGTCTGTAAAGTATTTTATTTCTCCTTCACTTATGAAGCTTAGTTTGGCTGGATATGAAATTCTGGGTTGAAAATTCTTTTCTTTAAGAATGTTGAATATTGGCCCCCACTCTCTTCTGGCTTGTAGAGTTTCTGCTGAGAGATCAGCTATTAGTCTGATGGGCTTCCCTTTGTGGGTAACCCGACCTTTCTCTCTGGCCGCCCTTAACATTTTTTCCTTCATTTCAACTTTGGTGAATCTGACAATTATGTGTCTTGGAGTTGCTCTTCTCGAGGAGTATCTCTGTGGCGTTCTCTGTATTTCCTGAATCTGAATGTTAGCCTGCCTTGCTAGATTGGGGAAGTTCTCCTGGATAATATCTTGCAGAGTGTTTTCCAACTTGGTTCCATTCTCCCCGTCATTTTCAGGTACACCAATCAGACGTAGGTTTGGTCTTTTCACATAATCCCAAATTTCTTGGAGGCTTTGTTCATTTCTTTTTATTCTTTTTTCTCTAAACTTCCCTTCTTGCTTCATTTCATTCATTTCATCTTCCATCACTGATACCCTTTCTTCCAGTTGATCGCATCGGCTGCTGAGGCTTCTGCAATCTTCGTGTAGTTCTCAATACTTGGCTTTCAGCTCCATCAGCTCCTTTAAGCCCTTCTCTCCATTTATTATTCTAGTTATTTTTTTTTTTTTTTTTTTTTTTTTTTTTTTTTTTTTTTTTTTTTTTTTAGGTTTTACATTCCATTCATTTTACTATGTTATTCCATTTGTTCCTCACATTACTCTTTTCATAGGTTTCCTAATGCTGACAAAGTCCCGATTGTTTCTTTGTCCATGATTTCATGTTCATTCCACTATGATAACATGTTTTTTTTTCTTTATTTTGAGAATGTTTTACTTCTTTGCCATTGTTTTGAATTTCCTCCCATAGCTCGGAGTAGTTTGATCATCTGAAGCCTTCTTCTCTCAACTCGTCAAAGTCATTCTCCGTCCAGCTTTGTTCTGTTGCTGGTGAGGAACTGTGTACCTTTGGAGGAGGAGAGGTGCTCTGCTTTTTAGAGTTTCCAGGTTTTCTGCTCTGTTTTTTCCCCATCTTTGTGGTTTTATCTACTTTTGATCTTTGATGATGGTGATGTACAGATGGGTTTTTGGTGTGGATGTCCTTGCTGTTTGTTGGTTTTCCTTCTACCAGACAGGACCCTCAGCTGCAGGTCTGTTGGGGTTTGCTAGACGTCCACTCCAGACCCTGTTTGCCTGGGTGTCAGCAGCAGTGGCTGCAGAACAGCGGATTTTCGTGAGACCACAAATTCAGCTGTCTGATAGTTCCTCTGGAAGTTTTGTCTCAGAGGTTTACCTGGCCGAGTGAGGTGTCAGTCTGTCCCTACTGGGGGGTGCTTCCCAGTTAGGCTGCTCGGGGGTCAGGGACCCACTTTAGGAGGCAGTCTGTCCGTTCTCAGATCTCCAGCTGCGTGCTGGGAGAACCACTACTCTCTTCAAAGCTGTCAGTCAGACAGGGACATTTAAGTCTGTAGAGGTTCCTGCTGAATTTTTGTTTGTCTGTGCCCTCCCCCCAGAGGTGGAGCCTACAGAGGCAGGCAGGCCTCCTTGAGCTGTGGTGGGCTCCACCCAGTTCGAGCTTCCTGGCTGCTTTGTTTACCTAAGCAAGCCTGGGCAATGGCGGGTTCCCCTCCCCCAGCCTTGCTGCCACCTTGCAGTTTGATCTCAGACTGCTGTGCTAGCGATCAGCGAGACTCTGTGGGCATAGGACCCTCCGAGCCAGGTGCGGGACACAATCTCCTGGTGTGCCGTTTTCCAGGCCCATTGGAAAAGCACAGTATTAGCGTGGGACTGACCCGATTTTCCAGGTGCCGTCTGTTACCCCTTTCTTTGACTAGGAAAGGGAACTCCCTGACCCCTTGTGCTTCCTGAGTGAGGCAATGCCTCGCCCTGCTTCGGCTCGCACACAGTGCGCTTCACCGACTGTCCTGCACCCACTGTTTGGCACTCCCTAGTGAGATGAACCCGGTACCTCAAACGGAAATGCAGAAATCACCCGTCTTCTGTGTTGCTCAGGCTGGGAGCTGTAGACCAGATCTGTTCCTATTCGGCCATCTTGGCTCCACCACGAAGAGTTTTCATAAATGTGCGCTGACTCAAATTGAATTGAATTGACTTCATTTGCCATGGAAGATAAAAACTATTAAGAATTTCAGCACTGTTAACATTCTCAGTTCTGTGTAGGGGTTGAAGATTTACAGAAACAGTGCATTTTATTCTGCCAGTAAGTAAATAACTCTACAAGAAAACTGCTAGCTTTTATAGTTCCTTCATTCAGCTGCTTTTAGAAAATTAGTGTCACAGTTCAGCCACAGCAGCAAATTCTAGCCAGACAAAGCACGTGTTACAATCAGTGATATAATTTATAACTAAAAGATATCTTTGGTTGGAATTTAGATGTTTTCCCCAAATTTAAAATTTTTCAAATCTTTACCTTTTTCTACCATTTCAGTTTGCTTGTTTCTACAGAATTTTAGAATCTTCTTGTAGCAGAAAGATCTTTTCATTACCAGGAAAGTCAGATACCATTAAAAATGTAGTAATGTAATGCAGAAAAGAGAATGTCATAATAGTTCTTAAATATAGATTTTATCAATAAACAAATCTCTTGTTACATCAACGATTCCTGGAATCAGGGTGAGATGCTTTAAACGTTTAGGGACCTGATATAATACCAGAAATAAGACTACAAGTCTTGGATAGCTCAAGACAAATTATACTTCTCAGAACCTTAACTTCCACAGAGATGCCACATGGGTCACAGAAGGGACAAGCAGAGGCCATGAAGTGAGTAGTGGATGGGAGATGGACTATCCCACCACAACCAGAACACCTTCCATCTTATCGCAGATTCCTATAAAACATCTCTCAGGGTTTCACTGTGTAAAATATTTTGACTGCTACAGCTCTATAACAGTGGCCCAAGTGTAATATGAAATTACATAGGAAGAATGTAAGGATTCTGAGTAATCACAGTGCAAATATACAGAATAGAGGCTTAGCAGCAATAGGTGTGAAAATATCCTGTTGCACATTATCAACCAATACCATGATATGGCTGCCCCCCACTACACACATACACCAAAACTAATAAGAAATGGAGCTGTATTAAAAGAAATAAGGAATTTAAAGCAGTGGAGGTGAGCACTAGCCTGAACAGTCAACTTCACTTAGCCAGAATGGTCTTCAGAAAGATGTACATGAAACTGTAATTCCCAGCTGTCTGTACCGTATTTGGTGATCCAATCTTTCTTCCTGTTGTGATAGTGTTGACATCTATCACAATGGTCTGAATAAAGTCTTCCTTACCATTTTAAAAAGTGTCAGAATATTATTTTCTTCAACACAACCACCACCTCACGATGCATCTCCAGAAATTTTTTATCTTGTGACTCTGAAACTCTGTGTCCACTAAACAGTAACTCCCCATTCCTTTTTCCCCTTGTGCCTGAGCAACCACTCTTCCACTTTCTGTCTTTATAAATTTGACTACTCTATGTACCTCGTACAAGAGCAATCATATAGCATTTATCCTATTGTGTCTGGCTTATTTCACTTAGCATAATGTCTTTAAGGTTTATCTCTGTCATAGCAGGTGTCAGAATTTCCTTTCTTTTTAGGGCTAATTACTATGTCTTTGTATGTATATACCATATTTTGTTTATCCATTGATCTATCCATGGACACTTGGGTTGCTTCCATCTTTTGTGAATAATGCTGCTATGAACATTTGTATGATGGGCATAGAAATGTCTGTTCAAGTTCCTACTTTCAGGGGTTTTTTTGGAAATATACTCAAAAGTAGAATTCCTGGATCATTTGGTAATTCTATTTTTAATTTTTTGAGGAACTGCCGTACCATTTACATTCCCACTGTCAATGCACAAGGGTTCCAATTTCTCCACATCCTCTCCAACACTGTTATTTTCTGGATTTTTCAGGATTGTAGCCATCTTACTGAATGTGAAGTGGTATCTCATTGTGGTTTTGATTGCATTTTTTAATGAGGAACCTTTTTTAAGAAAGTTATTAACTTTTTTATGTAAGTTAAAATAAAACCTTTATTTCTAAGTTATTTGGTGCTGTTCCTCCTAATAACCCTAGAAGCCTCCTGACTATGCTCTAAGGCAGCTCTGTCCAATGGAAATACATTGTGAACCACATGTGTAATGGTAAGTTTTCTAGCAGCCACATTAAAAAAGGAACATGTAACATTAATTTTAATAACATCTTTATTTAACCCAATATATTTAAAATACTATAATTTTACCTGTAATCAATATAAAATTATTGATGAGATATTTTACATTATTTTTTCATACTGAGATGTTAGTGTTCATTTTATACTTATAGCACATCTCATTTCTACCTGTCCATATTTCGAGTGTTTAATAGCCACATGTAGCTAGTGACTACCATATTGGACAAGTCCAAGATCTTTATTCTAATTGAATACTCACTAATCCTGTGACAAATTAGAAGGCAAAACCAACCAATTATCATATGTGATTTGCAGAAATCCTGCGTCCATAGGCAGCTTGTGCATGGAGGTAATGTTTCCAGCTCACCAACATCCACACATTGACCGTGTGTATGCACACTCACACGTGGAAGGAAACCTTCTTCTGGATAGAAGTAGCACCAGGGTCTCACTATTTTGTTATATTACTATAAGGTAATGGCATTGTTTTATACTATTTTACATTTTTAATTTAAAACTGAGAATATTTCAGCTAAACTATGAGTTTAAAAACATTGTTTAGCAAGGCTGGGAACCTAACCCCAAATTATTTGATTTCCCAGGAATCAATATGTAAACAAAGTCTAGAATCACAACATTTATGATTTGGTCAATTTCTGTGTGGAGGTGACCACTGAATATTTGATTTAGATCTCCAATAAGGGCTTTTAATTCTGCTGTAGTATTTCTTCTAGTGGGACCTTTTTTTAAAAAAAAAAAAAAAGAAATCTTTTTTTCTCTTTTTTTTGTGTTGGCAGCAGGTGAGCCACCTGAATAGTACTATTTAAACTCTTTGATCATCTAAGTGACTTTTTAAGTTAAGGCACTACACTACAAAGTAAATAAAGCAACATGGGTGTCAAATCAGACATTGTCACAAGAGAAGTAAGACCCTCTTAGAGCTTTGTCAGCTTTAATAACCATGGTATTTCATAAGCTGAGAGTTGTCTTCAGGGCCCAACTGTCACTGAAAAGCCCATGATGGTGTTTCTTGGGCTGGCGTATTTATTTCCTCTGTGCACAGCCTTCACACTCAAGAGTTAAAGAGCTTTCGAATGATTAAGAAGGAACTGTTTATCAATTTAAGCTTAAATGTTGACTGTTTAGATAGCAGGGTGATTGTTCATGAATTAATGATGCAGTAAAGTTCATTTACATTTAATGGACAATATTGACTATCTTTCCAAGCTTCCTATAGAATTCAACAATTTTTTACTGCTCAAAGTTTTGAATACCTTTTCTTCTCCACTGGAAATTTTTCCCTTCCTCTAGGGAGTAGATACCTGGAGACCGAATCCATGCCTGCTACTAGCCTACAGTACCCCAAGCACCAACTTCACAGCATACTTTGTGACACTTGCTAATTCATTGACTGATGACGAAAACTTTATTCTTGTCACCTTGGGCACATAGGTTTTATCTGTGCTGCCAAAAATAAATTTAATTAATTAAGATAAGATTTATTAATAATGTGTGAGTGCCTACCAATCATCAACTCTGTGCTAGAGGCATCACACTTATTAATCAATTTATCACATATCTAAGGCACATGTAGATGGAACAGCCACTTTTTCTGTTACATGTATGTAAACCAAGTCCCAGAGAAGACACATCTTGACTGCATCTGTTACCAGCTCTGGTACACTGGCTATATTTAACCTCTCTGGGTTCCAGTTTCCCATATCTATAAAATGGGAGTAATAAAACTAAGTGTGGCTATAAGAAATAAATTGCATAGTTTTATTTTAATAGCTTTCCTTCTTCACTTTGCAAGAATGGAATAAGTTTGTGCAGAGCATTTCAATTCCTACTAGAAGGTGGAAAAAAATATCTTCTTACTTAGAATAACAAAGCCAGTCTTTGGGTTATGCCAAATTGCTCTGTATCAGACGAAGAACTGGACCAAAGGAAAAGAAAACCAAGTGGGCTTATTTAAGCCTACCTTTGAATATTTTATAATAATATGACCACTGATAAAATCGTTCTAGATCCCTGTTGTAATCTAAGTCAAAAGTTATAATCCTGGCATAATTAATGTCTAAATTCTCAAGCACTGTGAGAGTTCTATGAATTCTAGAATTTCATAGAATTAGGAGAAGTATGGAATTTGTTATAGAATTTTCATAAGTCTATGAAATTTTTTTTTCCAGAGCCAGCTTCCAGCTAGGAGCTCATAAAAACAAATTAAACAAACTACTGTTACTACACACACACACACACACACACACACACACACACACACCCCTACACTTAGAGAAATTTTTGACTAGAAATAAAATGTCCTAAATTGAATATCAGCATTTCCTAGCATTTTCTTAGTAAGTATAATTCTCTCTCTGTGTGTACACAGTTTTAATTAATATAGAGGACTGAAAATAGCCATATCTTTAAGATCTCTTTTACTTTAAAATAATTTATATAAAGATATACCAATTCTGTTGCAACTGACGTTAAGAGATTTTAAATGTCTTTGTACATTGGCAGTTTCTTAACACATTACGTATTTTTATTACAGTTTGATAAGATGTAAGTGATTACTGAAGAGTGTTCCTTAATATTTCAAAACTGATGGCTATTGTGTTGTCAAAACCACCCAGACAATTTACAGATCTCTCACCAATTTGAGACTGCATTGTTCTTACTGGAAGAGCCTTTGATCAACAGCTCCAGGTTTCTTGCTTCAGAATACCTGGAGTAAGTGTACTGCATGGAGTAGTGTCATTTATTTGATAAGAGCTTTTTAAACACAAACAATATGCCAGGCCCTGGGCATAAAATATGGTGGATAAAACTGGAACTGCCCTTTTGGAGCCTGGAATCTTGTGATAGAAGTAGATATTAACTAATGAATTATAGAAATAAATACATATTGATATGGTTTGGCTGTGTCCCCACCCAAATCTCATCTTGAATTGTAGTTCCCATAAGCCCAACTTGTTGTGGGAGGGACACGGTGGGCAGAAATTGGATCATAGGGGCAGTTACCCCCATGCTGTAATCATGATAGTGAGTGAGTTCTCACAGATCTGATAGTTTTATAAGGGGCTTTCCCCGTTTGCTTGGCACTTCTCCGTCCTGCCACCATGTGAAGAAGGACATGCTTGCTTCCCCTTCCTCCATGATTGTAAGTTTCCTGAGGCCTCCCCAGCCCTGTGGATCTGTGAGTCAATTAAACCTCTTTCCTTTATAAATTACCCAGTCTTGGACAGTTTTTGATAGCAGCATGAGAACAGACTAATACACATAGGTACAAGTTGTGGTGATTTGTATTATGGAGAAGTAAAGAGAGATAGAAAAACACTGAAAAGGGGAGAGACATGGCATGGTCTGGAGAGCCTGGTTAGAGTTTACCTATCTGACTGATCAACCCCATGAAGAGGGTGATGAAAGGAAAGAACTGAGCTTTAAATGGATATGAGCTTGGGTTTCAAATCTGTCTGCTGTATCCTGAGGGAAGATGCTAAACCTCTCTGAAACCTCTGTTTTCTCATTTATAAAATGAATTATTGTATTTACTTCAATATAATTTTTGGAGACTTTAAAATAGATTTCCTGGTGGCTGACACATAGTGTGCATTTAGTAAACAATAATGTTCTTTCTTGGACTTCTCTTTTGATGACAAACTTTTGCTTCATGCCTAATAAGATTGTATTCTTCTTCTTAAGTATGATTTCAAATCCTATTCATGACAAAGACTGTCAAGACAAGTAATTATGACATAAAATTGTATCTGCTGTGGAAATACTTATATTCAATGTAGGGCTTTTTATTTCAGGTCAAGTATTTGGTAATATAATTAAGGGAATGGATTCATTGACTTTAGGAAAATAGCATTCATCCTGCATATCATTAGATTGGCTAAGCAAAGCTATGTGACTTAATGGAAAAGCTACCTTACCAAGAATTAGGAGTACACGATTGTCATTGAGGCTCTTGAAAAGGCATGGTGCAGCTCTGGGCCTCAGGTGAACCCTACGTCTTTTTTAATCACCTTGGAAAGCTGAAGAATGTGGTTGGTGCATATTTCATCTGGATGATTCTTATTCTTTCTGAGATTTTTAGCTTAAGAGTCACCTCTTCTGAGACACCTGGCATGATTACTTAAGGTCTGGCTTATGTGGCACTGGGCTTCAGAAAGGAAGTTCCATTAAGAGAACTTTGCAACTCCTTACTTAATGCCTGGGTGTAGGATGGAATCCTCCACCACATGATGCTCTCCACAAGGAGTGGAATAGTGGCCACCACGCTCCTCAACTCTTGGCACAGTGGCATTTAAAAAGTACTGTTTCACGAGTATCTGATTCATGATCTAAGAAAAAAATTCAGTTATATGCTCAACACTATAAAAATCTTCTGAAAAAGCATATAGAATGGCCTTTCACTATGAGATTATAATTTCACAAGGAGAGCAAGCCAAAACACAAACAAAAAAATCAGAGAATGTAAGGGGGGCATTATAACATGAGGTATACTCTATATGTTCTTCATAGGCTCCAGAGATTGTCATGGAAAATTTGGGACTTTGAAGACTGGAAGAGAATTCACTAAGTAGAAAAGCAGACATGGTATATTGGGAGCACTGTAGGTGAAATATGGGACATTATGGTGATAGGCTTGAGAAGAGCAGCAGAGTCCATGATGATTGACGGTGGAAGCTAACACTGGATACGTGGCCGAAGTCAGATTATGGAAACACTTGAAAATTCAGAGAAGTGCAGAAAGGTGGGGTCAGAAATATAGAGACATTAGTAGCTTTCAGCATGAAACTAACATGCTTAGAATAAAATATTTAGGTTAGATTACAACAGATGAACTAAGTCTAAACAGAATAAGTCTCTGAGTAAAATCATTTTAAAATAATACTTTATATGAAAATAGTATTTTTTAATTCCCTCTCATTGCTTTTTTCTCATTGATCATCATAGCAGTTCAATCAGGTAAGATGATACTTGTATCTATTTTACAAAGGAAGAAGTACATGCTCAGAGAGGTTAAGTTGTATGTTCAGGGTCATCTAGTTAATTAATGGCAGAGCCAGAATTATTAGAAAAACATCCTGAATTTCAACTGTCTATCATTAAAGTTAAAATGTATCTAATGGTAATAACTATGTAGTCCTGATTTTCATGTATATTGTCTAAAAACATAATCTTGGTAAAAACATGTAGAGATTTTTGTTGGTGAAGCTTTTCACTTTTTTGTTAAAAATATATGCCTGTTTGTAAATCTGCACAACAGCATTGAAGAGAATCAAACAGATTTTGCTGGATTAACCCAAATTTATAATACTCAAGTACCATAATGCTTAAACAGTAGAATATGTTAATTGTCTTATGTATCAGCAGTCAGTGACAATTCTTGCCACTACAACTACATATACTACAATCTAAAGGGGGAAATGTTTGAACTATAAGAAATAAAACCAGAAATATGGATTTGTTGCAAAGATGGATTTTTCTGTAGAAGAGACATGATATACCTTCCATAAACAGAACCAATTTAGGATGTGGCAAGTACCATGTTTAACTTTTAATTTCATGAGTGCAGCTATTTGATTCATACTTTGGGCCACATAATAATACATTTGATGATTTACTGCAGAATGTTTTGAGGGAAAGCTGTATAGTACTGTGTTTAAAAGGGCAGATTCTAAAGTAAGCTTTGCTGAGGTACAAATCCTAGTCCCAGCATTTACTCACCCTGTGATCTTATGCTAGTTTGTAAGCCTTGTCTTTATCTGTAAAATGAAGAGAATAATAATTAAGTAAATTTTATCTATGATTGTTTTTAAAATAGGAAAATAAAAAAGAAGTGAATTGATGGTAATGAGTAAAAAGGTTCTCATGCCAGCAAAACCACCATTATGCATGTATTTCATACATAGACACATACATATATATATTTTCTATTTGTCATGAACTACTAATTTGTATTCTAGAACATGTCTAACCCATTCAGTTTTCCAACTCTTTACTATAGAAGTGTCAGCATTAGATTTGCAGGAAAATGGAAAGCAAGCTTTTATGACATTTTACTGATTTTTAGTGATCCGTGGTGATTAATGAAGCTTTATGGGAAACCAGAAACAAATAATTCCTGGATTCCTGGCTTTATGTTTTAGAGAAATCCATTAGGCACTGGAAAAGTGCCTGAAGGTTGCATTTAAAGGGTTTTTTTGGAAAGCTATATATGTAAAACATGGTATCAGTCATAGAGCAAGCACTTTATAAATGATTAAGTCTAGATTGTTCTTCCTTTCCGTTTTCTCCGCTCAAGCTACAATCTACATCTTTTACAATTACTCATTCAAACTGATGTGAGTAAACATCAATCAGACCTACTGTCAGCTAGAGCAATTCCCAAAAAGTAATAATAATAATTGATGCTGCTGACGGGAGCAGTATTATGAAGATAAACCTGTAAGAAATAAGACTGATCTTTTAAAACAGTGTTTGAAACTCAGTGTCTTCGGTATCTTTTATCCTCTTTTGTGTGTAATATTCCTTTGCAGTTGGGGAAGCTTATAGAAGGTACTGTCTTAGTCCATTCGTGCTGCCATAACAAAATACCTGAGGCTAGGCAATTAATAAGAACAAAAATATTTCCTTACAGTTAGGGAGGCTGGGGCGTTCAAGATCAATGCACTTGGTGTCCAGTGAGGGCTGCTGTCTGCTTCCAAGATGGCACGTTTTTGCTGTATCTTCCAGAGAGCATGAAGGCTGTATCGTCATGTAGTAGAAGGAGCAGAAGAACTGACCCTTTTATAAGGGATGGATTTTATAATCCATTCATGAGGACTACAGCTTTATGACTTAATCACCTCCTAAAAGTGAGGTGATTAATAGTATGACATTGTTGACTAAGTCTCAACAAATTAATTTGGCACACACATTCAGGCTCTAACAATACCTGGTGACATTGGTCAGGCAAGAATGTCACAGAGCTGCTTTGTGTGGAGAAAGAGATCCCAGGAGATGATCCTGCTTCCAGTGACTCACGCCCTTCATCCTTCAGGGACATCTTTCCAATAGACTGACAATCTGACTCCATGTTTGCAAAGGACCAAGTCATACAGCTGTGAGAGGAAAACAAACAAATGATGTACCTTCTGATAGAGATGAGGATAACCAACCTTGAAAGAGCTCCTTGGGGGTTAGTGTGACAGCATGCAATCCATTCTCAAACACATATTTTCACATTAAAATGCATGTCATAGTCAGTAGTTCAAAGTATCTTGGCATTAATTGAATTAGGGAATGTAGAATATTTGGGGGGAAATGTATAAATCAAGTGCTGATGAAGAAAAATGTAGCCTAACAGTGTTTCTTTCCATTGCAAACTGTAGAACAGAGGGAGCAGCCATGAATGATTAAGAACCACTGACCTACATGGGGAAATGCTGACTGAATGTATAAAGTAGAAGGAAAAGCACTATTGATTTCTGATTTTAAGGATCTTACAGGCTTTACATTAGAGCTAAAGCTTTCAGAATCTTGTTTTAAAATATTTTATAAGAAGTATTTTTAAAGGTTCATTAAAGCAGAATATTTTTAAAAACAGACCTTGACCCTCTCGGCAATTGATGAATTATTTGAGAAGTTTAACACAACGTCCTGCTTTAAATTAAGATAATGTGGGTAAAGATAGAGAAAAAATAAGTATAATTTGGTGGATTTGAAACTGATTAAAGATTATACCTAAAAATGTTAATAAATAAATCTATGTCAGTCTATAAAGTGATTTCTAAAGGTTTGCAGGAGTTTTTATTTTTAGACCTATCCTGTTTAACTTTTTGTTTCAAATAAATTATATAAATTTGTATTCTGGTCAGATTTACAAATAAAACAAAGCTGGAAGGTATAGGTAATACACTGCATTATGAAATTCTAGGCCAAATTCTTTACACACACATAGGCACATACACACACACACACACGAAAAAGATGGTGGAAAATAGGCCTAAAAGTAACATGTGTAAAACATTTTAAAAATAGTGCATGTGCATATAAATGTGCTATTACAATGGGAAATTAAGGAATCCAAGGAGTAAAAGAAAAAAAAATAGAAATGAGAAGCGTAAACATCCATGAGTATAAAGGAAATTAAAGGAATAATTTCAAAAGTATTTTAAATTTCATGCAGATATATTTATACACATACATATTCAAAAACCAGCATCATACTTAGTGGTGAAATATTAGAATTGTCAATATATTTTCTTCAAAGTTAGGAGCAAGATAATGATGTTTTATCATTAGAGTTTGTGGCAGACAACAGAAACCAATCTAGCTAGTTTAAGTAGAAAAGGCCATGTGGCAAAATTGATTTCGAAATTGTTGGAAAAGTTGGTGGAGCAAGCTCTGGGCATAGCTTCCAGGTATGTCTTATAGAACACCTGCCAATAGAGCTGCTGCATCAGCTGTGATTATGAAGCTATGGAATCTTGCAGCCACTGCCCAACTATTGGCTCTATGACCACACCATCTCAGGGAAAACCTATAGTAGCAAAATGACTACCCTACCCACTGGTTCTCAACACCTACAAAACTAGTCATTAAATACTGGTATCTATGCTATGGTTAAGAAAACTCCAGAAACTCTCTGACCGTGTTCTTAGTTTGCCTAATCAATAGAACAGAAGCACAGCCCAATCTGCTTCATTTCTACCCTCCAAATTTCATGGGTAAACATCTGCTTGCTAGATTGCAGGTAGAATCCAAGCTCAAAGAAATCCTGGGAAACGTGGTTTTTCATTTTCCAGCTTCTAGCAGACTAAAGTCATACTAAAAGAGAAATGACATGGCCCTGATTGCAATGATCTACAACATCCACCATATAATATCCCCTACACCTGACATTTATCTGAAGTAGTAGCCAATGGAATTAAATAAGAGATATAATGCAGGAAGCAAGATCATCATGTGTGCTGTTAACATGATCCTATACTTAGAAAACCAAGAGGATCAGCACAAATATTATTAGAAAAATTAGGTTTCAGAAAGATAATGGTTATAACATTAATATACTATACAGAAATCAAATAGCTTTTCTATAATCAGTAACTAATTAGAAAATACAATGAAAGATGTTATCTCATTTATAAGCAATCAAAAAAGATACAATAGCTGGCATAAAGTTTAAAAATATGTGGATTTTATTGTGAAGAAGCCCTTAAAAATTTCTGCTGAGGTATATAAGAAAAAATGTATAAAAAGTACTTTGCTGGCCGGGCACGGTGGCTCACGCTTGTAATCCCAGCACTTTGGGAGGTTGAGGCGGGCGGATCACGAGGTCAGGAGATCGAGACCACGGTGAAACCCCGTCTCTACTAAAAATACAAAAAAAAGTAGCCGGGCATGGTGGCGGGCACCTGTAGTCCCAGCTACTCGGAGAGGCTGAGCAGGAGAATGGCGTGAACCCAGGAAGCGGAGCTTGCAGTGAGCCGAGATCGCACCACTGCACTCCAGCCTGGGCGACAGAGCGAGATTCCGTCTCAAAAAAAAAAAAAAAGTACTTTGCTTTCAATTGGAGGATTCAATATTATCAATATTTTTAATTTTCCCTAAATTACTCATATATGATTTATATATATAATATATCCAGTATACATATATTAGTATATCCAAATCAAGAAGTCTTTTCCGAACCTGACAATTCTACATTTAAAGTGAAGAAATACATATGCAAAGTTAGCTATGGAAAGTCTGCAATGCACTGCCAGATATTAAAATATTGTAATGAAGCCGCAGCTAAAATAGTTTTTGCATTAAAAAGAAATAGAAGTTCACTGGATTAGGAGAGAGAATTGGAACATAACTACATATAGAAATAATTTAATATAAAATGAAGGTGGTATTTTACATCAGTCAGGGAAAGGTAAATTATTCAGTAACTTTTGAGACACTGGCTAGGCGTTTGGGAAAAAAAAAATGTTGGATCACAACCTAACTCCTTACACCAAAGGAATAAAGATGACATAGATGAAGCAAATGCATGAAGGTAAAAAGTGAGTAAAGACTATAAAGAGAAAGTTGATTAATATAAATGGCTAATACATTTCCCAAGAAAGGCTCAACCTCATTTATAATTAAAGGAAAACCAATCAAAACAGGGAGGTACTACTTTTACCTACCAAATCTAAAGGCCACAGGATTGCGTTTATAAACACTGTGATTTGGCAATGCTTTCTACTTTCCTGAGAAAGTTTGCCAGCATTACCACATTTCAGTTCTCAGTAACATCTGTAGTGCCTGCCTGCTCTTTTCAGCCGGTCTGCAGCTACAGAGGCCCTTTCCTCTTAAAAATATATGAGGCTTGGGGAAGAAACAGCTGAGTCTCCCATGCCAAACCATCTAACTACTTAGCTATGCACGTCAAGAATTTATTTACTGAAAGAATATCTAGTAGTTGCCTTTACAAGAAGGAGATGGAGCTGGAGGTTGTGGAAGAGGATAGATCATTGATTTTGTGTTATAAGCATCTGTATGCTTATAGGGCATGTTTGAATTTCTGATCATGTGAACATTTTTTACATTGTACACGTATTTTTAATTTGCATCAATTTATGGCATACAAGTCCAGTCCTGCTACATGCATAGCGCAGTGGCCAAGTCAGGGCTTCTAGGGTACCCATCACCTGAACAATGTACATTGCATCTATTAAGTAATTTCTCACCATCCACCCACCTCCCATCTCTCACCCTTCCAAGTCTTCATTGTCTATCATTCCATTCTCTGTGTCCAAGTGTACACATTTTTTTAGACAGGATTTTACTCTGTTACTCAGGCTGGAGTGCAGTGGCATGATCACAGCTCACTGCACTCTGGACCTATTGGGCTCAAGCAGTCCTCTTACCTCAGCCTCCCGAGTAACTGGGACTACAGGTGCACACCACCATGCCCAGCTAATTAGAAAAAGAAAATTTTTTTAAAGTCAAGAGTCTCACCACGTTGCCTAGATTGGTCATGAACTCCTGGGCTCAAGCAATGCTCCCACCTCAGCCTCCCAAATTGTTGAGATTACAGACATAAGCCACCATGCCCAGCCCAAGCGTGCAGTGCCCAGCCCAAGTGTACACATTATTTAGCTCCCACTTATGGGTAAGGACCTGTGGTATTTCCCTGTGTCTAACTTAGTTCACTTAAAATAATGACCTCCAGTTCCATTCACGTTGCTGTAAAAGACATAATTTCATTCTTTTTTATGGCTGAATAGTATTCCACTGTGTATATATGCTGCATTCTCTTTAATCATCCATTGATGGACTGTTCAGTTGATTCTGTATCTTTGTTATTGTGAATAGTGCTGCAATAAACATGGGAGTGTAGGATCGGTGTTAGTCTTGCTCTGCTCTGAGGTGGTCAGCCTGGCCTGTGACTGTGTTTGGGTCTCTAAATCAACTAGAACGTGTTAAGAGAAGCAACCATGGCATGAGAGAATTTGCAGTCACACCAGATGACAAAGGATCCAAGCATTTGATTGGGTTATATAGCTGAGAAAGGAATGACGGATAGAAATTATAGCAGTGTTCATGGATATTGAATCTAGAAGAGTCAGTAAACATATTAGCCATGGGCTCAGAGAATATGTTAAAGGAAACAGTTTTGGATGAATGAAACAGAACGCTAAGCAGTGAGGCACTCCAACAGAGGCTGACGTGGCAAGTGAGTTCTCTCATCATGAAAACTGTTCAGAACCAAGCGTATTGTCAGATCGAATAAGGGACAGAGATCAAACCCTGGAATTCTTAGAGGCTACCATATTCTTACTTGTACTTCGTAGGAGTTCCCAGGTATTTTAAAAGACAAAAAAAAAAATAGTTCCATATAATAAAACAAACAAAGTATATTGTAAAACTACAAGTCAGCTATCTAGCTTCTCAGGAACAATTCCAGTGTACTGGCTTTTGAAAGCAGAGCTACAGAAGGTCGTTTGTCATGTCTAAAGGCCATAGGATCACTTTTATTACCTTTTCGATTTAGCTTTGCTCTCTACTTTTTTCTAAAGTTAGCCAGCTTTACTACATCTCTGCTTCCAGGAAAATCTAGGGAATCAGCCCTCCCTCTTTTCGGCCAGCTTCCAGCTGATGGATTCTGGGCAACTGCTTAGAGAGAGCAAAAGTAGACATGACCTTGGGAGAAGGTGATAAAGCAGCTTTGGTCTGACCTTTCCTTCCTCACAGACCACCAAGTCCTGAAAGTGAATGTTTAATGCCCCTGGCAAGATTGCTGGCCTCTGTTCCAAACAATTACTGAACTAATCTAAATTATACAAACACAGACCATTTATCAAGGTCAGCCTGCAACAATTTGCATATGTAGGCAGAGTGTTCCCAGTACAAAGGGTGAACTGAGGAGAGATTAAACAGAAATGAGTTGCTGATTAGTCAAAAAAAAAAAAAAAAAAAAAAAAGACTCATTAAATATCTAACAGTGGGCAAGTTTGCAGGTTTGGTTACCTAAATTATTGCCTTATTATCATGAGACAAAAAGGCATATTTTTCTTCTTTAGTAATAACTTTTAAAAAGACCATCTGGCAAATGTAGATTGAGACATTTGACCTCAAAGTTTTTAACATTCTTCTTGATAAATAAGAATAAAAGGAAAAAGAGACTGGTTTGTTTTTGTTTTTGTTTTTGAGACAGTCTCACTCTGTTGCCCAGACTGGAATGCAGTGGCACAATCTCTGCTCACTGCAACCTCTGCCCCCCACCTCCTTCCCCTGCTTCAAGCGATTCTCGTGGCTCGGGTATCTCAGCCTCCCGAGTACCTGGGTTTACAGGTGCCCACCACCATACCCAGCTAAATTTTTTTGTATTTTTAGTACAGGTGCCCACCACCATGCCCAGCTATTTTTTTTTTTTTTGTATTTTTAATACAGACGGGGTTTCGCCATGCTGGCCAGGCTGGTTTCAAACTCCTGACCCCAAGTGATCCGCCCACCTTGG
This sequence comes from Nomascus leucogenys, assembly GCF_006542625.1. Lineage (NCBI taxonomy): Eukaryota > Metazoa > Chordata > Mammalia > Primates > Hylobatidae > Nomascus > Nomascus leucogenys. Next base: position 65,131,938 of record NC_044391.1, read on the forward strand.
CCTCCCAAAGTGCTGGGATTATAGGCATGAGCCACCGCACCCAGCCGGAAAAGAGACTTTGCCTGGGGGAAGTGGTGATGAGAATATTTCCAGCCCAGGGAACAGATCCAACTCTCCCTTTCAGTTGTTATTTCCTATGGGAGTGAGCAAATTCCCTAAAACTTACTGGTTGTCTATTGATGCCCCTAAAGGGACTTGCTTCCATTCTCCACACTCACCTGAAAAATTTACATCAAAAGTTAAATAATGCAGTCATAAAAAGAGAAATACTGTATGATTCCACTTTTATGAGATACCTAGAGTAGTCGAATTTATAGAGACAAAAAGTGAAATGGTGGTTGCCAGGGGCCTGGGGGACAGGGGACATGGGGACTTGTTTAATGGGTATGAAGTTTAAGGTTGAGACAATTAAAAAAGTTGTAGAGATAGATGGTAATCAGGTTGACCAAAATTTAAATGTCCTCAACACTATTAAATTATCCACTTAAAAATGATTAAGATGGTAAATTTTATGTTATGTATATTTTATCACTGTTTAAAATAAAATTATATTCATAGACGAAGGAATATTACAGTGACTGAACTTTAAAAATCCAGTTTTACGTCCTCAGTGTCAGAGTCTCCACTGGACTATTTCAAGCCTGGGGAGCTTGGTAACGAGCTGATCATCTTTGACTATGTTTGGCTGGCACTGAAGTGGACCATGATACTGAGTTTATGGTCTTGCTCATGGCAAGGAGCCAGAAGCCGGAAGCTGGGGTAGATCAGACAGGTGGGGGCAGCTCATAGTGGTAGGTTGACTGGCTTGTTCAGTGCTGAGCACAAAGGTAATGGGTGGTAAATATCAAAGCTGGTCCTAAATTGTTGAGAAATAAGTAGGGAGAGCAGTCTTGCATTTGAAACCGCAACTACAATGTCAGGGAAATATAGGTAACCTATTAACATCACCTGAGAACTGTAAGGTATGATGAAAAGCAAACATCTGCTGCTTTACATAGTTTTGGTAATAGAGTCATCGTATGTTTTTATATCCCTAGAGGAGAGGCAACTAGGAGTATGGTTTTCACCAAGTAAAGACTGAACAGACACCCAGGGCTAGCTTTATAAGTATGCCACTTGTGCAGTTACACTGCTTCCCATGCTCTGAAGAACTTTGTACTTGGTTTAATGACAGTTGTTGCCTTCTTCGTATTTGTAATACCTTTTGAACAAGGGGCTCCATGTTTTCGGTTCTGCTAGGCCTCTCAAATCATGTACCTGGTCCAGTTGGCACCAATAAAAATATCAAACTACTGTCCAGGTGGTCACGCAAGGAGGTGATGCACGAGCCTAGTTTGGGCAGATATGGAGTGTTAAAGAAAGGACCTGGGGTTGGTCTAGATATTATTTGGGAATCTGGGTGGAGATATTATTTGGGAATGCTGGTGGAGCTGAAGAAAAAACACAGATGGAGAAATATGTAGTATTGCATAAATTTGTGACTCTAAGCTTGCCTGTTAGTAAACTGTTGGGGACAGAGTCCTGTGTCCAGTCAGCATCATTGTCCAGTCACATAGTTATGTGTCTGCAATGCTCCTCTCCTTTTCTATTCATGCTGTCATTGCTACATAGAGGAGATCCTGGATAGGAAAAGGTCAAGGTTCTGTCTCCTGTTGTGCCCAGTGAGTAGGATTGCAGGGTCTCTTATGCCTTCGGTTGGGACATCTGATTGTTTGCATTGCTTCTCCTGCCCTTGCTATCATCTTTCGTCTTTATCCCCTCAACAGAGTGGGCCTACCGAGAGAAGGTGCATTAAACCAGTCATCAGGAATCACAACAGGGATTTCAACTAACTGGGGACTGGGAAGAAGAAGGAGATTTCCAAGCTACAGGCTGAGTTGGACTTGGGGGCTGGTGTGGAGGAGCAGAGATTGGCCCAGAAGAGAAGGAGTAGGGCTTCTTTGGTGGGATAAAATGGTGGAAAGGGGGTTCCATCCATGCCAGTGGGACTCACTGTCAGAAGGACTGTTGTCCAGGCAAAGTCATAAGAGCTGAGTTGTCTGAAGGGAATATTGAGGGTATGGTGTTGGCTCTGAATTTCTGATTATTTCACCAGCTCCTATTTCTTCAGGGCATATTCCCCTCAGTTCCTTTATCATGTGGAATAGCAGCACCTTGATTTCAGTCTGACACAGATTCAATTTCTAGAATTGTCACTGTATAGATGGGGGAGACCTTAGGTAGGTTACTTTACCTCTCTGAGATGAGTGCATATTTTCTCATTTTATAAAACAGATAAAACACATATTCATAGTATTACTGTGATGATTAAATAAGAAAATATGTAAAATGTGGAGCACAAAATAGATCCCAAATGATTTGGATCTATTATTACTATAATCAGCATTATAACTGTTATTCAAACAGGGAAGAGCTAAAGATATACCAAACAGACTAATACAAAAATCCATGGAGATTAAGTTAAAAAGAAAGCTAATTGCTATTCATTTACATAGTCAACGTATCATTGTTATTTATTTACTTATTTCCTGGTGGTTATTGTTATTTTGTATGTACAGATGTAATTAATTCTACATTTTAAAATTGAAAATATATATCTGAATAGTGGGCCCTGGAGCTATTAGATTATCTTTCAGGGTTCTGTAAATAGGATTATAATTAGGGACAGTGTAATCTCTTATCCTCCACAAAGGCTTCTTGTTTTACTTCTGTAGACACAGAATCTTCTGGATCTGCAAGAAATCTTACAGATCATCTACTAAAATTCCCTCTTTTAAAAAATGAAGAAATTGTGGTCTGTTAAACTATATCTTTTAAAGTATTGAATTATTTTCCCCTGAAGTTTTATCAGTTCGATACAAATAAAATCATTTTATTTGTTTAATTTGGTTACCTTTAAGTAAGTTAACTTAAATCATTTCAATTTAAGTCTTAGCTGGGAAACAAGACTTCTATTATTGTATCCACTGCTTTCCTTTTATTAAGGTCTTGAAATGATTATTTTGGACAAAATGCTTGGTACTATATTTAATTTATAAATGGTGTGTTGCTTTCCACTGCAGTGTTCTACAAAGGTGGATTGAATTAATTTACCTATACAACTTTCTGTTCCTGCATAATGATGCTTTTTCTGTGTGAGTTGTTCGTGAATCAGATAAATGTGGTTTTTCATCCTGCTTCAAAATATACAATGTGGTTGCTCATGATCTCCTCCTCAAAAATACACAGGAAACATGCGGCACACACAGTACTCAACGAAGAGTCTTTCTCCTCTCACTCTTGTTCTTGCTCTCATTCTGACCCTCTTTTTCCTTTTCCCAATAGGAAAAGTACTCAGTGGGTCTATTTGTCTTTTAGACTCTTGCACATACTGTGCGATCCCATGGTAGAGGCAGCAGGACATGCTTTGTTCCTTGTTCCCCAGACTGTGTCACTTCAGCAGATGTTGCCAAGTTGTACCTCATTGTGTCAAATGCGGCTTGACCAATACTCTTCAGAACACAATTTGAGTCAGCAGAGTGATTTCAGAGTTGAGTGTTTCCTCTGAATGTGAATTTTAACTGATGAATTTTCTAGCACAGGGGAAAAGATGCCATAGGCCAAAATATCAGTAAAATCTTCAGCTCACTGAAGTGGCATAATGGTTGTCTCTTTGCAAGTGGTTGTATTAAGTAAGCATATTATTGAAAATAATGCTCTTCTGAGTGATGCCCTATGAGAAAAGATAATTTTTCTAGGCCAGTGAATTAGTTTTAACCACTTTTTTTCTGATAAGGACATTTATTTTTTATTTGTTTAGACAACTGAATATAATTCATTTGTAAATCTTCTCCCCTATAATTTCTATTCCAATCTGCCTTTACACACACACACACACACGTAGAGCAAATTAGTTACGAGCATTCTTTTTCCCATTGTCTAATCTTCCACTTAAATCAATACTACCTATATTGTAACTTTTTATTCCATGATGAATGGTTTTCTAGATTAAAAGTTTGGAGTTTTTCCCACAGGTAACAGATTCTGGAAGGACTTCAAATGCCATGGATTTTTAACCTCTACTTAGGGTACATAGATGTAGAAATAAATATGAGTGCCAGAAAATCCACAACCTGTGATAGAATCATACAAATCTCAAGTATGTTCCCAAGAATACTCTAGGGTTGAAGGGTACTTAAGTTTTAAGAATTCACAGAGGACAAAGGTATTAGTGTCTCTGAATGATTCCTATCTTTCAACATAACCTCACAGTTTCAATGGTATATATGTGTTTTGTTATGTAGGAAACTTCCTCACATTATAAACCCCAAATCTTTCATACATGAGCATAGGAGCTCTCTGGAGAGACAATCATCAAGATCATTTATGAATTTTCTTATATCTGACACTGTTCCCCCAATAATTTAAGATGGTAACAATCTTCAGTGCAGCTGTCCCTTCTCTCTTGGGAAGCTTTGTGTTCTGCTTACTAACAGAGGTGATTTTCTTACAAGGGTTAGTAATCAAGGGGTCAAAATGAGAGGACAGCATATTTTTAAAAACTCAAAGAAATAGTCAAACACCACTAACTGTACCCTGTCATCAGAATTTTTCCTCTCTTCTTTACTCAGCTCCTAAGTTTCAAATCTGGCTGCACGTTATCATTTTGGGACTTTTAAAAAACTTCTACACCCTGGCCTTGCTGTCGAGCAATTGAAATGACTCTGAAGGTGGAACCCAGTGAGTCAGGATTGAGCACCATGACCTTATAGGCTGAAGTATGTGCTGAAGAGGGTTAATCACAAATAGCGACCAATGGAGTAATAGAAACTACTGCTAGTTAGAGTCCTACCTGGACATCATCATAAAAAGAAGCTGAGGGACCTTTAAGGGTAGATTGTGTTTCTCTTCAGGAGGATGTGAAAGTTTTATCACAGAGCTCAACATAAAGTAGGAACATCACGTAACATAAAGAACATCTCAGAAATTAATTTAAAACAGAACACATTCTGGTTTAAGATATAAAGGAATAATCTCTTTGACAAGGGCAATACTCTTTAAGAATGAAAAAAAAAGAGCTATAGAGAAATATACTCCGGTGGGAAAAGGGACCCATTCTAATGATCCCAACTCTTCACCCTCAAACTTCTAACTATGTCTTGGGGTTTTATTATTTTGACCCTTCCTGTCATCATCACCCTTTACCCCAAGGTACCAATAACCCCTTTTCTTAGTCCAAAGACAAGAGCCACAAATGAAGCAATATGCCCCAAACACATTCTGATAATACGTTCTTAGTGCCTAGCAGGTGATGGCATAATTTGCTATCTCAGAACTATACATTTTAACAATTTTTTAAAAATTTTGTGTTTATAGCTCTTGAAATTTTTCTTAAATTTTCTTTAGAAAGTTAATGCTAGACCTAGTTATATTAAAAAGAATAACGGGAAGGGCATTTTGTTTCATTTGTGGGTTTTGTCTTTGGACTAAGAAAAGGGGATATTGGTACCTTTGGGTAATGGGTAGTGATGGCAAGTAGGATCAAACTAAGAAAACCTCAAGACATAGATAGAAGTGTGAGGGTGAAGAGTTGGGACCATTAGAACAGGCCCCTTTTCCCAAAAGAGTTTGTTTTTCTTAACAGGTCTTATTCTTTTTTCATTCTTAAAGAGTATTGATTGAATGTCAATCAGAGAGATGATTGTCAGAGAGATGATTCCTTTATAGCTTAGCCTGTATCTCCAGGCTTGAAGTTCTACACCAGTGAGATAATTAAAACAACATGCATTGGTTGAAAGCCTTTCCCAACCACAGTGAGTCCTGAAACTATATTTTTATTAATCAAGCATAAATTTCTAACAAAGATCCACTGGTACAGGCGTTCAAACAAATTGCATTTTTGCCCCTCTTAAAATGCTATAGGCTGTTATCAATGATAACATTTTCAAAGGCATAGATTGTAAAGTTTGATAGAGTGTGCATCTTCAAACTTTCAGAGATGTATGTTTAATTCTTTTCTGTGAAAGTTAACAGCTAATAGACTCATTTAACTCATTTTCCAGGACTTCTGTTATACAATGATTTTCTATTGTTTAAACAAACAATATGTCAGTTTCTTTATAATAGCCACATGTTGAAAGAAAGCCACCCATTCAGTAAAATATGAATGAGGTAGTTATTTTAACAGCTATGAAAACTTGAATCAAGTTGTCTGGGTACTTTAGCTGAATTGATAATGGAGGAAATTAGGCAGTGCAAGCTGCTCTTTTCTGACTGCCTGTACTGTCCCTCCATTATTAATCACAACATGGCCATTGACATTCCTATCAGATCCACTTCAGAGTGCTGATTGCTGGTCTGTGTCACTCCATGTGAGAATACATTCTGGAACCTGCATTTTATGTTCCCAGAGAAGTGCTGAGCATTCTGCTGGAAGTAGCATCCTTCTTTCCCTGAGGGCTTAATCTGTCAACTTTTCCCAATTTAGGAAAATGCAGCTGCCTTATGGAATAGAAAGTCATTCACTCATCCACTCACTCATTCCTTTGACAATTTTTTACACATTTGCTATGTTCCAAACACTTTACCAGGTACTAGACACATAAAAGATGACTGAGACCTAGTCCTTGCCTTCAAGTTACTCACAATCTAGCAGAAGACAAAGACAAAAATCAGCCAATTTGCCACATGCAAAGTATACCTGATGTAGCCAGGAAAGGCAAAGATGGCTCATTTGCAAATGTCAGTTCGAGGAAGTGAAATACAGAATGGGTCGTCAGAGAAGTGGCCAGTTAATGGACTGTGTTTTCAATGGATTTGGTTCTTATCCAAAGCATATGCCCTTATCATTGATATTTGCTTAAATATCTTCCAATTATTTTCTCTTTCAGAAGTAATTAATTTCTGGGAACAGCCTGTCTTCATGGAAAAACTTGTCTTAAATTTTTAATTTTGGGGAGTACGTACTAGGTATATATCTTTATCACAATCTAGCAGAGGAGAAAGACAAAAATCAGCCGAATTGCCATATGCAAAGTATATATATTATGGGGTACATGAGATTTTTTGATACAGGCATGCAATGCATAGTAATTGTATCATGGAAATTGGACTATCTGTGCCCCAAGCATTTATCCTTTGTTTTAAACACAATCCAATTATATTTTTTAGTTATTTCAAAATGTAAAATTAAATTATTATTGACTATAATTACCCTGGTTTGCTGTCAAACTAGTTCTTACTCATTCTTTCTAACTATTTTTTGTTGTACCCATTATCCTTCCCATTCTCTGGTAACCATTCTTCTACTCTCTATCTCCATGAGTTCAACTGTTTTGATTTTTAGATCCCACAAATAGCTGAGAACATGTAATGTTTGTCTTACTGTGCCTGGCTTATTTCACTTAACATAAGGACCCCCAGTTCCATCCATGTTGTTGCAGATGACAGGATCTCATTGTTTTATGGCTGAATAGTACTCTATTGTGTGTATGTGCCACATTTTCTTCATCCATTCATCTGCTAATGGACACATAAGTTGCTTCCAAATCTTGGCTACTGTAAACAGTGCTGCAACAAACATGAGAGTGCAGATATCTCTTTGATATACTTTCTATTGGGTATATAACCAGCAGTGGGATTCCTGGATCGTATGGTAGCTCTGTTCTTAGATTTTGAGGAACCTCCAAACCTCCATAGTGGTTGTACTACTTTACATTCCCACCAACAGTGTACAAGGGTTCCCCTAGTCTCCAAATCTTCTCCAGCATTTGCTATCACCTGTCTTTTGAATAAAAACCATTTTTAACTGGAGTGAGATAATATCTCATTGTAATTTTGATTTGCATTTCTCTGATGATCAGTGATGTCGAGCACCTTTTCATATGCCGTTTTGTAACTCGTATGTCTTCTTTTGAGAAATGTCTATACAAATCTTTTGTCTATTTTTTATTGGATTATTAAATTTGTAACTCGTATGTCTTCTTTTGAGAAATGTCTATACAAATCTTTTGTCTATTTTTTATTGGATTATTAAATTTTTTCCTATAGAGTTATTTGAGCTCTTTATATATTTTGGTTATTAATCCCTTGTCAGACAGGCGTTTTGCAAATATTTTCTCACATTCTGTGAGTTGTCTCTTCACTTTGTTGATTGTTCCCTTTGCTGTGCAGAAGCTTTTTAACTTGATGTGATCCCGTCTTTCTATTTTTGCTTTGGTTTCCTGTGTTTGCAGGGTATTGCTCAAGAAATTTTTTCCCAGATCAATGTCTTGGTGATTTTCCCCAGTGTTTTCTTATATTAGTTTCATAGTTTGAGGTCTTAGATTTAAGCCTTTAATTCATTCTGATTTGATTTTTGTATGTCGTGAGAGATAGGGGTCTAGTTTCATTCTTCTGCGTATGGACATCCAGTTGTCCCAGCACCATTTATTGAATAGACTATCTTTTCCCCAGTGTATGTTCTTGGCACATACTCTTTTATTCATTCAAGGCCTACATATATATTCTGATTCGTATAGAAATCTGATTTGAGATGCACAGAGAAAATTTCATTACATTTTGCTTGTGGATGTTTGATTAAAAAATGATTTAAAAACCCAAACCTGTTGTGTTTGTCAAAATCCAAGTGAGTTACAGCAATTAGAATATAGTTCAGAATATTTTTGACAACTCTTCTTGAATGATTTTTGAAAACTGAAATGCGTCCGGGATGAGGTTCCCATTCTCTACACAGCATTGGCATTAGTAGATATATCACCATGACATACCTTAAAAAAAAGCTGAAATTGCATTTCCCAGCAATTGCCCTCAGTACAGCCTTTATGCATTAGGGTCAGATATGAGGCTGGTGACTAAATTTATCTTCGTTTATTTTTGTTCACTTTTTTTGCCTTTTTCTCTTTTGTTTCTTCTTTAAGACAGACATATATGCATGTTAAGTAAAAATTGTAAAAAGATAAATACTTGAGGAGATGGACACCCCGTTTTTCATTATGTGATTATTAGGCATTGCATGCCTGTATCAAAACATCTCATGTACCCCATAAATATATACACCTACTATGTACCCACAAACATTTTAAAAAATAATTTTAAAAATTAAAAAAAAAATTCACTGAAAAGAAAGTGCTTTTAATTCGGAAAACAATTTTTAGTAGTGTTAAACTATAAAGAAAATTAGTCACAGGAAGACATTTTATATCTTCTAAATTCTTTTGAAAATTCTATGCAGAACCATAATCACTGGGGAAAGCTTGCAGTTAGAATTAATCTGACCAGCATACTCATAATAAATAACTTTTTATTAATATTAAAACTAATAAAGTTAGCAGACCCAAAGTAAATGGATATATGGTATTCTGTTTTTATTATTATTTCCAAAGGCTAAGGTAGCTAAACTTTCATGCATGAGGTTGTAAAAATTAAATGATGCACAACCATTTGAAAAATGGATTTTCCTTGTACAAGTTGGCCTTTTAAGCTCTATATATTTGTTTAGAAATGTATCTGTCTTCTGGCTGATACTGCTTTAGACTAATCAAATTTCTGTTTGAATATAATAATGGGATAGTGTTTTGAGTTTCTCAAAATAAATGTCTGAGAGATAGCATTAGTTCTTTTTGATTTGACACTTCCTTTCCATTGCCTATTTGGAGGTTGCATAGACTTTATCCTGGTTATTCTACTTGAGACACACAGCATAACACATGATCACCCAATCAGTATTTACCTTGAGTCAGGTATGATTAGATGCATCTGGAGAGTCTTGGAGGATGGGCCTGCCAGGAGCCCATTTGCCTGATGGACTGAAGAGTCTTTTAGGAAGTAGTCCATCCTATGGCAATAGAGAGTTGACATAGAGAAACTTGATATAAATTCAATGTTTTGAGAGTAGAAGGAACCAAACCATGGAAGTTGCATGGTTCATTCTGCCACCCTCCAAAATGTAGGCTTGAGTGTGTTGATGATCAAATCCTAAAGCATCCTTTACCATATTTTTGAACAATTTTGGAAACACTGAAGATTTCTGCTTTGTATTCTATATATAGCACCCGAATAAGCAGGGGTACAAAGAACTAAAATAGTGACTGCAACAAGAGGCTGGAGCAGCCTACTACCTGACCCAATGAAGAAGCAGGACAGGAGACATCTTTGGCAGTGGTTAGCTGGAGGCAAAACTAGCTATGCTAGCACTGGAGGGAGACAGTTTCATAAAGGTTGATGGCTAACTCAGTGGCTTTCCAGCATCTTCCAAGCAGGTTCATGGACATTGTCTTCTGCAGTAGGTATCTGTTTAGAGTCTGGAAAAAAAAAAAAAAGGCAGATGCCACATGGCAAAAGAGAGAAGTGGGTTTATGTGCAAATTGTGAGACCCATTGGTCACTTCTTAGAACTTGTGTGTGTGAAGGACCTTATTTTAAGAATACAAGGTCCTGAAATGCCTTAAAGTACTTTTCCTCAGGACGATGTCTTGGGGAAGACAGAAAAGTTTGATAATGATAAGGATGACAAATTACAATATGACATGTAAAACAGATAAATGAACTGCATTTGTTGCAAACTACAAAACTAAACCAAATGCAGAATTATAAAGGAGCAAACTGTTAAGCTCTTTTCATCCGTTTTGTTTATATTACTGTCTTCTGAATGAGTTCATAGTGTCAACAGCATCTTTGGCAAAAATAATGGAATTAACAGAATAAGTGAGGTCAGAGTAATGCCTCACTAGGTATTCAACTGAGTTCCTTTGAACTATTTTGTTCTGCTTATTTTGTCTGGGGTTTTTCTTTCAGTTTATTTCCAACTTTGACAAGCTGCAGATCCACGTTTCCAGCTGTCTTCTGTATATTCCCACCTGAAGATGTTATTGCCTTATAATTATTCCCAAAATCTTCTGCCCTCTGTGTTTTGTTGTTGATGTTGTTGTTAATGATGTCACCATCCCTTTAGTCTCTCAAGTAAGGAAAATAGATTTACCTTTTGCTTCTCCCACTCCTTTGGTACCCATATCCAATATGTGAACATCGGTGCCATTAGTAACTTCTCAAATCTCACTCCTATCTTTCTACCGCTGGAGTACAGGTCTGCACCATGTCTTGTCTGGACTTTTGCAATAGCTTCTTAACACAAGACTCTCCCCACTGTAGTCAATACTCTACCTTTGTTATTATAGTCCTCTTGCTAAGGACAAATCTGATCGTGTCATTTGCTCTTCATAATCCCTGTTAGCTTCATTGCATGGGGCGTAAAGCCTAATCTGTAAGCACTGAAAATAAAACCCTTCACACACTGGCTCCTTCAGCTTCATCCCTATCACCCAGATTCAGCCATATTGGACTTCTTACTGTCATTTGCATAAAACTGGCCCATTCACATTTGTTCGTATGCAGAATTCTTTCATAAAATGTCTTCAGTTGGCAAAATCTTAGTCATCTTTTCAACAGAGAACAAAATCACCTTCTCTTGGATTTTGAGCTTTCTTGAATGCTCTCAGGGGCAGAATTAGTTTCTCCCTCTTTTCTGTTCCTTGGCACTTTCCTTCCTAACCACAGCATGGCACCTGCCACAATTATGGTCATTTCTCTATCTTGATGTCTCTGTCCCCGCTAGACTGTGTGATCCTCTAGAACAGAAAGGTGTCAGCAATTCTCTTTGTGTCCCCAGAGCCTCACATGGGACTACACCATGGCTATAGAATAAGTATTGACAGAGTGAATGAATAAAGAAGCACAGTGAAGTGACTAAGTTAGAGGAGGGACACTTAGATCAGCTTCAGAAAGCAGAACTACAAGTGGATAGAGTGTGGCTATATGTAGAGTAGAACATTCTAAGTGTCAGAGCTTTTAAAAACGGTAGTGTTTCCATGTTACTAATAATCAGAGACATGCAAATCAAAACCACAGTGAGATACCATCACACCAGTCAGAATGGCTATTATTAAAAAGTGAAAAAATAACAGATACTGGCAAGACTGCAGAGGAAAGAGAATGCTTATACACTGTTGGTAGGAATGCAAATGAATCCAGCCCCTGTAGAAAGTAGTTTGGAGATTTCTCAAGGAACTAAAAATAGAACTACCATTTGACCCAGAAATTCTGTTACTGGGTGTGTATATTCAAAATAAAATAAATTGTTCTTCCAGAAAGACATATGCACTCATATGTTCATCACAGCACTATTCACAATAGCAAAGACATGCAATCAACCTAGGTGCCCATCAGTGGTGGATTGGATAAAGAAAATGTGGTATATTTACACCATTGGAATACTATGCAGCCATAACAAAGAAGAAAATCATGTCCTTTTCAGCAAATGGATGCCACTGGAGGCCATTATCCTAAATGAATTAACACAGGAACAGGAAACCAAATACCACATGTTGTCACTTATAAGTGGGAGCTAAACAGTGGATAAACATGGACATAAAGCAACAAAAGACACTGTGGATTACTAGAGGCAGGGAGGGAGGGAGGCAGTCAAAGGTTGAAAAACTAACTATTGGGCACTATGCTCAGTACTATGGTGACAGGATCAATCATACTGCAAACCTAGCATCACACGCCATATCCAGGTAACGAACCTGCACGTATAACCCATGAATATAAAAGTTGAAATTAATTTTAAAATAAATTAAAAGCAAAATAAAATAAAATCAAAAAATGAAATAAAGAAGTAGCAAGTGTTCCTTAATTAGAAATTCTCAGAGGATGGTTGGCCACTTGTGAACAAATACATAGGTGACGTGCCTCAGGTAGTTGTTGGTTATGCTAAATGACCTCTAATTCTGCTCAGAGATTGTGTTATTCTTCATTAATACACAATCCCTCGTGTCACCTGATAATTTCCAGTAGTCAGTGATATCTGCCTTTAACCCTGGCTCTGTAAGTGTATCTTCCATAAATAGATTGGAAATGTATTCAGTTGGAACTAAGCCAGGGGAAGGGGGAGAGAATGAAAATGAGAGTATCAAGTAAACATAAATGACATACTATGATTTTTTTAAAGATGGTACATGAAAACTGAAATGTTCTGTTTGTAACATTGAGAAGAGCTGAGGCTTTGCATTTTTGGTACTGCAAGTGCCAGGAGGGAGAAGCAGCAACCTCCTCCCGCTCCTGGGAGTTTGGTGTAAAGGGACATGGCCCAGCCTGCAACTAACTTGGAGTTAGTCCAATCCATCTACTTGTGCTAAATTGTAGCTCTAATATCTCTGTGGGTTTTGTAATAACATATATAATTATGATGCATTGTTTTTATATAGCAACTTTCTCTAAGGAGCATAAAGTGCTGTGTGGACATTATCCCATTAAATCTCACAGCACTCTGGGGACATTGAAAGAAGGCAGGTGATATTATATCCCCTTTGAACCCAGAGCTGAAAAGGAATTTCTCCAACCAAAAGTAAATAAAAGCAAGACGGAATGAAAGCAAGATTTATAAGAGGATATAAGGTTAGAGTTTAAAGGAAGATATTGACTATGTTAGAATTAGAGGGAGATTTAAGGCAAAAAAAAGTAAAAGAATAGCCGTGAGAAAATGAGAAAGTGTCTAGAGTGTGTATATATATAAGTGTGTGCACAAAATTAAAATAATATACAAATACTTTCAAAATTTGAAAAGCAAGATTATTTTAAAACTATCTATAATTTTACTACAATAATAAAACTAATTTGATATATTACCTTATGTCTTTTTGTTTTGCTTTTACTGTGCATCTGTGATTTTCCACATAAAATTATACCATATATTCAATTTTGTAATATGTATTTTTCACTTAACTATATATCATAAAGTTTGCCTACTTATAATTCTGAGTAGCTGTATAATTTTCCATGGAATTATAAACCATAATTTGTTTTACTCTTTTCTATCAAAAGGCAGTTTCCACATTTTCACCATAATAAATAACAATAGATTGAAAATCTATCTTTATGCATATGGATTTTTTATTTTTTTAATTATTTCCTTAGCAGAGAAAATTTCCAGGAGTAGAATTACCAGATTAATATGGATATGTAAGTACATTTAAACATGACTGCATAAACATACTCTCAAATTAACATGTAAGTGAAAAAAAGGAATAAGAAAATTATCTAAAAACCAACTATATTTACAAGTTACAAATTGTGTTTACAAGTTTCCAAGGCAGCTATTTTAAAAGTAAAAATGTTAGCAATTATTTTTATCTGTGCACAAACAAGTAGTTTGATTTTATTTTTATCACATCGTCATTCAATTCAATTTCTTTGGTAGTATGAAACCAGATTAAAAATAAAAAGTTGTATCTCAAAGAAAACATAAATTTGTACCTGATTTTTAAAGGTAGATTTACTTGGCTGGAACATGTAATTTCTTTGTATTCTTAATTTTAATTTACATGGTCAAATGTATGAAAATAATTAGGAAAGTGTGTATGTGTGTATACTAATACCTAAAGCCCCATTTTAAGAAAGTAAATATAATTGTAAATTTTTCTTATTAATTATGGAAGCATTGGAGAAAATGATATGTCTGTATTACTGTTTTTGGTGACAGGTTGTTACATGGTATCATGTACCAAAGTGATTACCTCAAGAGTCAAAGATTAGGCCGGGCGCAGTGGTTCATGCCTGTAATCCCAGAACTTTGGGAGGCTGAGGTGGAAGGATCACCTGAAGTCAGGCATTTCAGACCAGCCAACATAGTGAAGCCCCATCTCTACTAAAAATACAAAAAGTAGCCAGGTGTGGTGGTGCACACCTGTAGTCCCAGCTACTCGGGAGGCTGAGGCAGGAGAATTGCCTGAACTCCAGGGGTGAAGGTTGCAGTGAGTCGAGATCACATCACTGCACTCCAGCCTGGGTGACAGAGCGAGACTGTCTCAAAAAAAAAAAAAAAATTCGAAGATTAAAAATACTGGCTTTTAAAAACATTTAAAACACATTAAAAACATATTGATGTGTAAGGTAAATACTGACCAAGGAAACTGTCAGGCCAGTGTTTTTCCAAATGGCAATCAATCTAAATGATGTCAAGAATATGAAGTCAAAACTAGCTTAGATATGAATAAGGCATACAGCCTTAACCATGGACTTGAGAATCTTGTTTTAATCACTGTTCTCAATAATGTTCTTGCTGATCTGAAGTCACATACCCCTTTTTATCTATTTTATGATTTTAAGTAATGTTGCAAATTGACTGAAATTAACATGGGAACACCAAAACATTTCTACTAGCTGACAGAAATTTTGCAAACCATTCTCATTTTTCTGGCTTTAGCAATAGTGTTCAAAGATATGAACTGAGCATTAAAGCAGTGCTAGAGATTGCATTTTCTGTTTCACCACACAGTCTAACAAGCAGGGTCTGTCTTAGAAAAAAGGGACTTAAAGTATTATAAGAAAGACATTTTTTCACAGACTCTAAAAGACAGTTAATCTAAAGTTAGGTAAATTAAAGCTACCCACTGAGAAAAG
The DNA here is from genome assembly GCF_006542625.1 of Nomascus leucogenys. Taxonomy (NCBI): domain Eukaryota; kingdom Metazoa; phylum Chordata; class Mammalia; order Primates; family Hylobatidae; genus Nomascus; species Nomascus leucogenys. Next base: position 65,147,372 of record NC_044391.1, read on the forward strand.
TTCATTTGGTCTCTGTTTAAAACTAAAAACTCCATGCTATAATTTGTTTTCAAATTATAGCAAAGATGAGCAATTTATACAGCTACATCCTACTCCTGTAATACAGTGATGAGCTACATACTCTCAACAACCTGTGGTCACCAAGAAAATGGAAGATAGACAATGATTGTTTAATTTACTCATTCTCTCAGAGCTTGAATGAGGAATTTATTCCCCAATGGGTCCATAGGGAACTTCTTTCAAGACTCTATTATTAATACAATGCTTCCGTATTATCCTATAAGTATTGTTTAACTTGTTTGCCTCTTCTACTAGAGGATGAGCTTTCTTGGAGGCAAGAATTTTGATTGATGTCTTTGGTATTTCAAGGCCTTGCACAGTTTCTGGCACATAGTAAACACTTATTAAATATTGGTGAATAATCAAACAACCAAATGGTTTTTACTTCCTACCACGCATCTACTATTGTACTAAGGACTGACAGAGACATACAGAAGTGTACCTTCAAGGAGTGTATAATTAATACATAAATGTGAAGTTAATGAACACCACACAGTAGTCTGTTGTGAAGCTGTAATAGAAGATTCTTTGGTGCTGGCACTAGGAAAATAGTCAAGAAGAGTTACATATACAAAAAAAAAATTGTGCCATTGTGATAGGTGCGTGATAGATAGGCATGGCCATACAGGTTAACTGAGAAGTACTAAGGTCTATTTCCATCATTGTTTGATTAGTGTTCAACTCCCTTTCTAGGCTCTGCTCCAAAAAGTCAGAGTGCACATGGGTTTTCATTCACCATTGTATTTCTAAGATCTAGCAGAGCACTGGCATGAAGCAGGTAATTGAGCACTTGCTTTGCTCAATTCAAAGGCTAGATCATTCTCATCCTCATCTCCCAGCTCAGGTGTCCTTTCTTCCAAGATGCCTCACAGAGTACCCTCTGTATTATTTCTTTTCTCAATCCTTAGTTTATTTCCTTTGCAAAACATATTACCACTTATTTGGCTTTTTACTCGTTCTTTTACCTGTCACTCCCACCAGACCTGATGGTAAACCTCTGTCCATCTGTTTTGGTCCTGGTTGCAACCATAGCACATATCACAGCACCTGGTACCCTTTCCCTGCAGAGGCTCTTACCTCATAGAGGTCTTCTCTTACCCTATCTAACGTAGCTTCTCCCAATCCTTATCCTGGTTTATTTTCTCTCTAGCACTAATATTTTCTGAAATTATTCTGTGTATGTAGTTATGCCATATTCAAACTATAAACCCCATGAGGACAGAGCCTAGAGCCATTTCTACCTGATTCATTGCTGTATCAAGGCTTAGTAGGGGGACTGACACAAACAGTTCTTGAATGTGCAAATATTTAGCAAATAAAAGGTGATGGCACAAATAAAAGACAAAATAATTTTTTTAAAAAAAAAAGCAAAGAAAAGAGATTAGTTGTTAACTAGGATAGCAAAACAACTGTTAGCTTACAATTGTGATGGTAAAGGCAAAATCTATTTTCAGTGAAAAATAATGGTTGGAAATAAAAGATAGAGTAAAGAGAAGTGACAAGGACTAAACCAGAAGAGCAATCTGAAGACTTTATCTCTACACAACTGTGGGCAAACATCTCTACACAATTTGGCAGCTTCTTTTTCTTTTTTTCTTTTCTTTTTTTTTTTTTGTTTGTTTGTTTGTTTGGAGATGGAGTCTCCCTCCGTCGCCCAGGCTGGAGTGCAGCAGTGCGATCTCGGCTCACTGCAACCTCTGCCTCCCAGGTTCAAGTGATTCACCATCCTCAGCCTCCCAAGTAGCTGGGACTACAAGTGTGCGCCACCATGCCCAGCTGTGGTTTAATGAAAGACACAAACGAAACAACGGTTAGACCAAGACAGTAATGTAAGGTCATTTAGTGCCAAGACAAGCTGAATTACTTGCCATCATGCAAAAACACTCATGGGACTGGACAGACCTAGGTTTGGCTTTTAGTCTTCTATTTATAGCTGTATTACAGTGGGTAAGGCAGGTGCCTTCTGTGAGCCACAGTGTCTCCAATTGCAAAATGAGAAAAATAAAACCTGCCCTGTAGTATCATTTTTAAAATAGAACAAAGAAATATATGTAAAAGGCTGCACCTAGTACAGAATCTACTTCATGTGGGAGATCATTGAATAGTGGTCATTGTTAGAACAGTGCATCAATTACAGTAACCAGCTAGAAGGGTGGCAAGCAAAATATTTTAATCATATTAGTAAAGGAAGATGTATTTCCTTTCATTTAAGTAACTTTAAAGGACATCGCTTTATTTTAGATTATTGCATGAGCAACCTATTGATCATAATATATAATTGTCAGTAAGGGCATGATTAATCATAAACTACTGACTTGAAAAAGAAAAATCATTAATTAGGATAATTATTATTCTTTCTCATTGTATATAATTGAGGCTTAGGAAGTAAAATTGAAAAAAATCTTTCACTGATCCTGAGTTAATTAGCATACCTTGCAGGTATTTACATTAAAATACCCAAATGTTCTTCCTATGTTTTGTTGTAAAAGAAGAAGAGATTTGAAGAGCTTTCCATTTCAGGCTAAGGCTAATTGAAAGGCAGATGATACATGATTGGTTGAGGTACTTGTTTTGAGTGTGTAGTTGTTCGAGTGAATTTTTCATTTGAAGATACATATAGTATTAAAAGTCCAGGAATCTCTGAGTTGGGAATTAGGGGCAGAGAGCAGTCAACAAATCATATATTTGTAAAATAATTTAGAACCTTCTTCAGAGAACTGATTTCTGAATAGTCTGTCACCTAAATAATTTCATAATGATGCTGATTTGCCAGCTTCTCCTCCAGCAAGAGGCAATAAGTCAAGTGTATCTGGGTTTATATGGGGAAAAACATATTAATTGATTTATGCATATAACATTGCAGATATCCATAAAGCAAAGCCTTTGGCAACTGGCAAATGTAATAATTTCATATTTACCTATGGCTCACCAAGTACAATCCACTGCTTGAAGGCAAAACTTTATGTTTTATGTTTAGTTTTTACGATTGCTTCCATGTAGTCTCTCTGTGCATTAAAAGTCCATTTTCAGAACCATGGGTTTACCAATTTTTATGAGTAAAAATTTTATGAGATATTATACTGAGGTAACATAAAATTATTTTCTGATAATTTTTACCACCTTGAGAACTCCATTGTTACTTTGTTTCCATATATGCCTAAGGATATCATTTGTAATACTTTTAAATATGACACATTTCATTAGAAATATGATATATTGCAGAGATATTATATGAAGCTTCAACCTCATAATAACATTACAGATTAGTTTTTAATGTTGGTTACATTGACAATTCTATTTAAAATCAAATATAAAGAAGGATATTTAATAAAATGAGTAATGATTTTTATATTTATAGGCAATGTGTCATCTTCTGATCATAATTATGAGCAAAAAGAATTAATCGTTTAAGTGAAGGGCTTCTTGTAACACAGCAACTTAAACACTCCATTGATATACAAATAAGGGAGACTTAAGATAAAATAGTTTGTTAGGTTTCTATGCCAAAAAATGTTATTGTTAACCCATATAGATCTTCTTGTGTTTTTGCACTGCCTTAAGTCATATATGTAATATAAAAGTTTTACCGTTTAATGATATGCACAGCCGCAGTATGTTGGGAGTACAAATCTTAACCGTCACATAAGTTGCGAAGAAACATAAAAGCTGTGTCTTTTTAGCAAGCTGTGAAGTTTGATAGCCATCACTAGTGGGCTGTAAATCATCTCAAAAGCCATTCTGTTTTTCCATGCAGTGATATAGGAATTTGACATCAGAGTCCCTAAACATGATGAAAAATATCCTCAGGTGAGAAAAGCGAAGTGCAAAGTAGTTAGGGAGATAGTATTCATTACTAGAAATATGATAAGTTTAGAGCCAAATCTATGCATTGGCAGCAAAAATTCTAAGATGGCCATAAACCATCTAGAGTTAAATGCATATCTCAGCCTGCATATTTTGTAGGCCTTGTCAATGACTTGCAGGATAAACATAGGACCACTTCCATTCCTTCACTTTGCAATGTGTGTTAGACAGGATTCCCTTCCCAGGTGCTCCCGGTAGCAAAAAATTCTGAGAAAATATTATTTCAAGATCAGCTGCAACATACCACTGAAAGTCAACCTTTCATAACAGATATAATTTAGCATCAAACAGAAGGACATATCGGCATGATAATTGGGCTTAAAGTGGGTAGATAATTGCAATATTAGGCCTGATGGGGGAAAATGTCATGAAAAATCTTACTATGGTAAACAAAAGAAGTCTTTTCAATCAGACTGTCCTGGGTACAAATCCTTTTGGTATCAATTGTGCAGCATTGGACAAGCTATTTAACTGCTCTCTGAGCATCAGTTTACTCCCATGTAAATTAAGAAAAATCCTACCTACCATATATATTTGCATGTGGTTTACAATAGATTAAATATATCAAATGCCTGGCACAGAGCAAATTCATGACAAATGTTTGTTTGCTTAGTCTGAATTGAATATGAAAATACAGTCAATCTCCTATATAGGATTGTCTTTTATTATTATTATTATTATTATTATTATTATTATACTTTAAGTTCTAGGGTACATGTGTACAACATGCAGGTTTGTTACATATGGATACATGTGCCATGTTGGCGTGCTGCAAAGAGTCCTCAGTAATGTGAAGGGAAATGTATTGGAATATAGTTTGGGGGCTACTGATTGAATTTCATCTGGTCTCTACCAGTAATCTGTTGGATGATATGGGAGGATTCCTGTAACCTCATTGACTGTCATTGTCTGTAACTGTAAAAGGAAGAGTTTAATTTGATTCTTTATTTATCAATGTTATTTTATATTCTTTGAGAATAGATGCTTTGCATCTAGTGAGCATTGAATAACTGTTGAATTAGTTCAATAATAGTGTGATGCCGTCCTATGGGGAACTTGAGTATATCATTGGGAACTTCTGTGAGAAATGTAGACATCACATTCACTCTATTCATGCTATGTGGAATCTATAAAACAGATTTGCTGTAGCCACCTCAGGCTTTGAATGGATTGTGTCAGTATAAAGATAGGCAACTGCTAACAAGCATGTAAGGTTCTTTACCCCAGCATGTGGACTTGTTTTCCAAAAAGACCCTTAGGATGATAGAATATCTCTCCCATAGGTGTCCAACAAGGAAAGTAATGTATTTTAGACTTTTCTTGGCCATTGACCTCTGGACTAACAATAGTTTCAGAAAATTTTTCAATTCACTGAGGGAATAATTCTCCAACAACAAAATGTATTTTATTCTTTCCTTCCCTCTAACCTGGTCCAGTGTATCTTGTTTTCCTAGTCTTTCCTATCTTACATGAGGATGGATAATTTTTCTCTAGAGCTCAGAGGATGAACACTCTTGACCTAACACTCATTGAAGAAAGGCATGGAAAGCCTGCCAGTTCAAATCCATTGCTCTAAAGGTTTTACTTTCTGTTACATATTATCATTGGGTGGTCCATAGGGTCAGAGATGGAGGTTGTTTCAGAACCTGAAGTCTTTACTAAAAAAGATGAAAACGGAAAGAAACCACACTGGGTACAGAGCAGTGAGGATCCAGCCTATTGTTTCCAAAAGCCTGCTACATTCAAGACACAGTGAACTTAACCCAGTTTTGTTTTGTTTTTTAGAAGAACAGCCATCTTGACTTCACAAAGAGTGATGGTCAGAATATTTAACTACTGATACAGCAGTGGTACTGACCAAAGAGAATAAATACTGCCCAATCAGAATGGACACCAGCTGTAAACAACCAGTGTATCCATATTGGTGCACACTGGCTTTTAACATTTGCCCTTGCAAAAACTACTGAAAATATTAAAAGGGAATCTCACATGTCAGAGTCCTCTGTTCTACCAAAATTCAACTTATTTTATGCTAACAAAATTATTTGAAACTAATCTAATCATAGTCTCTCTCCAGTTACTGCCTCTTTGCCCTACTCTGACTAAAGCAAAGCTCTCATTAGAGTTCTGTATTTATTTCCTCTACTTCTCACCTCCCATTTTTTCTTGTACCAACTCCAGTCAGGCCCTTGTCCCCCATGTCAGCTTCCTCAGGAGCTCAAAGGTCTTATCAATATCAACAACCCCCATATTGCCAAATCTGATGGTTAATATTCAGTCTTTTTATTACTTAAACCTTCAGGGGCATTTGACACAAGTTGATCATGCCTTCCCTTTTGAAACACTTTTTTACCTGGCTTCTAGGACACCACTTTCTCTTGTTCTTCTTCTAACACATGCCATTTCTTTTCAGTTTTCTTCACAGGATTCTCTTCTAGCTTATAAATGAGGGAGTGCCTCAGTCAGTCCCTGGCCTCTTCTCTTGGCTTTGTATGCTCCCTTTCTAAATGATTTTATCCAATTCTGTGGCCTTAGATCAATAGACTGGTGAGTCCACATCTATATCTCCAGCCTTGTGCTCTCCCCGAAGATTCCCAACTGCCTACATAATATACCTCCACTTGGATGTCTAATAAGCCCTTCCATATTAGCATATTCTGAGCTCTCTGGATTTCTTGCCCACTTATCTATTTTCTGCAAGTGTATTGGTTCCCCAATGTCTCCCTTCTCAGCAAATGCTATTACCATTTACCAGTTGCCCCAGCCATTCAGAAATTCAATTGGTGATGCCTTCATAATGTCCATAAGACATTCCAGAAAAAATATATAATCATAGAACTAAAACCACTGTGAAGAACTCTGGAGGTCATTCACCTCTACCCACCATCTAATATTTAGATCAATCTTGTACTCTCTCCATTATTTGTAAAGTGAATATTTTTATATTGAATCACATTTTCCCACTGATCTCCATCATCATTATTTTTTCGTGGAGAAAAATGACCTCAATATTAAATAAAAATGTTACTAAGGACAATAATACCTACTCTTGACAGTATGCAATTAATTTTCCTATATAGCCCATAGAAGAAATTAGTCATTCAGACAATTGAATGTGACCATTCCTGGCAGCATGTGTGGAGCCAGAACAGATACTGGAGCAGTGACATTTTGTACCAAATATGCAAATATAATAAAGCACCAAATAAGTAGGAGCTATGTGCTATTGAACTGTAGCCAGAGCCTGAACAAGAATACAAATATGTTGTCTAATAACTTTGTTCCACTAGATTTCATTCATTCCTTATTGGAGGAACACTCATTTGAGTAAGAAATATGCCAATTTATATAGTTAACTTTCATTCTTCTTAAGAACCGCTAACTAGATCAAGTTGTTTGATAACTGATGAAGATGATCCAAGATGACTTATCATTGAGTGTGTTTCTTTAGACTTTGCACTAACTTTAGTTATCAGCAACTCTTCAGAGCCAGTTACTTGTACCCCCTTTCCCCTTTTATTGGTGTCTTTAAGATGTTAAGCATTCTTTCCTGTATACTGGTTAACTATATTTGCCTAGTGAGGGAGTACTGATTTTCCATTATTCCTAGATGCCACATGATACATTTCTATTAGTTGTAAACACTTATAAGACTGACTTATATTTTGTCCTTCATCACATCAGTCTGCCAGGGCAGGACATCTTTAAATGAGGCCCAGTGCATTTCATCAGACACGTTTCTACATTGGCACTTAAAGGAATGATGTTTTCAAGGTGTCTAGGTGTAATGAAGTTTGTTTTAAAAACCTGCTGCTATCTGGCCTAGAGCCTCAAGGGAAGGCCTCTGAAAAGTAACAGACTATACTTACTTTTCAGGCCTCTTCTGGGCTTGACTTATTTGCTTTTTCTGTAGGCACTAAACTATTACTTATATTTCATTTATATATGTTGACTTAAGAATTTTCCAGAAAACTTCATATTGGCCTTTGCAAGTAAGAAAAATTGATGAATAAAAGACATTAAACAATCCTTAAAATAGATCCTTAGGATAATTAAATTGTTTGAGCAACAACAATTTTGAGAGTTCATTGGTATTTTAGAATACACAAAAACACATTAAAAAGTGAAGTTTTTAACAACATTTCAAGTAAGGGTTTACAGTTTGACTTGGATCTGTTTTAATGATGAATGAGGTCTGCCATCTTTACTACTTGTTGAAAAAAGCCTACTTGAACCAGAAAGTCTAGATTTTTCTCCACAGATTTTAAATTCTTTAAATAGCATAAGTTCCTCCTGAGAGAAAACTCCAAAGAGTTATAGAATTAATTTGCCCTTGAAGGGAAAAACAACAGTGAATATTAAGAGAAAATGAGAATACAACATATGAGAAAAGGGGAGTTGTCAAAGGACATCTAGGAAGCAACCTCCTGCAATGTCTGTATTGTTCATCCTTCAGATTCACAGCAGGGCATCTCTTAACATTCAGCCTTGCCTTAATGCTCCTCCTGCTGTCATCCGCTGTGTGGAATGATCCCCTGACCTTTAAAATCACATGTTGGTTTACATTCTCTTTCCTTGTTCTCTCACTTAGTTAGACATATCTCATGAACTTCTTTGTATTTACATGATGACTAAAAGGGTGAATTGGATCAACCCAACAAACATTTTTAACCAACTCTCCAAACATTTACTGCCTCTTCTCACAGTATTTACAATGACTTCCACTCTCTCTAATTGTCCACTCCTTTCCTCTGTGATCAATGATAAATGGCTCAATCTTTGTTTCACTCTCTGTATAATTCCAGTACACCTAGTTTATGGGGAAAAAATAAGACAACCAATTATTAATAATAATTAATGTAAGATGTATAATGTTTATTTACAAAAACAAGTATTTATTGTGTTGTTTCTGTTTACTTATATCCATCCTGTGTTTCCATGTACGTGAAATCACAAAGAGATTCTTTTTTTTTTTTTTTTTTTTGAGACAGAGTCTCACTGTGTTGCCCAGGCTGGAGTGCAGTAGTGCAATCTCGGCTGACTGCAACCTCTGCCTCCTGGGTTCAAGCGATTCTCCTACATCAGCCTCCCAAGTAGCTGGGACTACAGGCATGAGTCACCACGCCTGGCTAATTTTTGTATTTTTAGTAGAGATGGGGTTCCGTCATATTGGCCAGGGTGGTCTTGAACTCCTGAACTCAAGTGATCCATCCGCCTTGGCCTCCCAAAGTGCTGGGATTACAGGTGGGGATTGTTATAGATCTTTAACCTTCAGAGAGCTCCATCCATCAATTCAACAAATATTTGAGTTCTTCCTATATACTGAGCATTATTTCAGCCATAGAAAATACAGCAGAGAACAAAACAGAAAGAAATTCCTCTAAGCTCCTTGGAGCTTACATTAATAAACAAATAAATAAGCAAAATCTACTATATGTCAATGATTCCAAGGATTTATTCAGCCAAGTGATACTAGGGCAACTTTGCCAAATTAGAAGAAGTACAGTGTTGCTGAAAGAAATCAGGCACTCAAGTTTCTTAATAAGAAACAAAAATAATCACCCAAAGCCTGAGTACAATTCTTCAGGCCACCACTGCTCATGTCATCTGAAATTCGGTTGCTAGGACACTGCTAAGCATAGCAAAGCTAAGGACACTTTACAAGCTGGGGAAATTTTGGTAGAATGATGTTATGATATTCATAGATCTAAATTCAGTCATGAAATATGGGGGATAGAGATTAACATAGAAAGAAATAAATATATCTGTAACGTTGAATTTTGATATCATTCAAGCTTAATAATCTAATGCCTATAAAGAGAAGATATACAAATTATTACATTGAAGAACTGTTGGTATTTTATAGTAACATTTAAGAATTTATAGCTTTTCACTAAAATCTAATCTAATCTATCTCTTAATTTCCTCATAAATCAGGTGGCTAATTTTAGCCTAGAAAATACAACTTTTGTTCTGATACTCTGGCTTTAGTTTTGCAGGGTAGAGTAATCAGTATCATTACATTTTTATCCTCTAACGCTTCTCTAAATAGAAATGAGGTCTCTTCATTTGATTTGGGAAATTGAACGCCAGTCAGGGAATTCAAAACAGTGTTGGTTTCAAGCTTGAGTTCCCCTGAATAGTACCAAATTATTTTCCTTGACCCTGAGGCATGGGTCTCAATGAGAAAACATAGGGAAATTATGAATCCAAGGTATCCTGAGACGATCTTGCCTGCATATTTAACATTGAACTGAAATTTTGTGTCTAATGTGACTCATGAATAATAGGGATCAGTAACTGATTTTCATTGCTATAGGCAAAAGTAAACCATCCATATATGTAAAAAATAAGATTAGATATATATTATTACACTGTCCTTTTATTTTTATATGGGGAATACACTCATATGAATAAAAATTAACTGTTCATCATATATGAAGCAAGATGCAAACTTGGAAGTCTCTTCACACTGTGTACATTACCTTCAACTGATGAGAACTGGAGTAGCGTAATACCTTGTGCCTAAGTAATTCTCACATCACTGAACCACAAATCTGATAGACCTCTGCAGTTATTGTAAGATTTAATAGCAGAGAATGATAAGAAAGCTTTGAATTACTAAACACTGATAACACTTCTCAAAGAACAAAATAAATGAATATTTCATAATATACAATCCCAGGATTAGCCTCTCTACCATGGGCTTTGTAGCTGAACACCTCTTGCCTCGTCATTCCCTTAATTCAACATTTTTATTTTGTGTTCAAAATATATATTTTACATTTATGTAGAAGGAAAGAAAGCCATGACTCTCATAACACTTCTATACAATCTGTATATAAAACTAGCTATACATCCATAGTTATGATGCCAAGAGAATCTCAGTGTTTGCTATGAATCACCCATTAGTCAAATCTCTCCACTCATCAGAGTCTGATTAGAAGCCAACTGTCCCTGGGGCAGTTGTTTCTTGAAGAAAATGTTAAAGTTGGTCTTCTTGTTTACATCCGGGTAGTATGAATCAAATGACATCCCTGTGACGAAAAAGAAAGAAAGAAAGAAAATAGTTTAAAGCCTCTCATGGAACTGGCTTTTGGTGATGACGCCTTCAGTGATTCTCAATTAGAACACATAGAGCAGGTAAAAATAATTCCAGTTCTGAATTAAAAGCAGGAAGTGATGTCACTTTCCATAGTTAAAGGCAGCATGACCTAGCAGAAAGTATGTATTCTTTGGAGCCAGATAAAACCTCAGCTCTGCTGCATGGCACCTATGTCACTTTGGACAAGTGACAGCTTCCCTGAGGCAGATGTTCACATCTGCAGGTGGATGTGTTAATTAGCTTGATTGTGGTTATCATTTTATAATGTATGCATATATCAAGACATCACATTGTGACCTTAAATATATGTAATTTTTATTTGTCAATTAAACTTCAGTAAAAAATGGGCTAATAATAGCAAGTAGGATGGTTTTGTATGTAAGTATATACATGAATATACAGCCTAGGATGATAATAGAACATTGCAGGTGTTCCATAATTTATAACCCAAATGTCCACAGATTTCCTCTGCCATCAGTTACACATGCTGCTGGCTCTCCCTCCCACCTGCATAGCAGCAGTGTCTCCCTCACACTGTTAAAGTCTTTCTTTCACACACAGTGTGACCCACATTGCACAAGAAACCAGTAAGCTCCTGTTCTTCTTCTGTCTTCATGAAGCCAATGCTTACATGTCTCTGAGGGAGGTGCCCTTCTCAACAGCCCTGTTCCAGGCGCCCTCTGGGAGGACTGTGCTGCGGCCCAAGTCCTGGTCAAAGGCCCCAGGGGGCCAGCGCTCTGCAATGGATAAGGGCAGAAAGGAGAACACGGCTTTCTTCGTTTTTCTCCTGGACCTTGAAACAGCCAGTGTGTGACCCTCCTGGAAACATACCTATCCACTTCCTTTGCTTCCCTGTCAGGATAAACTTGACCTTGAAATTATGCCAGGAAATCAACCATTTTTGTTGGACATTCACCTGTCTTTCACCTCTATCTCCAGCAATGTGCTAATGTTATCTCATCCTCCCAGGGAGCTTGTGAGGCTGACATATTTAACACCGATTTATAGATGAAGAGACTGGAACCTAGATAGATTCAGAACACCATCCCCACTCTCTGTGCTTTCTACCTCCTTTAAATATCTGAGGTTTCACCAGCCTAGGATGTCCATTTCCTTTTTTTTTTTTTTTTTTCCGAGATGGAGTCTCACTCTGTCACCCAGGCTGGAGTACAGTGGTGCGATCTCGGCTCACTGCAACTCCGTCTCCCAGGTTCAAGCAATTCTCCTGCCTCAGCCTCCAGAGTAGCTGGGATTATAGACACGTGCCACCACACCTGGCTAATTTTTGTATTTTCAGTAGAGATGGGGTTTCACCATGTTAGCCAGGCTGGTCTCAAACTCCTGATCTCAGGCAATCTGCCCACCTCTGTCTCCCGAAGTGCTGGGATTACAGGGGTGAGCCAACACGCCTGGCCAGGATGTCCATTTTCTATTAAATGAGCACTACATGTTCTGCAAAATGTTAGCAATTATCATTATTACTTTTCTGCTCCAAGTCAAATTAGGACAGAGTTTACACTCACTCAAGAATGATGAGTCTGAAGAGGTATCTAGAGTAGGAATTGAAATGTAAAAAATCAGAGTAGTAGAGAGAGAGAATAGAGGCAAGGCTTTAAGAGATTAAGTAAAAGAGGTTTGGAAAAACAAAATCGTGATTATGAAAAGTAAAATAGAAAGTATGGATATGAAAGACTTTATGAATGAGTCATCATCTATTTTATTTATCTTCTTTTAAAAAATTCTTACATGGCACCAGCTGCTTCTGTCACACTTCACACCCCCAGATCCACACTACCTTCTCTGAGCCCTTTCTTTAAAAAAAGAAAAAAAAAGTAATCTTCCAGATAAAAACTAAGACTTGTTCTTCCCCCTCTTTCCTTTACCCTCCATTTCCATAACTTATCTTTCTCTGTGAAAGTACAGGTGGGAAATAATCAAGGAACTGTGTGTGTGTGTGTGTGTGTGTGTGTGTGTGTGTGTGTGTGTGTGAGAGATTTTGATCATAGTCTACAAGACATCTCTAGAGATTGCTTTCAAACTAAAACCAACTTCATACCCAATAGAAAACTTTAGTTTCATTGAAGGAAAAGCTAAATGGGAGCATTCGAAACTGTCTTGCTAAAAAGAAGATGGTTCTGAATACACTTGCCCAATTACTACCAAGAAATCTTCTCTTCCTTAAACCCAGAAATAAAAAGAGAAGTGCTCTATTGGTAGTGCTTTGTGTCATTTATCCAGGGCAAGTGAAAGATATTCTGGTTATCAGTCATTTTCTTTGTCAAGCATAATTTTTCATGAGTTATATTTTAGCAAAATACTAAATTCAATGTCAATTATTATTATTATTATTATTATTGCAAATGTCCTCCAAGCAACATAGAACAAAGGTGGCATTAGTGGAAAATAAAAGGCAAATGCATGTTAACCTCAACAATAGTTAACATGTGTTATCACCGATGCATCTTCTACTAATATTTTAGATCAAAATATGCCAAATTAATTCAGCTCTGGTGCGTTGGGTTTTATGAACTTCCCAAATTACATGTCTATTTGCTGCTGATGTCTGAAAGACAAGTGGAGGTGAGACCAACAAGAGATTTACATGTACACTGATAGAAAGGGATAATGTTGCATCGTTCTGTTTTACTTCTTATATATTTATTTCTTTTTAGCAGCTTGAAATGATCCATAGATCCGGAAACTGGTAGACATTGCAGGCTTTCCTGGTTACTGCCACTCACATACTATCTTCTTCAAGGCCCATTCTCTCTTAACCAGAACTCCCAACAGAGAGGACAGTGGAATGGACATGGAAACCTCTAAAAAGTTTAGGCACTATATTACTAGCACATCCCTCTCAGCTGCATATATAAAAGTCTCAAATAGACTTAATTTCTTTATATTGATGTAATAGATTAAAATCTCAAATTAATATTTTGTTTCTGACTTTTTCATATTCAAATTCTTCAAAGAATATTAACTAAATACAGGACTGATTATTTGGTGATTATTTGGGAGTTACAAGTGAAAATGTGTATACTAATATCTATGGATCTATCTCAAAGGTTTCAACTTTTGTGTATTCTTTCTTCACATGCTAGTTTTGAACTTTAATTTGGTGCCTCTATCTGAAAACCAAGAGGAGGTGAGACACCTAAAAATAGCCTCATTTGCATCTGTTTCCCTTCCTTCAGAGAAGGAGGGTTGGCCCACCCAGTTTTGCCTTGACAACCAGGGAATAACTAATGACAATTTGGGAATTAATTCACTGTTGGTCTGTCATGCTACCATGTCAGGTCTTCCATTATTTGGCTCAAACTGATGCTGAATTGCAAGAGAGCAGGACAGGAGCCTGTCATTTTTACATTCCGGACGGTTGCCAGCAGACATGATTAATAAAAGTCACTTGATATGAATCAAAGAACTTGGTTAAGTGAATCAGATCCTCTTTACTTTGTCTTCTTACAGAAAACATGCTATAAGGTTCATATTTTTTTAAAGTCATGAAACAAAATATAACAAATTTACCCCATATTTATTAAATACGGATCACTTCCTTCCTAAAAACATTTAAGTTCAGTTCTCCAGAATGAAAGAGATAAACATGTATAGATGCAAATCAATTCTGTATTGGTTTCTTATTACCACATTAAAAAGAAAATCTGAAGATATAAGTTACGACTTAATTTTGATTTTGAATGCATACTGCTACCTAATGTACATAAAATAACCATCACAGAATGAAACTGATATATCCAACAGCTGGCTGCATTTAAATGATTTTAAAATAAGTGCTTATAAAAAGTCAATTTTTGGTGTTTTGCTGCTTAGGAATGAAACGGATCACAAATATGTTTTTATTTGATTTTCTCTGACAGGACTGGGAATTCCCACATTTCATGGGAGATGTTGATGTAAATCTCCCTGGTTTGCACACCCCTCACATGCAGTTCAAGATTCCTTTCTTCCAGAAAATCTTCAAGGAGGAATATCGTATTCACATAACAGGTGTGTTATATCTTTGAACAAAATTTGATTATCTTCGTACATTAGTTAGGGTAATGCTAGTTGCTGTAAAAAGCAAGCCATAATATTTGAGAGGCATAAATACAATGTTATTTCTCATTCACTTAACAGCGCAAGGTGGTTTTCAGATCAACAGGGGGCTCTGTACTATCATTCTGGGACCTAAGTTACTGGTGGCTTTGACAATTTCAGTGTTAGCATCCAGCAGGCAGATGGAAATAAAGACAATGGGGAAAGTGATTAAGAAGGCTTGTCTGTTCCTTAACCTCTGGGGCTTGGAAAAGAAATAGGTCACCTTTCCTCGTGTTCCATTGATGATAACTGGTACATAGGCCTACTTAGAGTCAGGGACAGCAAGGAAATATAGTCCTTAGCTGAGCA
Organism: Nomascus leucogenys; assembly: GCF_006542625.1. Classification (NCBI taxonomy): domain Eukaryota; kingdom Metazoa; phylum Chordata; class Mammalia; order Primates; family Hylobatidae; genus Nomascus; species Nomascus leucogenys. The sequence continues at coordinate 65,162,808 of NC_044391.1, forward strand.
GCCACTTCTGGTGTCAGATCTAGTATTCTAGTATAGGATTATCAAAGAGGGAAGACAAATCTTTGGTGTAGACAGCCATTTCTGCCATACTCCATATACCACTCTACCTTGACCTTGTTCATTGGATGGGTTTATTTTTCACCACATAGAACTCAGTATCTATTTTCAATGTTATATTCTTTATGTTCTTGTTCTTCATTTGTTGCTGAAATTAAAACAATGGTATCTTAGAACCCCAGTCAGAACATATGCCTTTAGGGAGTTAGGCCACTTCTCATTTGATTTTCTAAAAACCTACTTCTGTGGCAAAGCTCAGGTTCGTCTTAAGTGATTCTCTTGTGGATCTTCAGATTATTTTATTTTTAGATATTTTCTGCTTTTGAAATGGCTAAAATATGATTTATTATAATATCCTTTCATGACATATCAGTCATTCTCATCTAAAAAGGGCTTCCCAGAGCTACGTTTTATATCTCTCTTTCTTTATGACAAGAAGCAGACAGCTGAATGATCACAGATAAAGGATGGCATTAGTTCCAAAGCTGTTCAAATGCAGGTAATGAATGTGTGTCTGTTTTAAGGACAATGGCCTAGGATCCCACACCTGCTATAATAAAATCTGCTGAAGAAATCTGTGCTTACACTACCGTCTGTGCTGCCAAATAAAAATAGTCTGAGCCCAGAAAACATTAACATGAGTACTGCAAAAAACCTTTGCTTCCCAGCTAGGAGGCTGTTTTTTGCTTTGAGCATGAGGCGACCTTCCTAGATTGGAGAATGAGCTCATGAATAGGGAAGATGCAGCAGGTTTCTTTTCCTATTCAGAATGAATGAGGCCCATCTATTAAATTCACTGGGTAAATCAATCAATTTGAGTTCAGGTCACATAGTCTGGTTTCAGAGTCCCCACTTAATCTCTGCAGCATGCTACCCTCTTGGACTTCTAAAACAGCTATCACACACATGGCATCATCATATCCCTTTAAGGGGGCTTTTGCGTAGACCATCTGTTCTTGCTACCAGCTCTTGTCCCAGGCCATCATTGCACTAATATTGTCTCTGACTATCAGAATGCCTTGTCAAAAATATCCTGCTTAAGTACAGAACTTCAGGTTAAAAAAGGAAAAAAAAAATGGAGAGCCTGTTGGTAAGAGAAAAAATGAGCTGCTAAAAATATTTAATTTAGGATTATTTTGTATAACTTTATCATTTACATTGTCATTTATAGATGGTACAGATTTCAGATTTGTGGTGTCCAGAGTTTACACAATGCGGAATACTCTGTTTAAGAAGATGAATATAAAATTACATCTCAAAATTATATTCAGTGCCTCGGAAGGGGGCTATGCATGCAGAGTCCCTAAAGCTTCAGTGTTATTAACTTTGAGGTAAAGCCTACTGTGCATTTAGATAGAAGCAGATACATGACTTCCATTTGAACTAAAACCCTTTTCCCACCAAGAATTATTTTCTGAACACCTAAAAGGATGAAAGATTAGTTAAACTTTTGTAGCAGAGACTGCGTATTAATCTGGTTTGCCCAAAAGTGGTAATGTAATTAAGGCTTTGGTGCAGTGTTTGCCATATGATGCTGATGGCCAAGTCATCAGGGAACTTTATAAATACACAGATTGTTGGGCTTCATTATAATGTTTTGATCCAGTAGGTCTGGGTGAGGGCCAGAGAATCGAACTTTGGAAAAGCTCCCCCAACTGATGTTGATAATTGGGGATGTCTCCTTTCTGATTGAGAGACCACAGATGAGATCAGAGCGTCTCCCTGAAATGCGCCATGCAAACAATTGGGTGTCTGGACTTGCCAAAAAGGCTTTTGAGGATTCTGGAGCTTAAATTCAAAATATTAATAAAATAAGGGGCTGAACGTGGTGGCTCGCACCTATAGTCCTGGCACTTTGGGAGGCCAAGTCAGGAGGATCACTTGAACCCAGGAGCTTGAGACCAGCCTGGGCAACACAGGGAAACCTCATCTCTAAAAAAAAAAATAGAAAGGAAGAAAAAGGAGGGAGGGAAGAAAGGAAGGAGGGAGGGAGGGAAGGAAGAAAGGAAGGAAGGAAGGAAGTTAGCCTGGCATGATGGCACACACCTGTGGTCCTAGCCACTTGGGAGGCTGAGGTGGGAGGATTTCTTGAGCCCAGGAAGTCAAGGCTGCAGTGAGCCCTGATGGCACCACTGCACTCCATCCTGGGCAACAGAGCCAAATCCTGTCTCAAAAAATAAACTAAAATAGGGTAGGTGAGGACTTTGGAGTGAAGGGCTCCCCCATAAACAAATTAAATCCAATTTGTGGTAACCCAGTTTGTTCACACGCACCCACATAGCCATGATAAAAAATACTTGGGAAAATGGCACGGGTTTGGAGGTTGAAGCAGTCGGAGCTTTTTTTTTTTTTTTTAATTATACTTTAGGTTTTAGGGTACATGTGCACAATGTGCAGGTTTGTTACATATGTATCCATATGCCATGTTGATCTCCTGCACCCATTAACTCGTCATTTAGCATTAGGTATATCTCCTAATGCTGTCCCTCTCCCCTCCCCCAACCCCACAACAGTCCCCACAGTGCGATGTTCCCCTTCCTGTGTCCATGAGTTCTCATTGTTCAATTCCCACCTATGAGTGAGAACATGCAGTGTTTGGTTTTTTGTCCTTGCGATAGTTTACTGAGAATGATGTTTTCCAGTTTCATCCATGTCCCTACAAAGGACATGAACTCATCATTTTTTATGGCTGCATAGTATTCCATGGTGTATATGTGCCACATTTTCTTAATCCAGTCTATCGTTGTTGGACATTTGGGTTGGTTCCAACTCTTTGCTATTGTGAATAGTGCCGCAATAAACATACGTGTGCATGTGTCTTTATAGCAGCATGATTTATAGTCCTTTGGATATATACCCAGTAATGGGATGGCTGGGTCAAATGGTATTTCTAGTTCTAGATCCCTGAGGAATCGCCACACTGACTTCCACAATGGTTGAACTAGTTTACAGTCCCACCAACAGTGTAAAAGTGTTCCTATTTCTCCACATCCTCTCCAGCACCTGTTGTTTCCTGATTTTTTTAACGATGGCCATTCTAACTGGTGTGAGATGGTATCTCACTGTGGTTTTGATTTGCATTTCTCTGATGGCCAGTGATGATGAGCATTTTTGCATGTATTTTTTGGCTGCATAAATGTCTTCTTTTGAGAAGTGTCTGCTCATGTCCTTTGCCCACTTTTTGATGGGGTTGTTTGTTTTTTTCTTGTAAATGTGTTTGAGTTCATTGTAGATTCTGTATATTAGCCCTGTGTCAGATGAGTACGTTGCAAAAATTTTCTCCCATTCTATAAGTTGCCTGTTCACTCTGATGGTAGTTTCTTTTGCTGTGCAGAAGCTCTTTAGTTTAATTAGATCCCATTTGTCAATTTTGGCTTTTGTTGCCATTGCTTTTGGTGTTTTAGACATGAAGTCCTTGCCCACGCCTATGTCCTGAATGGTATTGCCTAGGTTTTCTTGTAGGATTTTAATGGTTTTAGGTCTAACATTTAAGTCTTTAATCCATCTTGAATTAATTTTTGTATAAGGTGTAAGGAAGGGATCCAGTTTCAGCTTTCTACATATGGCTGGCCAGTTTTCCCAGCACCATTTATTAAATAGGGAATCCTTTCCCCATTGCTTGTTTTTGTCAGGTTTGTCAAAGATCAGATAGTTGTAGATATGCTGCATCATTTCTGAGGGCTCTGTTCTGTTCCATTGATCTATGTCTCTGTTGTGGTACCAGTACCATGCTGTTTTGGTTACTGTACCCTTGTAGTATAGTTTGAAGTCAGGTAGCGTGATGCCTCCAGCTTTGTTCTTTTGGCTTAGGACTGACTTGGCGATGTGGGCTCTTTTTTGGTTCCATATGAACTTTCAAGTAGTTTTTTCCAATTCTGTGAAGAAAGTCCTTGGTAGCTTGATGGGGATGGCATTGAATCTATAAATTACCTTGGGCAGTATGGCCATTTTCACGATATTGATTCTTCCAACCCATGAGCATGGAATGTTCTTCCATTTGTTTGTATCCTCTTTTATTTCATTGAGCAGTGGTTTGTAGTTCTCCTTGAAGAGATCCTTCACATCCCTTGTAAGTTGGATTCCTAGGTATTTTATTCTCTTTGAAACAATTGTGAATGGGAGTTCACTCATGATTTGGCTCTCTGTCTGTGATTGGTGTACAAGAATGCTTGTGATTTTTGTACATTGATTTTGTATCCTGAGACTTTGCTGAAGTTGCTAATCAGCTTAAGGAGATTTGGGGCTGAGACGATGGGGTTTTCTAGATACACAATCATGTCATCTGCAAACAGGGACAATTTGACTTCCTCTTTTCCTAATTGAATACCCTTTATTTCCTTCTCCTGCCTGATTGCTCTGGCCAGAACTTCCAGCACTATGCTGAATAGGAACAGTGAGAGAGGGCATCCCTGTCTTGTGCCAGTTTTCAGAGGGAATGCTTCCAGTTTTTGCCCATTCAGTATGATATTGGCTGTGGGTTTGTCATAGAAAGCTCTTATTATTTTGAGATACATCCCATCAATACCTAATTTATTGAGAGTTTTTAGCATGAAGGGTTGTTGAATTTTGTCAAAGGCCTTTTCTGCATCTATTGAGATAATCATGTGGTTTTTGTCTTTGGTTCTGTTTATATGCTGGATTACATTTATTGATTTGCGTATGTTGAACCAGCCTTGCATCCCAGGGATGAAGCCCACTTGATTATGGTGTATAAGCTTTTTGATGTGCTGCTGGATTCGGTTTGCCAGTATTTTATTGAGGATTTTTGCATCAATGTTCATCAAGGATATTGGTCTGAAATTCTCTTTTTTGGTTATGTCTCTGCCAGGCTTTGGTATCAGGACGATGCTGGCTTCATAAAATGTGTTAGGGAGGATTCCCTCTTTTTCTATTGATTGGAATAGTTTCAGAAGGAATGGTATCAGTTCCTCCTTGTACCTCTGGTAGAATTTGCCTGTGAATCCATCAGGTCCTGGACTTTTTTTGGTTGGTAGGCTATTGATTATTGCCACAATTTCAGAACCTGTTATTGGTCTATTCAGAGATTCAACTTCTTCCTTATTTAGTCTTGGGAGGGTGTATATGTCGAGGAATTTATCCATTTCTTCTAGATTTTCTAGTTTATTTGCATAGAGGTGTTTGTAGGATTCTCTGATGGTAGATTGCATTTCTGTGGGATCGGTAGTGGTATCCCCTTTTTCATTTTTTATTGCATCTATTTGATTCTTCTCTCTTTTATTCTTTATTAGTCTTGCTAGCGGTCTATCAATTTTGTTGATCTTTTCAAAAAACCAGCTCCTAGATTCATTAATTTTTTGAAGGGTTTTTTGTGTCTCTATTTCCTTCAGTTCTGCTCTGATTTTAGTTATTTCTAGCCTTCTGCTAGCTTTTGAATGTGTTTGCTCTTGCTTTTCTAGTTCTTTTAATTGTGATGTTAGGGTGTCAATTTTGGATCTTTCCTGCTTTCTCTTGTGGGCATTTAGTGCAATAAACTTCCCTCTACACACTGCTTTGAACGTGTCCCAGAGATTCTGGTATGTTGTGTCTTTGTTCTCGTTGGTTTCAAAGAACATCTTTATTTCTGCCTTCATTTCATTATGTACCCAATAGTCATTCGGGAGCAGGTTGTTCAGTTTCCATGTAGTTGAGGGGTTTTGAGTGAGTTTCTTAATCCTGAGTTCTAGTTTGATTGCACTGTGGTCTGAGAGACAGTTTGTTATAATTTCTGTTCTTTTACATTTGCTGAGGAGAGCTTTACTTCCAACTATGTGGTCAATTTTGGAATAGGTGTGGTGTGGTGCTGAAAAAAATGTATATTCTGTTGATTTGGGGTGGAGAGTTCTGTAGATGCCTATTAGGTCCACTTTGTGTAGAGCTGAGTTCAATTCCTGGATATCCTTGTTAACTTTCTGTCTCGTTGATCTGTCTAATGTTGACAGTGGGGTGTTAAAATCTCCCATTATTATTGTGTGGGAGTTTAAGTCCCTTTGTAGGTCACTCAGGACTTGCTCTATGAATCTGGGTGCTCCTGTGTTGGGTGCATATATATTTAGGATAGTTAGCTCTTCTTGTTGAATTGATCCCTTTACCATTATGTAATGGCCTTCTTTGTCTCTTTTGATCTTTGTTGGTTTAAAGTCTATTTTATCAGAGACTAGGATTGCAACCCCTGTCTTTTTTTGTTTTCCATTTGCTTGATAGATCTTCCTCAATCCCTTTATTTTGAGTCTATGTGTGTCTCTGCACATGAGATGGGTTTCCTGAATACAGCACACTGATGGGTCCTGGCTCCTCATCCAGTTTGCCAGTCTGTGTCTTTTAATTGGAGCATTTAGCCCATTTACATTTAAAGTTAATATTGTTATATGTGAATCTGATCCTGTCATTATGATGTTAGTTGGTTATTTTGCTCGTTAGTTGATGCATTTTCTTCCTAGCCTGGATGGTCTTTACAATTTGGCATGATTTTGCAGTGGCTGGTACCGGTTGTTCCTTTCCATGTTTAGTGCTTCCTTCAGGAGCTCTTTTAGGGCAGGCCTGGTGGTGACAAAATCACTCAGCGTTTGCTTGTCTGTAAAGTATTTTATTTCTCCTTCACTTATGAAGCTTAGTTTGGCTGGATATGAAATTCTGGGTTGAAAATTCTGTAAGAATGTTGAATATCGGCCCCCACTCTCTTCTGGCTTGTAGAGTTTCTGCTGAGAGATCAGCTGTTAGTCTGATGGGCTTCCCTTTGTGGGTAACCCGACCTTTCTCTCTGGCTGCCCTTAACATTTTTTCCTTCATTTCAACTTTGGTGAATCTGACAATTATGTGTCTTGGAGTTGCTCTTCTCGAGGAGTATCTTTGTGGCGTTCTCTGTATTTCCTGAATCTGAATGTTGGCCTGCCTTGCTAGATTGGGGAAGTTCTCCTGGATAATATCTTGCTGAGTGTTTTCCAACTTGGTTCCATTCTCCCCGTCATTTTCAGGTACACCAATCAGACGTAGGTTTGGTCTTTTCACATAATCCCAAATTTCTTGGAGGCTTTGTTCATTTCTTTTTATTCTTTTTTCTCTAAACTTCCCTTCTCGCTTCATTTCATTCATTTCATCTTCCATCAGCGATACCCTTTCTTCCAGTTGATCGCATCTGCTACTGAGGCTTCTGCAATCTTCACATAGTTCTCGAAACTTGGCTTTCACCTCCATCAGCTCCTTTAAGCCCTTCTCTCCATTGGTTATTCTAGTTATCCATTCTTCTAATTTTTTTTCAAAGTTTTTAGCTTCTTTGCTGTTGTTTTGAATTTCCTCCCGTAGCTCAGAGTAGTTTGATCGTCTGAAGCCTTCTTCTCTCAACTCGTCAAAGTCATCCTCCATCCAGCTTTGTTCCGTTGCTGGTGAGGAACTGTGTTCCTTTGGAGGAGGAGAGGTGCTCTGCTTTTTAGAGTTTCCAGTTTTTCTGCTCTGTTTTTTCCCCATCTTTGTGGTTTTATCTACTTTTGGTCTTTGATGATGGTGATGTACAGATGGGTTTTTGGTGTGGATGTCCTTTCTGTTTGTTAGTTTTCCTTCTACCAGACAGGACCCTCAGCTGCAGGTCTGTTGGAGTTTACTAGAGGTCCACTCCAGACCCTGTTTGGCTGGGTGTCAGCAGCGATGGCTGCAGAACAGCGGATTTTCGTGAGACCACAAATTCAGCTGTCTGATGATTCCTCTGGAAGTTTTGTCTCAGAGGAGTACCCGGCCGAGTGAGGTGTCAGTCTGTCCCTACTGGGGGGGTGCCTCCCAGTTAGGCTGCTCGGGGGTGAGGGACCCACTTTAGGAGGCAGTCTGTCCGTTCTCAGATCTCCAGCTGCGTGCTGGGAGAACCACTACTCTCTTCAAAGCTGTCAGTCAGACAGGGACATTTAAGTCTGTGGAGGTTCCTGCTGAATTTTTGTTTGTCTGTGCCCTGCCCCCACAGGTGGAGCCTACAGAGGCTGGCAGGCCTCCTTGAGCTGTGGTGGGCTCCACCCAGTTGGAGCTTCCTGGCTGCTTTGTTTACCTAAGCAAGCCTGGGCAATGGCGGGCGCCCCTCCCCCAGCCTCACTGCCGCCTTGCAGTTTGATCTCAGACTGCTGTGCTAGCAATCAGCGAGACTCCGTGGGCATAGCCCCCTCCGAGCCAGGTGTGGGACACAATCTCCTAGTGTGCCGTTTTCCAGGCCTGTTGGAAAAGCGCAGTATGAGGGTGGGACTGACCTGATATTCCAGGTGCCGTCTGTTACCCCTTTCTTTGACTAGGAAAGGGAACTCCCTGACCCCTTGTGCTTCCCGAGTGAGGCAATGCCTCACCCTGCTTTGGCTCGCACACAGTGCGCTTCACCGACTGTCCTGCACCCACTGTTTGGCACTCCCTAGTGAGATGAAACCGGTACCTCAAACAGAAATGCAGAAATCACCCGTCTTCTGTGTCGCTCAGGCTGGGAGCTGTAGACCGGAGCTCTTCCTATTCAGCCATCTTGGCTCCACCAGTCTGAGCTTTTCTCTCTTGCTTTTGTTGTTTCTTTTACTCTGTTTTGTTAATTGGCTGAAGAGATTGTTGAAGCCACCCCAGAGTAGCATCTAGTCTTCTGTGAAGGGCTTTTTACTTTACCTGACTACATTTGTGAGACAATTGTTTCTGTGGAAACCTAGGTAAAATTTCCAAAATACTGTGCTACATGCTGCATTTCAATATTCTCAATAATTAGTAGCCTACAAATTTCCATGTGAACTACAAATTCTGGCTTCCTGATCAGCTCCTCCAAGTCCTGGTACTTTTTTTATGGAGACTTCAGTGCTTTGCTTGATAACTAAATATAGTGTCACCACTGGGGTTATTAAGCATAAAACCCTCTAGATGCATCAGGGGATGACAAACGTTAATGTGTATTAGAATCACCTGCAGAGCTTATTTAAAAGACAGCTGCATTAGCCACACCTCCAGAATCTGATGCCTGAGGTATGCAGCAGACTTGGAATCCACCCTTCTGTCAAGCATGGCAGGTGATACGTCTGCTGGCTGGCAGAGGACTGCTCTTTGAGACACACTGCTGCTGAGAGACATTTTCTATAGTTAGAATTCCTCTTATCTCAGCTTTAATTTGTTTTCATGTGCAACTGTTAAAATGAAAAGCCAAGGGGTAGAATGCAAATTCAATAGCAGTGGGATGACCAGGGAGAAAGGCACATGGTAGAGTCCTCCTAGGAGCTGAAATTTTAGAGCTGGGGCCAGCAGGGGAGACTATGATTGGGGAAAGGTGCTGGTCTGAGTGACCACAGAGGAAGCTGGAGCCAGGGATGGGAAGGGAACCTACAGAACCCCAGATGGCTCCCTCTTTTGCTTTATCTGCTTTGTTTGTTCTGCGCTAGAAGAGCCTGGACAAGGTCCATGAAAGGTCTCCTGAGTCAAAAGTTGACTCCACCTTGGCCCCAATCTACCATGTCCCTGTGATCTAGAAAAGACATCCAGCATACACTGAAGCAATGGAGCAAAGAGGCTGGATACCTGGGCTCTAGCTTTGCTACTTACTGGTGGTATGGTCCTCATCGAGTTCCTTAACCCTTCAGAGACTCAGTTTCTCATCTATTTAATGGACACAGTAATAATACTTATCCCATAGGGTTGTTGTGAGAATTAAATTAATATATGTAAGGCACTTACGACGCTGCCTGCCATGTAGTAAGCATTCAGTAAGCTTTCACTGTTTTTTACTTAAAGCTTTTCCTTTCATCTGGCCAGAGATTGTCTTTTTTATTTAATTCAGAAATTCTGGGTAGCTTGAGAGGGTGCCCTTTTGCCACTTCTCCGCTATTCTGAGTTCTCTACTGTTATCTGCTGTCCTGAGTCCTTAAAAAGGAGAAAGCTAAGAATGCAAAATTCTCCCAATGAAATACTCTGTATGTAGAGGGTTATCTGACACTGATGAGTTCCCATTGACATTTTAAAAGCATTTAGGATTTGAGTATTTTTTTAATCCTGATTCCAAGCTAGTTTTATTTACGCATGTCAGAAATAACTTGAATTGTTGCATCTGTTTAGCTCATCTGGATCCCCCTTGACAGATGGCTTGCTGCAGTATGTATGAGCTTTCATTTTATAAGCTGGGCTACAGCTTATAAAAATAAATCATTTCTATCCAAGAGTGTTTTAAAATATATTTTTTCTTAGAATTTGGACTTCAGTAACAAAGGGAATAAATAGTGATTAAGTCACACTGGTACTTTTAGCCCAAGTTCATTGTTCTCCTCCTAAAAGTAAATGCTAAAAGCAACTGTATAATGATCTTCTCTTCCCTCTTCCCCTTTACCTATAAGGTAAGTGCATAGATGGATTGAAAATGCAATGTACTAAATCTCTGGAGGTGAGAGAGGAATGGCCTCTCAATTCAGTCTCGGAAGCTCCTCTGAGTCCTATTAATGCCAATCCCGGTGGAAGCTCTGCCATCTGTCATCGCAGCCAGACAAAGGAAGTGTCCCATTGGTGGCCATCATCTGAGTAAATCAGGAGGGGGTTGGGCAGAAGGCCAGAAGGAAGGCCTGTGCAGCCTTGAGAAAAGAATTCACACTGTTGGCACGATGATGCCTCCGGGAACCCTTTCAGCAAAAATGGAACGTGTAGAAGTAACCAAGCCTGTGTAGTGCCTGTTCTATTTCAGTTTCCTGTGTTGTGTGAGGGTACAGGTGTTTTACAATGGTGAGAATGTGGAAAATAATGATTAAAAATGAAGGATTTTATTTTCATAGGTGCATGATTTCTAGCAAATGAGTTCCCAGAGATTGGTTTTTTTAAAGAGCTCTCCTGTATGAATCAGGCCATGAGAAGGCTGGGGAGGGGAAGGCCAGTGGTTCCTCCAGCAGAATGTTCTGTCTGGCAAAATTAGCAAGGGACTTGTTATAAGGAAATGTGATGCATCCTGTATACACAGAAAGTCCCTGAAGATCATGAATTTATCCAAAGTACACAAAGACCTCTTGCTCCTCTCTTTCCAAACCTCTCCTCAAGCAATTTTCATTTTCAGCTCTTAAGAGTTAACTGTGTTTACTTCTATATAAAGCAGCAATTCCTTTTATTTATCCAAAACTCATCTTCTTCAGGGCCATCATTTTGCCCGTGGCCTGTCAGTTCTTGCTGGCCCTGAGTGTCTGCCCTGCCCACCCTGAGGTATCCTGTCTTCATTTGTACATACATGAGCACCTTTGTAATAAAACTTACATGCCCTTTAGGAACTGTCTTCAGAGCCAGAGGAAGGACTTGAAATATATAATTATTCATAATCCTTGAAACATGAACATTTTGCTTTTCACAGTTTTTCAGATTATATCCAGTTTTAGCTATATCGTGGAATTCATCAGATAATTATGACACATGCATTTTTTTTTTTTTTTTTTTTTTTTTTTGAGACGGAGTCTCGCTCTGTCGCCCAGGCTGGAATGCAGTGGCGCAATCTCGGCTCACTGCAAGCTCCGCCTCCCGGGTTCACGCCATTCTCCTGCCTCAGCCTCCCGAGTAGCTGGGACTACAGCTGCTTTGAAATGCTAAAACTTCTCTTTTCGTATTTTTCTGGGCACATTGTCTCAGAGTTTACAAGTTGGTTAACAGATATTTTTCTGAGTTAATATGTGTCAAAAATTAGTTGGTATCTGGAGAACACAGAAATGAACATGACACAGTTCCCCATCTCAAGAAAGTCATAGTCTGATGGTCATCTAATTCAGTATAACCACTTGTCGTCTTCTTTCTATGTTTATGATCACATGTTCCTACCTGTACTCGTCACATTGGATTGCTTCCTAAGAAATAGTCTCCCACTTAGGAAGTAACAGTGACAAGAGAGGCACTTTGAGAAGTTGTATCAGTTTGTTTTTAAGTCTTAAGAAGGTACTTTGATAACTCAAATAATTATGACTACTTCACAAATTAAAAATAAATATTTTCAGTTTACTAAATGGCCTCCTCATAACCCAAGCACTTAATGTGGTTTCTAGATATCCCTAAATTGCCTAGGGAGAGACATGAAGAGATGCTAACTTGTGAGCCCTGTTTTTACTGCTCACATCTGGAATGAGGGGGGAGATTGAATATGGATGGCCAAGAAGACTGATACAACAAATTGCGTATTTCTTTTACTTATCCAAAATTCATCTTCTTCAAGGCCATGGTTTTGTGCTGTCCCATGATGGTTGCTGAACGACTTTGGGGAGCTTAACTGCACATCCATACACCTGCACTAGATGTCAAAGTCTGACCAAGTAATCGCACCCCTGTGGTAGAGAGGGGCCCATAGCACAGCTCAACCACAATGCTAACTGGCACCTCTGCAGAGTAAAAGATTAAAAATTTTATATTTGCATATTTCAGTCATGAAAAGTTCATTATATGGTGGAATTATCAGTACCTTATAGTCTTTTTCCTTAGTTGAAAAAATAACACTTTCCCTCAAATTGTTGTCATTTGCTATTTAAGTGAGGGTGATATTTAATGAAGAATCCTTTTAAAATGATCTATCCTCGGATTCTGTAAACTCCCACAAAGTAAAAAGATAAAATTTTCATTATAATATCATCTCTGACAACCAGTAAGATTCATTAAAAGCCCGAAAACCAAAAAAGAGGTAATCCCACCAACACCATGCAGTGATTTCTCATTAGAGGAGATAGTGAAGTATTTCAACAAGGAGATTAATAGGAAGAATGTGTGGATTCTCACCCTACCTCCTTGCTGATTTACATTATGCTATGTAGTTGAAACAACAGGGGAAAATGCAAAAGCTCTCATATGATTAATGCTGAAATACCAACCCTCTGGTTACTGTCGATTGTATATTCACAACAACACACTTGGGAAAATGGCTATAGAAGCACTTTCTATTCTGTTCTTTTTTGTCTTAAATCCTTTCTATCTGGGTCATTTCAGGGACTCAAATTTATTTTTTATGGTAAACACTGTTTCTCAGAATATACAGTTTTTTTCAGAAAACCTTTCTCCTTCTAAAATTGTATATTCCATCTTCTTTGCTCTAATGTTGAGATTTCCTGGCCCAGCATAGAACACTAAGATTTAGGCAATGTTTATTTCACAGACTCATCAAAGAAACTTTTAGGGCTGGGAAGAAATCTTAAGGATTATCTAGCTCAACTCCCTCACTTTATAGACAAGAACACGGGGGTTGGGTTGCCCTGCCTGACTTTACCTTCTGCTTTGCCACATCTTATAGGGCAAAAGGAATTTTTTAAGGAGGAGAAAGCATTACCAAGGTAACGACACAGTGTGTGGGAAAAATGGAAAGATGGATGACAGAGAAAGATGAACATCCTTCCTCTGTAAACAGATAAATGAACTAGAGGTCATGTCAGATGGGCAGAAACAAACAAACAAAAATAATAAAAAGGGCCATTTTTTTCTACCATTTTAGCAGCTTCAAGTTTCAGCTGAGTGAGAGAAGGAGGCTGCTGCATCCGCAGGAGGGAGAAGAAGGGAAATGTGATATGAATAGGCAGCCTGGCTCACTGCATCCCTTCCCCTCTGCCCTTCCCCACCCCCACATGGCCTGTCTTCTGTGGGGGAGAGGTAGGGACACGATCCCCTGTTTTTTAGCTTCAAAATTCATAGATATAAAAGGTCTTTCCTCAGGGCCAATACTACTGCAAGCAGTAGACAAACTACTAATTGCTAAGGATTTTTAACATGTTAAATATGCTGATTCACAAAGCATATTTACATAGAGCCACACACTGGGTCCTCTTGGATAACTGGTCCCATGTCATCTTCCTATTAGTGTTGGTATTTAGTAATGCATACTGTTTTATCCCAACAGAAAAATTAGATAATGTGATCACTTTTAGGATATATCTTTGTTATAATCCTTGTATGTCCTTCTCTCCCTCTATTCCATCACCAAGATCCTATATTGTCTGGATTGAAGAAGTAGAGAAATAAATTGGAGAAATAATACCACCCTACATTTTTGGCAAACAATGTACTTCAGAGAATGTTCCAACACAACATCTCATTTTATCCTCACAAATAATCCTTTGAGGTAGTTACACTGGTATTATTCTCCATTTCACAGAATAAAAAATTGGATTCCATACACGACCAATAAGTAGACAGATTTGGGGGAGGAGTGCAGAATTATGGAACTGGAAGGCATCTAGTTCAGTTTTCTCAATTTGAAAATAGAATAACCATGGTCTAGAGAGGTTAAACAGGTTACCCAAGGTCATATGCTTTAAGTTTAGTGTTGGGATGAGATGCCCATCTGCTGATTTCCAGCCTGCAGCTTTGTTGCCATGGTGCTCCCTTTTACAAACCAGTAAAGATGTGTTGGAGTAGGTGATGATATCCGTTAACTCATGTTAGGGCACACAGTTTTAATTTGCTCCTTCTCCACCCCATCTAAATGTTCAGACATCAGGACACATGAGAAATAATAAAAAGTGACCCTTGGGTGTTCAAGTTTAGTGGTCAAACTGACCCAGCAGTATTCACTTGGTAGAAAAATAATTGAATAGTGCTGGAAAAAGTTCTTTGGGAGAAAAGAAACCTTTGGGAGTCAAGAAAGTAGTGGGAACCAGGTATAGTGACTTGAGCTTGTAGTTCTAGCTACCTGGGAAGCTGAGGCAGGAAGATTGCTTTTGTCTCGGAGTTCAAGGCTGCAGTGAGCTATAATTGCACCACTGTGCTCCAGCCTTGCAACAGATTGAGACACTGTCTCAAAAGGAAAATAAGAATTTTAAAAGGAGATGGTGATCAGTCATACAAGCACAAGGACCTCTTCCGCCACCATCTGGTCTGGCTTTGTAACATGTACAGTTTACAGCAAGAGAATAAATATAAAGCTCCTACAACAGAGGGGAACCCAAAGCCCCTCCTTCAACTCGCTTTCTGTCATGGAATCTACAGATTAGTGTCTCTTCAATACTGGATAAGAATCTCTGAACTTTTTCATTTCTCCTGTTTCTCATCCCTTTCTTGCCTTTTTCTACAATAATCTCCATTCTTTTCCTTTTCTCTCCCCTCAGCCTCTTTCTTCCATGTCGTCTCATCTTTTTATATATGCTGTTCTATCTACAACGTACTGAAAGCATAAACGAAAATAAACACAAAATTTTCCAAACTGTTTTCTGTACTGCTTGTTCTTCAAGGACCACATGAATTGTTGCTTCCTCAAAATCTTTCCTGCAGAAAGTATCCTTCAGTTTTTTTTTCCATTTCCTCAATATTTACAGCATTTATGGTTTGTATCACTCATTTGGCACCTCTCAGATGTAGCCTCTTATTATTTATCTGTTGATCTCTGTCCTGTTCCCCTAACAAGATGATGAATTCCTTTCTGAAAGGCAGAGACATACGTCTTCAGCATCTACCAGTGTGTTCTACACAGAGTCTGTTATGGTTGATCCTTAGTATGAACCAGGTTTAGTTTTGAAGATCTCATGAGTGGCTTGAACTTAACAGCACCAGATGCTATAAATATTTTATCATATCTGAGACAACATTCCCAATGTTCAAAATTACTTTCCAGTTGGTTATGCCAAAAAAAATCATTCAGGCAAGAGTTTTCATTTCAAATATTATAAACTCTATATAGCTGAACAATGTCAGGACAAGCAGAGTTACTGTTTCCCTTCATATAGTTTAGGTAAGCTCTCTTCATAGAGGAGCAAGTTGCACCTTCTCATGCAAATAAAAAAATTATCATGGTTTAGGCAAGGCTTTCATGATGATAATTATAGCAATTACTGGGCCCCTATTATGTACCAGGCACTGTCCTTAGCATCCAGTAATCGCACGAAATTCTGACAACTTTAATAAATACTATTATTTTCTGCATGTAAAGAAACTGGGCTTTAGAGAATTTAACAACTGGCTCAAGATCACACAGCTAGTAATTTTGGAGCCAGGATTAAAAGTATTTAGCCTTACATATAATAGGAGCTTTAATAAAATATGTAATTATGATGATAAAATACTTTCCTAAACTCCTCACAGTTATGTCTTTTATATTCTTATGTAGCTAGATATTTTGTTAGACTGTATATTGCCAAATATATCATCATATGAAGCAGTAACAATAACGTTAAATAGTATTACTTCAAATACAAAAGAAACATGTTTTGGCATAATACATAAAATTATTATAACTAAAGCTTCTGGAACCTGGTACATACGTCCCCTAACTTGCTACAGCAAACCTATGAGGCAGGTATTACTATATTTTTATAATATACATGATGCTGTAAAACTTGCAATAACTTATAATAAAAAATTATAATAGAATCTAGTATCACTCGAAAGTTTTTTCACCTTTTGGTCCATTTGTAGAAATCATAATAAAAATTATAATGGACTCTGGTATACCTGAAAAGTTTTTCCACATTCTTTCCATTTGCAAATGTAAAAATATCATTTGATAATAGATCATTAAATATTGTATTTATATAAGATTTTAAATATTAAAAAAAGAAATAGTAGTTGCAATCTCTTCAAATATATCTTTTCAAGCAGTTCATAAGGTATGGTTACATTTATGTCTGATAAATGCATTTTGCTCAATGAGAATTTGATGCAATTATTTTTAAAGTCTTGAAATGAATGCTCAAGGATTATTGATCTGAATCACATCAACTAATGGTTTAATCAACAGGTCACCTACAAACAGCAATATGAATTCATTTGATATACTGCTGTGCTTGCATTGCAAAATGATTTATTTCTTGCCCAGACATAATTATAAAACTGTAAGAAATGTTCAATCATACATTGAACTTTTCTAAGAATTTCATTAGACTTTGTTTTTCACATTAATTGAAATGTTCTAGAGGATAACCTACATGGAACCAAATTTGAGTATAGCTGTGGTGCCTATAAAACAAGGAGACTTAATCTTGTTAGTATAAATGCCATAAATTACTGGCTCAGGGACCTACAGTTGTGTTTTCATATGCCCAGAATCCATTTAGTAAATTCCCTTTGCTAATTCACTTAATGGCAGCACAGCACTCTCAAAAAATTAATTGTTAACCAGTCTAAAACATTAACAATTGATGCTATTATACCATTATCCTCATTTTATTGTAGAAAACCTTATTGCAATTTTATGGCCCTTTGATTAATGCAGTATTTCTTTTCTAATGCAGGCAAATGGTTTAACTATGGAATTATCTTCCTCGTCTTGATTTTGGATCTTAATATGTGGAAGAACCAAATATTTTATAAACCTCATGAATATGGACAATATATCGGCCCAGGGCAGAAGATATATACAGTGAAAGACTCAGAAAGTTTAAAAGATTTGAACAGAACCAAGCTATCCTGGGAATGGAGGTCCAATCACACTAACCCTCGGACTAATAAAACATATGTTGAGGGAGACATGTTCTTACACAGCAGGTTCATAGGAGCCAGTCTTGATGTCAAGTGTCTGGCCTTTGTTCCAAGCCTGATAGCCTTTGTGTGGTTTGGATTCTTTATTTGGTTCTTTGGACGATTTTTGAAAAATGAGCCACGCATGGAGAATCAAGACAAAACTTACACTCGCATGAAAAGAAAATCTCCATCAGAACATAGCAAAGACATGGGAATCACTCGAGAAAACACCCGGGCTTCAGTAGAAGACCCCTTGAATGACCCTTCTTTGGTTTGCATCAGGTCTGACTTCAATGAGATCGTCTACAAGTCTTCCCACCTAACCTCGGAAAACTTGAGCTCACAGTTGAACGAATCTACTAGTGCAACAGAAGCTGATCAAGACCCAACGACTTCTAAAAGTACACCTACGAACTAGACTCGGAGATAGACTTGGAGATAGCATAAAAAGCAACCTTGAGTGTAACTTTGAAAATTTAGTCTTTCCTTTTGTATATGTAAGGTTTACGTAGTGTTAGGTAAAACTATGAACAATGCCACAACGGTGCTCAACATGCTTTTTCTAGGATTCATTGTTTTCTATTTGTATTATAATACACGTGCCTACTGTATACTTAACAGTCCTCTAGAGATTGCTTTTCACAATTGCACAAGCTATTACTGACTTTACAGCATAGTAGAAGATTAGCTGATGACCCATGTATCTGATGTTCAACCATAGTGGTGCCTTGAGACATTAAACTGTTTTTAACTGTACCAGAAATGAAGTGTGGAACAGTTACCTAACCTATTTCACATGGGCGTTTTGTATACAACTGTTTTGATCTACACTTGATGTCTGAGCAGAAAACAGAAATAGCTAAATGTGACTCAGGAAGTATCTCTTGGTTTCTTATTCAGCAGCAGAGTTGGTGACTTTGACAACTGGACTGCAGAGAAATATGGTGATCACCTTTTAATTTTTATTGGCTGTCTGCCAAATACAAATACAGATGCAAAATTCAGTAATAGGAGATCTATAACCCAACATGGGTCACTACTCGTGAAATGTGACTTTCTCCCACCAGTAATTGCAATTAGGTGATAATACCTAATTATGTTTTCCTAATTAAAGATAAATTGCTACTTGATTAAAAATCCTGCCCTTCACCTTTGGGAACAAAGGTTAAGAGACACAGTTGGGTGAACTCTCAAACTTATTGGCATTTACACAAAGCACCAGACAACCAAGGAACTGAAGTTTTCATCATGTGAGAGCAGCACAGCCCACCATTTACAATATTCGTATATCTTTCTGCAAATATGGCTCTGGATAGTGAAAACTGAAAAACATATGCCAACCCTGAGCAAGGGAACTCCTCAAAAAATCATGCAGCGGAACCTTGTCAGGTAGAGAAGCCGTGCATGAAAGAATTTGTTTAATGTCTTGTTTTGCGTGTGTGTTTTTTGTTTTTGTTTTTTAAGAACTAAATATTGCACATTAATAAATAAGAATTATACAGCAGTGATTATGTGATGTGGTTTTTTGTTTAATTGTATCTTGGCTTAAGAAAAGTCCATTTACATGGGGTTTTTAAAGCTTGATGCCAGGCAAGTCAAGAAAAGGCACACTGCCAACTTGCTCTCAATTTTGTTCCATAAATTGTGGTTACGTTTCTTGAGGGGGTGAGGGGAGATCACTTTTAAGGAAAAATTATTTTCCTGTCACACACTGACATAGCTGCATTTTTTATGATTTTTTAAATCTCTCTTGTTTTGATCTATCTACTTTTAAGCTTGCATCATACTGAATTCAGCATGCATAATAGAACTATGCATTTATCTGTCACTCAAGAGCCAGCTTTAATAAACATCTTTACTAAGCATTTGGAACCATGCCCCTGCTGTTACTTTTACCTTTAATAGCCATGCATGGTGCTACTTAGAATCATAAACATATCTGACACACACACACACACACACACACACAAATGCAGAGATCAAGCTCACTATATAGTAACCCATTGCCCATACTGTCTAAAGGAACTTACCATGTTATGTCTGATAGGTGGCAACACTAGCTATTACTAAATTTTGGCAGCCTAGAACATTCAACTTTTAGCTCTGGGACATGTAAATAATTTTTTTTTATTTATTTTTATTCATTTTATTTTTTTATTCATTTTTATTTATTCTGAAAGTCATTGTGTTGTAGAATGATGAAAGAAGTTGATTTAGAAAGTAGATGTTTATTATCAATATGCATGTCTTATAAAAATATTATTTGAGAATTTTTACATGGGTATTAATGGAAAATGTTTTAATGAGAAAATCTAATTAGCAGAAGTAAGACAGAAAAAAATAACAAACCTAGAACAACATGTTTATGTGTTTCTAGGGATTAGCTAGAAAAACTATTTAAAAAATGAAAATATATATTTAAAGTTTTCATAAATTTAGTAACAAATGGAATAATTTCCAAGGACATTTTAATAGTCAAACAAGACTTCAGCCTTCTAAGGCTTCCACTGTTGAATTGTAAATACTGATAGTGACCTTTTCTTACCTACATATGGATCTACTTTCTTCTTTTGCTGCCTCTTTTGGATATTGCATTTATACCAAGTAAAGATACTAAAATGAAATAAAGTAAAAATTAAATCCATTCACATTCAGTCTTGAATCCTGAGTCATACCAACAGACTGAGACTCTACAGAGCTTTTTGAATACCAAGACTTTTAAACTATTAAGGACATTTTAAAAAGATATGTGTAGCAATCTCAGAAATTGAAGTTAAAAAAAAGGATTTAAAAAATTACTAAGCACAGATTCTAAAGAAAGCTTAACAAATGTGATGTCTTAATTGCAGTGATGCTTAAGTACTATAAACAATTATATTTCTACTGTTCAGTAATTACAGTACTTTCTTCCACACAGTGCAGAATTTGAACTAATTTGACATAATTTCAGTATCCTACATTTATAAAGTACTTCATTAGTAGTTTAAATGGAAAATTAAATAAACACTATGAATTTGTGCCTGATAATATACACTTAGACATAAATCTCATCACCACATGTCTATTTGTATTGTATAATCATAATTAGTTACCCCATTTTCTCCCCATGGTAGCTACTTATGTTACCTTATCTTTTAGCATAGCTGAGATCACCAGCAAGTGCTATTTAAAATGTTAAGAATTATTTCTTCTCCATCTGCCCTAAGAGTCAACCAGGTACAATTTTTTTTTATTTTTGTAGCATCAGATTTCACACAAGTAATGTCCAAAAACACTGCACCACTCGCTGACAGTACAGTGGAAAGAAGTCCAACACAGGCATTCAGATTTGAAGGAGGGAGTCAATACATGGCAGCTCACCACTGGGCTCCATAAGCAATTTTATCACATTATTTGGGTTCCCCATGGGTCACCAACACAGCCCAATATGAAATATGAGAAAGACAATGCTAATAAATCCTGTCTCTATAACTGATAATTCAGGAGGCCAACTGGATTATCTGACATTAAGCTAAGACCTCAGTACCCTGCCATTGCTTCTCATCTGTCTTCACTGAACTGACCCTTATTTTAAATTTCAACTCATGCTTAGGCAGCTACAAGTAGGGTATTATGCTTACATTGGTTTTTCCCTCTGAGACTGACTTGGCTCACTACTCTATCTGGCCTGATTTCTTCGAGCTTTGTCCCTCGGAACCCAACTCTGACCTATTATCCAGCCCTTACCTTTAAGAGAGCAAGAGCAACTCAATTAATTCTGCAGCAGATAAACTGGCACTTTCCTCGTTTATCCCCATTTAGACGTTTAAATATGTTTGTGTGCATAGAGTTGTAATCAGTGAGTATAAATATAGGTAACAGAGTCAAGCTCAGAAACGTTTGGGTTGCTTCCATTTAGACTGGCCTAGAACTGTCTTATTTGAACAACTAGGGAAGTTTAGATGTAGTATTTATAACTCACAAGTCACTCTTGTTGAAGAAACTAGAAAAAGAAGTGGATATTTATAATGAAAAGAGAAGGTTAGGCAGATGGTGGAGAACAAGTGGAGGTTGTGGCAATGAAATCTTAGAAATAAAAACAGCAATTTTACTTTAAACAGGCTTTAAAACTGCAGGGAGAGAATAGAAGCCTCTATGAAAGGAACTTCACCATAAAATTCTCATTAGGCTAGTACTCTTATGTGTTGTGTAGAGGACTCAAAAGTTATGTTCAACATAGCTGAGTGAGGGTATTACGTAAAAGGCTGGTTGGTTGGTTGGTTGGCTGGTTAGCTGACTGCTTTTTTTTTTATTATTAAAGTTTTAGGATACATGTGCACAACGTGCAGGTTAGTTACATATGTATACATGTGCCATGTTGGTGTGCTGCACCCATTAACTCGTCATTTAACATTAGGTATATCTCCTAATGCTATCCCTCCCCCCTCCCCCCACCCCACGACAGGCCCCGGGGTGTGATGTTCCCCTTCCTGTGTCCATGTGTTCTCATTGTTCAATTCCCACCTATGAGTGAGAACATGAGGCTTCTTAAACCTTCTAGCATTGAAATTACTCTATGTCTGCCCCAGGGAGCATGATGAGACCTGGGAGGGGAGAAATGTTACTGTGAAACAAACTACAGTAGGCAACATGAGAAGAGAAAGGAAAATCACATTAATTTAGAGAGACTGGAACATCCTTGATGGAAAAACAAACATCGGGGCAAATTTGGCTTGTAAGCATATTATCAGCATATAAAAGCTGATATCCTGTAAATGAAAATATCTTCCAGGTACTTTCTCCTAGAGAGAGATTCTGAAAAAATTTAATGAGAAACAAATTGGAAAGTATTACTAATTTAATATGTATAAAATACTACTGATAATATTTTAAATAAGTGTGAGGTATCAATTATTTTACTTTAGTGAATATAAAACATATATTTCACAGGTTTATACATCTACCTCCAACATAAGCTCTCCTAAGGTCTAAATTCCTTAATACCAACTGTACTATTGGGCTTTTTAAGGACTTACATAACTGAGAAGGACCACGATAATTTATAATTGAGAATTACAAAAACAAAAATTTATAGATAGTGTTTGCTCTAATAAACTTTTTCACCCTACCCAGATCTTTGCTCAATTCTCATATTAATGATGCTACCATTTTGAATATTTTCTATGTGAAAATAAATATTCCATTCAATACTCACATTAACCTTAACAATTGAAGGTAAGTATGGTTAATTTCACTATACAGATGGTGAACCTCAGGCTTAGAGAGGGTTTTTTGACTTGCCGGAGGACTGAAAGCTAGCCAAATGCAAAGTCAAGGTTGGAATTCAGGCTTGTCTGACTCCAGTTTTCCATCACAAACATCTATAAACACCCATCAAAACCAGAGTATCTGTATCAAATGGGATCTTTGGTAAGGATAACCTGGGAAATGGTTGTAAAGCCATAAATATGCTTAACTTCTAGCAGTTCTTACCGCTCAAGAATCTAAGTTAAATATTAATTTCTAATAGCTGCCTGGATGCAATTTACAATTTAAAGCATATGATTGAAACAGATAAGGTCAAATTAAATGGCAAAAGCAGTCAGTTCACTGCCAGGTGTTTTGATTTAAGCTACATTTTTAAAACCACAACACAGATTTGTCTCAATACAATTCCTAGCACTGGAATTTGTTTCTTTTGTCATTTCACTTTCTTTGGGGAAGGGAGACTGGAGCTCTGCATGTTTTGAACACATCCCCAGGAGAATGTTAGAGGAAGAACTGGTAGTTATGAATATTAAAACAAGGGAAAAAAAGATTAGCTAATGGCCAGTTCTAGGAAGCATAATTTGAATACGGGCTCTAGAGACAACCATATTTTGAAAACCATGTTTTGAAATGATGACTCCAAATTTATTATTTTTAAGAATCCTTATCCAGGTATCAAGACTGGCCATGAAGATGTTTCCCTTGACACGACGGGCCCTATTCTCATCCCTGGAATGGGAATTCCTCACAGGGTTTTGAAGAGGACCAAAGAAGACTGTATATGTGAAAGCATGCAGGTAGCTGCAACAAGTCATGCAGACATGAGGTGAATATGACAGGCATCGGCTCCAGTCCCCTCTAGTGCCCAGCTTTCAACAGAACCCCCTCAGCTTCTTTCAAGTTGATGCTGCCATTAAACACGGTTAGGCCGTTTGCTCCCAATTTTCTGTCCTTGTCGGTTGCTTTAAACTCTACAAGCTGCAATGTAATCCCTTTTCACTTTTAACAGAAGTTCAGATCCCTTAGTTTAAAGCAAGCAGCTATATTGTCTGAAATCAATGGTCATAATCCCTTGGAGCTGCTGGGCCAAACTTATTCCTGAAGGTTTCCTAGGCTCTAGAGTTCTAAATTATTTCCTTCCTTTTATGATTGCTTTACTAGCTTCTCTTACCAGGACACTCTCATCTTGCCACTAATCCACCACCTTTCATAAATCCTGAAGTGAAAGTGCTTGTGTCTTCAGCATTTAAAGAAAGCTGACACATACACCTGAGCCCCTGCACTTTAGGATCTTCCAGCTGTATTTGGATGCAGTTGAGGTAGCCACTTCTGAATTGGGATGTCACTCTAGCCTTGCCTTTTAGAAGGCTCAACTTGGCAGCCTGTGGAATCAGGGCAACACTTCAGCCAAGCCACAGTGCTTTGTAGAATAAAATATTAAGACAGTGTCAGGGTTTTCCATTCACCATATAGGCTTATTTGCTTTGAATACATCATTTTATCTGGATAGCAGTTGACTTCAACCAAACCACACTAGAAAAGATCTGCACTTAAAAACAGTTACTCTTGACTGAAACAAAATGTGTAAGATGAGACGAGGAGCAATGGCCATATCAGGAAAGACAACTCTAACGATTACTCTTCAAGCTTGATAACCATGAAATTACTATAAAATTATCTTTGAACAAATTATGTTTTTGCATTTGAAGAGCAACTTGTTGAACTTCAAATACACTAGAAAACTCAGAGGCTCTGTCATTTACATATCCAAATGGTCTCCAGAATGAATAGATTTTATTTACTTCTGTCTCCTATAATTGGTCCACTATCCTATTCTCCATCATTATCAGTACTGCCATGTTGCAATCTCATATTCTATTCCGAAGATGACTGCAATTAATCTTAATTGGTCTTCCTGGCTCTCACCTTTTCCAGTGCTTTCTATTCTCTACACTTGTACCAGAATAATATTTCTGAAGTGTAAATCTGATTGTAACACTTCACACTTTCAGTGGCCAGTTATTGCCCAGCAGTGGTTTTCAAAAGTATTGTGTACAACTCCAAAATCCCACTGGCTTAACACAATAAAAATCAATTCCTTGCTCATATGGCCACTGAACTGGGTGTTCACTGGGTGGCCTCACATACAATGACTCAGGGACTCAGACATGTTTCAGCAAGAGGTTCTTTGACTTTCTAGGGTCTTACAGTCTTCAGCATACTCAGCAGGCTGGTGATGAAGGAGAGCAGGTGAGGAAGATGCTGTAAGAATTTTCAGGAATAGACTTGGAAGTGGCATGTATCACTTCTTGCATTCCATTGGCCAGAACTCGGTTACAGCTGCTGCCTAACTGCAAGGAATGCTAGGAAATGCTGTTCAGCTCTATGACCACAAAGGACAGGGAACAAGCTTGGGGAGTTTCTAGTCAGAAAAGCATTTACAAAATATGCCCAGCCATGTCTCAGACTTGGAAGTACATTCAGTGGGTTTGGGATGGAGCTGGAACTGAGCTGAGTTTATAAAGTTCCATAGGGGATTCTCTTACAAACATCCATTTGAGAACCCCTAATAAAATGCAGATTACTGCCTGGCACTCAAGACTGTATGCCAGCTTCTCTGGTTTTCTTTCCCCCGTCCAGTGACTTCTAACCCTGCAGCCATGTTGAACTACTGACAGCTCTCCCTTACATCACTTGTACCACTCAACTCTGCTTTTGCTCAGTGTCTTCTGTTTGTAATCCCCGTTTCCACTATAACCACCAAGACCAATTCGAGTATCATCTCTTTTATTAAGTCTTTCTTCATGTTCCAAAATAAAATGTACTGCCCCTCTATTGTGTTCCTATATGACCTACTTTTTATCTATTACTGTATCTTTAGCATTTCTTCCACTATATGTTTATATATCTGTGTCTCCTATTAGATTATAAACATTTTGATCCTGCCTATAATGATGACTTGGTGTGGGGGAAGGAATTATACATTAATTAGCTTTTATAGTTTCTGACTCAATAAAATTTGACTGCATAACTACATATTAAGTGAAATAATGTACTTAGAATTGATTCATTAAGGCCAGGTGCAGTGGCTCAAGCCTGTAATCCCAGCAATTTTGGAGGCCGAGGCAGGCAGATCACTTAAGGTCAGGAGTTCGAGACCAGCCTGGCCAACATGGTGAAACTCTATCTCTACTAAAAATACAAAAATTAGCCTGGTGTGGTGGCGGGCACCTGTAATCCTAGATACTCGGGAGGCTGAGGCAGGAGAATCACTTGAACCAGGGAGGCAGAGGTTGCAGTGAGCCGAGATCACGCCATTGCACTCCACCCTGGGCAGCACACCAAGACTCCAAAAAAAAAGAAAAGAAAAGAAAAAGAATTGACTCATTTATGTAGCATAATATTCTCAAATTATCCGATCCTCTCCATGATAGATGTTGTAAGGGAGTGGACTCTGCCAGTCAAATCCTTTCAGTTAAGAGGGAGGCAGGATTATTTCTTACATTCAATATGGGAAATGAGGGGTAAGAAGAGCAAATTTAAAAAATCCAATTTAAAGAGAGTATCCCAGTTGAGCCAGAAAAACTTGAACAAAACTATCAAGTAAGGGAGGCCCACAGTAGGGAGTGAGAGCAAACCAGGACAAAGCATGAGAGAGTTAAGACAAAGAGCAGATAGGTGGAGCCAAGATGGCCGAATAGGAACAGATCTGGTCTACAGCTCCCAGCCTGAGCAACACAGAAGATGGGTGATTTCTGCATTTCTGTTTGAGGTACCGGTTTCATCTCACTAGGGAGTGCCAAACAGTGGGTGCAGGACAGTCGGTGAAGCGCACTGTGCGCCAGCCGAAGCAGGGCGAGGCATTGCCTCACTCAGGAAGCGAAAGGGGTCAGGGAGTTCCCTTTCCTAGTCAAAGAAAGGGGTAACAGACGGCACCTGGAAAATCGGGTCAGTCCCACCCTAATACTGCGCTTTTCCAACGGGCCTGGAAAACGGCACACTAGGAGATTGTGTCCCGCACCTGGCTCGGAGGGTCCTATGCCCACAGAGTCTCGCTGATTGCTAGCACAGCAGTCTTGAGATCAAACTGCAAGACGGCAAAGAGGCTGGGGGAGGGGTGCCCACCATTGCCCAGGCTTGCTTGGGTAAACAAAGCAGCCAGGAAGCTCGAACTGGGTGGAGCCCACCACAACTCAAGGAGGCCTGCCTGCCTCTGTAGGCTCCACCTCTGGGGGCAGGGCACAGACAAAAATTCAGCAGGAACCTCTGCAGACTTAAATGTCCCTGTCTGACTGACAGCTTTGAAGAGAGTAGTGGTTCTCCCAGCACGCAGCTGGAGATCTGAGAACGGACAGACTGCCTCCTAAAGTGGGTCCCTCACCCCCGAGCAGCCTAACTGGGAGGCACCCCCCCAGTAGGGACAGACTGACACCTCACTCGGCCGGGTACTCCTCTGAGAAAAAAACTTCCAGAAGAATGATCAGACAGCTGAATTTGTGGTCTCATGAAAATCCGCTGTTCTGCAGCCACCGCTGCTGACACCCAGCCAAACAGGGTCTGGAGTGCACCTCTAGTAAACTCCAACAGACCTGCACCTGAGGGTCCTGTCTGGTAGAAGGAAAACTAACAAACAGAAAGGACATCCACACCAAAAACCCATCTGTACATCACCATCATCAAAGACCAAAAGTAGATAAAACCACAAAGATGGGGAAAAAACAGAGCAGAAAAACTGGAAACTCTAAAAAGCAGAGCACCTCTCCTCCTCCAAAGGAACACAGTTCCTCACCAGCAACGGAACAAAGCTGGATGGAGGATGACTTTGACGAGTTGAGAGAAGAAGGCTTCAGACAATCAAACTACTCTGAGCTACGGGAGGAAATTCAAAACAATAGCAAAGAAGCTAAAATCTTTGAAAAAAAATTAGAAGAATGGATAACTAGAATAACCAATGGAGAGAAGGGCTTAAAAGGAGCTGATGGAGGTGAAAGCCAAGTTTCGAGAACTACGCGAAGATTGCAGAAGCCTCAGTAGCAGATGCGATCAACTGGAAGAAAGGGTATCACTGATGGAAGATGAAATGAATGAAATGAAGCAAGAAGGGAAGTTTAGAGAAAAAAGAATAAAAAGAAATGAACAAAGCCTCCAAGAAATTTGGGACTATGTGAAAAGACCAAACCTACGTCTGATTGGTGTACCTGAAAATGACGGGGAGAATGGAACCAAGTTGGAAAACACTCTGCAAGATATTATCCAGGAGAACTTTCCCAATCTAGCAAGGCAGGCCAACATTCAGATTCAGGAAATACAGAGGACGCCACAAACATACTCCACAAGAAGAGCAACTCCAAGACACATAATTGTCAGATTCACCAAAGTTGAAATGAAGGAAAAAATGTTAAGGGCAGCCAGAGAGAAAGGTCGGGTTACCCACAAAGGGAAGCCCATCAGACTAACAGCTGATCTCTCAGCAGAAACTCTACAAGCCAGAAGAGAGTGGGGGCCGATATTCAACGTTCTTACAGAATTTTCAACCCAGAATTTCATATCCAGCCGAACTAAGCTTCATAAGTGAAGGAGAAATAAAATACTTTACAGACAAGCAAACGCTGAGTGATTTTGTCACCACCAGGCCTGCCCTAAAAGAGCTCCTGAAGGAGGCACTAAACATGGAAAGGAACAACCGGTACCAGCCCCTGCAAAAACATGCCAAATTGTAAAGACCATCGAGGCTAGGAAGAAACTGCATCAACTAACGAGCAAAATAACCAACTAACATCAGAATGACAGGATCAGATTCACACAGAACAATATTAACTTTAAATGTAAATGGGCTAAATGCTCCAATTAAAAGACACAGACTGGCAAACTGGATGAGGAGTCAAGACCCATCAGTGTGCTGTATTCAGGAAACCCATCTCACATGCAGAGACACACATAGACTCAAAATAAAGGGATGGAGGAAGATCTATCAAGCAAATGGAAAACAAAAAAGGCAGGGGTTGCAATCCTAGTCTCTGATAAAATAGACTTTAAACCAACAAAGATCAAAAGAGACAAAGAAGGCCATTACATAATGGTAAAGGGATCAATTCAACAAGAAGAGCTAACTATCCTAAATATATATGCACCCAACACAGGAGCACCCAGATTCATAGAGCAAGTCCTGAGTGACCTACAAAGGGACTTAAATTCCCACACAATAATAATGGGAGCTTTTAACACCCCACTGTCAACATTAGACAGATCAACGAGACAGAAAGTTAACAAGGATATCCAGGAATTGAACTCAGCTCTACACAAAGTGGACCTAATAGACATCTACAGAACTCTCCACCCCAAATCAACAGAATATACATTTTTTTCAGCACCACACCACACCTATTCCAAAATTGACCACATAGTTGGAAGTAAAGCTCTCCTCAGCAAATGTAAAAGAACAGAAATTATAACAAACTGTCTCTCAGACCACAGTGCAATCAAACTAGAACTCAGGATTAAGAAACTCACTCAAAAGCACTCAACTACATGGAAACTGAACAACCTTCTCCTGAATGACTATTGGGTACATAATGAAATGAAGGCAGAAATAAAGATGTTCTTTGAAACCAACGAGAACAAAAACACCACATACCAGAATCTCTGGGACACGTTCAAAGCAGTGTGTAGAGGGAAATTTATAGCACTAAATGCCCACAAGAGAAAGCAGGAAAGATCCAAAATTGACACCCTAACATCACAATTAAAAGAACTAGAAAAGCAAGAGCAAACACATTCAAAACCCAGCAGAAGGCTAGAAATTACTAAAATCAGAGCAGAACTGAAGGAAATAGAGACACAAAGAACCCTTCAAAAAATTAATGAATCCAGGAGCTGGTTCTTTGAAAAGATCAACAAAATTGATAGACCGCTAGCAAGACTAATAAAGAAGAAAAGAGAGAAGAATCAAATAGATGCAATAAAAAATGAAAAAGGGGATATCACTACCAATCCCACAGAAATACAATCTACCATCAGAGAATACTACAAACACCTCTATGCAAATAAACTAGAAAATCTAGAAGAAATGGATAAATTCCTCGACACATACACCCTCCCAAGACTAAATCAGGAAGAAATTGAATCTCTGAATAGACCAATAACAGGTTCTGAAATTGTGGCAATAATCAATAGCTTACCAACCAAAAAAAGTCCAGTACCTGATGGATTCACAGCCGAATTCTACCAGAGGTACAAGGAGGAACTGATACCATTCCTTCTGAAACTATTCCAATCGATCAATAGAAAAAGAGGGAATCCTCCCTAACACATTTTATGAAACCAGCATCATCCTGATACCAAAGCCTGGCAGAGACATAACCAAAAAAGAGAATTTAAGACCAATATCCTTGATGAACATTGATGCAAAAATCCTCAATAAAATACTGGCAAACCGAATCCAGCAGCACATCAAAAAGCTTATACACCATAATCAAGTGGGCTTCATCCCTGGGATGCAAGGCTGGTTCAACATATGCAAATCAATAAATGTAATCCAGCATATAAACAGAACCAAAGACAAAAACCACATGATTATCTCAATAGATGCAGAAAAGGCCTTTGACAAAATTCAACAACCCTTCATGCTAAAAACTCTCAATAAATTAGGTATTGATGGGACGTATCTCAAAATAATAAGAGCTATCTATGACAAACCCACAGCCAATATCATACTGAATGGGCAAAAACTGGAAGCATTCCCTCTGAAAACTGGCACAAGACAGGGATGCCCGCTCTCACTGCTCTTATTCAACATAGTGCTGGAAGTTCTGGCCAGAGCAATCAGGCAGGAGAAGGAAATAAAGGGTATTCAATTAGGAAAAGAGGAAGTCAAATTGTCCCTGTTTGCAGATGACATGATTGTATATCTAGAAAACCCCATTGTCTCAGCCCCAAATCTCCTTAAGCTGATTAGCAACTTCAGCAAAGTCTCAGGATACAAAATCAATGTACAAAAATCACAAGCATTCTTGTACACCAATCACAGACAGAGAGCCAAATCATGAGTGAACTCCCATTCACAATTGCTTCAAAGAGAATAAAATATCTAGGAATCCAACTTACAAGGGATGTGAAGAACCTCTTCAAGGAGAACTATAAACCACTGCTCAATGAAATAAAAGAGGATACAAACAAATGGAAGAACATTCCATGCTCATGGGTTGGAAGAATCAATATCGTGAAAATGGCCATACTGCCCAAGGTAATTTATAGATTCAATGCCATCCCCATCAAGCTACCAATGACTTTCTTCACAGAATTGGAAAAAACTACTTGAAAGTTCATATGGAACCAAAAAAGAGCCCGCATCACCAAGTCAATCCTAAGCCAAAAGAACAAAGCTGGAGGCATCACGCTACCTGACTTCAAACTATACTACAAGGCTACAGTAACCAAAACAGCATGGTACTGGTACCACAACAGACACATAGATCAATGGAACAGAACAGAGCCCTCAGAAATGATGCCGCATAGCTACAACTATCTGATCTTTGACAAACCTGACAAAAACAAGCAATGGGGAAAGGATTCCCTATTTAATAAATGGTGCTGGGAAAACTGGCTAGCCATATGTAGAAAGCTGAAACTGGATCCCTTCCTTACACCTTATACAAAAATTAATTCAAGATGGATTAAAGACTTAAATATTAGACCTAAAACCATTAAAATCCTACAAGAAAACCTAGGCAATACCATTCAGGACATAGGCGTGGGCAAGGACTTCATGTCTAAAACACCAAAAGTAATGGCAACAAAAGCCAAAATTGACAAATGGGATCTAATGAAACTAAAGAGCTTCTGCACAGCAAAAGAAACTACCATCAGAGTGAACCGGCAACCTACAGAATGGGAGAAAATTTTCGCAACCTACTCATCTGACAAAGGGCTAATATCCAGAATCTACAATGAACTCAAAACAAATTTATAAGAAAAAAACAAACAACCCCATCAAAAAGTGGGCAAAGGACATGAACAGACACTTCTCAAAAGAAAACATTTATGCAGCCAAAAAACACATGAAAAAATGTTCATCATCACTGGCATCAGAGAAATGCAAATCAAAACCACAGTGAGATACCATCTCACACCAGTTAGAATGGCCATCATTAAAAAGTCAGGAAACAACAGGTGCTGGAGAGGATGTGGAGAAATAGGAACACTTTTACACTGTTGGTGGGACTGTAAACTAGTTCAACCATTGTGGAAGTCAGTGTGGCAATTCCTCAGGGATCTAGAACTAGAAATACCATTTGACCCAGCCATCCCATTACTGGGTATATACCCAAAGGACTATAAATCATGCTGCTATAAAGACACATGCACATGTATGTTTATTGTGGCACTATTCACAATAGCAAAGAGTTGGAACCAACCGAAATGTCCAACAACGATAGACTGGATTAAGAAAATGTGGCACATATACACCATGGAATACTATGCAGCCATAAAAAATGATGAGTTCATGTCCTTTGTATGGTCATGGATGAAACTGGAAAACATCATTCTCAGTAAACTATCGCAAGGACAAAAAACCAAACACCGCATGTTCTCACTCATAGGTGGGAATTGAACAATGAGAACTCATGGACACAGGAAGGGGAACATCACACTCCGGGGACTGTTGTGGGGTTGTGGGAGGGGCAGGGACAGCATTAGGAGATATACCTAATGCTAAATGATGAGTTAATTGGTGCAGGAAATCAACATGGCACATGGATACATATGTAACAAACCTGCACATTGTGCACATGTACCCTAAAACCTAAAGTATAATAATAAAATTAAGAAAATACAAATTAAAAAAAAAAAGAAAATGTGGCACATATACACTATGGAATACTATGCAGCCATAAAAAATGATGAGTTCATGTCCTTTGTATGGTCATGGATGAAACTGGAAAACATCATTCTCAGTAAACTATCGCAAAGACAAAAAGCCAAACACCGCATGTTCTCACTCGTAGGTGGGAATCGAACAATGAGAACTCATGGACACAGGAAGGGGAACATCACACTCCGGGGACTGTTGTGGGGTGGGGGGAGGGGGGAGGGACAGCATTAGGAGATATACCTAATGTTAAATGGCGAGTTAATGGGTGCAGCAAAACAACATGGCACATGGATACATATGTAACAAACCTGCACGTTGTGCACATGTACCCTAAAACCTAAAGTATAATAATAAGAAAAAAAAAAAAAGACAAAGAGCAGCCAGTCAGAGGGGGCAGCTAGAAGTCCCCTGCACTAATTTCTGAAACAAGAGTGCAATATCCTCACCTGACTCTTCAGTTTCTTCTTCTACTACAACTTTTCATGAGTGAATTGACTGTGATTGATGGGAAGGCAGTTATTTGATGACTGACTCTGTATCTTGAGATGCCTGTCTTTTAGAAGAAAGGAAATAAAATGTCCCCATTCTGTATGTTTTTCTACAGCTCATATCTCTGAGTGCAGACCCATAGCACCTAGTAAGTTTACAGGCAGGAACAGACAGAATGAAATTGAGATGATGAAACAGGTTTGCATTTTACATGTTGCTCTCTGAAAGCCACAACTGGAAAATAAACACAAGTCGGAAGCTCTAAAACTCAGACAAACTGTGATTATAGCTGTACTTTTATAACTGGTATCTCAACTCCCTAGAAGCTTATTTACATGTTGAAAACATCAATTATTCCTCCCATTTGAAACACATAGTTCTTGTAATCAATTGCTTTGAGTCAATGTTTAGAATTATTCATGAAAGAGTTATATTTTAATGGCATTTGATGAGAACCAGCAGCAGCATCCATTAATTTGATTACTTGTTTATGGGCTGGAAGAGAAGCCTGGCACCTAGCCCTAAGCGAATCAATAGTGTGAGGTCTAAGTGTAAGTATCCATCCAAGCCAGCCTTGCCAGCCAGGATTCTACACAGAGTGACAACAGTGTGGGGAGGGCAAAACGTTAGACAAGAAGTGTCTTACGGCCCCTCTTTCTGCCTGCTTGGCATTTTACCGGCAGTTACCTCTTATCTAAAGGCAGTGAGTGTAAGCTGTTTTTCTACTCCACCCTACTCCAGCCCCACACCCTGTTGTCCTTTCTGAAAGACAGAGTAAAGGGATTTTTGTGGGTTGTTGTTTTTTTTGTTTGTTTTGTTTAGGTTTGGTTTTTTTGAAACCTAAGGTCTTAAATATGTATCATCATCCAAGCCTGAAAATAAATAAATCTGGACATTGAAGAAAACAGGAGCAAGAGCCAGGGGCCCAATTCCGCTGCAGGGTTCCTATGTTAGAAAGGGTTGAGGAGTAGCTGCCAAAGAAGGCAGAAGAGCCCCTGATGCAAGGGATCCAGTATGGAGAGAAGTGTGGCAGCAGACACTGCTGGAGCTGGCAGCGTGTTGTCATTGTTCCAGAGAAATCTGTCCAGTTTGAAGGAAGAAGCATTCCTGGGAGAAGCCAAAGGAGAGGCATACAGACAGCCCAAGCTGGGACGTCAACCAGTTTGCATTTTGTGATTGACCAGTCACTTGGCCTCCAATCAAATGGTCTCAGGTTTTGGGCAGGGAACCAGTAGAAAATGGACTGCAGACAAGAGACCAGGCTGTATTCTAGTCCCAACCACCAGACACACCATATGGGGGAAAGTAACACCTCAGTGCCCGCCCCACCCCCACACAGGAGGAGCTGGCTCCTGAGAACAGACCTGACTGCTGGGGGCAGGCTGCTGGGACACCGCTGGATTTTGGTAGGAGTCACTCAGTGACTGAACAAAGCCAAATTCACAGACCTAAGGATGCTCCTGCACAAAAAGACAACTGAGATAATGCCAGTGAATAATGCTTTGCTAAGGCAGGAAAGACTGCATTTGTTTTTATAAGTCTACCTTCAAAAAAAGGTAGTCCTTTCTATAGCTATAGTTAAATCATTATTTGTGTCATTATGTGTTTTAAGTGTATCTTTCCCTCTAGTTATTTGTATGGCTCAATCCTATATATTTAGTGTCTCTCTCAGGATATATGATAAATATTTGTGAGGATGGATATCTTAATTAGCTTGATTTAATTATTCCACATTTGTATTACAAAATCATAGCATCATTTTGTACTCTATAAATACATACAACTATAACTTGTCTATTTAAAATAAACTTTTTTTATAACAAAGATATGCTGAGATGGGAGAGGTGAGCAGGGTTCAGATCATGCTTGGGCCTCATTGACCATGTTGAGGACTTTGTACATTCTTCTGAAGATAGTGGGAAACCACTAAAGAATTTTAAGCAGAAAATGGCATTATTAGGTATAGCATACTTGAAAAAATACTCTGACCAAGAAAAGATTTCAAGGCCCCACCAATACAATAAAATAATTAAATCAATTTTGGCTTGACTTTGGTGTCTCAAGATTCCTTCTCCACAACTGGATGAAATTACTCACCACCTGCTTGTGGGAGGATGGCACACCAAACTGGCTGCAGGGATTCCTTTTCCATGCACTCGCTCTAGGCAGCAGGGTCATGGTGACAGATAATGGTTGGGCCACCCAGCTGAAGGACCTCAGAAAAGGCTCTTGTAACTCAAGTCTTTATAAGGACAAAAAGGATTACCTGCAAAGATTTCACTTCATATAATAAAGTGAAATATATTCTGTTCTTCAAAAAGTTAACCTAAGCCTAGACATAGGGAAGCAATAGGCAGATATATCTGGGTTTATATGTACAAATAATATAGAAAAGTAGAAAGGTACTCATAGTGTCCCAGTTCTAGCTCCTTAAATCAAAACAAAACAAAAGAAAAACTTCAATTCTGCAAAGAGTTCTCACAAAACAGCAAGAATACCAATACAAACCCTCTTAATCACTTGTGGTAGACAAGGAGATGTGCTGCCCCAGATCCCTTACAAAGCACTTTCCATTCAGCAGCAGGTGATATACTCAGTGAACGGCTTCCAGGTGTCAGCTCCTTTAGGGTCTGCCTCAGCTGTAGAGAACCACCTTGCCCAGGGACACAGTCTCCCTGGAGCAACACACATCCTGTCATGGAGTTATGACATAAGGCCAGAAGAGCCCCTGGATGATTAAGCTCCACAGGAAGGCCCAGGAGATGAACAACGACCAAGAACAAATAAATGTATTGGTAAGAAAGGCAATGGCATCATCTAAACGTAGACAACCACATACTCAACCCAATAGTAGGTCCAATCACAGCTGCTGTGCCAGATGCAGTAATTTTGTTAGGACAGTGGTAGCTCTAGCAACCACCAGAGCTAGAGTGGGCCACAGCTGATGGTGAGAAAGGTTGCTATTTACTTGACTTATAGCAGTGGAGTTGATAACACCCCAAAACAATTGAGGCCATGTGGTGGTGCTTCAATAATGGAATCCAGGGTGTAATGATTAATTGTGATTCCTGGCAAAGTTAGAGTGGCTTCCAGTGGGTCAGATCTATAGAAAATATAGGAGATGTGTCTTTACAGGCAAAGTAAATGGGCAGTGGACTAGGGTAATACTCAGCCTGCTGCAGCAAAAGAAATTAAGTACAGAGGATCAGCAGACTAAGCATAATCACCCTAATAAGTCATTACCCTTGTTCAGTTTCTAGACCTGAGCCAATTTAAGACCTGAAGCCCATTGATCAAAGAGACAACTGGGTCCTCAGGAAGAAAGATCCTAAAACACCATAGTGTGTACTATGGCAGTGATTCTACTAAACTTTCACATTTTACACACTTACCTGAGTAAATGGCTATAGATCCATTTGGAGGAAAGTTTGGGAAGTATAAGGACATGGTGCCTGCATCCGATGAGAGCCTTCTTTCTGTGCCATAACATGGCAGAGGGCATTACATGGTGAGAGGGCAAGAGTGTGTCAGCTCAGGTCTCTCTTCCTCTTCCTATAAAGCCATCAGGGTTCCATCATGGGGCTCTACCTTGATGACCTTGTCTAATCCTAATAAACTCCAAAGGCCACACCTCCAATCAACATATGAATTTCAGGATTAAGTTCCCACATATTAAATTTGGGGATATGTTCAGACTACAACAGTGTCATAATAGTCTGTTGTTATATTGAGGAGCACTCAGAAACCAAGTTACAAATGGAGTCATGGCCAAAATCCGGCTTGCAATAAGTTCACTGGATCCATGGACCTGCCTTGTAGTCATTTCTCCCATCCCTGAATGTATAGTTGAGATTGATACACTTAATACCTGAAGTAAGCTCCACATTTTGTCCTTGGCCTATAGACTGAATGCTATCATAGTGAAGAAGGCCAAGCAGAGAAGTCTCTAAAACCAATCATCTATGCCCAGCCAAGATAGCAAATTTAAAAATACTGCACCAGAGTGGGGAAGAGTGGAAATTAATGCCACTCTTGAAGACCTCTAGATCCTGGGGTAGTCATCCTTATCATATATCTGCTTATTTTACCAGTCTGACCTCTGGAAGAAGTA
Source organism: Nomascus leucogenys (assembly GCF_006542625.1). NCBI lineage: Eukaryota > Metazoa > Chordata > Mammalia > Primates > Hylobatidae > Nomascus > Nomascus leucogenys. The sequence goes on from NC_044391.1 coordinate 65,199,956, forward strand.
GGTGGGTCCTGAAGGTAGGATATTACCACAAATTCAACCAAATTATAGTTCCAACCACAGCAGCTGTGCCAAATTCAATATTTTTGCTAGAGCAGATTAATATGTCCTCAGATACAGCATATGCAGTGATTAATTTATCAGATAAATTATTTTCTATCTTAATCAAAAAAGAGTATTGGAAACCACTGGCATTTACATGAATTAGGCAAAAATATACATGTATAGTTTTACCCAAGGATAACTTTCCTACTGCAGTCACAACATAGTCCAAAGAAATCTGGACCATGTAGATATCCTAGGGAACGTCACATTGATCAATATCATCAATGATACTATAGTTATAGGGGCAAATAAGCAAGAGATGGCTAGCATACATAAGGTCTTGGTAGTAGATATGTGCCCAACAGGGTAGGATATGGACCCTGAGAAAATTGTGGGGCCTGAAACATTTATAAAATTTCAGGGTCCGCTGTGGTAACATGCTGACATCCCTTCCAAATTAGTGTACCTTGTGCTTCCCACCACCAAAAAGTAAAATAAAATAAAAAGAAACATAATGCCTAATGAGCTACTGTATTAGTTCATTTTCGTGCTGCTGATAAAGACATACCAAAGACTGGGCAATTTACAAAAGAAAGAGGTTTACAAGAGGCAATTTACAAAAGAAAGTCGGTTCCACGTGACTGCGGAGGCCTCACAATCATGGCAGAAGGTGAAAGGCACGTCTCACATGGTAGCAGACAAGAGAAGAGAACTTTTGCAGGGAAACTCCCCTTTTTAAAACCATCAGATCTCATGAGACTTGTTCACTATCATGGGAATAGCACCGGAAACACCTGCCTCCATGATTCCATTACCTCCCACCAGGTCCTTCCCACAGCACATGGGAATTCAAGATGAGATTTGGGTGGGGACACAGCCAAACCATATCACCTACATTACACACAAAAAAATACTTCTCCAGTTGACACACTGGGCAATGGGAAAGGCCTCCAGGTTTTAGTGGGACTGTTAAGTCTAGAACAGAAGAGGACTCTACAGCAAGTCCAAGATGCACAGCAAGCAACTCTGCCACCACTTGGGCCATAGACAGGTAAACCCAATGGTGTTGGAGGTATCAGTGGTGAGAAAAGAAGCCAGGTGGATCCTGTGTCATGCCCCAGTGGGAGATCACAACAGAGGCGTCTGGGTTTCTGAAGCAAGGCCATACAATCTACAGCAGGTAATTACATGTTTTTTGAAAAGCAACTTCTGACATAGTACTGGCCCCTGCTAAAGATGGGGTACCTTACCATGGCACAACACATGACTATACAATTCAATTGCTCATCATGGGCTGGGTCCTATCAGTCCTAGTCATAAGGTTGGGCAGGACCAGCAATAGTTCATCATAAGATGGAAGTGGTACATCCAGCATCAATCACAAGCAGGACCAGAGAAGACAAGCAAGCTGCATAAGCAGGTAGTCCAAGTCCAGGCACCCAGAGCTTCCCCCTTTATTATAATAGCATTCCTTTTTCAACTCACACCTCTGGACATATGCTGGACACCAACTGACCAACTACTAGAAAGGAAAAAAATTAACCTTGGTTTATGGATGTCTTGGCTTTGTATGCAGACATCAATAGAAAATGGACAGCAACCATAGCATATTCAGGGATGACACTGAAAAACATTGAAAAGGGATATTCTTCCCAATGATCAATGCTTTAGTTTGTTTACCTGGTCATATCCTTTGTGTGGAGAGAAAAGTAACCCAAAGTTGGAATATATATGAATTTACGGACTGTGACAAGTGGCCTAGTTGGCTGCTCAGAGGTTGTGGAAGAATATGGATGGACATAAGTGAGTGATCACAAAATATGAAGATCTTTACAACACATGTTAATGCCTGCAAGAAAGCATTCACTACAAAGAGGAATTAAACAACCAACAGACAAAATGACTCAGCAGTGGATATCAATATCTGTCATCAGAAAATGCTAAGGCTGAGTCATAACAACAAAAAATTAACTAGGAACAAACTACCTTCAGCAAGCTAGACTGTCAGCCCCTACATGAAGAAACCAGAGCAGCCCACTAAAGACGTATCATGTTGTGAAAGATGGTTTGTCTGTTATAATCCAGAGAGATTTTTCCACAAAATCGGTTAATTTGTGCTCATTAAGACAGCAAAAACAATCTGTCAACCTGACCCTCTCCACTATCTTTCTGGGAGCCTTGGGGCTGTCCGGAAGCTATGGGGAGAACTGCCTGCTTGACAGCTGGTTAGAACACTTCCACGAGATGCTGCCATGAATAGGAATTTTTAAATAAGTGCGGTGAGGTGTTTTTCTCATTCTGCCTAGGTATTCAAAGGCCATCTAAGGATATTGGAATGATTTTTAAAAGCTTACATTAATTAAGGAATATTGGATCAGATGCCCTCTTGCATCCAAAAAGCATGTTTATTCTATCATCTTGGGACCAAAAAGCAAAATATGGAAGATTAGCACAGGAAAAAGACAGCAAATCCACAGATGCAGTCCTACTTTAATCGTACTGTGAATAATTACCTTTGTTGAACAGATGCAGAAATATCTGATAATCCATGACAGATGGGAATTCATCCATTCTAGACTCATAAGGGCTGAAGTGGGTGTTCATTACTTGGTGACAAGAAAAGCTATCTTCATCAGTATCTCTTCTGATGTGGTCAGTTTATGTTTGTCATCAGAAGAAAAGACAATCGGGGCTTCATGGGAGCCAGATCTGATACTAAATTGCAAAAATGCATGTCTCCATTGACAGATGAGGGAGAGCCCACCAGAGCATGCTTTCTGAGGTTTTCTTCTCCAAGTACTGGTAGGTTTTGGAAATTTTATATTGTTTTGCAAAACAAACTTGCACACCAAATAGCAGTCACCACACTAAAACTGAGCAAAGACTGGCATACTTTGTCATTCTGAGAATCTGTAAACACAAATGCTTGTATACACACACACCCCCCACACACACATACACACATACACAGAGTGAAACATTTAGCACATATAGTAAGGTGATGGCTAGGCTTTTCTGAGTATACAATGTTTTATTGGCAAAATAGTAACAAATCAAATGTAATGATAGTCCTTCATGCATTATCCCATTAAATATGTCTCCTTGATATGATTATTGGCCACTTGGCAACCAAAACCATGCCTTATAAAGCTGTTTTAAACAGCACCTGTAAAAATGCATGTTGATGGGTGAATAAAGGAAGGAGTAAAGGAATGAATGAATGGATAGATGGATGCATGAATACAATGTAAGTAGTATGATAGCTTTGCATAATACATGGCCTTATCACTTGTATTTTCTTAACTAATCTCTTAAAATTTGCTTCTCCATATTACCCAGAATCCAATAATACCTCCCTGAGGTGCTCTCATTTCAGCTATTAACGCTGTGGATCACTCAGCCCCATGGGCATTTAAGAGCAATTGTAAGTCTGCTCAGTCCATCATTGTTATTGATTCCTCCATTGTCATACATGGTTACTGTTGGAAATTGGTCCCTTATAGTCACATGGGTTGTTTGACATTGCTGACTAATCTCAAATTATGGGAGTTCACCATAGAATTTCTGATAATATTGAACCTCAAAATAGGTGACAAAGGTCTCTCTTACTCTAAGGAGGCTTTTTGGCCCCCACATGCTAATTTACTCACCTTTATATAGCAGGGGATGTTGACAGGGACCTCCCGTGTCAGGCTACCGAATGTTCTGCTCTTTCTTCTTCAAAGGAAATCAGCCTTACTTTTACCTAACTAACAAGTTAACTGTACTGCTCAACTGATTCCTGCCTGAATGCAGAAACCCTGAGGCAAGGTAAAATGTGAGTCTACCCAACGAAGAGAATACAAAAGCTAGTTCTTTTGCAAAAACAATTTAGAGTTCTCACTCACCCAATACTATCCTGCAATGGTCTCATTAACATATATTAAGTACGGTGTCCCAGCCCTTTGTTAAGCACCTCACATGCATTAACTCCTGTAATCCCCACACAATTTCCATGACACAATTCTTACCTCCTTTTTACAGAATGGAAAACTGTGGTCAAGTAATTTCAGGACCTTGGACTTGCAGAACCAGTTAAGGGTGAAACCAGATTCCAATAAAGAGCATCTAGCTTGTGTGACAGCCCTGTCCTGTGCTATCCATCCATGCTTTGTGCAAGCAGCAGAGTGGGCAGGCAGCAGGAGGCATGGAAGGGAGAGAACAAAGATAGGCTACTGGTGCAGGTCGGGTCATTCTGCACCATTTTTGCCATCATGATCCCTTGCCATGGCTCTACAGACAGAATTATTTTTCATGTACCCTCTGAAGCTCCTCAATGAATTTGAGGTGAAGAAGTCTCAGTCTCACTGAATCAAATTGGATTACAGACATATTGCATAATCTCATTTTCTGCAGCATTCTATGAGAATCAACACATTTAAAATCCATACATGTTGGAATATGTTGTTTCTCTGGCCAGTCTTTGTTCTGATATGCTCTTGCCTTATTGCTCATTTAGAAAAACCAATTTTCTCAAATGCAGAACCTAGGAAAAAAATTGCTGGTGGAATGGCCACTTTTAGCTTTTGCTGTATTCTTCTATTGGCAGAGGATTTTACATGGTGCCAAAGATAAGCAAAGAACAAGTAGATTTGAAAAGAGATTTTTTTTTAATGGTCAAAAAATCTCCTATTATGAGTAGTTGTATATTTTTGTAGAATGTCAGGATTTACATAAGCAAATTATTCTTCCTTCCTTGAAATCATTTCTCTTCTTGAATCCCAGATCTTGGTGTTACCGTGTATGCAACTTACTTTAAAATACTTCACCCTAGACAGAGTGATGTAAATATGTGCATGTTTGTTTAAAGTACACTCTAGGGAAGTCAGCTGTCCGAATAGGAACTCTCATTTCTTGGATGGTCAATTAGAAAGCTACCATCATATCAGAAAGGCAACACTCTAAAGTACCTTCTATACTGTTCCAGCAATGTTGGCCTTGGATATGATATTGTTATGTAGTATAATGAATTTCAGAAACAAGACCTCCTTGGTGAAATTAATGATAGTTAAGATTTGAGGATACTTTAACGATACTTCTAATTCTTGCATAAGCCTGGAATAAGTGTTCTAACAAGCCCTTTGGTCCCACTTTAGAAAAGACACTCAAAGGCCGGGTGCGGTGGATCATGCCTGTAATCCCAGCACTTTGGGAGGCCGAGACGGGCAGATCACCAGGTCAGGAGATGGAGACCATCCTGGCTAACATGGTGAAATACCGTCTCTACTAAAAATACAAAAAAAATTAGCCGGGCATGGTGGTGGGCGCCTGTAGTCCCAGCTACTCGGGAGACTGAGGCACCAGAATGGCGTGAACCTGGGAGGAGGAGCTTGGAGTGAGCCGAGATCGCGCCACTGCACTCCAGCCTGGGCGACAGAGTGAGACTCTGTCTCAAAAAAAAAAAAAAAAATGAAAAGACACTCAAGACTTGATCCCTAGAGGGCCCTCTGTGTCCAGCCACTGAATCAGAGCATCCAAGTTTCCCGATTGTTAATAAAAAGTTGCCTGAATCCTGCCTGTATTATTCAGTCAGCCTCAAATGAACATTTAATGTAAGCTTGGGTCAGTTACTTAAAGGACAGACAAATGGGATGTCAACAAGGTTACAAGACAGATTGTGTGCACTATTTTATGCCCACTTAGAAAATATTTAATAAATGTCTAAATGTGTGGCGCAATGTGATCTGAGAGCTGCTTTCATTATACATTCTATCCTTATTGCATAATAGCTAAACTTCATCACCTCAAATTTTTCGAGGCTACATTTATCTACAAAAGCACCTAAGATGGGTACACCTTCCAATAGACTTGAGTCTGTTTATACTTGCTTATTGTCACCACTTATCCACTTACACAAACTAGAAACCTGAATCAACTTCAACATTACCCTATTTCTTTTTAAGAGGCAGGATCTCTCTCTTTCTGTCTGTCACCTAGGTTAGAGTGCAGTGGCACAGTCATAGCTCATTGTAGCCTCAAACTCTTGGGCTCAAGTGATCCTCCTGCCTCAGCCTCCTAAGTAGCTAAGTCTACAGGAAAATGCCACTACACCCAGCTGATTTTTTTTTTTAAGGACAGGGTCTCATTAAGTTGCCCAGGCTGGGTGCAAACTCCTGGCTTTAAGTGATCCTCCTACTTTGGCCTCCCAAACTGCTGGGATTATAAGCATGAGCCACCGTGCTTGTAGTACGCCTTTTTTTTTTTTTTTTTTTAGTAGTAAAGTGGACCATGCAGCAAATCTAAAACTTTCTAGTATACTTCAGATTCCCTCTTCTCTGCCTCCACTGCTGCTCCACAGACTAGCTTTTTGTTTTCTATTACATGGACTGTTGCCACAGCCCCCAACTGTCTTTCACCTTAGTCTTTCCTTTCACATTGCTGTGATAATATTTCTCAAGGGTAAGCATGTCATCCATTGTTCAGAAACCTTCATTAACCATTCCCCCCTTTAATAACAGAATAAAGCAGAATTCCTTCCGTTGGAATTCAAGGACTGTCTTAGCCGCAGTTTACTTTTTGGCTACGTCTCTTTCTCTTAGTTCTCCTACATTTGCCACATGCGTTCCAGTCATTGCCAAGGTCTTTGCTGTTGCTCCTGGGGCTTCCTCTGCCTAGAATGCACACCTTTCCTTCTGCATGCCTCAGAGTTTAATGTAAATGTCATCTTCTCCACTAATCTTTCCTGATCCCCTTAAGTAGAAGTAATCCTTGCTGCTTCTGTTACTACATGTCTCTAAATTTGATGAGTATTATAATTCGATGTTTTATCCTATCTTCCCTAGTAAATTGTGTCTTGAAGGCATTGATCATATATATCCTTCCTTTTATGTTCTTTACAGCACAATAGTATTCAGTTAATACTTTTGAATTGTACAGTATGCATACATACACAGTCTAACTTAGTGGTTTCTTAAATGTCTACTCTAAGAGCAGTAGGATTCAAATTTAAGTGAATATGAGAACCGTGGTGGTTGTGGTGGTGGAGCAGGAGCAAAAGGGATTTATATTCACAGATTCTGACACCCAACATCCTAAGATCTTGACTCAGGTCTAGGACATGAACTTTTAAACACACATCCCAGGTAATCTTGAAACAGATGGTCCCAAGACCACATGCTGGTCTATGAGTCAATGGCAGAGCATGAACAAGGAAATACTAACGTGAGTTGGGAAGACTTGCTGGCACTGGGAAAGGAAGCTAGTAGGCAGAGCAGATAGCTCTCTGGGTTCTGTGTCCTGGAATCATGCCAATCAACCCAAATTAGTGTCCTAGGGTTTCACTGTTTTTCAAACTGATCTACAAAAGCATTCATACTTTTGAACTACACTTAAAGAGCACCTGCAGGAATTCATCAATGGTGATCGTTTCCTTACTTTAAACATAACATACTTGAAGTTGTCAAACAGAGCGTAATATTTGGACCGGGGAGTGGGAGATGGGGTGGAAGGGTAGAAAGAAAGCTTAACAGAATCCTGTCTCTGAAGGCTAAAACAATTTGCAACAATCAGTAATAGTCCTTCTGTTATCACTAATTCAACTGATTAAATGCAATTGCAGGCTGGGCATGGTGGCTCACGCCTATAATCCCAGCACTTTGGGAGGCTGAGGTGGGTGGATCGTCTGATGTCAGGAGTTCGAGACCAGCCTGGCCAACATGGCTAAACCCTGCCTCTACTAAAAATACAAAAATAAATAAATAAATAAATAACCAGGCATAGTCCCAGCTACTTAGGAGGCTGAAGCAGGAGAATCGTTTGAACCCAGGAGATGGAGGTTACAGTAAGCTGAGATCAAGATCAAGCCACTGCTCTCCAGCATGGGCAACAGAGCAAGACTCCATCTCAATAAATAAATAAATAAATAAATAAATAAAGCAATTGCATTATAATAAACAAACGGAAAGTTGATCATCAAAATGTATAAAACACCTTCAGTTTCAGCTACAACATGTCAAAAGTTTGGAAGTCATTACTTCCATCCTTATAAGAAAAAGCCCAACATATTGAAAATCAATAACTTTCCTTCAATTCCTCAGAGAATTGAGTTCAGGGGAAAAACTGTGCTCCTGAAATTTAGAAAAATAAATGAATACATAGAATCATGGCTGAACTCAGAGAATCATAGCCAAATACAAAGAATCACAGCTGAGATTAGCTTATCTGCTGCAGAAGCCACAAGAGCTACAAACTGGTAAAAACACTTTAATGATTATTTTGATGAATTGCTAGAGCCCGAGTGTAAACTGGCTTAGAGTAAGACTTCTTGGGCACCCAGTCCTAGAGGGGCTCTCACACTTTTCTGAGTTTTATCTCCAGGAATCCTCAGGTTCTCATGGTGAACAAGCCATGGAAATTAAAAACAAAAAAAATTCTTATTTTTGGTAGGAGGAGGGGAAATAAATCATTTTGAGAGAAACCCAGAACATGCTCTATGACAAAAGCCTAATCTCCAGGAGAAACAACTTTACCAAAAGCTTGTAACACCAGTGAGAAAGGTGTTTACCCAATCCCAGTTTCCTCCAGCCTTTCTATCTCACCTAAGGAGAGAATAATAAATACAAGTTTAGAAACACTGTAAAAGTCACAGTGCAGACACACAGACCCACTAAAACACTGAGATACCATCATAAAATTATAGAACATTTCTCCTCTTGTACCTTGTCACCAACAGGCCTTCAGTATAATAAGAGTGGAGAGCTTCAAGACACAGATTCTGTCTAAGGAGTAGCTCTTTGGGAAGCCAAATACAAGAGGGGAGATGTAAATGAGGAAAGTGAAGCCTTTGGCAACTACATCTGCCATAAACATGAAAACAGCCCAACCCCCAGCCGGATAAGCATAAAACCTTATACTAAAGGCCTATTTCCCTCAGTTCCTGTTATTCAATACATGTCCAGATTTCAACAAAATACTATGAGTCATGCTAAAAGGCAAGAAAAAAATAGAACCTAATGAGACAAAGCAAGTATAATAACAAAATTCAGATATGACATGGATTTGGGGATTATTAGACAGGAATTTTAAACATTATGATTATTATGTTAAAGTCTCTAGTATAAATGTAGACGTGTAAGAACAGTTGAGTTCTGTAAGCAAAGAGACGGAAACTCTAATAAAGAGTGAACAGGAAATGCCAGTCAAAAACACTGTAATAGAAATGAAGAATGACTTTGATGGGCTCATCAGGAGACTGATCAGGAGACTAGGCATGGACAAAAAAAGAATCAGTGGACTTGAAAATATGGTAACAGAAACTTCCAAACAGAGATACAAAGAGAAAATACAAAAGATAATAACAATTTTAAAAATAGAGCATCCGGAACTGTGGGGCAATTTCAAAAAGTATAACATTCACGTACTTGGAATGAAAAAAGAAAAAGAAGAAGGAGAGGAGAACAGAAGAAATATTACAAGTAATAATGTCTTGGATTTTCAAGAGTTAGTGACAGACACCAAATCAAAATAAAGGAAGCTTAGAAAACACCAAGCAGGATAAATATGAAATAATCAACACCTTGGCATATTACATTAAAACTTCAGAGAGAGAGAGAGAGATAGAGAGATAGAGAGAGAGAGAGAGACTTTTTCAAAGCCAGAGGGGCAAAAAGAATACTCACCTCACCTACAGAAAAATAAGGATGAAAATTATATTGGACTTCTCCTCAGAAACCATGCAAATCAGAAGAGAGTGAAGTGGAATATTTAAAGTATTGAAAGAAAAACAATACCACCAGCCTAGAATGTTATACCCAACAAAATTATTTTCAAAAAAGGAAAAATAAAGGCTTTCTCTGATAATAAAAACTGAAGTCGTTTATTGTAAGTAGGCCTTCCCTGTAAGAAATATTAGAAGTTCTTCAGAGAAAAGAAAAATTATGTAAGTCAGAATTTTGATCTACATAAAAAAGGAAGAGTGTCAGAGAAGGAATAAAGAGGAAATCAAATAAAATACTAAGAAAGGAGAGAAAATGGAATTATACTGAACGCTCAATCAAAGCCAGCCAGAGAAGGTAGAAAAAGAGAGCAATATATTTTTAAATGCAACCAATAGAAAACAGTTACACACATAGTAGTTATTAAACTAGTTATATCACTGTGTCGGACTTATTTGGGCTACTATAACAAAATAGCATATACTGGATAGATTAAACAGCAGAAATTTGTTTTCTCACAGTTTAGGAGTCTATAATTATATGCTGTCAACAAGAAACCCCTTTGACACACACAAACACACATGTACGCGCACACACACACACACACATATATATATATATAAAGGAATGGAATGTTGATGCTAATCAAGTGAAAGCTAGAATACCTCTATTAATTTCAGACAAACAATACATCTCTAAAAAATGGTCAAAAATAGTCTCAGGCATTTAAAAATATTTAGAAATACATAAAAATTAAAATATAACTTATCAAAATTTGTGGAATGCAGAAAAAGCAGAGATTAAGGAAACTTAATAGCAGTAGCTGCACATATTAGAAAAGAAGAAATATTTATAATCAACAATGTAAGCTTACACCTTAGGAAACTATAGAAAGAACATAAATTTAAGCCCAAATCAAGCACAAAATAATAAAATAATAAAAACTAGAAAAGGAATTGATGTCATTGAAAACAGGGAATCAATAGAAAAAAATCAACAGCAAATTCTGGCTTTTGGAAAAGAACAGTAAAATTGATAAACTGTTAGCCAGGTGTCTTAGTCCACTTTGCTTCTACAACAGAATACTTGAGACTAGGTAAATTATAATGAACAGAAATTTATTTCGCACAGTTTAGGAGGCTGGGAAGTCTAAAATTGACGGGCCAGATGATGGAAGGTAGAAGGGCAACACTGGACAAGATGCAGGGAGGGTAGACAAACTCCCCCCTTTTTAACAAACTCACTCTGACATTAATTTAATAATGAGGGAAGAACCCTTATGGCATAATCACCTCTTAAAGGTCCTACCTCTTAACACTGTTATAATGGCAATTAAATTTCAACATAAATTTTGGAAGGGACAAAGATTCAAATCACAGTACCAGGCCAACAAAGAAAGAAAAGAGATGATAAAAATTGCCAGTATTAGAAATGAAAGAGGAGTCATCATTACTGATCTCATGGTCATCAAAAGGAGAATAAAAAGATATTATGAACAACTGTCTCTCCACAGATTTGCTAACTTAGATGAAGTGGACCAATTTTTTAAAGACACGAGCTACCCAATTCATACAAGGAGGAAAAGATAATCTAAAAGAATCCACATCTCTTAAAGAAATTGAATGAATAATAACCTTCCAAAACAGAAAGTACCAGGGCCAGACAGTTTTACTAGTAAATTCTACCAGACATTCAAAGAGAGAATACCAATTTTCTATAATATGTCCAGAAAATAGAAACAGAGGAAATTCTTTCTAACTTATTCTATAAATCTAGCATTACCCTAACAGCAAAACTACATAAAGACATCACAAGAAAGAAAAACTATAGACCGATATCCCTCACAAACATAAATATAAAAATATTAACAATCAACTCCAACAATGTATCAAAATAATTATACACCATGAGCAGGTGGGACTTATTACAGGTGTGCAATGCTGGCTCAACACTAGAAAATCAATTAATGTAATCTGCCACATAAATAGGCTAAAATAAATTATATGGGCAATTGCTGAAGAAAAAGCACTTGACAAAATCTAACATATACTTAACGATAAAATCGCTCAGCAATGTAAGATAAAAGGAGGACTTCCTCAACCTGATAAACAACATTTACAAAAAAACCTGAAACTACATAATGCTTAATGTTAAGAAACTGGCCGCTATCCCCCTAAGATCAGGAACAAAGCAATTATATCCCCTCTTACCACCTCTATTCAACGTTGTACTGGAAGCCCAGCTATGCAATAAGACAAAAAAATAAAAAAAGGACTTAAAAGTTTACATTTGGTATACTGCAGCAGGCCAAAACTGTTTTCTCAAAAGAGCATAGTTGTCTTTATTAAGAACACCACCATTTATAATAGCACCAAAATAAATTAAACACTTAGGTATAAATCTAAGAAAATTCACATAGGATCTGTATGTAGGAAACTACAAAATTCTGATGAAAGATATCAAAGAAGATATAAGCAAATGGAGAGAGGTTCCATGTTCAAGGATTGGAAGACTCAATATTGTTAAGATGCCTATTCTTCCCAACTTGATATACAGACTCAACTCAACCCCAATCAAAAGTCCAGGAAATTATATTTTGTGGATGTCAACAAACTAATTTGAACTCTAGTTTGTGTGGAAAGGCAAAAGACCTAGAATTGCCAACACAATACTGGAGAGGAAGAACAAAGTTGGAGGGCTGACATTACTGAGCTTCCAGACCATGTAGTTATATACTTATAGTTATTATATAGTTAATCAAGCTTATTAGTGGAAAACACAGACACATAGATCAATGTAACAGAATAGAGAGCCAAGAAGTATACCCACAAAAACAGCCAATTAATCTTTGACAAAGGAGAAAAGGCAACCAAATGGAGAAAGGATAGCATCTTCAACAAATGGTGCTGGAAAGATTGGACATACTTATGCAAAAAAAAACCTAGACACAGACCACACACCTTTCACAAAAGTAAATGAAAAATGAGTCACAAACTGACATGTAAAGTGAACTAAAAATAAATATTTAATATTTATTAAAGAAAACAGAAGAATGTAGACCTTGGGTTTAGAGATGAGTTTTTATCTCTAACACCAAAAATACGGTTCATGAAAAAAAATTGATCAGTGAAACTTTGTTAAAATTAAAAACTTCTGTTTTGCTGAAGACACTGTTAAGAAAATAAAAAGATGAGCCACATACTGAGAGAAAATATTTGCAAAACCTCTCTGATAAAGAACAGATATGAAAATATATAAAGAAACCTTGATTTTTCAACTTTAATTTTAGGTTTGGGGTACATGTGCAGATTTGTTACATGGGTAAATTGCATGTCACCTTGGTTTGGGGTACAAAATATTTCATCCTTCAGGTAGTGAGTATAGTGCATACTAGGTAATTTTTTGATCCTCACCCTCCTTCTACTCTTTATCCTCAAGTAGGCCCCAGTGTCTACTGTTCCCCTCTTTGTGTGCAGGTGTACTCAATGTTTAGCTCCCACCTACAAGTGAGAACATGTAGTACTTGGTTTTCTGTTTCTTCATTAGTTCACTTAGGATAATGGCCTCCTGCTCCATCCATGTTGCTGCAAAGGACATTATCTCATTTTTAATGGCTGCATAGTATTCTATGGTGTGCATGTACAACATTTTCTTTATTTAGTTCACCGTTGATGGGCATCTATGTTGATTCCACATTTTTTGCTACTGTGAATAATGCTGCTACAATAAACTACTATAGCAATAAATAATACTGCTACAATACAATAAATAGGCATGCATGTGTCTTTATAATGAACAATTTATATTCCTTTGGGTATATACCAGGTAATGGAATTGCTTGATTGAATGGTAGTTCTGTTTTAAGTTCTTTTGAGAAATCTTCAAACTGCTTTTCCTGGTGGCTGAGCTCATTTACATTCCCACCAGCAGTGTTTAAGTGTTCCCTTTTCTCCACAGCCTCACCATAATCTGCTGTATTTTGCTATTTTAATAATGGCCATTCTGGCCATTATGAGTTGTTGTCTCATTGTGGTTTTTATTTGCATTTCTCTGATTAGTGATGTTGAACATTTTAAAATAGACTTGTTGGCTGTTTCTGTATCAGTGTCATGCTACTTTGGTTACTGTAGCCTTATAGTATAGTTTGAAGTCAGTAGTATGATATCTCTGGCTTTGTTCTTTTTGCTTAGGATTGCTTTGGCTATTTGGGCTTTTTTTTGGTTCTGCATAAATTTTAGAAGATGTTTCTAATTCTGTGGAAAATAACACTAATGGTTTGATAGAAATAGTATTGAATCCGTAAATTGCTATGGGCAATATGGCCATTTTAACAATATTGATTCTTTCTATCCATGAGAGTGGAATGTTTTTCCATTTGTTTGTGTAATGTCTGATTTATCGCAGCAGTGTTTTGTAATTTTCCTTGTAGACATCTTACACCTCCCTGGCAAGCTGTATTCCTAAGTATTTTGTTCTTTTTGTGAATATTGTAAATGGGATTTTGTTCCTGATTTGGCTTTCACCTTTGATGTTATTGGCATATATAAATGCCAAAATACCCATTTTTGTTCATATCCTTTGCAGGGACATGGATGAAGCTGGAAACCATCATTCTCAGCAAACTAACACAGGAACAGAAAACCAAACACTGCATGTTCTTAATCATAAGTGAGAGTTGAACAATGAGAACACACGGATACAGGGCAGGGCACATCACACACCAGGGCCTGTTGGGAGGGTGGGGGGAAAGGGGAAGGAGAGCATTAGGACAAATATCTAATGCATGTGGGGCTCAAAACCTAGATGACGGGTTTACAGTGCAGCAAACCACCATGGTACATATATACCTATGTAACAAACTTGCACATTCAGCACATGTATCCCAGAACTTAAAGTAAAATAAAATTAAAAAGAAAGAAAAAGAAATGCTACTCATTTTTGTACATTGATTTTTATATCCTGAAACTTTACCGAAGCTGTCATTTCTAGGAGGCTTTGGGTACAGATTATCGGGTTTTCAAGGTATAGAATTATATTGTCTGCAAAGGGAGTTGGTTTGACTTCCTCTCTTCCTATTTGGATGCCTTTTATTTCTTTCTCTTGTCTGATTGCTTTTGCTAGGACTTCCAGGACTATGATGAATAGGAGTGGTGAGAATGAGTATCCTTGTCTTCTTCAAGTTCTCAAGGGAAATTCTTCCAGCTTTTGCTTGTTCAGTGTTATGTGGGCTGTGTGTTTGTCATACATTTGAGGTATGTTCCTTCAATGCGCAGTTTGCTAAGCGTTTTTAACATGAAGCCATGTTGAATTTTATATTTTATCGAAAGTTTTTTCTACATCTATTGAGATGATCATGTGGTTTTAAATATTAGTTGTTTATGTGATCAGACACATTTATTGATTTGTGTATGTTGAACCAACCTTGCATCACAGGAATAAAGTCTACTTGATCATAGTGAATTATCTTTTTGATGTGCTACTGGGTTAGGTTTGATAGTATTTTGTTGATGATTTTTGTGCCTATGTTTATTTGGGATACTGACCTGAAGTTTTCTTTTTTCATGTGTCTTTGCCAGGTTTTGATATCAGAGCAATATTGGCTTCACAGAATGAGTTAGGGAGGAGTCCCTCCTCCTCGATTCCTTGGAATAATTTCAGTAGTATTGTTACCAGCTCTTCTTTATATGTCTGGTAGAATTCAGCTGTGAATCCATCTGGTTCAGGGTTTTTTCTGGTTAGTAGGTTTCTCATTACTGATTCAATTTCAGAACTTGTTATCGGTTTGGATTTCTTTCTTCTTAGTCCAATCTTGGGAGGTGATATGTTTCCAGGAATTTATCCATTTCTTCTAGTCTTTCTCGTTTGTGTGCACAGAAGTGTTCATAATAGTCTGTGAAGGACTTTCGTATTTATGTGGGTTGGTGGTACTATCTGCTTTGTCATTTCTGATTGTGTTTTTTTAACTTTTATATTAGGTTCAGGGGTACATGTGCAGGTTTGTTATATAGGTAAATTGTGTGTTGCAGGGTTTGGTATACAGATTATTTTGTCATCTGGGTATATGCATAAGCACTTGATAGGTAGTTTTTCAATCCTCTCCCTCCTCCCAGCTGCCACCCTCAAATAGGTCCAGTGTCTGTTGTTCCCTTCTTTGTGTCCATATGTACTCAAAATTTAGCTCCCACTTATAAAACAGAACATGTGGTATTTGATATTCTATTCCTGTGCTAGTTTGCTTAGAATAATGGCCTCCAACTCCACCCATGTTGCTGCAAAGGACATAATCTTGTTCTTTTTATGGCTACATAATATTCCATGGTGTAAATGTATCACATTTTCTTTGTATAGGCCACCGCTGATGGACATCAAGGTTGACTCCACATCTCTGCTGTTGTGAATAGTGCTGTAATGAACCTATGTATGCATGTGTCCTTATGGTAGAATAATTTATATTCTTTTGGGTATATACCCAATAATGGGATAGTTGGGTCAAATGGAAATTCTGATTTAATTTATTTGAGAAATCACCAAACTGTTTTCCCCAATGGCTGAACTAATTTACATTTACACCAGCAGTGTAAAAGTGTTCCCTTTTCTCAACACCCTCACCAACCTCTGTTAATTTTTTGAGTTCTTAATAATAGCCATTCTGGTGTGTGAGATGGTATTTCACTGTGGTTTTGATTTGCATTTCTCTAATGATTAGAGATGTTGAATATTTTTCCATAGGTTCATTGGCCATCTGTATGCCTTCTTCTGAAAAGTGTCTGTTCATACCCTTTGCCCACTAGGTCAATCTTACTTATTCTTTCAAAGAAACAACTTTTGGACCTGCTGATCTTTTGTATAGATTTTCATATCTCAGTTTTGTTCAGTTCAGCTCTGATTTTTGTTATTTATTTTCTTCTGCTAGCTTTGGGGTTGGTTTACTCTTGTTTTTCTAGTTCTATGTGTGATGTTAGGGTGTTAATTTGAGATCTTTGTCTTTTTGATGTAGACATTTAGCTATAAACTTTCCTCTAAACATGCTGTAACTATTTCCTAGAGATTCTGGCATATTATATCTTTGTTTTCATTAGTTTCAAATAATTTCGTGATTTCTGCTTATTTTCGTTCTTTACCCAAAAGTCATTCAAGAGCAAATTTTTAAAATTTTCATGTCATTGTATGGTTTTGAGAGATCATCCTGATACTGATTGCTATTTTTATTGTGCTGTTGTCTGAGAGTGTGGTTGTTGATTCCAGTTTTTTTAGTTTGTTGAGAATTGCTTTATAACCAAGTATGTGGTTGATATTGGAGTATGTGGCATGTGAAGATAAGAAGAATATGTATTCTGTTGTTGGGTGGACTATTCTGTAGATGTCTGTTAGGTCCATCTGGTCAAGTATCGAGTTTAGGTCTTAAACATCTATTAGTTTTCTGTCTAATGGCATCTGTGGGTTGTTGAAGTCTCCCAATATTATTGTGTGGTTATCTAAATATCTTCATAGGTCTAAGAACTTGTTTTATGAATCTGGGTGGTCCAACACTAGATGCATACATATGTAGGATAATTAAATCTTCTTGTTGATTTGAACCTTTCTTCATATGTAATGCCCTTCTTTGTCCTTTTTGATCATTGTTGAGTTTTTGGTAGATTTTTCTCCATCCCTTTACTTTGAACCTATGGGTGTCATTGCATGTGAGATGAGTATCTTGAAAATAACAGACAGCTGGGTCTTGTTTCTTTATCCAACTTGCCACTCTGTCTTTTAAGTGGTGCATCTAGCCTGTTTACATTCAAGGTTAATATTGACATGTGAGGATTTGATTCTTTTATCATCTTTTTTAGCTTGGTTGTTACACAGACTATAAATAAAAAATAAATATCCTCCACATGCTCCATGAGCAATAGAAAATGGAGCCCACTCTAATGGCAATCATCACAATGAAAACAGAGCCTTCAGAAATGGTAAACAGCCCTGACAGCTTCCATTTCCTGAAGCCTCTAGATATTTAAAAAATAAGGATGGATTAAAACAGTACCACAAAAAGTTGTGTGATCCAAAGAAACACCTTAAGGAGGAAATGCACCACACTGCTCCACAGCCTATCTCTGACTCTAGCAAAAAGACCATTTGAATTTGCTCTCTGCTTTGTATGAATAATTCACAACTGTGGCCCACTGCTGCTGCTAGTGTAGGCTATTCTTCCCTACCTGGTGGCCCCAGGAGATCTCTAAATTCATTTCAGGACCTCATATGGCAGAGAGAAGTCACATAGCTCTCCAGAGAGGTACAATCAGTGAGGACATTTGCCCTGCAGTCCATGGGAGAGAGTTATGCAAATATTGTTCCTCACAGTTGCCTGACCCCACTGAGGAGCCAAACATCCAATTCCCCTCATGGGGGAGAGAAAAGGGAGCATCCCATTTCTGGAATTCCCTGACTCTGATTGCTGGCATAGGTTGTGCTCCCTTTTAACCTACAGCTTGGAAGTGCTGCTTCCCAGTGACCACATTAATTAAGAAGCTTCCTTTAACTCTAACACTGAGGTGGGCCTTACAGGAAGCAACAAAATATTTCCATAGTTTTTATTTAGTGGGAGTAACCTGACTTCCTATGTTAAAAATAAAGAAAACCTCTGCATTTCACTCATCTAGTAAAACAACCGAATAATAAGATTTTTTTTTCCTTTTAGTGATGAAAGTCCCAGGTGTTGTATTGTGTGTGTGTGTGTGTGTGTGTGTGTGTGTGTGTGTGTGTGTGTGTATGATCTTGGACAAGTTACTTAACCTATTTGTGCCTTGGTTTCCTCTTCTATATAAATGGAATAACAACAATACCTACCTCACAGGGTTATTGTGAGGATTAAATAAGTTAATACACGCAGCTAGAGTGGCTACTGTGACACTATCCATGAGAAAAAGAAATCAAGCAATCTACCTAGGGTAATTATGCAAACAAATTTCTAATTATATGTATGCTGACTGCCCAAGCCACTTAAATTGCCACTCTTTTTGATCTATGCCTTTTGTATTAATAATGACTAATTCTACATTTTTGAGCCCTCTCGCTTGAACTTTAAATTTAAATATGCAAATATCCACTAAACATATATACTTGGACTCCACTGGCATTTTATATTTAGTGTATGTAGAACTTTCTGACAGACTTTCCTGATGTGTTGGTAATTTATGTTAAAAATATTTCTTGTTTCTGTATAAGCAGTGTGAAGTAAGTTTAAATTTTAAACAGTTTTACAGATTAATCCTAAAAATGCCTGGAGGAAGATGGGTGGGGGTAATTAGGAAGTTTACTCCATCAGAATCAATGTTACTCCATCAGAAATCAATGCTCCAAAGACGGTTACTAAACATTTGAATTACCATTATCAAAATCTGAGACCCTGGAGTTTGTAATTATCTTTAAAATATTAGCGATATTTTAATAATAAAATAATTTAAAAATTATTAAGTAAATGAATGTGTTTAAGAAAAGTGACTGGCTAGGAATGTTCTACAGGCTCCACTACGCTTGCAGGAACACAATGGTTCCATGGTTCAGGGCTCCCCAGCCAACCCCTGACTGCCACTCCCCAACACAAGCCACCCCTGACTCCACAAAGGACCTTGTAACCTAACTCAACCAAAAAGTTGTCTGGCCCTTCATTCACAAAGTCCTGGAATCAGTTCTCACTAGCCTTTACTGCAAGGTGCTGGTCAGGTGCCTAGTGCAGAGTGTGGCACTGGTTTTCTGCCTTTTTACTAATCATTTTTGGGACTTGCTTTCAGGATAACACCCCATCTTGTTACAAGTTGTGGGGAAAAGGAAGCATAGACCACACCTACTTCTGCCCCACCAGTGGCTACTGTATTTACCAAATAATCTGGCATCTTCTGATCTGCTAAATTAGCTTTAGAACAGTTTGCGTGAATTTCCTGTCTGATGGTTGGCCCTATGGTTCACCCAGATGCCTAAATCAGTCCTGTAGAATTTATCCTAGATTATTTTCTTTTCTTCACCTCACCCATTCCCATAGTTGACACACTTACAGTCTCTCCAGGACATCTCTTTGAGTAAATCCTTATTAACTGTACCCTAGTTCAGACCCTCTGTCTTCTTCCTGGAACACTAAAAATGCTTTCTACCTGTCCCTCCTCCTCATCTTGCTATACCTTCTAACACCTTCCATATGGCAGTCACAGTAATATATCCACAAGTATAACCTTATTCCTATTCCTCTGCCTAAAAGCTTTTGAAAATTTGCATTATCAACATAGTGAAGTCTGAACACTTTGCTTACATCCATCATTTTTTCTTCCACCTGGGAAGTCTCTGTCCCTGGTCAGATCTTGCTCCTATGTTCTAGACTTATAGAACCTCATGGTAATCTGCTCTCATTCATCTCTTTATCATCAACAGCCAGAGGGTAGCTCAATTCAAATTTGCTAGAAGAAAGAGAAACACAGTAGTTGTCTGAGTAACTACTTAGAATAGAATTCAATATAATAGCTAACAATTTTTGAGTACAGTAATTACTATGTGCCAGACACTATTCATAAGCACTCCACATGAATTAATTCATTCACTTCTCAGAACACTATAAGGTAATATTGTAACCATTCCATTTTTACAAATGGGAAAACGGAAGCACAGAGAGGTTAAATACCAATGCCACACTGGTTGCAGTCAACAGAACCAGGATTCAAACTGGGCAGTCAGGCCCCAGAGGTGATATTTCTAATCATTACGCTCTGCAGTCTTCTGCAGCCTTTGGGACAGATGGAATTCATGGTTAACAGAATTTTGAATCAGACACTTCACATCTCTGAACCTGATTCTCATTCAGTAAGTGGAGGTAATTGCGCCTGCCTCACAGAGTTCTATGAGAACTACATGAGATGATTCTTTATAGAATTATAGCATTTTACTCTGTGCTCGGCTTATTATATTGTTGCCTTCTACTTCCTCTGCCCTGGCTGTCTCTGCTCTAGGCCCTGGCCTCCTTGCATTTCCTCCAGCACACCTCACAGGAATGTGCATGCCTTACGACATTTGCATAGGATATTCCCTCCTGTCCTTCCAGATGCCCACATGGCCAGCCCTGTAGCCATCTGCAAATCTTTGCTTGGATACTGCCTCCTCAGCAAAGCCAAACCTGAGAACTGTATTTGAAATGGCAACACTACCTTCCTTTCCTGCACTGCTGAGACTTCTTACCTTCCTGTTTTGCTCATCTTTCCAGGTCACGGGTCATCTTCTAGCAACTATATAATTTATTTATTATGCGTTGATTGTCTGTCTCCCCTGGCTGGACTGTAAGTTCCATATCTGGTTTATTTAGAGATTTAGCCCAACCACCTAAAACAGTGCCTGACATGGAGATGCACGCAACAAATACTTGTTTAACGAATGAAAGCTCTTTTCCATCACCTCTCTTCATACATTTTAGCTCCTTCTTATCCTCCAACTTCAGTTTAGCTTCACTTTTGCAAGGAAACCTCTGACAACCCCACTCCACTCCTAGCCCAAGACTATGTAGTCCCATGGTTATTTTTTCTCCTTAGCACTAAGTACGATTTATCAATGTTTATGTTTGTGAGTACTTGATTAATGTGTTTATCCAGCAGGTGATAATGTCTGTGAGGATGGGAATTGTTTTGCTCATCATTTTATCCCCAGGCCAAGCACACTGGTGAGTATGTGAAAGGCCTGGAATACAAATGGATAATGAATGATTGGAGATAAAGGAATGAGTATCCCCTTATATTCAGCAGGCAGTAAATAGGTAAGGCTCATATGAACTCCACATATGAATATCTTAGAGTCATGTGATGCTTTAATTTACTTAGCAAGTTTATCTACTATGATGGATAATTTTGTATGTCAGCTGACTGGGCCACAGTGTACCCAGATAATTGGTCAGACATCAATATTATCTGCTGTTTCTGTGAGGGTGTCCTTGGATAAGGTTAACATTGACACTAGTAGACTTAGTAAAGTAGATAGCCCTCTCTAATGTGCATGGACCTCATCCAATGAGCTAAAGGCTTGAGTAGAATAAAAAGGTTGACTTCCATGAGTAAGAGGGATGGAACTCCTCCTGACTGGCTGTTTTGAGTTGGGACATTGATCTTCTCTTGCCTTCAGACTCAAAATGAAATATTGGCTCTTCCTGGATCTTAAGCCTAGAGCCCATCAGACTAGTCCTACACCATAAGCTCTTCCAGATCTCCAATTTGCCAATTGGAGAGCTTTGGAATTGACAGCTTCCATTATTGTGTGAACTAATTTCTCTTTCTCCTATTGCTTCTGTTCTTCTGGAGAACCCTAACTAATACACCTCTCTTATTTGGCTTAATTCTCATCACAACATTGAAGTACAGGAGGGATAGATGGTTTGACATAAAGTCACATATCTTCAATGTGGTCAAACCAGAAAGAGAACCCAAGTCAGAAGACTCTACAAAGTCCTGTTTTAGCACCCTCTTGCTAACCACTTTGGACATTTAGTAGAATTTTGTCTAATATTTGCTTTCAGAGTAACATACCAACTGGTAGCAAGATTGTAGGATGGCTTTATAAAGGTTGTGTACTCTTCAAATGTGCCTAAAGATTTCCTTGGCATCAGACTCAAGAGCTCCCAAACCAACCCCTCCAGCCCTGTCTCAGTCCTGCCTCCATTTATCATTTTGCCCAAAATCTTCAAGAAGAAGGACAACTACTCAATTAATTGCTTCCTAGTCATTATTGCCTATGGCTAGGAGCTATCAATTAAAAATATAAGTATATACAATTTTAATGATACATAAAAATACAAAACATATTTCAAGAGTCACTGAAGGCACAAGTAAGAAAAAGAAGTATGTGTAACTGCATAATTCTAATTTAACACTGGAAATGTAAAATGTGTAATGGATTTTAAAACCAAATCTGTCGAACTCTGTTACCTGTGAGACCAACAAAAATCTCACCTCCTTTGTGAAGCCTTAGCAATCTGGTCCCCAAAGAAGCAATTTCTTTTGACTCTGCATCCTTTTCTCTGTAGAAAAATGTCATTCTCATATCAATTATCATATACAATTGCAATTATTTCTTTACATATTCTTCTTTCCCCTAGACTGAGGGTTTTGCATTTGTTTTATTTTGTTTTGTTGAAAGAAGGGCAGTGTTATCCTAGTAGCTCAAGTCTTGAGCATAGTGCCTACCATCTTCTAGTTGCTCTATAAAGTTTCATGTGCACCTCCCAATTTCCCCACCCTCACCAAACCAGACACTCTTGTTTTTCAAGGAATGTTCAGAGAGAAAAACAAAAGAATATATATCCATTAGCCAGAATATTTTCTGACATCAAGCTGTCACCACTTTAACCAAAAATAACTAGACATTTGTCACTTTTTTCTGGTTGCCTTGATGATGTTGGAGTGAAGGGGGCACAGCTCTTTAGACCTTTTACTGGATAAATGAGAGGAGAAAAGTGCTTACTAAGGTGCAACTACCAAAGCTTATGCTAAAAACTTAAGCTAATGTTGTTCAGGAAGAAAATATTTCTGATGAATTTCTGCTTCTTAATTCACACAGAGAGAAATAAAGAACAGCAGCCACTCTAATTAGCAAGCGGTTCCTCCAGCAACAGGATTTACACCTGGACATAAACACGTTCACTCAGGTTGGGATGAACATTTCCTAAGGCAAACACTTTTTGAAAAATTGTAAAGCTAATGATCTTGCACTGACAGCATAACCTTGAGCTTGTTGCCAAATAGAATGCCAAGAGTAAACATTTAATGAAAGGAAGAAAAGCTGCAGTAATGATTCTTCTTGTGACCCCAAGCTCAGTGACTCCGAGTGTTTTTGAAAAGTTCAGTGAAGACATTTTTCTATTTGCTGGTACTTTTTCCTACAGTTTTATGTCGTTTATGATCTGACTTGATATGGATGAGATGCATTTCATCAATTAGAGCAAGATGCAACAATTGCATCTCTTCCTCTAATTTCTTATCCCTAGAAAAAGAAATAATCAGCCCTGAATTTTAGTAGGGGTCAGTCATTATTTTGAAATATTGGTAAGGGCCATAGGTAAAAATCCTTAAGGCTTATTCTGTGGATTGGGGACATTTGTGTAATTTATCATATATGGGGGTGGGGAACTGGAGCCATGTGTTGGTGGATGAGAACACAATAAACTTCTCATTATTTAAAATCCCAGGAACTAAACCTGTCTATTAATTGGAGAATGGCCTTGTGAAAGAAACATAGGACATAGGATTAAAAACGCTTGGGTATCAATCCTGTTATCCAACCTCAAACAAATTAAATAATCACTCTGAACTTCCAATTACCTTATCTCAAAAAAAAGATGGATGGTAATTTAGGGGTTATATGATTGTTATAAAGATAAAATGGGATAATATATGTGTAACTGGCTGGTACAGTGCCTGGAACAAAGGGCTCAATATATATTATTAGGTAAATATGAACTAATAGAAAGTATCTATACTTTAAATTAAATATATCTATATTGTACTATTTTTTCCTATATTTTTGCCTCCTTAAAATCCAATTTCTCCCTCACATCACATTATTAAAATCCAATTTCCCCAAAATCCAATTTCCCCCAATCCAATTTCTTCCTCACACTCATGAAAATGGACAATTTATTACATATATGCAATGGGGCGTTGCATATATGTAATAAATTGTCCATTTTGATGAGTATAGAAGCCAAATAAAGACATACACCCTCTACTTACTTCAGAGAAACCAGGACCGGGTATATAATTATATAATACATTTTACTTATTTATCATATTTATTTTTATTATATTTATTTTCTCCAATACTATAAGCTTCATAAAGACAGGCATTTTAATCTATTTTGTTAATTAATATATTTTCAGCATCTAGAACACTGCCTGACAATAAAAGAGATAATCAAGAAATATATGTTGAATAAATTTGATACTGCTCTCCAAAATATTGAGTTGTGAAGAAAAAATGCAAAAATTAAGAGAGAGTTGAAATTCACTCTAGCTGGCAGACAATAATAGTTGAGATGCAAGCTGGCAGAACCATTGAGTACTATGAGATGAAGCATCATGCCAGGATCTTCCTGACTTTTAGACTCCAGAGCCCTCTTGATTCCTGCTTGTTTCCCAAAACTGCTTTTGCAGATTCCCCCAAATCTTGCAAGCTACCTGACACCCTTTGTATATATTCATTTATTTCTTTAAACAGGTCTGGTTTCTGTTTTTGCAACTATGTGGCTGATGCTGAATTGATGCTTGTTCAGCGCCTGTAGAAGAGAGTAACTGCTAAACTCAGAGCTAGTAGGAACGTTATGACAGATGCAATCTCATTTTGATGGTGTCACATATGGCTTGAGCTAACCACCTATATGCTTAATCATCAACTAAACAACTGGAAAGGCAATTAGATGCATTAAAATCATACTTCTTCAGCTGTAATAACCGTAAGTTCAACAATCATATAAACATCACTGGAGACACCTGTGAGCAATTCCTTGATCAGAGATAATCCTTGCCTTTAAAATGGTGAGATTGGAAAAGGCAAAAAAAACTTTTTATGTCATAAAAAATACTAACAAATGAGGCAATGATTTAAATTTCTGCTCTTTAAAATATAATTTTAAGAAAATGAAAAGGCAAGCAACAATGGGAGAAAATATTTGCAATTTCTAATGAAGGACTTATATCCAGAATATATAAAGAATAGATACACATATATAATTATGAATTTAGGTCAATATAAAGAATATATAAAGGACTCTTACAACTCAATGAAAAGAAGACAAAAAAGCCAGTTGTAAATATGGGCAAAAGTCTTGCATAGTACATGTACAAAAGAAGACATACGAATGCCACTAAGTACATGAAAAGGTCATAAAGTCATCAGGGAAATGCAAAATAAATTCTCATACCTTGCTAGCAGGCTTGCAAATTATACAGTCACTTTCAAAAACATGTTATCAAGTTTTATAAAGATATTATTATAAAGCTCACTGCTTCTACTCTTAGGCATGTGCCCCAAATAAAAGTATGTGTCTACAAAAGGCATACACAAAAATGTTCACTGCATCTGTATTCAAAATAGTCCAAGCTGAAAACAACCAAATGGTTTACTAACAGGTAAATGGATACACAAATTGTAGTGTATCTGTGTGGTGGAATACTACCCAGCAATAAAAATGGAACTACTGATACTAAAACAACATGGATAAATTTCAAAACATTATGCTGAGTAAAATAAACCGAAAGCACAAGAGTTTGTGCTAAACAATTCTTTCTAGTCCTAGAATCAGCAAAACTAATCTGTAGTGATGGAAATGGGATTTTGGTTGCCTAATGCAGGAATCAGTAGGGCAAGAATGGGCTGACTACGAAAAACATGGCAGAAATCTCTGTGGTGGTGGAAATAATGGATAACTTGACTGGCTTAGTGATTAGAGGAAGTATATATTTGTCAAGCTCCTAAAATGTAAACTTGGAATGTGTGTGCTTTATTATATGCAAATAATACCCATCTCAATAATGTTGATAAAGAAGCAGATAGATTGTTTGAATACAAAAAGCATGAGGCAGAATGTTGTAGATGCTACTCAATGACTGATAGAAAGTTACATGGAAATGGAGGAAATTATTTTCATCTGGGGAAGTCAGCAAAAGCCTCATGGGAGACATGGTGTTTGAGCAGAGGCTCAGGTCTGGATGGCATTTCAATAGAAGATGATGGAAAGAGCACAGAGTGTGTATAGGGGCTAACAAACAATCAAGTATGGCTGGGGTGCATCCTAAATTCCTTGATTGATTCAGCAAATATTTTACTGATAGCCTGCTAGAAGCAGGCACTCCCTTAAGAGATAAAATGAAGTACCTGTTTTTGTGGCTCTTATATTCTAATGTGGAGAGATATATGAGAAATAAACATAAAATATCAGCTAGTGCACTATAAAGCTGGGCGAAGGGGAGAGAACATACAGGGATGGGGGTGGGATAGCTCTGTTAGATAAGGTAGTCAACAAAGTTCTCTCTGAGAGGGTGACATTTGAGCAGAATCAGGAATAAAGTAAGACCAAGTACTGCAGATATCTGGAGAAAGTACATTTCAGATGAAGGAATGGTTAGTGCACAAGCCTTGAAGAGGGAGCATGACTAGTGTATTTGAGGAACTGCAGTGAGCAAGGGAGGATGTAGTGGCTCCAGAGCAGGAACAAGGAGAAGGCAACACATCTGGAAAGTAGTGGGGATTATAGGGGAAGGCAGAACTCATAGGGTGGTGCTTCTTATTAGCATGTAACATGAACCACCTGGGGATCTTATACATCTGCAAAGTTGACAGCAGATCTGGGAGTAGGGTCTGAGATTTTGCATTTCTAACAAGCTCACAGGCAATGTAATGCTTGCTGGCCCACAAAGCACTTTTTATGTAGACAAAGTGTAAGGCCTTGGAGGATACCTTAAGGATTAGCATCATCTGCCAGCTCTGTCTAGGGTAGCAAGGCAGAGTAGGGGAAAACGGGAGGCTATCGAAATACATTAAAGAGATTATAGTGGTTTGGACTAGGATGGCTATGGAGGAGGTAACAAGAAAATGTTAAAATTTTGATATATTTTTAAAATGAAGCTGAGTGGGCTTTTCCAACAAATTAAATTTGCCATATCAGAGTAAGAGAGAGGTCAAGAATTACACCAAGGATTTGATTCTAGCAAGTGAAATATTACATGGGTGTATAGTTCAGGGAAAAGCTCCAAGGTTGGGATATAAATTTAGGAGCAGTGAGGGTATGGATGGTACTTGTTGCCATGAAATGAGATGAGATCACAAACTGAGTGTAGAGAGGAGATGTCCTAACACTGACCCTGGGTGAACTCTGAAATTTAGGAGATTAGGTGGAACCAGTAAAGGAGACTGAGTATAAGTGGCCAGTGAGGTGTGTGAATCAAGTGCATGGTGTCCCAGATGCCAAATCATGATAGTTTTTCAAGAAAAGAATGATCATTGTGTGGAATCTACCAATAAGTTGATGAAGATGGACCTGAGAATGCTCAATGGATTTGGCAAGGGAAGGGGGGACCACTGGTGACCTTGACGAGTACTGTTTTGCTAGAATGGTGGGTATGAAAGACTGATTAGAATGAGTTTTAGAAAGAATAAGAGAGGAGGAAGTGGAAACAGTGAGCTCCTACAGCTCTTTGGTGGAGCTTTGCTATAATAAAGAGCAGAGACATGAGATGTAGATAAAAGCAAGATCATGGAAATAATTTTTATAATGGGAATTATTAACGTAAGGTGTATGTCAATAGCCATGATTTAGTGGAGAGTGAAAGATAAGGGATAATTGCAGGGTGAGGTTCTTGAAGAGGTGAGAGAGCAAAGTATTCAGGACACAGGTAGACAGAGTGGCCTCAGAGCCACAGGTGCAGGTGGGAAGGTAGGATTTAGATCTAGCAAAGTGGTAGATGGGATGTGAGCTTGTGGAAGTTCTCATTGGTTCAATTTTTTTTTTTTTTTCAGTGAAGGAGGAAACAGGATCATCAGCTAAGAATAGGGAAAAAGATGCTAGAGGTCTGATGTACATTGTGACATAGTTGTTCCAGAGGATAGGAGGAAGGCTATACCAGTGAAATGCTATCAGATTGGCAGGCAACACAGAGGTAAGTTTGGGATTTAGAGAGAGAAAAGTTAAGATCGTTTTTGTCTTTTTCTCTAAACATGAAATAAACTGTGTGAGTGTAGGTTGAGAATAGGCTGTGAGTTTGAGTTAAACTGGGTTTTGCCAGACAAATATGATTCAGGGGGAGAAAGGCACAGAAGATGAATATATATGAAAAGAACAATTAAAGTGATAAGATATTGAGAATAAGTAGATAAGAAGGAAAGAAGACATTTGAAAAATTGAGAGATAATGTCAAGGTGATCATTTGATTGTATTTGTCTCTGTGAGTATGGTCAAAGAAGTTTTGAAATTTAGATAATAACAGACTGATTAATAGGAGGTTGTAATCAGAGACAAGAAAGGCTAGAATTCATATCATGGAGGTTGTCTGGCTATCAATACTAGTGTATCCTAGGGTTTGCTATGAGAGAAGGCATTCTTTCAGTACCGATGAAGGTGAAATTATTGCAGAGGAGGTTAAGGGGCTGAGAGACCGAGATACTGGAGGGATCATCTACAAAGACATTGAAATCACCAGAGTTAGGACAAAAGGAAGGAAAGTCTTTCTAGTTTGGGAACTTACTAGTTTGTGTGTTTGTGTGTGTGTGTGTGTGTATAGATATTATATGTATTATATATTATACACGTGCCATGGCACGTGTATACCTACGTGACAAACC
This sequence comes from Nomascus leucogenys, assembly GCF_006542625.1. Lineage (NCBI taxonomy): Eukaryota > Metazoa > Chordata > Mammalia > Primates > Hylobatidae > Nomascus > Nomascus leucogenys. The sequence continues at coordinate 65,229,028 of NC_044391.1, forward strand.
CGCACGTTCTGCACATGTATCCCAGAACTTAAAGTACATATATTATACATATATGGCACGTGTATACCTACGTAACAAACCTGCACATACCTATGTAACAAAACTGCACATTCTGCACATGTATCCCAGAACTTAAAGTACATATATAGTATACATAATGTAAATATGTATAATATCTAATACATATATAATATATACAGTATTAATTTCCTATTACTGCTGCAACAAATAACCACAAACTTAATGACTTAAAACAAAGCATACTTATTATTTTAGAGCTCTGTTGGCTAGGGTTCAACATGGATTTCACTGGGTTAAAATCGGGGTGTCAGTAGACCTATGTTTCTGGAGTTCTAGGAGAGCATTTGTTTCCTTGCTTTTTTCAGTTTCTAGAGGCCGCCTGCATTCATTGGCTCATGCTTCTTACTTCTTTTACAAAGTCAGCAACATTTCACCTTTCTTATCACACTTCTGTAGTCAAATTTCCCACTGACCGTACTTGGGAAAGTTTCTATGCCTTTAAGAACTCATATGATAAGAATAACCCCACACAGATAATCGAACATAATCTCCCCATCTCCAGGTTCATGATTTAGTCACATTTGCAAAGTGCCTTTGTCACATAACATAGCACATTTGTAGGTTCCTGGAAATAGGCTGTGGACTTCTTTTGGGGGGGGTGCATTATTCGCCCCACCACACCTGGCTGAGGTGCCCTGAGCGACGCAGTCTCTTAGAGATTATCCTGATTGCCATGCATCTCTTCTTTCTAATTATTATTTAGCATTCCTTTTGCATAGTCCCAATCACTCTATCATTATATTATCCATTTAAATTTAACTATACAAGGAGCAGAATTACTGGCATGTAACCAATGTCTCTCATTTCCTCCTACTGCTGATAGTGAAGTTTCTGTTCCGTTTCATTTAGTATGTCTTTCTCATGATATGAGTGTTTTTCTCAGACATAATTTCTCATAAGTGATTCCTCACAAAGAAGTGTTTTGCTCAGACAAGACAGTAGCATAGATATTACGTGAATTCTTGCACATTCTCAAATATCTTTCATCCTAACTGATAAAGAATATTATCCCAAGATATGAGATTCTTAGGCTGCAGTTCTTTTTTTCCATCAGTCTGTAGGGTTTTTTTGAGTATCTAGTTTTTATTGTCACTACTGAAAGCTCTGATACAAAACTGTTTTTCCTTTGTAAGTCATTTTTATTCCTCCTGGTAATTTGTAAGTGTTCTTCCTCTTATTCTTAGAGTTCAGAAATGTTATCTAGATAAGCCTAGTTTTGTGTCTTTCTTTTTAATTTATTTCTCTCTGGATTCCAGCAAACCCTCTAATCTGCAGATTCAGATTCCAGTTATCCTTTAACTTAGATAAATGTCCTTCTCTTTACAAAAATTATAGCCTCTCTTACATATATATTTTTTTTACTTCTTTTGGAATTCTCATTATTTGTAAGTTATGTCTATTAGATCTGCATCCTAAGCTTTTTATGTATTCCATGATGGTTTTATCTCTTTGTATTTTTTTCTCTATATTTTCAAATATTTCTTCCATTTAATCATTTGGACTTCAAATTTGAGCCTTAATAGTGGTAATTATTTTTAAAAGTTAATTTATTAAATGTTTTAGGTTGAAGATCAGTCCTTTGAGGAGTTATAATTGAATGTTTTTAAAGACACTTGAGTTCCCTCAGAGGAATTATTCTAGTTTGTTGCCCACACATAGATTTATCACTGGAGCTCAAAATGTGCTTCTGATACTCTTGGAACATCAGCATTCCCTTGGGTGCTGGTGAAGATCCAGCAGTTTCTGTTCTTGTAGGCTAATTTGGAAAATTGTCAGTGCCCTACTGGGACTCCAGGAAAAAACTCTGCTTTGCTGCCTATCAAGGTATAAAGCCAACTGGTCTCCCCACTTCAGAGAAAGACCATGCTCAGCCCACTATGGAACTCTCCTGAAATGCCTTAGAAGACAAGGATGCCAGCAGGTCCTCAAAGAACAGTCAAGCAGAATGGTACCACTGTTGCTTTGTTCTGTGTTGTTTTGTTTTTTTTTGTTTTTTAAAGAGTCTATGGATATCTATGGGCCAAACTCAATCCAGGATCCAAAAGCCTCACTTTCTCCCTCTAAAATGGGAATAAGATTTCTGATAGAAGAAAATGATGTATGCCAAATGCAAAAATAAAAGTAAATGCTGTGAGAAAAGTATTGGTAGTTGTAATTTCTCTTCTTATTCTCAGATTAAAATGTTAAAAACATTTAATCTTCTAGCTTGAGACAGACAAATTTATACAATTTTATGTCTATTAATTTGTTTAATTTCCATAAAACAGACTTAAAGCAAGTATTATTTTCTTTATAGATAAGAAAAATGTTGCTCAGAGAACTCAGTAAACTTTTACAAAGTCCCCAAAAGTTGTAGGACCAGGATTCAAATCCAGACCTTTGAACTCTAGTTCCAATGTGCTTTCCACTATTCCACAGAATTGCCCTTACAACGTGATATTATGTCCTCAGGCTTTACAGAGTATCAGTTCAAGAGCCATCCACGCTCACAGCATTACTTATCTATTGAAACTATAGATTCAGGGGTGTATGTGCTGGTTTGTTACATAGGTATATTGTACAATGCTGGGTTTGGCCTTTAGGGAACCCTTCATCCAAATAGTGAAGGTAGTACCCAATAGGTAGTTTTTCAACCCTTGCCCCCATCCTTTCCTCCCTCTCAACTTTTGAAGTCCCAGTGTCTAGTGTTTCCATCTTTATATCCATGTGTGTACCCAGTGTTTAGCTCTCACTTATAAGTGAGAACATGTGGTATTTCATTTTCTGTTTCTGTGTTATTTCACTTAGGATAATGGCCTCCAGCTGCAGTAATGTTGCTGCAAACTAGCAGCACTTAAGCATCTTTTGAAAGTCATAGCATCTTATTTAATGACTCATACAATAAATTCATGTTTGGATTTAGTTTATGAAAGAAGTTTCTCTACTAACAAATTTGAATGTTTTCTTCTGCCGGAAAGTCAATGCTTCATAACTCACATCATCTTTCTTTTCTTTACTGCCAGGAAATTTAATTCAGCTAAATTTAAGACCTAATTATGGTAATCAAATCATCTTGGGTAACTGATAACACTGAATTCCTTTACTCCTGAAATGTAAGGAACTGTCTTCTTTTTATAACTTTTTTTCTTGAAAGTATCATCAAATAATTTTGAATAAATACTATAAATGGACAATAAATAAAAATGAGTTACTATGTTCTGCACTTTTTAACAGGTATTAAGGGGTTCTGAATCTAGAAACAACTTACCAGGGATGGGTAAGATGAAAGGCAGAGAGTTAACCTGCTCTCCTTAAGCAATTCAGGAGAATTTGAAAGGTTATCATTTGGGGAAGAGAGACAAAGGATAGGAGATTGAAAGAAAGAGAAAGCAGTATACCAATGCTGGGCACAGAGAGCCCACCCAGAAAAGGTGACTGGTGAAGATCCCTCAGGAGATCTCAATGCAGATCCCAGGGACTCATGTGCATTGTGCACTCTCAGCTGACTCCTGTGATTCTTCCTAAGCTCCTGTCCCTTGCCCTTTACTACTGGTCACATCAAAACAGCTCCAGTACAGCTACCTTCCCTAGCATTCATCTAGAATGTGGAAACTCATGCCTTCTCGCTCCCTCATGCCTCCTTGCTTTTGAATCTCTGTGAAGGCAGGCTGGTTGAACCTCCTTTCTACCTTTAGACTTCTCTAAAAATAAAGAATTCAGTAAAATAATGTATGTCCCTAATATCAGACGATGGTTGATGTAGTTTGGATGTTCCCTCCAAATCTTATATTGAAATGTGATCCCTAATATTGGAGGTGAGGCATGGTAGGCGGTGTTTGGGTCATGAAACAGATCCTTCATGAATGACTTGGTGCCCTCCCCATGCTAATGAGTTGCCACGAGATCTGATTCTGTTAAAGAATTGTTAAAGAGTCTGAGACCTCTCTCATCTCTCTCTTGCTTCATCTCTCACCATGTGACATGCCTGCTCCCCTCTTCACCTTCTGCCATGAGTGAAAGCTCCCTGAGGCCTCATCAGAAGCCAAGATGCTGGCACCATTCTTGTACCATAAACCTGTACCTGAGAGAAGTGGATAGGTGGATAGGCCTATAGAAGTAAAGTCAAAAGACCCTACCCAACATTCTCTATAGTCACATCTACTAGGGATGCTGTGTAGAAAATGGAATGTTTATACACTGCTGGTGGGAATGTAAATTAGTTCAGCCACTCTGGAAAGCAATCTGGAGATTTCTCAAAGAACTTAAAACAGAACTACCATTTGCCCAGCAATCCAATTACTGGGTATACATCCAAAAGAAAACCAATCAGTCTACCGAGACACATGCACTTGCATGCTCATTGCAGCACTACTCACAATAGCAAAGACATGGACTTAACCTAGGTGCCCATAAGTGGTGGATTGGGCAAAGAAAACAAGGTACATAAACACCATGGAATACTATGCAGCCACCAAAAAGAACAAATTCATGTCCTTTGCAGCAACATGGATGTAGCTAGAGGCAATTATCCTAAGCCAATTAGCACAGGATCAGAAAACCAAATACCACGTGTTCTCACTTATAAGAAGTGGATGCTAAACAATGGATACTCACGGATATAAGGATGACAGCAATAGACACTGGGAACTACTAGAGTGAGGAGGCAGGAAGGGGGGCAAGGTTGAAAAACTAACTGTTGGGTACTATGCTAGTACCTGGATGACAGGATCATTTATACCCTAAATCTCAGCATCATGCAATATATCCAGGTAACAAAGCTGCACGTATACCCCCTGAATCTAAAATATAAGCTGAAAAAAAAAATCAAATGCCATAGCTTAAAAATAATAAAAATAAAAATAACTACAAGAGTATAATTGTAGCATTTGTAACACAAATAAATGATAGATTCTAGAGGTGATGACTATCCCATTTTTCCAATGTGATTATTGCAAATTATATTCTTATATCAAAATATCTCATGTACCCCACAAATTTATATGCTTACCATGTACCCATAAAAGTTAAAAATAAAAATAAATGAAAAATGTAAAAAAAATTGTTGAATTCCTCAGATATTCTTTAGAAGATGCAAAACACTCTGTAAATGATTATTAAAACCCTTTAATGCCTGTACCCCTAAAGAAGAAGAGTTTAGTGGGAAGGGGTGTGTACATGATTAAAATGAAAAAGCTCTATAAATTAAAAAAAAAAAAGGCAGTAGGAAACATAGATGGCATTCTTCTTGGGAAGGTGTGAGTGGGGAGTGAAACCAAGAAGTAAAGTCTGGTTCTTCTTGGATTTGCTTATTCCCAGCAGTGTTCATTTGAATGACATTCCAGATTATGACTATTCTTACTATTTCTCTGTAGGAGTCATGATTTTTAATAAAGATGCATCCTACTATAATAAGTAGTACAAAAAATACAGAGTTTTTGTTCAGGTAATTTTCCACTAGTATGTTCTAAAAAGTAGCGATAGCCATAAACCCGTAAGAATATATGTATGAATTAATTATGTTGAAGGGCACAAAAGTGGCTTCCAGCTCTGAATAAATCAACTTGCCATCATTTCTTTCTCTAAAGGGCAGCAAAACAAAGTAGGTTACAGTTTGCTATGATTTGAATGTGGTTTGTCCCCACCAAAAGTCATGTTGAAAGTCTATTCCCAGTGTGGCAGTGTTGGGAGGTGTGGTTGTTTGGGTTTGGGGGGCAGATCCCTCATGAATAGATTAGCGTCATCTCTCAGAAGTGAATGGGTTATTACTCTTTCAGGAATTGATTAATTCTGGTGAGAACTGGTTGTTATAAAGCGACGTTCCCCCTTGTGTTTGGTCTTTTTTCATACAGGCCACTTCCCCTTTGACCTTTGGTCATGTTATGATGCAACAGGAAAGTCCTCACCAGAGGTCCAGCAGATGCTGGCACCATGCTCTTCGACTTTCCAGCCACCAGAATAGTGAGGCAAATGAACTTGTTTCTTCATAAATTACCTAGTCTCAGGTATTCTGTTATAGCAACACAAATGGACTAAAACACAGTCCCTGCTACCTTTGATAGGTATTTAAAATGAAAAAAAAATCACACTATACTTGTACCTTTCAGCATATAGAAATTGTTCAGACTAGTTCAAACACCACCATCCAGCTTTAGAGGTGATTAACAGCTTTCTTCCAGTTACTTAACCAGCCTTAACATTTATTGAGCACATTCAAAGATAGAAAGCTCTTATGGAATTAAACTTGGCGGAAAAGGGTGGTTATAGATACACTCACAGCACATTCAGTAAGACTTTATGGAGCCACTGTGACAGATCTGACTTCAGGAAGTTCTGCCAAACCATCAGTTGCTGCTTGCAAACTGTGCAGCTTGGAACAAGAAAAACATGTATTTCCTTGTCAGGAGGATGCAAAACTTGACTGAAACTCTTCTGGGCTTATCCATCTCACCTGATGTTAAAAATGAGCAATTGATTTCCCTCATACCATACAATCTGTTGAGGAAACTAGCAAAGGTACAATCTCAGGAAGAAGTAGGCCAATGTTACTATGCTATAAAAATGAGATGTTGGGAAAGTTTTGACAACACATAGAACTAATTACAAAGCACCACTCAAAAAATAAAGCAAGTTACTATTATATAAAACATTTAAAGGTTGGTGGCCCAAAACTCATCTCAGGTTATTCTGTCATTAATTGCAATGCTGGACTGGCATGCTAACTATTAATAATGCCTCCTTCTCTGCAAATAAATGATGTCTTTGAAAATATATTCTTCCAGAAAATCACTAAAGACAGATCATTTCAGAGGCACTGATGTATTACTCATTAGAAAAGAAGCAGTGTCATGATGCAAAAAAGAAAAAAAAATTAAGTGAATAGGAAGCAACTTTTGGGTCTAAAATGTCACAATAAAAAATTTAACTTTCTCTGTTTCTAAATCAGAAAACTAAGCCTTTTTTTCACTAAGGAGCAATTAAAATTATGAGAGGCCCCAGTGCTGAGGAGAGTGGCTGGTACATGGTGGAAAGTCAATAAATCATTCTGCAGTGGAGAAATAAATTGTTTTTTTTTGGTTGTTTTTGATTTGTCAGATCACAATATTTATTGCAATACATCTGTTTACAGCTCACAATTAGGCAACTTTTATTAACTGGCATGAATTTAAAAGCTCATAGTGCAATGGATACAATCTCTTCTAGAGGACAAGGGTGACAGATTTTCAAATTCCAGAAGAGAAACCACAGTATAGACTAGATTTCTCTCATGGCTAGCCCATTGGATTGTTCTGAAAAAAAAAAAAAAATCCTTATTTTATTATAAAGACCTTAAAACCCTTGAAAGTTATGTTTTCTTTCGGTCTGTCTGGTACATAAGGGTATCTTTACAAATGCTTTCTTACAAAATCATTAGTCCTACAGGCAAGTGTATTTAACCCATTAATTTAGCATTGTCCCATCCTCCTTGGCCTTCTTAATCATGAATGAGGAATATTATACCGAGGTGGATAAAAGCATGAACTATGTTTTCAGATTGCTGGGCTTGAACGTTGGCTTTGCCCACTTAATAGCTGTGATATCTCATGAGGATCATTTTAGTTGGTTGTGCTTCAGTTTTACTACCTGTACCATGGGCCTAATGATAGCACTGCTATAAGAAATAAATTAGTAAATTTAATTTGTTAATTAACTTGGTTAATACACGTGAAGCATCTAGAAAGTAGAATATAGTAAGCACTACATAAATATTAATTATTTTATTATTCGTTATTATTTTAACACAGAAAATAATTTGTTTCTTACAGGCACAGATAATCATAAAAGTGAAATAAACAATGGGAAGACAAATCCAAATGTAGTATGTTAATTCATGATCTGTTACTTGATTTTGGTCAGTTCCATCTTTTGGTTTCCATGTTACCAGTTTTGAAGTCTCTGAGACTGATTCTGGATAAGAACTTATTTTGAAGATAATTTTATTATATTCCAGAATGATCAATACTGGTATCTTTATGAGGTCATTTGTGTCAATGGTTTACCAATTTGTTGAATTTATAAGGAGTTGCTTTTACTTTCCTCGATTATAGGAAGTGGTAAACGGTACATGCAATTGCCCAGAAATGAGCTTGATTACATCCTCTTCTCGTCTTCCACATTGAATCTGTAAGTTCTTATAGTTCTATATTCCTGATTCATCCACTTTCCTGTATCTCCAGAGCCACTATCCTAGTCCAAGCTGACATTATCTCTTTCTCCTTTATCTTAAGCCAAATCTGCCTTCTATGCTCTTTAGATATTTGGGGCTTTTGCATTTGCTGTTCCTGTGTCTGAAATGATTTCGACCTAAGCATCACACAAGATTGCTACTTTCTCAGCTCTCATCTCTCAGCTCAGCTAGCTCTTCCTCAGAGAGTTCTCTGTTACCCTAAAGTTTCTCATCTACCCCAGTACTCTCTATTACATCACCCTATTTATTTCTGCTATGGACTGAATTGTGTCCTCCCAAAATGCATATGTTACAGCTCTAACCTCTAATGTGATAGTATTTGGAGATGGGGTATTTGGTAGGTAATTATATTGAGATGAGGGAATGAGGGTAGCAACTTCATGTTGGAATTAGTGTCCTTATAGTCAGAGACTATAAGCTTGTTCTCTCTCTACTATGTGAGGACACAGAGGGAGATACTCATCTGCAAGCCAGGAAGACAGACCTCACCAGAACTGAACTCTAGCAGAAATTTATCTTGGATTTTCCAGTCTCTAGAACTATGAGAAATAAATTTATCTTGTTTAAGCCACCTAGTCTGTGGTATTTTGTTATGGTAGCCCAAGACAACACAATTTCCTATATAGCATGTAGTGCAATCTGGATTGCTCTTATTTCTTTACTTAACTCCATAAGAGCCAGGACTTCGCCATCTTGTTTTAATTCCTTAAGGGCCAGGACGTTGTCATCTTGTTCATTGCCATAACCCAGAAACTGGAACACTGACTGACGCATGTATAGTAGATACTCACTAGCAATTTCTGAATAAATAAGCAATGACGCACAGATGAGATAGTTTTTCCAGATGTGATTTTTTTTAAAGAACATTACCTGTGGGATGAAATGCTAAAGTTTAGTAGAAATTTAGTGTATAGTCCACTTATTGAATCACAGATTCCACTCCATCTCATTTCTAAGCAAAAATAAATATATCTTCTCAGACAACTAGTTGCACACTTTTCTTTAAAAAATACTGTGAAGTATAGAATCTATGTGTCACTGCCAATACTTTATAGCTAGGATATTATTCTTAAAGCAGGAGAATGCCATTTGGCAACATATGTCTTTTTTATTTCACTTGAATTCAGACTTGACTAAATACTTCTAGAAGACTACTGGAAATGGATATGCCATCAGCTTATTTGCTTTAGGGACTGAGAGTGTGGACCTGGGGTGGGTGAAGTTAATCTAAAGAATAAAGGACTGAGGTGCATAAGTTTGAACAAATGGAAATGGACCATTTTAGGGAGCAAACTAATTACAAAAGGGAAGAGCAATTTTGGATGGAACACAAAGTTTCTTACCCCTGTCCCTGAAAGGAGAAGGGACTACATCAAAAAATCCAAAGGCACCCTAAAGGGCTATTTTACTGTGATCTGTGGAGACAGCTGGGGTAGAAGGCAACTCTTCTCTGTAGCCTGGGAGACCACAGGACAGCAAACGTGGGGTTTCCAATTTGCCATTCCTGTTGGAGCACAGTGTGGACCCAGAGTCCCAAGAGCAAACCAGAACAATGACATCTGGAATGGAGATACCACAGGGGAGGACATCTTATCTTTGTGACGTTATTCACCTCTGGCTTCTATGGTAGCAAGTCATTATGTCAATGGAGAATAGGACATGTCAGCCAACAAATATCCCCCCAAAGACTCCTGAAATTATACAGGTTTAATTAAGGTGATCTGCTAAGAAAGGAATTGATTCTATTGTTGAAATTTTAATTTTTAGTTCCAGGCTGGTGTACTAGGTCATAGGCCTTGCATCCCTAATATATAACTTCAGTGTTCATTGGGACGTTTGTCCTTAGTATTAGCAGTAAATGCTGCTTAATGAATCGGCTCTAAATTTTGCCTCATGTGATAACTACTCTAACAATATTCATACAGTTCTTTACAGTGTGCACAACGAAACCATCTCAGCAACTCAATAATGAGAGTAAAGTTTGGGTCTTAGGGAAAGAGCTGAGTGAACTCTGAGGGAAGTCATGCACTTTCACTTTAATTCTTCATTCTTCTTAGTCAGACTGAGAAATTCAGTGCTTAAGGGCAAAGCTTCTCACAGTGTTTAGCATGTACAAATAATTTCGCTCTTACTTTTCCCCCACTGTTGTAGGGTACCATTAAAGCCCCAAGAGAAAGGAAAGAAAAATTCAGTATGATGCAGCCAGCACTGATGGGACCCTCTCTTCTCCCTTTCTATCCAGGCCTGGCCACTGAATAACCTTGAGAAAACTGCAACTAGGTTAGGAGGACTCACATCAAAAGGAGCCTCTGTCCAGGCTGTCTTATCCTAATTTATAGAAGTGACATAATTGTAAAATATTAAAATAACCTGCTCGTGATATTCATGCATTACAAAGAGTGTTCTACAAAGGATTTTTTAAATCTCACATTAAAAAATATAATACATATATATATATTCACTAATTTAAAAGAAGGTGAAAAATATTACATGGTTTTTTATCCAAGGAGGAGGAGTATAACACCTAAGTACACAATTTTCTCCATTTTCTGTTAGGACTTTCCATTTCACAGATGAGAAAATTAAAGATCTAAGAGATTTAATGACAAATAGATAGTAAAACAAAGCCTCCATCTCCAGAATTGTCTTCCTCATTTTTTTTTTGTTTTTTTTTTGGTCAATGTTGAAACTTCAAGAGGACTCTTGATACATAGCATTGACTCAGGCTCCTTTACTCAAATGAATTTTGTGCATTAAGTTGCTTTCCTCTGAATTTATCATTAGTTCTTACATTTTTTGAATGAAACTTCAGAGTATCAACTGATCTTTAAGTTCTGCTAGTCTATAAATGTGTTCTTATTTCTACGGCAAGGATTTCATCTTTAGTACAATCTATGTCTTCTGCTGACATTCTGATTCATCTAGAAAACTTTGGTATGGCCCCAGCTCAAGTCTCTTTCACAGGGACTGAGAAGCCTCCTGGAAAAAGAGTTCACCTAAAGGGAAGAAGGAACGAGGAATGCACATTTATAACAAAGTCTTTGTCATTGAAAGGGAATAAGAAAGCACAACATAGTGGCCATCACTCAAATACATGTCTCACGCAGAGGCATGTCTAGAATGAGAAAAATTTAACTAAAATAGAAAGAGCAGTTTTACACAAAAGCTCTGAAACTGTTGGTGTAGAGGCAGTGCTGCTTGGTGATCTCTCAGACAACTTATAACACAAAAGGAAGAAAGGCATGCTACCTTTCCCCATTTATCCACCGTGAGACTTGAGCACATATTCACTGATGCCTGGGGGAGCAGTGGGAGAGCCTACTAGAAGATCATGGTGCCAAAGGGAATCTTTGAAAGCTAATGGAGCAAAAGCAGAGTCCCAAAAGGGCATAACTGTTTATGAGAACACATTAGGAACCCTTTTGGGTTTTGTGGAAATACTAGGTGGTGAACATTGCAAAGGCTAGGGAGCTTGAACGTATAAGTAGGTGTAAGATCCAATGAAATGTATTTATAATAATATTATTTAGTTTTAATATTATGAATAATAAATTATAAAATTATAAATAATAAACAATAACCTCATGTGTAGCCTTATATCAGAAACTCAGATTGGATTTTACCCTTCTTCAGCTTCTGTCAATTGAATGTGTAGGACTACAGAGGGTGGGATAGGGATGATGCAGGAATAAATTGGCAACATATTCCCATGCTCCAATAGAGTAAGGTTATTTAATTGTAACGTAATTGTAATTGATGTCAGTATAATATATGCAGCAGCCTACATCCAGTAATTGTCAATGCAATTTCAGGGTTCTGTCATATATTCCAGTTCCTGTGCCCATTTCTACTAGGGCTTTAGCCAATTGCAGAGAGAGGACAAAATGTAAATATAACAGTAAAGCAGGTAGGAGCCTCTCTCAAAACATTTCATCTTCAGCTAATCTGTGACAAAGTAAATCAGTCTCTCTCTCTCTATATATATATATATTTTTTTCTCTATCTAAGGAATAATGAGGTAGAGTATTTCTGGTGTATGTATATATGTTATTTGTGTAAAAACTACATGTATGGGGTAGAGCCAAGATGGCTGAATAGGAACAGCTCCAGTCTACAGCTCCTAGCTTGAGCAATGCAGAAGACGGCTGATTTCTGCATTTCCATCTGAGGTACCGGGTTCATCTCACTAGGGAGTGCCAGACAGTGGGCGCAGGACAGTGGGTGCAGCTCACCATGCATGAGCCGAAGCAGGGCGAGGCATCACCTCACTCGGGAAGCACAAGGGGTCAGGGAGTTCCCTTTCCTAGTCAAAGAAAGGGGTGACAGACGGCACGAGGAAAATCAGGTCACTCCCACGCTAATACTGTGCTTTTCTGACAGGCTTAAAAAACGGCACACCAGGAGATTATATCCCACATCTGGCTCGGAGGGTCCTACACCCACGGAGTCTCGCTGATTGCTAGCACAGCAGTCTGAGATTAAACTGCAAGGTGGCAGCGAGGCCAGGGGAGGGGCACCCGCCATTGCCCAGGTTTGCTTAGGTAAACAAAGCAGCCAGGAAGCTCGAACCGGCTGGAGCCCACCACAGCTCAAGGAGGCCTGCCTCCCTCTGTAGGCTCCACCTCTAGGGGCAGGGCACAGACAAACAAAAATTCAGCAGGAACCTCTGCAGACTTAAATGTCCCTGTCTGACAGATTTGAAGAGAGTAGTGGTTCTCCCAGCACGCAGCTGGAGATCTGAGAACGGACAGACTGCCTCCTAAAGTGGGTCCCTGACCCCCGAGCAGCCTAACTGGGAGGCACCCCCGAGTAGGGGCAGACTGACACCTCACACAGCCGGGTACTCCTCTGAGACAAAACTTCCAGAGGAACGATCAGGCAGCAACATTCGCGGTTCACGAATATCCACTTTTCTGCAGCCACCGCTGCTGACACCCAGGCAAACAGTGTCTGGAGTGGACCTCTAGCAAACTCCAACAGACCTGCCGCTGAGGGTCCTGTCTGGTAGAAGGAAAACTAACAAACAGAAAGGACATCCACACCAAAAACCCATCTGTACCTCACCATCATCAAAGACCAAAAGTAGATAAAACCACAAAGATGGGGAAAAAACAGAGCAGAAAAACTGGAAACTCTAAAAAGCAGAGTGCCTCTCCTCCTCCAAAGGAACTCAGTTCCTCACCAGCAACAGAACAAAGCTGGACAGAGAATGACTTTGACGAGGTGAAAGAAGGCTTCAGATGATCAAACTACTCCGAGCCATGGGAGGAAATTCAAAACAATGGCAAAGAAGTTAAAAACTTTGAAAAAGAATTAGATGAATGTATAACTAGAATAACCAATACAGAGAAGTGCTTAAAGGAGCTGATAGAGCTGAAAGCCAAGGCTTGAGAACTACGTGAAGAATACAGAAGCCTCAGGAGCCGAAGCGATCAACTGGAAGAAAGGGTATCAGTGATGGAAGATGAAATGAATGAAATGAAGCAAGAAGGGAAGTCTAGAAAAGAAAGAATAAAAAGAAATGAACAAAGCCTCCAAGAAATACGGGACTATGTGAAAAGACCATACACCTATGTCTGATTGGTGTACCTAAAAGTGACGGGGTTAATGGAACCAAGTTGGAAAACACTCTGCAGGATATTATCCAAGAGAACTTCCCCAATCTAGCAAGGCACGCCAATGTTCAGATTCAGGAAATATGGAGAACACCACAAAGATACTCCTCGAGAAGAGCAACTCCAAGACACATAATTGTCAGATTCACCGAAGTTGAAATGAAGGAAAAAATGTTAAGAGCAGCCAGAGAGAAAGGTCGGGTTACCCACAAAGGGAAGCCCATCAGACTAATAGCTGATCTCTCAGCAGAAACCTACAAGCCAGAAGAGAGTGGGGGCCAATATTCAACGTTCTTAAAGAAAAGGATTTTCAACCCTGAATTTCATATCCAGCCAAACTAAGCTTCATAAGTGAAGGAGAAATAAAATCCTTTATAAACAAGCAAATGCTGAGAGATTTTCTCACCACCAGGCCTGCTCTAAAAGAGCTCCTGAAGGAAGCATTAAACACGGGAAGGAAAAACCAGTACCAGCCACTGCAAAATCATGCCAAATTGTAAAGACCATTGAGGCTAGGAAGAAACTGCATCAACTAACGAGCAAAATAACCAGCTAACATCATAATAGCAGGATCAAATTCACACATAACAATGTTAACTTTAAATGTAAATGGACTAAATGCTCCAATTAAAAGACACAGACTGGCAAATTGGACAAAGAGTCAAGACCCATCAGTGTGCTGTATTCAGGAAACCCATCTCACGTGCAAAGACACACATAGGCTCAAAATAAAAGGATGGAGGAAGATCTACCAAGCAAATGGAAAACAAAAAAAGGCAGGGATTGCAATCCTAGTCTCTGATAAAATAGACTTTAAACCAACAAAGATCAAAAGAGACAAAGAAGGCCATTACATAATGGTAAAGGGATCAATTCAACAAGAAGAGCTAACTATCCTAAATATATATGCACTCAATACAGGAGCACCCAGATTCATAAAGCAAGTCCTTAGTGACCTACAAAGAGACTTAGACTCCCACACAATAATAATGGGAGACTTTAACACCCCACTGTCAACATTAGACAGATCAACAAGACAGAAAGTTAACAAGGATATCCAGGAATTGAACTCAGCTCTGCACCAAGCGGACCTAATAGACATCTACAGAACTCTCCACCCCAAATCAACAGAATATACATTTTTTTCAGCACCACACCACACCTATTCCAAAATTGACCACATAGTTGGAAGTAAAGCTCTCCTCAGCAAATGTAAAAGAACAGAAATTATAACAAACTGTCTCTCAGACGACAGTGCAATCAAACTAGAACACAGGATTAAGAAACTCACTCAAAAGCACTCAACTACATGGAAACTGAACAACCTGCTCCTGAATGACTACTGGGTACATAACAAAATGAAGGCGGAAATAAAGATGTTCTTTGAAACCAATGAGAACAAATACACAACATACCAGAATCTCTGGGACACATTCAAAGCAGTGTGTAGAGGGAAATTTATAGCACTAAATGCCCACAAGAGAAAGCAGGAAAGATCCAAAATTGACACCCTAACATCACAATTAAAAGAACTAGAAAAGCAAGAGCAAACACATCCAAAAGCTAGCAGAAGGCAAGAAATAACCAAAATCAGAGCAGAACTGAAGGAAATAGAGACACAGAAAAACCTTCAAAAAATTAATGAATCCAGGAGCTGGTTTTTTGAAAAGATCAACAAAATTGATAGACCGCTAGCAAGACTAATAAAGAAGAAAAGAGAGAAGAATCAAATAGATGCAATAAAAAATGATAAAGGGGATATCACCACTGATCCCTAGAAATACAAACTACCATCAGAGAATCCTACAAACACCTCTATGCAAATAAACTAGAAAATCTAGAAGAAATGGATAAATTCCTTGACACATACATCCTCCCAAGACTAAACAAAGAGTCCAGGACCAGATGGATTCACACCCGAATTCTACCAGAGGTACAAGGAGGAACTGGTACCATTCCTTCTGAAACTATTCCAATCGATAGAAAAAGAGGGAATCCTCCCTAACTCATTTTATGAGGCCAGCATCATCCTGATACCATAGCTGGGCAGAGACACAACCAAAAAAGAGAATTTTAAACCAATATCCTTGATGAACATTGATGCAAAAATCCTCAATAAAATACTGGCAAACCAAATCCAGCAGCACATCAAAAAGCTTATCCACCATGATCAAGTGGGCTTCATCCCTGGGATGCAAGGCTGGTTCAACATACGCAAATCAATAAAGGTAATCCAGCATACAAACAGAACCAAAGACAAAAACCACATGATTATCTCAATAGATGCAGAAAAGGCCTTTGACAAAATTCAACAACGCTTCATGCTAAAAACTCTCAATAAATTAGGTATTGATGGGCTGCATCTCAAAATCATAAGAGCTACCTATGACAAACCCACAGCCAATATAATGCTGAATGGGCAAAAACTGGAAGCATTCCCTTTGAAAACTAGCACAAGACAGGGATGCCCTCTCTCACCACTCTTATTCAACATAGTGTTGGAACCTTTGGCCAGGGCAATTAGGCAGGAGAAGGAAATGAAGGGTATTCAATTAGGAAAAGAGGAAGTCAAATTGCCCCTGTTTGCAGATGACATGATTGTATATCTAGAAAACCCCATTGTCTCAGCCCAAAATCTCCTTAAGCTGATTAGCAACTTCAGCAAAGTCTCAGGATACAAAATCAATGTGCAAAAATCACAAGCATTCTTATACACCAATAACAGACAGAGAGCCAAATCATGAGTGAACTCTCATTCACAACTGCTTCAAAGAGAATAAAATACCTAGGAATCCAACTTACAAGGGACGTGAAGGATCTCTTCAAGGAGAACTACAAACCACTGCTCAATGAAATAAAAGAGGATACAAACAAATGGAAGAACATTCCATGCTCATGGGTTGGAAGAATCAATATCGTAAAAATGGCCATACTACCCAAGGTAATTTATAGATTCAATGCCATCCCCATCAAGCTACCAATGACTTTCTTCACAGAATTGGAAAAAACTACTTTAAAGTTCATATGGAACCAAAAAAGAGCTCGCATAGCCAAGTCAATCCTAACCCAAAAGAACAAAGCTGGAGGCATCATGCTACCTGACTTCAAACTATACTACAAGGTTACAGTAACCAAAACATCATGGTGCTGGTACCAAAACAGAGACATAGATCAATGGAACAGAACAGAGCCCTCAGAAATAATGCTGCATATCTACAACTATCTAATCTTTGACAAACCTGACAAAAACAAGAAATGGGGAAAGGATTCCCTATTTAATAAATGGTGCTGGGAAAACTGGCTAGCCATATGTAGAAAGCTGAAACTGGATTCCTTCCTTACACCTTATATAAAAATTAATTCAAGATGGATTAAAGACTTACAGGTTAGACCTAAAACCATAAAAACCCTAGAAGAAAACCTAGGCATTACCATTCGGGACATAGGCGTGGGCAAGGACTTCATGTCTAAAACACCAAAAGCAATGGCAACAAAAGCCAAAATTGACAAATGGGATCTAATTAAACTCAAGAGCTTCTGCACAGCAAAAGAAACTACCATCAGAGTGAACAGGCAACCTACAGAATGGGAGAAAATTTTTGCAACCTACTCATCTGACAAAGGGTTAATATCCAGAATCTACAATGAACTCAAACAAATTTACAAGAAAAAAACAAACAACCCCATCAAAAAGTGGGCAAAGGACATGAACAGACACTTCTCAAAAGAAGACATTTATGCAGCCAAAAAACACATGCAAAAATGCTCATCATCACTGGCCATCAGAGAAATGCAAATCAAAACCACAATGAGATACCATCTCACACCAGTTAGAATGGCCATCATTAAAAAGTCAGGAAACAACAGGTGCTGGAGAGGATGTGGAGAAATAGCAACACTTTTACACTGTTGGTGGGAGTGTAAACTAGTTCAACCATTGTGGAAGTCAGTGTGGCGATTCCTCAGGGATCTAGAACTAGAAATACCATTTAACCCAGCCATCCCATTACTGGGTATATACCCAAAGGACTATAAATCATGCTGCTATAAAGACACATGCACACGTATGTTTATTGCGGCACTATTCACAATAGCAAAGAGTTGGAACCAACCCAAATGTCCAACGACGATAGACTGGATTAAGAAAATGTGGCACATATACACCATGGAATACTAAGCAGCCATAAAAAAGGATGAGTTCATGTCCTTTGTAGGGACATGGATGAAACTGGAAATCATCATTCTCAGTAAACTATCGCAAGGACAAAAAACCAAACACTGCATGTTCTCACTCATAGGTGGGAATTGAACAATGAGAACACATGGACACAGGAAGGGGAACATCACACTCCGGGGCATGTTGTGGGGTGGGGGGAGGGGGGAGGGATAGCATTAGGAGATACACCTAATGCTAAACGACGAGTTAATGGGTGCAGCAAACCAACATGGTACATGGATACATATGTAACAAACCTGCACGTTGTGCACATGTACCCTAAAACTTAAAGTACAGTAAAAAAAAAAAAACTACATGTATACATATATTCAACATTTTATATTTTATTGTATAGGCACATGTTTACATATATTTTACTTATATGTACATACATACATATATATATATATATATATTAGTAGGTATTTTTGCTTCATATGCCTTATTTTCTTTATCAGCACTTCAGTAGTGAAGGTATTTGATTTTTCATAAATATTTCCATGGAATATTGTTGTTGATTTTTCTTCTTAAATGGGTGAGCCACTTTTGTCTAAGGTTAATGGAGGACGTGTTGTCCTACTGGTTGTTTTTTAAAATTCATAAATCTATCCAGTTAGGAAATTTTAATGTTTTCAGAAAGGTTACAGGAAGAGATGTAGAGATCATGCGCTTATTAAAGAAAATTGCTTTAGACATTTTAAAAATGAAAAATGCTATTTCTGGGCATTTATTCAACTACAAATGTAAAATTATAATGGGCAAGGTGACTCTGGTTCAACATAGGTACATTAACCAAAATCACAAGTCACAGTTACATCCAGATTGCGTGACCCTTTCGTCTAGTTTCATGGAAAAAAACATTAGATGAAGACCCAGGTCTTATAGGAAACATAAAGAGTAGTCTTGACCTAGGGCCAAAAAGGAAATTTGCAGGCAAAATTAGTGAGTGAGAAGACCATTTAAAATATTCTGAGTACTGCGGATTGTATTTCAGAGGACTCCGTGTTTGGAGAGGAAAACTGGTGGGGGGGTCTAAGTTTACTTGATGTGGAGAGAGGCTGGTATTCTCTTAGCTTTAGAAGACAGACAAACAGAATATTTGCACATAGTTCAGGTTCTGCCATATGCCTGTGTATCATAACTGTAAAGCATTTCATAGGTATTAATATTTTACTGTAATTTTATGGCACATAAAATTGGTCAATATCATGAGTGTGTTATAATAATAACAATTCCATTACTTACTGATTGTTGATCTTAAGTCTAATACTTTGCTTTTCTTAGACTTAGTTTCCCATCTGTAAAAGAGAAAAAATAGTTTTTTTGTAAACATCTTAGAATTGTGAGGATTAAAAGAGAAAATAGTCATGCAAGTTCTATATAAATGTAAAGTATCTTTGATGAACATTACATTTAACAAACACTTGATCAGTGTGTCCCCATGTACAAATAAACATAAAGATCCAGAAACTTCTTGCAAAATAGCAGTAAAAAAGGAAGGGATAGAGGGAGGGAGGGAAGAGGAAAGGGAAGGGAAAGAATAAATCAGCCAATCTATTTAAGGCACGTTTTCTCTAAAAAAAAAAAACAAAACCCTGAATTTAGTCCTATTGACTGGTGAATAGACACCATGCTCTCCACTGATGAGCTCCTATTAGAAGTACTAAACCAAACAAAACATAAGAAAACACTACTAATTCACTTGCCATAGGCTTAGAATTTGTGAAAGCAGAGAAATACTGTTTTATAGTTGTGTTTTACTCTCCGTGAATATCTATCAAGCTAAGAAAATTCACATATGTAAATAAGATTATAGGTAGAAAGAAAGTTTAAAGCTCTTGAAAATAAACTTTTCAAGATGCCCTCAGGCACTTTAACAATATAATTTGCATATAAATAATTGACACCTAATTATAAATCATTTTGATCTGTTCATCAAAGCAGGTTCCAAAGGACTGCTGGTAAGCAGGGCTTTGTTTGCCTAGTTCCAATAACTGTATTAATTAAAATTTAATTGAACAACCAAGCTTAATTAATTAACTAAATAACATAATAGAAAATGAACAGTAACAACAGTGCAATTTTACAATTATGACTGCTAGTATCAGATTAGCTTCCCCAGGACATATGAATTACTGCAGTCTTCATGCAGTTGCATTTACTTTCATTTTTTAACCCTTTAATTCTCAAAAGTTTCACATTTGTAACCTTTGAACTTCCTATCTCCTAACTCTGTCAAGTGCAATCTTGACATGTTTGTCTTTAGCTTTCACATCCAAGCTCCAAGGTGGGTTTGTTCAGCCAGCTTATTCGTAAATATTTGAACTTCACCAAAGTGTGTAGTTTTAGTTGAATGATTTACAACAGAGACAGAGAAGGTGGTGTGATATTATGACTCATAGTCACAGCTCTGGTTTTAAGACTTAGGAAAATCCCAGCTGGTCAGGAAGCTGAGGCAGGAGAATTGCTTGAACCAGGGAGTCGGAGGTTGCAGTGAGCCGAGAACGTGCCACTGCATTCCAGCCTGGTGACAGCGCGAGACTCTGTCTCAAAAAAACAAAAACAAACAAACAAACAAAGACTTAGGAAAAACTAATATGAGAAGCTTGATTAATTTTCACAGCATTTTGTTAGTCTGCTTAATTTTCGAATTGTCTTTTGTACTTAGAAAATGTGCTTGGCCTAGTAGTTCCTTTCTTTAGGATTGGTAGCAATTCCTGGAAAGGGTCTAGGGAGTAAGTAAGGTTACTGAGTTGGAAGTTTTTCCGTTCTCCCTCAGCCTTTAAATAAAGCCTCTGATCTAGAAAACTGGTGAGAGCAGTGCTGTGTCTTGACTTTGGCCCTATTACAGACAACTGCTGATTCATCTGAGCAGAACTCTCACTGTACTTTGCTTGGTCATAGTCAGAAGAGAGGTGAGGTAGGAGAATAGTCATAGTCAGAAGAGAGGTGAGGTAGGAGTCTCATCCTGGGAGTGGACATGCAACACAAAGGGAAAATATTAAAAGAGAAGCTGAGACTCAGGGTCACTGTACCTGTCAGTTTCCTTGCCCAACCCATTCCCAACCAGCACAGCCAAAAACTATCCTCCCAACATGCCAACTCTTTCTCACTCTCTTTCCCGCTTCATTACACATTGAGCAAATGATCACCTGTTGTTACCATGAAGCTCCCATTATTTTTTGACCCACTGCAAATGTGTTTGGACAGTAGAACAAATAAAACACTCTTTCTGATTGTGTTTGGAAAGTGTTTAGAGTAATAGTATATTAAGCAGTTGCCAGGCATGGACACTATAATGGGAGGACAGGAATCATGGCTTTCTTTTTAAATTTTTGCTTCCTGCCTGAAGCATCCATTATCATACCTGGCATACCACAGGGTTCTAATAAATGTTTGGATAAGTAGTAATGTATAAATAATCTTAAAGCCACTGCAGAAACAAGTCTTGTTCTTCGGGTCTGATTTGCCAGGCTTCATTGTTCTATTTCTCTCTTTTTGCTTTTTCACAAGTCCTGTTGTTTTGATAAGTGGGTGCTATAAAAACAATTTAAATTAAGACAAGGTTAATTCTTACATTGTATTGTAGTCAAAATGACGCAGATTCATAGGAAATTAAGACTGACTTGCATGAGAGTTTAAATGTATTCTGTATCAGTCTAAAACTGAGGATGCACTTGGCTGAACTCCGGAGGTATAGAATGTAGTATTTCATTAACATTTCCTGGTAGCTTTCAAAATGTTATCCAGTGCTCAGGCAACAATCCAGGATTCCTGCTATGGCTAATTTAAACTCCGCCAAAGTCAATGGTCATTCTTCTAAAGTTAGAAAAAAAAATCAATAAGTCAGTTCAACATTGTGGTTTTCAAGACTTCAGCATCCAGTAATGATGGACTGTGTAATTTGGAGCAACCCTGTCACTGAGGACAACTAGAAAATATGGACAAGAGATAAAAAATCATCCACTTGAGGACATCAGAGAGATAATAGAACAATGAGGAATATCGGGCCAAGACTGGAAAAAGAAAGGGACTCCTACCCTAATGATGTCAACCCAGCAATTGGGGCTGGTTTTGCCCTGGGAAAATTTGCTGATCCAGATGAGGCTGCTAAGACTAACTAGAGTTTTCACAACCTTAAAAAGGGTACAGGGCTGAACACTGAGTTTGGTAAACCACCTTTATCTTGGATTGGGACTCAAAGGGCTATGCTTCAGGAGTAAGGGTAACCCAGAAGTAAACTAACCTTCTCCCTAGCTCTAGCCTGGCCCAGATCACCCAGAACAATCTCACCCTGAAATTGGATTAAAATAATCCTTGTTGGCCTGGTGCTGTGGCTCATGCCTGTAATCCCAGCACTTTGGGAGGCTGAGGCATGAGGATCACCTTAGCTCAGGAGTTTGAGACCAGCTTGGGCAACATGGCAAATCCCAGTCTCTATCAAGAAATTAAAAAAAAAAAATTACCAGGCATGGTGATGCACACCTGTGGTCTCATCTACTCGGAAGGTTTGGAAGGATTGCTTGAGCCTGGGAGGCTGAGGTTGTAGTGAGCCAAAATCATGCCACTGTACTCCAGTCTGATTGACATAGTGAGAACCCCTCTTAAAAAAAAATCCTTGTATATTAATGCCCCCCAGGTACCTACAGAAGCAAATAAAAATTCTCCTAGAGGAATATAATATCATTCTATGCCTCAAATTATATCTAGGAATGTTTTTTGCAAACCAAGTCCTGCACACAGTCAATAATATAACCAAGCCCATGAAGAAATAAGACAACATGAAAGAGAACCAGCAGAAAAATACAGACGACAGGAAACATCCAGAAGCTGCAGACATCATGTAGGAATTATTAGATTTCAAAGTCACTAAAAATAATTTAAAATTAATTTTATTTCAACTAGAATCTATCTAGTACTAGTCTAGATAAATTCAAGGATATAAATACAAATAGGTTATAATCTCTACTTTCAGGAAAATTAGAGTAAAGACATAGAAAATTTGTATGCAGTTTTCCTCTTTTATTTATTATGTTTTTATGCAAGGACTGGTGGAATAAAAGAGCAAAGAAAGAAAAAGGTAAGGGAAATTTCTATGCCCATTAGCTTCGAAGCAAGCATGAGAAAGAGGCATTTAGAGGCAAATATCACTACAAGGGTAAATGTTAGAAATAGGGAAAATTGACCAAAGTGGTGGAAGGAGTGGCTCATCTGAGAAAGTAATGATTGGGCTAAGAATAAATTGTAGGATTTTACTGGTGTTATCTTCTAAATAATAGCTTGAATACATGACTCCTTGACTTCAAAGCTGTAGTGACTCTGTATCCACTATATGATAATGTCTGTGTAACAGGCTTATTAAATTTACTGAATCAGAAGCTACAATCATTTTTCAGCTAGATGTAGAATTAAATTAATTAATTAAGTCTAAATTAATACTTTAATTTACCATCCAATTTAAAGCTGGGGTTCCTGCAGCAAGGAAGTGATATGGGAGCATGGCTTGGTTTTCTTTTCTCTGACTCCCTCTCTCAATCTCTTGCCCCTAACTTTTAGGATCTGAGCTAGAGAGAAAAAAAAAAAAGACTAGGAAAACAAGAGGTAGTCGTTTAATCAGATGGGGCTGCATCAACTTCTCTCTTAGCCACAAGTGATCTTCCAACAGCTGCATTCAAGTCCTGGCTTCCTTGTGGAGCACATTTGTGAGCTCCTTGGGGGCATTTCCACACTGTACAATTCATGCAGTGGGTGAAGTATTGTCTGGTGAGTCTGTTTTGGACCCTTCCGCAGCTCCCATCCCCATGCAACCGCTTCTGCCCCAGGAACACAACCCATTGTGTCTTGTCCTTGAGGCACTCTTACCCTGAAGGCAGTTCTTCCTTGGTGGCCATCTAGGAGGCACACTTGGCCACCATAAGGCTGAGAGAGGAAACTGCCCTGTTGCTGCCCTGTTTCCCAGCCTTGCTGCTCCTACTCCTAGTGTAGCTCTTGACTCAGCTTCCCACCTTCAGGATTCTGTGGTCAAGAAATACGTACAACCCCCAGGTGCATGTGTGTTTCCCAGGGACTCCCTCACTGACTTCCATTCTCGCAGCTCTGCTGGGGAGAACACAAGAGTTTCTACAGCTGAACAAGCATGAACTCAGGGGTGAAATGCTGGCCTTGCCTCTTTGCAGGCACCCTCAGTTTCTCTGAATGTCTTGTTCTCTCTCTCTCTCTCCCCTCATTCTAAGTCCTGCCCTCTCCTCTTGACTTAGAAAGAGGAAGGAAAGTAATGTGAAATGCAAAGTACTTTTTCCCCAAGCATAAGATTCACTGCCTCTATTAATCTCCTCTTTAACAAACTGAATTCTTATATAAGCCAGAAGGAGGGGTGAAGAGGAAAAAGATGTTTTGGACTGTTCTTGATAAGACTTAATGAGGTGTGTGTTGTACCTCTTAAAAGAAATTGTCCTTAACTTTGGGATTTTAGACAAATTTATAAAGAACAAGAAGAATTGTGTCCAATATCCAGGCACATTTGATTTCCTAATTATGCCAAAAGACATTCATGATATGACTCCTGATTGATTACTTCTCATGCTTTTCCCCATACTTGGAACACATTCCAAGTGTTCTCAACTACTTGCAACATCTCAAACATGTCTCATTATTTCATGCCTCTCCTAAACTCCTTCAAATCTCGGTTGTTCCCCACTTGGTGTTCCAAATACCCATCCATTTCTCCAAACAAAAGCAAACATCTCTTCTGTGGAAACATTTTTCCTTCATTATCCCATTGCTTCTTTGTATGTGTTTATCACGAAAGATACTAAATTGAAAGGTAATTATTGAATTCAATCAAAATTTATTATCTTCCAAGAGATGAAAATTATTCTCATTATTCTAGGAGCTCCATGAGGCCAGAGGGTATGCCTTATTTACATTATGTTCCCAGACCAACGTAAACATCTGTAGGAGACAAGACAATGCCACCCCAAAATATGAAGGATTGTTGAGTTGAAGGCAATTAAAAAGAAACAGATACAGGAAAGTTCTCTGCCCTCCCTCTATTTACCTAAAAGCAGGACACACATTTACAAAGGCGAAAGGTATTCTGCCCCCTCCTCCTACCACAGAGAACATAGGTCAATCACTGAAGACAACTTGAGGCCCCTATCATCTAGAGATGATACTGTCAGGCCTCTGAGTCCAAGCTAAGCCATCATATCCCCTGTGACCTGCACGTACACATCCAGATGGCCAGTTCCTGCCTTAACTGATGACATTCTACCACAAAAGAAGTGAAAATGGCCTGTTCCTGCCTTAACTGATGACATTATCTGGTGAAATTCCTTCTCTTGGCTCATCCTGGCTCAAAAGCTCCCCTACTGAGCACCTTGTGACCCCAGAGAACACCTGCCTGCCAGAGAACAACCCCCCTTTGACTGTAATTTTCCTTTACCTACCCAAATCTTATAAAATGGCCCCACCCCTATCTCCCTTCACTGACTCTCTTTTCGGACTCAGCCCACCTGCACCTGGGTGAAATAAACAGCCTTATTGCTCACACAAAGCCTGTTTGGTTGTCTTTTCACATGGATGCACATGAGATTTGGTGCCATGACTCGGATCAGGTGACCTCCCTTGGGAGATCAATCCCCTGTCCTCCTGCTCTTTGATGGTGAGAAAGATCCACCTATGACCTCGGGTCCTCCGACCCACCAGCCCAAGGAACATCTCACCAATTTCAAATCCGGTAAGCGGCCTCTTTGTACTCTCTTCTCCAACCTCCCTCACTATCCCTCAACCTCTTTCTCCTTTCAATCTTGGCGCCACACTTCAATCTCTCCCTTCTCTTAATTTCAATTCCTTTCATTTTCTGGTAGAGACAAAGGAGACACATTTTATCTGTGGACACAAAACTCCGGTGTTGGTCACGGACTCGGAAAGTCAGCCTTCCCTTGGTGTTAAACCATTGCGGGGACGCCTATCTGATTATTCACCCACGTTCCATTGGTGTCTGATCTCTGCGGGGATGCCTGCCTTTATCATTCACCCACGTTCCCTTGGTGGCAAGTCAATTGCAGGGACGCCTGCTTTGGCTGCTCACCCACGTTGGAGCCCAGGGCTGCTCCCCACCCCCTTCTCCGTGTCTCTACCCTTCTCTTTAAACTTGCCTCCTTCACTATATGCAAACTTCCACCCCCATTCCTCCTTCTTCTCCCTTAGCCTGTGTTCTTAAGAACTTAAAACCTCTTCAACTCTCACCTGACCTAAAATCTAAGCATCTTATTTTCTTCTGCAATGCCGTTTGACCCCAATACAAACTGGACAGTAGTTCCAAATAGCCAGAAAATGGCACGTTCAATTTTTCCATCCAGAAGATCTAAATGATTCTTGTCGTAAAATAGGCAAACGGTCTGAGGTTACTGACGTCCAGGCATTCTTTTACACATTGGTCCCTCCCTAGTCTCTGTTCCCAGTGCAACTCATCCCAGATCTTCCTTCCCTCCTGCCTGTCCCCTCAGTCCCAACCCCAAGCATCGCTGAGTCTTTCTAATCTTCCTTTTCTACAGACCCATCTGACCTCTCCCCTCCTCACCAGGCTGAGTTATGTCCTAATTGTTCCTCAGCCTCTGCTCCTCCACCCTATAATCCTTTTATTACCTCCCCTCCTCACACCTGGTCCGACTTACAGTTTTGTTCCATGACTAGCCCTCCCCCACCTGCCCAGCAATTTCCTCTTTAAAAAGGTGGCTGAAGCTAAAGGCATAGTCAAGGTTAATAATGCTCCTTTTTCTTTATCCCAAATCAGACAGTGTTTAGGCTGTTTTTCGTCAAAAATAAAAACCCAGCCCAGTTCATGGCTCGTTTGGCAGCAACCCTGAGATGCTTTACAGCCCTAGACCCTAAAAGGTCAAAAGGCCCTCTTATTCTCAATATACATTTTATTACCCAATCCGCTCCCGACATTAAATAAAACTCCAAAAATTAAATTCCAGCCCTCAAACCCCACAACAGGACTTAATTAACCTCACCTTCAAGGTGTACAATAATAGAGTACAGGCAGCCAAGTAGCAATATATTTTTGAGTTGCAATTCCTTGCCTCCACTGTGAGACAAACCCCAGCCACATCTCCAGCACAAAAGAACTTCCAAATGCCTAAACTGCAGTGGCCAGGCTTTCCTTCAGCCTCACCTCCCCCAGGAGCTTGCTACAAGTGACAGAAATCTGGCCACCAGGCCAAGGCATACCGCAGCCTGGGATTCCTCCTAAGCTGTGTCCCATCTGTGCGGGACCCCACTGGAAACTGGACTGTCCAACTCACCTGGCAGCCACTCCCAGAACCCCTGGAACTCTGGGCCAGGGCTCTCTGACTGACTCCTTCCCAGATCTTCTCAGCTTAGCTGCTGAAGACTGACACTGCCCAATCGCCTCGGAAGCCCCCTAGACCATCACGGACGCCGAGCTTCGAGTAACTCTCACAGTGGAAAGTAAGTCCGTCCCCTTCTTAATCAATACAGAGGCTACCCACTCCACATTACCTTCTTTTCAAGGGCCTGTTTCCCTTGCTTCCATAACTGCTGTGGGTATTGACGGCCAGGCTTCTAAACCTCTTAAAACTCCCCAACTCTGGTGCCAACTTAGACAGTACTTTTTTAAGCACTCCTTTTTAGTTATCCCCACCTGCCCAGTTCCCTTATTAGGCCAAGACACTTTAAATTATCTGCTTCCCTGACTATTCCTGGACTATAGCCACATCTCATTGCCGCCCTTCTTCCCAACCCAAAGCCTCCTTTGCGTCCTCCTCTTGTATCCCCCAACCTTAACCTCTACTCCCTCCTTGGTGACCGATCATGCACCCCTTACCATCTCATTAAAACCTAATCACCCTTACCCCACTCAGCGCCAATATCCCATCCCGCAGTGCACTTTAAAAAGATTAAAGCCTGTTATCACTCGCCTGCTAAAACATGGCCTTTTAAAGCCTATAAACTCTCCTTAGAATTCCCCCATTTTATCTGTCCTAAATCCAGACAAGCCTTACAAGTTAGTTCAGGATCTGCACCATATCAACGAAATATTGTTTTGCCTATCCACCCCGTGGTGCCAAACCCATATACTCTCCTATCCTCAATACCTCCCTCCACAATCCATTATTCTGTTCTGGATCTGAAACATGCTTTCTTTGCTATTCCTTTGCACCCTTCATCCCAGCCTCTACTTCGCTTTCACTTGGACTGACCCTGACACCCATCAGGCTCAGCAAATTACCTACACTTTACTGCCACAAGGCTTTACAGATAGCCCCTATTACTTCAGTCAAACCCAAATTTCATCCTCATCTGTTACCTATCTCAGCATAATTCTCATAAAAACACATGTGCTCTCCCTGCTGATCATGTTTGACTAATCTCCCAAACCTCAATCCCTTGTACAAAAACAACAACTCCTTTCCTTCCTAGGCATGGTTAGTGCGGTCAGAATTCTTACACAAGAGCCAAGACTGCACCCTGTAGCCTTTCTGTCCAAACAACTTGACCTTACTGTTTTAGCCTAGCCCTCATGTCTGTGTGCAGCGGCTGCCACTGCTTTAATAATTTTAGAGGCCTAAAAATCACAAACTATGCTCAACTCACTCTCTACAGTTCTCATAACTTCCAAAATCTATTTTCTTCCTCATACCTGATGCACATACTTTCTGCTTCCCAGCTCCTTCAGCTGTACTCACTCTTTGTTGAGTCTCCCACAATTACCACTGTTCCCAGCACGGACTTCAATCCAGCCTCCCACGTTATTCTGGATACCACACCTGACCCTCATGACTGTATCTCTCTGATCCACCTGACGTTCACCCCATTTCCCCATATTTCCTTATTTCCTGTTCCTCACCCTGTTCACATTTAGTTCATTGATGGCAGTTCCACCAGGCCTAATTGCCACTCACCAGCAAAGGCAGGCTATGCTATAGTATCTTCCACATCTATCATTGAGGCCACTGCTCTTCCCCCCCTCCACTACCTCTCAACAAGCTGAACTACTTGCCTTAACTCAAGCACTCACTCTTGCAAAAGGACTACACGTCAATATTTATACTGACTCTAAATATACCTTTCATATTCTGCTCCACCATGCTGTTATATAGGCTGAAAGAGGTTTCCTCACTACGCAAAGTTCCTCCATCATCAATGCCTCTTTATTAAAAACTCTGCTCAAGGCCGCTTTACTTGCAAAGGAAGCTGGAGTCACTTACTGCACAGGCCATCAAAAGTCATCAGATCCCATTGATGTAGGCAACACTTATGCTGATAAAGTGGCTAGACAAGCAGCTAGCTTTCCAACTTCTGTCTCTCACTGCCAGTTTTTCTCCTTCACATGGGTCACTCCCACCTACTCCCCCGCTGAAACTTCACTTATCAATCTCTTCCCACACAAGGCAAATAGTTCTTAGACCAAGGAAAATATCTCCTTCCAGCCTCACAGGCCCACTCTATTCTGTCGTCATTTCGTAATCTCTTCCATGTAAGTTACAAGCTGCTAGCCCGTCTCTTAGAGCCTCTCATTTCCTTTCCATCCTGGAAATCTATCCTCAAAGAAATCACTTCTCAGTGTTTCTCAGTGTTCCATCTGCTATTCTACTACCCCTCAGGGATTGTTTAGGCCTCCTCCCTTTCCTACACATCAAGCTCGGAGATTTGCCCCTGCCCAGGACTGGCAAATTGACTTTACTCACATGCCCCAAGTGAGAAAACTAAAATAACTCTTAGTCTAGGTAGACATTGTCACTGGATAGGTAGAGGCCTTTCCTACAGGGTCTGAGAAGGCCACCGCTGTCATTTCTTCCCTTCTGTCAGACATAATTCCTCAGTTTGGCCTTACCACCTCTATACAGTCCAATAGCAGACCAGCCTTTATTAGTCAAATCAGCCAAGCATTTTTTCAGGCTCTTAGTATTCAGTGAAACCTTTATATCCCTTATAGTCCTCAGTCCTCAGGAAAAGTAGAACAGACTAATAGTCTTTTAAAAACACACCTCACCAGGCTCAGCCACCAACTTAAAAAGGACTAGACAATATTTTTACCACTTTCTCTTCTCAGAATTCAGGCCTGTCCTCGGAATGCTACAGGGTACAGCCCATTTGAGCTCCTGTATAGACGCTCCTTTTTATTAGGCCCCAGTCTCATTCCAGACACCAGACCAACTTGGACTGTGCCCCAAAAAACTTGTCATCCCTACTATCTTCTGTATAGTCATTCTCCTATTCACCATTCTCAACTACTCATACATGTCCTGTCCTGCTCTTATTTATACTGCCAGTTTACACTGTTTCTCCAAGCCATCACAGCTGATATCTCCTGGTGCTATCTCCAAACTGCCACTCTTAACTCCTAAAGTAAATAAATAATCTTTGCTGGCAGGACTATGCTGAATCTCCATAGGCACTCTCTAATTAAATGTCCTAGGTCCTCCCAATTCTTAGGCCTTTAATACCTGTTTTTCTTCTTCTCTTATTCCATTTAGTTTTTCAATTTATACAAAACCATATCCAGGCCATCACCAATAATTCTAAATGACAAATATTTCTTCTAACAACCCCACAGTATCACCCCTTACCACAAAATCTTCCTTCAGTTTAATCTCTCCCACTCTAGGTTCCCACGCCGCCCCTAATCCCACTCAAAGCAGCCCTGAGAAACATCGCCCATTCTCTCTCCATACCACCCCCAAAAATTTTTGCCATCCCAACATTTTACCACTATTTCATTTTATTTTTCTTATTAATATAAGAAGAGAGGAATGTCAGGCCTCTTGAGCCCAAGCTAAGCCATCATATCCCCTGTGACCTGCATGTACACATCCAGATGGCCGGTTCCTGCCTTAACTGATGACATTCCACCACAAAAGAAGTGAAAATGGCCTGTTCCTGCCTTAACTGATGACATTATCTTGTGAAATTCCTTCTCCTGGCCTCATCCTGGCTCAAAATCTCCCCTACTGAGCACCTTGTGACCCCCACAACTGCCTGCCAGAGAACAAGCCCCGTTTGACTAATTTTCCTTTACCTACCCAATTCTTATAAAACGGCCCCACCCCTATCTCCCTTCGCTGACTCTCTTTTCGCACTCAGCCCGCCTGCACCCAGGTGAAATAAACAGCCTTCTTGCTCACACAAAGCCTGTTTGGTGGTCTCTTCACAGAGAGGCGCATGAAAGATACCAGAGGAATCTACATTAACAAGCTGTACTAATGAGCCTTTTTCTGCCATTTATTTTTCTACTCACAAGTTCTCACCCCTAGAACTCAAAGTCCTTTTCCTTAGTCTCATCACTTCCCTAAAATTTGCTGTTCATTTTGAAGATGCTATATAAGCTGGAATTCGAAGCCACCTCCTGGAGGACTACATATTCCCTGGTGGTCTCCATGTATATGTGAAATTAAACTTCTATTTTCCTCTTGCTGATCTGTCTTTTATTATAGGCGCCCATTCCAACTAAGGCCCTATTATTGATGAAAGAAAATGTTATTCTGCCCTACACACCCATGGGTATTGAAGAGTAAATGAATAAGTTAGTGAAATAAGTATTGTAAAAGGAAAAATACGGATATAAATCCAGCACCATGAGAACAAAGAATAAAAAGGGACTCCAACTAAAACTATCAAGAAAAGCATTTTGGAGAAGGCGATATTTTCTCTAGACTTTGAAGGAAGGTGCTATGAGGTCAATTGTGTCCCCCTAAATCCACATATTGAAGTTCTAATCCCCAGTACCACAGAATGTGACCTTATTTAGAAATAGGGCCATTGCAGATGCAATTAGTTAAGACGAAGTCATACTGAGTAGAATGAGACCCTAATCCAGAAGACTGGTGTCTGTTAAAAAACGGGAAATTTCGGAGAATGCCACATGAAGATGGGGCAAAGGCCAAGGAACGTCAAAGATTGCCAGCAAAACACCAAAGCTAGGAGGGAGAAGCATGAAGCAAATTCTTCCTTGCAGCCCTCAGGAAGAACCAACCCCACTGACACCTGATTTCAGACATATAGCCTGCAGAATGGTGAGACAATAAATCTCTCTTGTTGAAGCCACCAGCCTGTGGTACTTTGGTATGGCAGCTCTATTAAACTAATATGGAAGGGTAAGAATTCATCAGGAAAACATTGGGAAGCACAATACAGCTTGAACAAAGGGAAGAATGGTGAGTGAGCCCTGGGAGCAGTCCATGCTCCTCAGGAGTGGAAAAGATGGTGCATGGGCTAGGGGCAAATATATGGCAGAAGTTAAGATGATATGAAAAGCTTTGAGCCCGATTATAAAGAGCTCTCACTTGTCTTGCTGAAAAGCTAGGCTTTTTGTTCTAAGTAATAGGGACATTTCCCACCTTGTTAAGCTATGGAGAATATTATCAGTCATGATTCAATCATTTATTTAATCAACAAATACTGTGTAACTGCTTCATTATTCTAGGCATTGAGGATAAAGTAGGGGGTGAGAGACAATAAACACATAAACAAATGAATTTTATATTGCAATGATTGTTGTGGAGGAAAAAAGTGAGGGTAATAACTGGGGAAGACAGAAAAATAAATATATGTCAAATAATGATATCAGCTGAAGAAAAATAAACCAGGCAGGTTGAGGAGATAGAGAGTTCAACAGGGGGGAAAGGAGCAGAGAAGGATGTGTTATTTGAGGAGGGTGATCAGGGAAGGTGTCTCTTTTAAGTGTTATTTGAGATCAGCAGGAATCCAGGGGCAAGCCTTGCAGTATTTCCAGGATTAGCAGTTCTGGCCCCAGGGGTGGGGGTGGTGGGAATGGTGTTTGCCTTATGGTGTTTGAGGGAACAAGAAGGAAGTCATTGTAGCTGTCTTGCAGTGAGCAGAAGGGAGAGTTTGAGGAGATGAAAGAGTTTGCCAGGAGGTGGGAGATAACAGGGTATGACAATGAGAAATAATTAGAATTGCTAACTCTGGGTCCTTTTCTCTTGGGATTGTGCATGAAAAGGTGAGGCCACCTCGAGATGACCACTATGAAGTCCGTCAAGAGCCAGGTGTACATTTCCCATCTTGGAAAGGCCAAGGAGTTGGACAGCTACCTTGAATGCTAGCACACAGCTTTTAGCACACCTGAATAAATGAAAGATCTGATGACACAGCCAGCTCTTCCAGCGAACAAAAGCAATTTCAACATCGTTGGGTGTGTGGATAGTGCTTCTAAATGTAAGTGCTGGATTTTTCACCTTGGAAGAAGGATGAATTATTGAAAAGCACTCAGCTTCATTCTTCTTTCCCCGTAACACATATTTTCTCATAGCATTTAATACACAGGAGCCGGGAAACTTCACCAAATATTATGTATAGAAAATGTTCTATTATCTTAAGAGTCAAGTCAGCAAGAGAGGTGATTGAAATGTTTACATAATTAGAAAGCATGGTCAGAATTTAAATAAATCATTATAGACAGTCTCCATGAAAAGCCCTAAAGCTCCCACCTAGCTCCAAATTAATGCAAAGGGAAGAATAGCACCAAATTACACACGAAACTCAAGTTATAGTAATTACTCAGACCTCAATCAATAACCTGGCCAATTTTACATTACAGAGAAACCATACTTTGCAAGTATCCATGCCTATCATTTTATTAACATTAACAAACAAAAATGAGTTCTAACAGCTCTCTGGAAGGCATGAAATATTTTATTTTTCTTTATTTGGAGGCAGAGACATTTGCAAGAGTCATAATAAGTACATTTTTTAATGATTGCACCAAAAATCAAGGCTAAAACAGAAAATCAAACTTGGTCCTGTGCTCTGGTTGAGAGGACAATAGTCATTTCCAACTTCCCGGAGGTTTGAATTCTAGCCGTTGTGGGAAGACTGACAAACCTTATCTAAATTGCCATTTTTCAAAAGCTTGCTGAAAATGTGGTAGGGAAAATCATTCCCCTCCCCATTCTCACTCTTATATAAATAGAACATAGCCTCATTAGGATTTCATTTTAGATTCATTGGAAAGGACTGGGTTTTGACTTCTGAATTTTCTATCTAACCAGGTAGAAAGAATACCCATGGGGAATCAGAAAACATTTTCGAAAAAAAAAATAGAAACAACACTGCCTCAGTCTAGGTAACATTCAATTATGCTTCTCTTTTTCTTTTTTGAATGTATTCCCTTGAATATAGTAAAAGCAAATGATTTTAAACTCACGACCACCACTATCTGCTATTTAGAAGGCAGGATTCATCAGGTTGAATTAGAAAAATGGCACAACTGGAAAGGAACTTAGAGCTGATATAGTTTAACCTCGTCCCTTTAAGAACCAATGCCCAAAGTGTTAAATAACTTGACCTAAGTGGCATAGTAAAAAAGCATTGCCCTGAAATTACATATGAGTTTGAGATTCTGATTTGAAGTCTTCTGTTTGAAATGAAATATTTAAGCTCTTAGGGAATGAACTAAATTTCAAAACTCTCAGTCCTGGTTGACCGCAGTTTAATGGTTTTCATGAAGTAGGATAATCATTCATCCAAAAGATCATGTATGAAATGTGTTTGGCATGTAAGTGCTTAATAAACATTAGTTATTGTTGTTATGAAATAATTTTCAGCTCTTCTCAAACATTAGACATCTCTAATATGCTTGGACTTTTATGACAGAAACACTTTCCAAAGCTCAGTGCCTCAACAAGAACAACTGCTCAGCTGTGAAGCCACAGGGAAATTTAAGGACGCTGGGAATGTGAGGCAACTATGCAACCCCATCATCTTTTACTGACATTAAAACAAGAGCATCTGCCATCACAGACATCTTTGCTGGCCTATTTTAGGATACTTGAGATTCCGACTAAGAGTATGTTGCCAGGAGCTTCCCTGGGGAATGAGGCAATCTCAAAGTGGCTGAACACGTGCATGCTCAGTAGGAACACTGGATTGAACTCATCACACATTTTTCTAGAGGCTTTGGTCTGTGTCTTAGCTGCAGTCAAGTACAACCTGATTTATGCCAATGCCGACAATACCACACCCTACTCTTCAAATCTCACCCAATAATGCCAGGTGTGGCATACCTGTCTGAGGCAGGAGGGAGATGAAAGAAAAGGGAGACTATTTCTGGATCTGGAATTTTTTCCACTCATTAGATTCTGCATGGTTGCCCCTTCATCTTTGTTGCATCTTCACATCATGAAGGTTGTTAAGTAATCATTTACTTAAAGTCTATTCCTGTGAGTTTACCAAGAACAAGAACCATGCCTGTTTGGTTTATTGCTGTTTCTCAGTGTGTAGCATGGTGTCTGATATGCAGCAGACACCCAGGAAATCCTGTTGAACAAATGAACGCACACTTGCATTCTTTCTGATCAGAAATGGAGTAGCCGCAGAACTTTGCACACAAGGGATGGAGGCGGGTTGGAAGAGGCAAGTGAATTAATATTTATTGGGTATCTCCTTTGTTCAGGGCATTTTCACATGTTATTTTAGGAAATCACTCCTCTAGAAGGATGGGCAAGAAAACAGGCCAGCTGCTTGTCTGACTAACAGCCATGTGCATTTCACTTCAAGGCATTACATTTGTTTCCTGCTTGCTTTTCCTACTGTTCATCTGGGAGTGCTCAAATTTGGAGTCACTTTAGTTAAGCACTAATTAACCAATTAGCAATTGTCAAATTTTTTTCCCTTTCTTTTTAAGGAAAAGGATTCAGGGATTCATTTCCATGTTACATTTCTGTCTAGGAATTGGCTTATGCATGTGGAAATGCTATATCTGTAAATAAAATATAGATGTAAAATTCTATTTCCTCCTGCTCCCTAAAATCATAGACTCTGACTGAGTCCCAAAGCCCTAGTCCATCTTGTAGGTGATAGTATTGGCTCCCTTCAAAAGTTTCCCTGACCTCAAGAGAAAAAATAAAGGTGTGGGTAAACTGTTTAAGTAAATAGATATAGATA
This sequence comes from Nomascus leucogenys, assembly GCF_006542625.1. Classification (NCBI taxonomy): domain Eukaryota; kingdom Metazoa; phylum Chordata; class Mammalia; order Primates; family Hylobatidae; genus Nomascus; species Nomascus leucogenys. The sequence goes on from NC_044391.1 coordinate 65,265,074, forward strand.
TAATAGGTAGAGACACAATTTCTAGTTTCTGTTCTGTTTCTAATTTATGATATATTTAGATTGCTGATAAAATGTAGTTCAAAGACAATTGAATGAAAATAAAAGTGGCAGCAGCCCTTTCTTTGTAGCACAGAGTAGATCACATGTTTAAGGAATTATCCCATTTGCTGGCTTTCTCTAGCTAAGCCACAGTTCTGGTGACTTTACCACTTATTAGCTCTATGACACTGAACAATTTCTGTTGCCTCATTTGTAAAATAAGGATAATAACTGTGACATTTAAGTTAGATAATACATATAAGTTGTTCTTCACAGTGCCTGGTGCATAGCTACATACCAAATAAAAAGTATCCCCTACTAGTAGTCACTCAAGAAACATTTATTGAGCATTCATACATCGTAGGCATGAAGGTCAGTGTTGGAGATTTGAAGTCCATTTGAAGTTACCGAAAGTTAATTTTTGTTACTTGCAACCAAAAATCGTAGCAAATATTATTGTCTTCCGTTTGGCTGGGTAACATAAAACTGAGATAGTTCATGGTGTCTCTGCTGTAATCTGAAACTGAAGAGAGATGTCTTTTCTCCCCCAGGAAAAATGTAGGCCTGGAGAAGAAGCACTTGGCTTGCTGCAGAAAACATTTGAATGGTTGTAGAAGACACTTGTGGTAAGTGCAGGAAGAAAGAAAGAAGAAAGAAAGAAGGAAGGAAGGAAAGAAAGAAAGAAAGAAAGAAAGGAAAAGGAAAGAAGAAAGAAAGAAAGAAAAAAGGAAGAAGAAAGAAAGAAAGAAAGAAAGAAAGGGAAAAGGAAAGAAGGAAGGAAAGAAAAGAAAAGAAGGAAGGAAGAGAGAGAAAGGAAGAAAGAAGAAAGAAAGAAAAAGGAAAGAAAGAAAGAAAGAAAGGGAAAAGGAAAGAAGGAAGGAAAGAAAAGAAAAGAAGGAAGGAAGAGAGAGAAAGGAAGGAAGAAAGAAAGAGAGAAAAGGAAAGAAGGAAGGAAAGAAAAGAAAAGAAGGAAGGAAGAGAGAGAAAAGGAAGAAAGAAAGAAAGAAAGAAAGAAAGAAAGAAAGAAAGAAAGAAAAGTTTGATTAAGGATAGTAAATATGTACTAGGACCTACCCTGATATTTTTAGGCCTGGAGTCCGAAGCAGTGATTTTGTTTCTGTCAGCTCTGACAACTTTGGGGCATAAACATGACTCTGCTTTAAAAACATACATATATACGCACACACCAGGAAAGGACTCCAGGAAATATTTCATTTAGTTCTTAATATATTTAAATTATAAAGCAAAAATATTTAAATGAAAACATAATTATATAAATTACTAGCCAGTGACAACCATTAGCAGGAATGCAGACATCACATTTAATTTTTAGTCCAATCTTACTCTGCCTATTCTATTATGTGGAATGGAGGAATGCCAGAATATGAACTTCATTATTTCAAGGCCAAGGTTAGTAAGATGAAGGAAGTGAGGGGTCCTTAGTCACCTGATATAGTTTGTATATTTGTTGCTGCCCACATTTCATGTTCAGAAGGTATAAATAGGCTTCAAATTGGATCCAGCTAGGCATCAGTTCTTCAGCTCATCTCCAAAGATAGGCATGAGCCACTATGCAGTGTTATGCAGGTTATCTATCCTAAATGCAGACCCAGGGGAATGAATAAATTCATTGAAAATGTTTTGTAGGAGGATTAAATGAGATGTATATGATGAGGCACGTTAGAAATGTTTTTGGAAACATGGCTGCCTGAATGCAGCCTCTTTCCTCTCCTCAACAGCTCCAAGGTAGTTTGCTATCTGGAATCAAGCAGCTGCTGTGATTTATTGGTTATTTAACCAATAAATAATATTATTTATTGGTTAAATAACCAATAAAGTTAAAAGGGGGAAATAAAATCAAGTATACAGGTTATTCTGCTACATGTACATGAAAAATTTAAAGACAGAAACTGTCATATTTTCCTAAAAACAGAGCAAAAAGACTTCTATATTGCTCATAAGTAACCTGCACAAAATAATTAATAATTAAATTCTTATTTAAAAAGAAGACTGATAGATAACCACTAGGCAAATGCAAACAAACAGAAAGTGAGAGCATCAATATTAAAATCAGTCAAAATGGAAGTTAGGGTTAAAGGCACTAAACAGGCTAGAGAAAAGCATTGTATGATGGAGGCAGTTTCCGTAGGAAAGAAGAAAGAGAATACAGACAATATTTTAATAGATAAGAAATAAAAATTTTCCAAAATTGATGAAAGACATCAAGCTACTGATTCAAGAACTGCTACAAACCCCAATCGGAATAAACAGTAAAAACAGGTACTTCATAGTGAAACTGCTTAAAAGCAAAAATGAGAGGAAAGCATTAAGACAGCCAGAAGAAATAGACTATTATAATATAGCAGAGCAATGACAAAAGTCAGAGGATATTGGAATGATACCTTTCACAAAAGAGAATAAAACAAAAAATGGGAGGGGAGGGTGAATAAAAGTTCTGCAGTTCTAAATTGCTAGGGAAATGGGAAAAGTAATCATTTTTATTATACCATAATAAGTCATTACACTGGATATAAAGGAAAAAAGCAAGTATATGTGGCTTACCAGAATCATGCATTAAAAATAAGATTAAAAACCAAAGGTAGAGAAAAGACCTATAATACAAACACTTTAAGAAAAATTAAGGCATCACCACGAGGCAATGTAAGACTGTAAGGAAAACAGTATTATTTGAGATAAAGAGACATTCTATAAGGATAAAATATTAATCTACTAAGAATATCTTACAACTTTAAATCTATAAGAATCCAATGATATAATGAGAACAGGCAACTGCCTTTTCTGATTGAGAACTTGGCTGGAAACCCCCACTAACTAGAAATTGCTGTTGGCACCAGGATCAAGGACAGGTATGGCAGTCTTATCACTGGTAGTCCCTGATCGTCTCTGCCCTTTTAATATGAGTGACCTTTGATGTCTGGGAAGTAGCTAAAGATTATTGTTGTTTTTATTTTATTTTGTTTTTAGACTATTTCTCACCAGACAGATGTCCTGCATGCTGACTCACACTAGGTAGCAAGATTTTAAATTGTATCCAGACTATCTGATTTCTGGCAAAGGATACGGCCCATGGTTATAGAGCTTACATGAAAATATCTTCCTTGCCTTCAAGCAACATTTACTTTGGGGAAGACCAACCTTTAAAAGTGGCTAAAATACAAGGCATGGTATGATAAGTGTGGTAAGAATGGTAGAAACAAAAAAATGTATAAAAGGCATAAGATGTTATATATTCTAAAGAAAGTTGGAAATAAAGGCAAAACTCAAGTATCAAAAAAAATGAATTCAAAGTTGCTAACTCAAATGAAACATGAGAGTAAGTCAGAATTTTACTTTCCATCTAGTGCCAGAATCGCCACAAAGATAAAACGCAACAATAAGAATATCAGATCTCCATGGGTCCTACTAGTCAGGCATCCCATCCTCTCAATATTTGCATTTAAGTATAGTTTAGATCTACTTTTAAAATTATGATTTAACATAAAAAGATGTAGAGGATCAAAGTGTAAAAACACGAAGGCGTCTATGAAACCCTTGCCTCACACAGCTTTCCATGGGAACTGGCTTGCTTGGCCGAGGAGTCTGATTTCTACATTCTCTGCTGAGCCTTCAGTACGTGTGCATCTCTTTGGAGGGAATACAAACAGAGAGCTCTCACTGTCTCCAAAGAGCTGCCATGCTGAGTCAACTCAATAGGACAAAAAGAACAAAGTGAGACAAGCTGCAGCCTTCCAAATAGCATCCTGCAAGCCCCTCCACCTGAAAGTTGCCGGGCAGAATCCTTAAAAAAAAAAAAAAAAAAGCGGGGCGGGGGAGTTCTGAGAATTGTCTGTTTAATTTTCATCATCCCTAATGTAAACTGGGCTAAAGTGGTCATAGGCCAGGCCCAGCAGACTCCAGCATTCCTTTTTTTCATGCACTTGAACATAAGCTGAACCACAGCTCTGGGTTTAAGACCTAGCCTTATATTCCTTGCATAAATGACAGGCCAATTGAGACTCATTTATAGTGAACAGCATGTCCAAAATAGGACCAAGAGGCAAAACTAAGTTCTTTTAATGTTACTCTTTAATTCTGCATATTGCCCTTGTCCGCTTACCCAGGGAAAATAGAGATTTGGAGTAAGAATCAGAAAAGATTCTTGATGTTGTTTACTGTATATCTGTGTGTCTATAGAGAGAGGAAGAGATTAATTAGCTTAGTTACAGAAGCAAGGTATGTTTTTAAACTATGGATTCTTGTCTCTCTCTTTCTCTCTCTGTGTGTGTGTGTGTATGTGTATGCACACACATACACACCCATACACACATGGAGAGGAAGATGTGTCGCAATGAACACAACAAAATTTCTGACCTCTGGGAACTTAATTTCTAGTTGAAAACAGACAGTAAGCAGGTAAATTGATAATATATAATATGTTGGGAGTGATCCATGCTATAAAGAAACAAAAAAACAGAGTAATAGAGATTGAGAGTGACAGACAGTGAGGTAGTTACTATTTTTACATAAAGAGATTGTCAGAGAAGGCCCCATTGATAAAGTGAGATTTGAACAGAGTCACAAAGAAAACGAAGGAACCAACCATTAGGATCTCTGTAGACACAGCAAAGGACCAGAAGTCCAGCAGAGGGCATAGTAAGTGAAAATGAGGTGAAGTATGTCTAGCATGTGTAAGGAACAATGAAAAAGCCACCATGGCTAGCCAGAGTGAAATGATAAAGGGAGACATAAGAGGGAAAGAGAGAATGTCTCAGAGTGATACAGAGGAATAATCACAAGGTGCCTTAGAGTCCATGGTAAAAACATCAGCTCTTATTCTGTGTGAGTCCATTGGTGGATTTTGAATGAGAAGTGACATGATATGATGTACATTTTAAAATGATCACTCTGGTTGCCCAATAGAAAACAGACAAAATTGGAACAAGAGCTAAAGCTGGGAGATCAAACTGTAGGAGGTTATTGTAATAATCCAGGCAAGTGGTGATGGTAGCTTAAACCAGGGTGATAACATGTTGTGACCACTTCAGACAAACGGGATGTTCTTCCACCCAAAGTTTCATTTAGATATTGAGACTGATGTTGACACACACTCATACAAAGAGGGCATAAAAATATTTATTACTCACATATTAAGGCTTGAGGGAAAACAAGGCAAGCCTCCCCAGTTGGTCCAAAGAGGGCCAAATCTGCCCTTGAGAGAGAGCAGAGAAAGCAGACTGACATGGAGTTTTGATGGTAGTTAGAAAACGGGGATGGATTGAGAGTTCCCACGCATGCTTTGAACTTCCTACTACTGCCAAAGGAGGGACTATCTAGGACTTTCTCATCAGCTTCTCTGATGTAGAGTAGAAGGTGAACAGGGAGGGGTGAGGCTTCCAAATATCAACAAATGAAGCCAGACTATTATACAATGGCAGAGATAACAAGAGGTATCAGATTCTGGAACTATTTTTTTAAGAAAGAGGTATAATATTTATAACTGGAATGGGATTTGGGGGGTAAGAGAGGTAGAAGTTAAGGATAATTCCCCCTTTCACTACAGCTTAGCAAATAAAAAAATGTAAAATAATAAAAATGTAAAAAATTAACCAAAAAGCTGCTTTATTTGTTCTTGGATTTCCCCCACTTTTAGATTGAAGATTTTATTGAAATATAAGAACCAAATCCTTTACTTCTCTTTAGTCCTCTCTAACTTCTCCAACAATTTTCCCTGGGAACAAAAACAGTGCTCTGCAAATAGGAATGTACAAAAGGGGTTTGCTGATTGAAAAGATGTGTAACAATTTAGTCATGTGTCACTTAACAGGGATACTTTTCTAAGAAATCAGTCATTAGGCAATTTCATTGTTGTACAAATATCAGAGTGTACTTACAGAAGCCTATGTGATATAGCCTACTATACACCTAGGCTAGATGGTATAGCCTGTTGCTGCTCTGCTCCAAATTTGTACAGCAAGTGATATGGTTTGGATTTGCATTCCCAACCAAATCTCATATCAAATTGTAATCTCCAATGTTGGAGGTGAGGCTTCAGTGGAGGTGACTGGATTATGGAGGAAGTTTCTCATGGTTTAACACCATCCTCCTTGGTGCTGTTGTTGCAATAGTGAGTTCCTGTGAGATCTGATTGTTTAAAAGTGTTTAGGTCCTCACCCTTTGTCTCTTGCTCCTACTCCAGCCATGTAAGATATGCCTGCTTCCCCTTTATCTTCTACCATGATTGTATGGTTTCTGAAGCCTCCCCAGAAGTCAAGCAGATGCCAGCACCATGCTTTCTGTACAGCCTGCAGAACCATGAGCCAATTACACCTCTTTTCTTTATAAATTACCCAGCCTCAGGTATTTCTTTATAGCAATGTGAGAACTGACTATTATAGAAAATTGGTAGCAAGGAGTGGGTCATTTTTATAAAGGTATCTAAAAATGTTTAAGTGACTTTGAAATTGGGTAATGGACGGAGATTGGAAGAGTTTAGAAGGTTCAGAAGAAGACAGACAGATGATAAAAATTTGGAACTTACTAGAGACTTGTTCAATGGTTGTGACCAAAATGGTAATAGTGATATGGACAGTGAAGACCAGGCTGAAGAGGTCTCAGATGGAAATGAGGAAACTATTGGAAACTGGAGTAAAGATCACTTTTGCTGTACCTTAGCAAACAGCCTGGCTGCGTTGTGCCCCTGCTCTAGGGATATGCAGACTTTGGACTTCAGAGTGATAATTTAGAGTATCTGGCAGAAGCAATTTCTAAGGAGCAAAGGGTTCAAGATGTAGCCTTGCTGCTTCTATAAACCTATAAACCTATGCTCATATGCATGAGCAAAGAAATGATCTGAAACTGGAAGTTATATTTAAAAGGGAAGCAAAATGTAACAAGTTTAAAAAATTTGCAGCATGGCCATGTGGTAGACAATAAAAACGAATTTTCAGGAGGAAGAATTTGCTAAGACATAGCTTTCACCTCAGCACCCAGTTTTGTAAGGGGTTAGAAAACCAAGGAAATGCAAGGCTAGGCTCTGCATTCTAAGGGGAAATAGGAGAGTTGTTTCTAGGGCATAATTTGAGGGTCTAGTTGTAGACAAGTATTAGCTCAGAACAACATGTGAGAGCACAATATGGGGTCACAGAGTGGCCTACCAAGTCAACAAAGCATAAAGGTGAGAATCATAGTATTCAGAAATGTAGGTGTTGGTTGGCAAAGTTTCCGACCATTTAGATCCTATCCTTGTTTCTAGATCTTGGAAACTTTTTAAAAAATGTCTTCATATCCCATTCTACCCCTGAGGCAGCACATAGCTATGGAAACCTTAACTTACTAAGAAGCGATAACTTCTTTAGATTATCCTAGGTTAATTCATCATTCAAAACATTTTTACTGTTTATTAAATGTGTTATATAATAATAATTGATTGTCAAGCATTGTCCTGGGTTTTGTAATTGTAGCACTGAAGAATGAAAACAAGCAAAAGCACCTATGCTCATGAAATTTACAGTCTGGTAGATCCCATCTCTCAGCAACCACATGCTTCCAGCCCTACCAGGAGGGCTTTGTGGTCCTAGCCTCAGAATGTCTCCACCTGGAGAAGCAGTGATTAAACACTTTCTGTGATCCTTGTCTTTTGATGTGTGTGTGGTAGGGGGCAAGGGATGGGGTAGGATAGCAGTGGGCAAGCATACTTGCTGTCCAAGTATCAATCAAGGAAATTCAAGGGTATCTTGATACTGTTAATGATTTTTTTCTCACAAACACATTCCTATATGATGAGGAAAGAATAAGTTTCAAGAGGTACAAATGATGGTACCGCTCTAGAGCCCACTGCTGTATCATGTTATCATTGGTGTCACATTCCTTATTAGTTACAGTTCAGTTCAATAAACAGAAACCACTCTATTTTAAGCAGGAACTGACATGATATTGGAAATTAGGTACTTACAAAATAGTTGGAAGTTATTTTAAAAGTTTATTTCCTCTCTGAACCTTCAGGAACAATTCTAGAACAATAGGGAATAACTGTAACTATGCCAGAAAAACAGGACTACTGCTACTTCTAAAACAGCCACTGTTTAGCACACAGAAAACTGGATCATGCACACTAAAACATTACTTGAGAAAATCCATGACCATAACCATGCTAAAGCAGACATAGCCAAAAAGAGGGCAAAAAGGTGGCTTCTACCCTGTTTTGTCTTCCATATTTCCCACAAGGATCTAGTTAACAGAATTAATTTGCATACAGAACGCTAGCTGCAAGGGAGTCTAAGAAGGCAGAAAAGAGGTTAAATGAGCCAGTTCCTGATATCTAGCACACATTCTAACTTTCAAAGTGAACATTTTAACCTCCAAGGTGAATTGGTGAAAGTGCAGACTCTTGGTCCCTCACTACACTTAATGAATCTGATTCTTGGATATGAGAACCAGCATGTTAACAGTCACCTCCTCACCCTAGGTAATTCTCATGCTTGGGAACATTTTGAAAACATTGCTTAAGATGATCAAAGTGCTATCTGGGATACACTGTCATATATGTATCCAGAAAATATTTTAAAAATGTAATTTAAAAAAATTAAAACTGGGCCACACATATCATTTAATTTTATAGACCTGATTCTACTCAGAATCAGAAAGTGAAATGCTTTTCACTTCAGGTAATTTTTCACTCTATAATGCCAAATAGGAGAACATTTCTCTCCTTAGTGTTTTGCTTTCTCTAGTTCTTCATGCAATTGGGACAAATTTTGGCAATTTGATGACTGCATTTTATTATAGGAGTTTTCTTAATGTTCTCTCTGTGGGTATTTCAAAGTAATGTCCAATTCAGACCTTGAAATTTATTCTTTTCTAATTTGCCAGTGGAAGACAGTGTAGTATCACTCTAAAGAGAAGAGAAATTCCTCTTTTAGGAAAGCAAAAATACATGTTCTTTGTCTTAGCAAAGACTTTCATTGAACAAATGATTGCATGGGGCTTCTACAATTTATTGACTTAATAATAAATACATTTAATTGCTCAATTTAAAAATAAGTGGAAATTTGTAACTTCAAAGAGAAATATCGAATCAACCTTGCATACTGCCTTAATCACAGTGCCTCAAAAGAATGTTGGCTGAATTAACAAAAACCACATTATGCTGATTTACTTTGCTAAGGTAATGTATCTGTAGCCATTTCCTGAAGTGACAGTTTTTCGTGGAAATACTTGTGGTTTCTGAGATTTCTTGAAATGTGAATTTCAGTCATGTAATTAAGAGGTTGTTTTAGTCATGGTAAATAATACTGGCTGCTGTAACAAACAACGTACAACCTTGTTAGTGGCTTACCACAACAAGGGTTAATTTCTCGCTTGTGTCATGATTCAATGGGCTGTTTGGTAATCAGCCTCTGACATAGTGATTAGAAATACAGTCCCCTTGTATCTAATGGCTCCCTCCACCATCTGCTAGAGCAGGGATCCGAAAATATTTTTTTGTAAAGGCTGGATAGTAAATATTTTAGGCCTGCCAGGCAATAGACAAAATCAAATATATTATCTAGGTACTTATGTAACAAGAGAGAAACCAAACTTTGGCAAGTATTATTTTGATGAAATTAAAAATATAATAACAATGAAATTCTCTGTAATACAAGTTTACTAATGAGAAAAATTGAATAGTTCTTTTGGGGGGATACACTTTGGCTTAATTGGGATTCAAAATTAGTTTCCTTATCATCAAAATGATTGCAAATGTTCATTGGATAATGCTGATCTGTAATACAATTTTATATATTTTATCTTTTGTATGTCTTTTTTTTTTTGAGACAGAGTCTCGCTCTGTCGCCCAGGCTGGAGTGCGGTGACGCAATCTCGGCTCACTGCAAGCTCCGCCTCCCAGGTTCATGCCATTCTCCTGCCTCAGCCTCCTGAGTAGCTGGGACTACAGGCGCCCGCCACCACGCCTAGCTAATTTTTTGTATTTTTAGTAGAGACGGGGTTTCACTGTGGTCTTGATCTCCTGACCTCGTGATCCACCTGCCTCGGCCTCCCAAAGTGCTGGGATTACAGGTATATGTCTTTTTAAATAGATAAATTCTGCTCAATATTGATATCAATCTGTGAGCATACAAATTTAATTGACCATATTCATCTCTTAGAAAACATTTGCAGGAGGCTGGGCACGGTGGCTCACGCCTGTAATGCCAGCACTTTGGGAGGCTGAGGTGGGCGGATCACAAAGTCAGGAGATCAAGACCATCCTGGCTAACACGGTGAAACCCAGTCTCTACTAAAAAAAATACAAAAAATTAGACGGGTGTGGTGGCATGCGCCTGTAGTCCCAGCTACTGAGGAGGCTGAGGAAGGAGAATGGCGTGAACCTGCGAGGTGGAGCGTGAAGTGATCTGAGATTGCGTCACCGCACTCCAGCCTGGGCAACAGAGTGAGATTCCATCTCAAAATAAATAAATAAATAAATAAATAAAACAAAATAAAAAATAAAACATTTGCAGGATTCTATTAGATTGTTCTCTTGTCTTGTAACATGTCATTGCATTGCAGGCTAATCACTTTTAATTGAACATTAAGAGGAAGCTCCTCAATAGAACAGTTTTGAAATATGGAAGTAAGTATAGGTTTTTATAAATGGGAAATTCTTTTGCACTTGTGCTGAAGTACCAAAAACATTGCTGCAAATTTGTGTGGAAATGGAGATTTTTTTTTTCTTCCTTTAAATTTACAGAACAGAAAGTGTGTAAAGCTACTTGACATGACTTGTGAGTCAAGTTGTTATGAAAATAACTTTATAAAGTTTTACTTGTTAGTGCTATTTTACCTCAAATTTTTAGGTTGGATTTCTTAAACATGACCAATTCTGTGGAAAAAGCTGTTTTCCAAAGCTATTTAGTGTTTGCTAATCACAGCTGAGTGAAATTTTCCTCGTTCAGAAAAATTTCAATTTTGACCAGAAGCTCAAAAAAACACAAAAAAATTTTACCACTGCCAGGCCCTTGATCTCCTGTGGGGTAAAACAAGTCAAGATATCTAGCTTCTATTCCTGACCAAAATTCATGGAATTGATGATAAGTAAGTCCATGAGAGCAAATGAAGTTTACGGTTGATGACTCTGGTTCAATAACACATGATAGAGTAAAATTTTTTCTGCAAAGTACCTGATGATGATAACAGGCTTTAAATACCTCATTTTTTCACTACCTTTATGAATTTGTCCAACCAAATCTTTTTCTGCTGTACACATATTTTTACCACCATCAGTTGAAACACATCTTAGCACATCCCACTTCAGGTTGTACTGAATTAAAGTTTTCTCAACTTCTTTGAAAATAAGCTCACCTATAGTTGTTCCACACAGATTATTCAGTAACTTCAAACTCAGCATTGAATAAACAATAACAATGAGCAGTACATATAACATCTACTCATGAAGAACTAAGACAAACCACTCAAAATCATTTGCCTTATTTTTTGTTGCCTATTGATATTGCTCTCATATCCTTAACTCTTTGAGCAACTTCCTTGCATCAAAAGGCTAACAGTTTTAGATTCATTTTCTCTGGGTACATTTCTTCTACTGCTACAGTGAAATACGATTTGATTAACTCATCATCAGGTAACGGCTTTCTTTGCTTGGCTAACAAGCCACTTGGAAGCTTACTGAGGGTGCAGCCTCATTTTCATTTTTTACTTTTGTGAAGAAATTTTACCATGAGATATTTTGTTTTAAATTTTCTAATTTTTCTGGACATTGCTTTCCTGTGAGTTGAGAATGTTGTGATGAGGTCTTAGTTTGATAATACCCATGTGTATTGTCTTACTTTCCTATTTTTGCTGTAACAAATGTAGGGACTTAACACAGATTTATTTTCTTATAATTCTGGAGGATAGCATACCCCAAAGGGTTATTACTGGGTTAAAACCAAAGCATTCTGGAGGATCTAAGGAATAATCTGTTTTGTTGTTTGTTTTGCTTTTCCCAGATTCTATAGTGTTTCTGAACTCCTTGACTTAAAGGCTTCAGTCAGCAATCACATCATTCCAATCTTTGCTTCCATTTTCCAGTTTTCTCTTCTGACTCTAACTCTCCTGCCTCCCTTTTATAAGGACCACTGTAATTACATTGAGACCACTAGAAAAATCTTATCTCAAGATCCTTTACTTAATCACATCTGAAAACTCTCTTTTGGGATATAAGGTAACATATTCACAGATTTCACACGTCTTGATTTGGATATCTTTGGGAGGCCATTATTTTGTCTACCACAAGTATACTGTCATTTCACAAAAAACATAATATTTTGCTACCTAATTTGATAACAAAATAATCCACATTTTACTCTACCTTAAAAGTGTGCCATTTAAAGTCCTATTCTCTCTGCCTTCCTTCGTCTTTTTTTTTTTTTTTTTTTACCTGATGGACATGCACTGATAGAAAAAAATACTTATGTGTTAAATGCCATGGTACAATAATATACATGGCTCAAATGCTGTCAAATTATAATAACATCATTGCAGTTTGTAGTGTATTGAGTCAGCATGTTATAGCAATGAGATTGTCACATATGCTGTCTATTGCACCAATTCAACTCTGCCATTGCAGTATAAAAGCAGACATAGACAATATAAATGAATGTGAACATGAATGTTTTTAACGAAACTTTATTTGTGATATTGAAATTTAAATTTTATATAGTTTTACATGTCATAAAATATTATTCCAATAATTTATTTAAAAATGCAAAACCATTTTATTTGTGGACTACACAAAGATAGTCAGTGAGCCAGATGTGTGCTGTAGTATTCTAACCTTTCTAGGACTCTCAGAGTCCTCCATTGCAGAAGGTTTTGCACACTATACCTAGAATTAGGATACACTTCTGCCCACATTCCCTTAATTGGAATCTAATCACTTGAGCATATCTAATTGCAAGAGAGGCTGGAAAATATAGCTTTTCTGTGTGTCCAAGAAAAGGGAACATGGATGTTGGTGAACACTAGCATTTCTACCATAATCTACTCCTCCTGGTAACCAAATTTTCAGTTTCTTCTTTTTTTATCCACACATAGATTACACTCATTTTCAAAATCTTGCTCAAAGTCTTGGGCCTCAATATGTCCTCTACATCATCATATCACACATAGTTCCACATAGTCCTATGACTTGTAAACTTAGTATCTGTCCCTGATACCCACCATAACAAACAGTCCCATTTGGTAAGGATGAAAAAAAGAAACACAGCAGTTACTGTTTAAGGGTAATTCAAACACTGTGAAGGCTGTCAGTCCCGAGAGCAGAGGATGATCCTTGATTCTTCCTTGGATCTGCACTCTGTAAGGAACTCCTTTACACATTATTCTCTATGGCCCCCTGACTCTACCCTCTGTGAGGGACCTCCTTATCATGTCTTCCTTGGCATATCTGAAGTGATTGAAGACTTCCTTAGGGCTGCGGAGCTTTGCCAGTGCACTGCCGACCGAAAGGTTTTTAAAATGTTCTTTAGTTACAAGTTCCTTTAGACTACCCTCCTGGTTTTATCTGCCATGCAATTTCCACAAAGTTTCAGATTTGTTTGCTTGCAATCAATACCATGTGCCTGTAACCACACCCAAGTTGCTTTCCAGACATTGGTCTCAAATCAGCTTGATTTTATTGCTTAATTTCCCTATTTTTCATTTTCTTAATTTAAGGTAGCTAAAACACCTGAAATGATTTTAAGGTGGCTAAAACTGGTGATTCATGTGATATCTGATGCAGGTTTAGTCACTTTAACCCACAGAAGTTTTTTGGTTACCCAAAGTCTCTCCCAATCACATCACTTACTGTTTGGGATCCAGAAGCTGCAGTCATAGACGTTTCCAACCTGTTCATGGCCCACATTTTTAGACTTTTTCGGGTTTGTCTCATTTCTGCTTGCAACATGGACAACTCTTTCCTGAGCTCATCTCTTTCTTCTAACACCCTGACAAATGCAGACAAGACTAGCTAGCATATACCACTACCACTGTTTTCCAACCTCTTCCCCTAGAGCTATAATTCAGTAGGCACATGACCTGCCTGCCAAATTATTGTTGGCAACACATTTTTTTGCAAATGTATTTTCCTAAGAATAACACTTTTTTGATTTTCAGCCTGCTGACCACCTTCCTACTTAGAAGCCAGAATCTCCAGTATCAGTTGGAAAATCTAGGTACAGGCTAAGTGCTGTAGCAAACAACACTAAAATCTCAGTAGCTTAACACAATTACATTTCACTTCTCCTTCATGCTTTAGTCCATTTTGATGTTCATTGAGAAGCTTGCTATGCAGTGATTCAGAATCTAGTCTTTGAGAGGGGACTTTAAAAAGTAATTTGAGGTTCCAAATCTAAAGATTCTGGGAATATACTATAGAGAATAAAATAGGAATTTAAGTATTAGAAGACCATTAGAGCAACTTAGGAAACAGTAAACCAAATATTAGAGCCAGATGAAGAGCAAGAATTACTAGAATCCCAGTCCCAGAGAACTGGGTTAAAGCTCTTAAAGTGTCTCCTGGGGTTCTCCCATGACTAGGATTGATCAAGAAAGCCCAGTCAGCAGGTAGGCATATATTGGCCTCTGCTGTAGGAGCTGGAGAAAGGCAGAAAAAGGACACCAGGTAGATGTTATACCCTTCCTCCTAAGGGCACCCAGCATGGCACATGAAATAA